>NC_135237.1:346262726-346879810 GCF_051348905.1 Ranitomeya variabilis | reverse complement strand
ATACTGCAAGTATCGGGTATCGGCCGATACTTGCTGTATCGGAATTCCGATACCGAGATCCGATATTTTTGTGATATCGGGTATCGGTATCGAAACAACATTAATGTAAAAATGTGTAAAAGAGAGAATTAAAATAAAAAATATTGCTATACTCACCTCTCCGACGCAGCCTGCACCTTACCGAGGGAAGCGGCAGCGTTCTTTGTTTAAAATTTGCGCTTTTCTTTCCTTTACGTGAGTCCCGGCTTGTGATTGGTTGCGTGCCGCCCATGTGACCGGGACGCAACCAATCACAGCAAGCCGTGACGTAATTTCAGGTCCTTCAGGATTTTAAAATTACGTTCCGGCGTTGTGATTGGTTGCGTCGCAGTCACATGGGCGACGCAACCAATCACAGCAAGACGTGACGTAATTTCAGGTCCTTAAGGATTTTAAAATTACGTCCCGGCTTTGTGATTGGTTGCGTCGCAGTCACATGGGAGACGCAACCAATCACAAGCCGTGACGTCACGGGAGGCTGGACACGCGCGCATTTTAAAATGGGCGCGTGTCCAGCCTCCCGTGACGTCCCGGCTTGTGATTGGTTGACCGCGGCGCAACCAATCACAAGCCGGGACGTCACGGGAGGCTGGACACGCGCCCATTTTAAAAAGCGCGCGTGTCCAGCCTCCCGTGACGTCACGGCTTGTGATTGGTTAATGGCGGCCATGTTGCCGGGACGCGGACCAATCACAGCAAGCCGTGACGTAATTTCGTCACGGCTTGCTGTGATTGGTCCGCGTCCCGGCAACATGGCGCCGTGACCAATCATAAGCCGGGACGTCACTGGAGGCTGGACACGCGCGCTTTTTAAAATGGGCGCGTGTCCAGCCTCCCGTGACGTCCCGGCTTGTGATTGGTTAATGGCGGCCATGTTGCCGGGACGCGGACCAATCACAGCAAGCCGTGACGTAATTTCGTCACGGCTTGCTGTGATTGGTCCGCGTCCCGGCAACATGGCCGCCCTGACCAATCACAAGCCGGGACTTCACGTAACCAAGTAAAAGCGCGAATTTTAAACAAACAACGCTGCCGGTTCCCTCGCTGAGGTCCAGGCTGCGTCGGAGGGTGAGTATAGCGATATTTTTTATTTTAATTCTTTCTTTTACACATTTATATGGATCCCAGGGCCTGAAGGAGAGTTTCCTCTCCTTCAGACCCTGGGAACCATCAGGAATACCGTCCGATACTTGAGTCCCATTGACTTGTATTGGTATCGGGTATCGGTATCGGATTGGATCCGATACTTTGCCGGTATCGGCCGATACTTTCCGATACCGATACTTTCAAGTATCGGACGGTATCGCTCAACACTACTGATAACCCAAAAAACCTGTCTCAATAAATTAGCATATCAAGAAAAGGTTCTCTAAACGACCTATTACCCTAATCTTATGAATCAACTAATTAACTCTAAACACATGCAAAAGATACCTGAGGCTTTTAAAAACTCCCTGCCTGGTTCATTACTCAAAACCCCCATCATGGGTAAGACTAGCGACCTGACAGATGTCAAGAAGGCCATCATTGACACCCTCAAGCAAGAGGGTAAGACCCAGAAAGAAATTTCTCAACAAATAGGCTGTTCCCAGAGTGCTGTATCAAGGCACCTCAATGGTAAGTCTGTTGGAAGGAAACAATGTGGCAGAAAACGCTGTACAACTAGAAGAGGTGACCGGACCCTGAGGAAGATTGTGGAGAAGGACCGATTCCAGACCTTGGGGAACCTGAGGAAGCCACTGTGCACAGGCGTGTGCAGGAAATGGGCTACAGGTGCCGCATTCCCCAGATAAAGCCACTTTTGAACCATAAACAGCGGCAGAAGCGCCTGACCTGGGCTACAGAGAAGCAGCACTGGACTGTTGCTAAGTGGTCCCAAGTACTTTTTTCTGATGAAAGCAAATTTTGCATGTCATTCGGAAATCAAGGTGCCAGAGTCTGGAGGAAGACTGGGGAGAAGGAAATG
Source organism: Ranitomeya variabilis (assembly GCF_051348905.1). Taxonomy (NCBI): domain Eukaryota; kingdom Metazoa; phylum Chordata; class Amphibia; order Anura; family Dendrobatidae; genus Ranitomeya; species Ranitomeya variabilis. Next base: position 346,877,805 of record NC_135237.1, on the reverse strand, counting down.
CCAAAATGCCTGAAGTCCAGTGTCAAGTACCCACAGTCAGTGATGGTGTGGGGTGCCATGTCAGCTGCTGGTGTTGGTCCACTGTGTTTCATCAAGGGCAGGGTCAATGCAGCTAGCTATCAGGAGATTTTGGAGCACTTCATGCTTCCATCGGCTGAAATGCTTTATGGAGATGAAGATTTCATTTTTCAGCACGACCTGGCACCTGCTCACAGTGCCAAAACCACTGGTAAATGGTTTACTGACCATGGTATTACTGTGCTCAATTGGCCTGCCAACTCTCCTGACCTGAACCCCATAGAGAATCTGTGGGATATTGTGAAGAGAAAGTTGAGAGACGCAAGACCCAACACTCTGGATGAGCTTAAGGCCGCTATTGAAGCATCCTGGGCCTCCATAACATCTCAGCAGTGTCACAGGCTGATTGCCTCCATGCCACGCCGCATTGAAGCAGTCATTTCTGCCAAAGGATTCCCGACCAAGTGTTGAGTGCATAACTGAACATTATTATTTGATGGTTTTTTTGTTTGTTATTAAAAAACACTTTTATTTGATTGGCCGGGTGAAATATGCTAATTTATTGAGACAGGTTTTTTGGGTTTTCAGGAGTTGTATGCCAAAATCATCAGTATTAAAACAATAAAAGACCTGACAAATTTCAGTTGGTGGATAATGAATCTATAATATATGAAAGTTTAATTGTAATCATTACATTATGGTAAATAATGAAATTTAACACTATATGCTAATTTTTTGAGAAGGACCTGTACAAGTATATAGTAAAAGGGAATTTAGAATGTAAGCCCAATAAGGACAGTGATGATAATGCCTGTAAAGTGCTGCAGAATATCTTTGCACTAAACAAGCTAGCATAATAATATATAACTTGTCCAGATCAACATTAATTGGATTATACCTCTAAGAACAGCGAAGCTGGATAGTAAACCCTTAACCCCATTCTGACATTAGACGTACTTTCCCGTCGAGGTGGGGTGGGCCCGTATGACCACCGATGGGATAGTACGTCATATGCGATCGGCCGCGCTCACGGGGGAGCGTGGCCGATCGTGGCCGGGTGTCAGCTGACTATCGCTGCTGACATCCGGCACTATGTGCCAGGAGTGGTCACGGACCACCCCCGGCACATTAACCCCTGGCACACTGCGATCAAACATGATCGCAGTGTTCCGGCGGTATAGGAAAGCTGCGTGCTTCCCTGAGACCCCCGGAGCAACGCGATGTGATCGCGTTGCTCCGAGGGTCTCTTATCTCCTCCTCAGGATCCAAAATGGCCACGGCATCCGGGTCCTGCAGGGAGGTGGCTTCACAGCGCCTGCTCAGAGCAGGCGCCGGGAAGCCTGGAGCTGTGCACGTCAGATCGCCGATCTGACACAGTGCACAGCAAAGTGTCAGATCAGCGATCTTACACTATAACATGATGCCCCCCTGGGGCAATGTTATAGTGTAAAAAAAAAATATTCACATGGGTAAAAACAATTAAAAAAAATTCCCCCACAAAAAAACATATTGTTCCTATAAATAAATTTCTTTATCTAAATTAAAAAAAAAAAATAAAAGTACACATATTTAGTATCGCCGCGTCCATAACGACCCGACCTATAAAACTGTCCCACTAGTTAACCCCTTCAGTGAACATCGTAAAAAAAAAAAGAGGCAAAAAACAACGCTTTATTACCATACCGCCAAACAAAAAGTGGAATAACATGCAATCAAAAAGACGGATATAGATAACCATGGTACCGCTGAAAATGTCATCTTGTCCCGCAAAAAATGAGCCATTATACAGCATCATCAAAGAAAACATAAAAAAGTTATAGTCCTCAGAATAAAGCGATGCAAAAATAATTATTTTTTCTATAAAATAGTGTTTATCGTATAAAAGCGCCAAAACATAAAAAAAGATATAAATCAGGTATCACTGTAATCATACTGACCCGAAGAATAAAACTGCTTTATCCATTTTACCAAAGGCGGAAGAGTATAAACGCCTCCCCCAAAAGAAATTCATGAATAGCTGGTTTTTGGTCATTCTGCCTCACAAAAATCGGAATAAAAAGCGATCAAAAAATGTCACAAGCCCAAAATTGTTACCAATAAAAACGTCAACTCATCCCGCAAAAAACAAGACCTCACATGACTCTGTGGACCAAAATATGCAAAAATTATAGCTCTCAAAATGTGGTAACGCAAAAAAATATTTTTTGCAATAAAAAGCGTCTTTCAGTGTGTGACGGCTGCCAATCATAAAAATCCGCTTAAAAAAGCGCTATAAAAGTAAATCAAACCCCCTTCATCACCCCCTTAGTTAGAGAAAAATTAAAAAATTAAAAAAATTTATTTATTTCCATTTTCCCATTAGGGTTAGGGCTAGGGCTAGGGTTAGGTCTAAGGTTAGGGTTAGGACTAGGGCTAGGGTTAGGGCTAGGGTTAGGGTTAGGGCTAGGGTTAGGGTTAGGGTTAGGGCAAGGTTTAGGGCTAGGGTTAGGTCTAGGGTTAGGGCTAGGGTTAGGGTTGGGGCTAGGGTTAAGGCTACAGTTAGGGTTGGGGCTAAAGTTAGGGTTAGGGTTGGGCTAAAGTTAGGGTTTGGATTACATTTACAGTTGGGAATAGGGTTGGGATTAGGGTTAGGGGTGTGTCAGGGTTAGGGGTGTGGTTAGGGTTACCGTTGGGATTAGGGTTAGGGATGTGTTTGGATTAGGGTTTCAGTTATAATTGGGGGTTTCCACTGGTTATTCACATCAGGGGATCTCCAAACGCGACATGGCGTCTGATCTCAATTCCAGCCAATCCTGCGTTGAAAAAGTAAAACAGTGCTCCTTCCCTTCCGAGCTCTTCCATGCACCCAAACAGTGGTTAACCCCCACATATGGGGTATCAGTGTACTCAGGACAAATTGGACAACAACTTTTGGGGTCCAATTTCTTCTCTTACCCTTGGGAAAATAAAAAATTGGGGGGCGAAAAGATCATTTTTGTGAAAAAATATGATTTTTTATTTTTACGGCTCTGCATTATAAACTTCTGTGAATCACTTAATGTGTCAAAGTACTCACCACACATCTAGATAAGTTCCTTAGGGGGTCTACTTTCCAAAATGGTGTCAATTGTGGGCGGGGTTTCAATGTTTAGGCACATCAGGGGCTCTCCAAACGCAACATGGTGTCCCATCTCAATTCCAGTGAATTTCGCATTGAAAAGTCAAATGGCGCTTCTTTGCTTCTGAGCTCTGCCATGTGCCCAAACAGTGGTTTACCCCCACATATGGGGTATCGGCATACTCAGGACAAATTGTTAAACAACTTTTGGGGTCCATTTTCTCCTGTTACCCTTGGTAAAATAAAACAATTTGGAGCTGAAGTAAATTTTTTGTGAAAAAAAGTTAAATGTTCATTTTTATTTAAACATTCCAAAAATTCCTGTGAAACACCTGAAGGGTTAATAAACTTCTTGAATGTGGTTTTGAGCACCTTGATGGGTGCAGTTTTTAGAATAGTGTCACACTTGGTTATTTTCTATCATATAGACCCCTCAAAATGACTTCAAATGAGATGTGGTCCCTAAAAAAAATGGTGTTGTAAAAATGAGAAATTGCTGGTCAACTTTTAACCCTTATAACTCCCTAACAAAAAAAAAATTGTTTCCAAAATTGTGCTGATGTAAAGTAGACATGTGGGAAATGTTACTTATTAAGTATTTTGTGTGACATATCTCTGTGATTTAATAGCATAAAAATTCAAAGTTGGAAAATTTCAAAATTTTTGCCAAATTTCCTTTTTTTTCACAAATAAACGCAGGTAATGTCAAAGAAATTTTACCACTATCATGAAGTACAATATGTCACGAGAAAACATTGTCAGAATCACTGGGATCCGTTGAAGCGTTCCAGAGTTATAACCTCATAAAGGGACAGTGGTCAGAATTGTAAAAATTGGCCTGGTCATTAACGTGCAATCCACCCTCGGGGGTAAAGGGGTTAAAAATGTATTTTTTGCAAATATTTGGCCTAATATCCATCTAGGACTGCACTAAAAATGTACCATTCTTGTAAAATCATATGTTAAAAAGAACCTGTCAATTGCTATACAAATGTTTTTTTACCTGCTCTCATGAACATGGTGTTGCTTTTCTTTTTAATCCTGAATCTCTCCTGTGTTATTCTGGCCCCAATGCCTGCGGGGTCCAAGCCGATATTACTACTAGCTACTGGCCTGGAAGCAGGGACATAGCTTGAGGTTTGGATCAGGGGTGGTTGTGAAACATCTGAGTGGGCCCCTAACCAAGTAACCATATTTAAAACTATAGTGGTGCACCCTAATAGTGGGTATACAAAGAACTTCAGCAGATGAAGAGCATTCCGGGGTCAAAGACATATCACGTTTCATGCTGCCCCAAACACAGGTAATATGAATCACAGGCTGCTTAATTCAGCCAGGTAAATATTTTTATTTGAAACAAGCCACATTTTCCATGAAATTATAGTTTAAAGACTCAGGGACCAAAGCTGGTGATCAGACTTTTTCCAGAGCCACAGCAGGTCTCATCCTGGGCAGCACGGTGGCGCAGTGGATAGCACAGCTGCTTTGCAGCGCTGGAGTCCTGGGTTCAAGCCCCACTAAGGACATCTGCAAAGAGTTTGTATGTTCTCTCCGTGTTTGCGTGGGTTTCCTCTGGGTACTCCGGTTTCCTCCCACATTCCAAAGACATACTGATAGGGAATATAGATTGTGAGCCCCAACGGGGACAGCGATGATGATGTGTGCAGACTTTGAAGCGCTGCGGAATATGTTGGCGCTATATAAAAATAAAGATTATCCTATGTAAATGCAAGGAGAAGACCTATAAATCAAGTGCAGCAGTGCTGGGAGGAGACAGAGTTTTCAGAGAATCATATGCCTGGTTGCAATTATGCAGCCAAACCGTGGGCAGCATGAATCTCCTTAGGTGCTATTATTGTACCTTTTATGGCTGCTAATTCTACAGGGTGGGCCATGTATATGGAAACACCTAAATAAAATGAGAATGGTTGGCGATATCAACTTCCTGTTTGTGGCACATTAGTATATGGGAGGAGAAAAACTTTTCAAGATGGGTGGTGACAATAACGGCCATTTTGAAGTTGGCCATTTTGGATCCAACTTTATTTTTCCAATGGGAAGAGGGTCATGTTACACATCAAACTTATTGAGAATTTAACAAGAAAAACAATGGTGTGCTTGTTTGTAACCTAACTTTATTATTTCATGAGTTATTTACAAGTTCCTCTTTGTTTACAGCCATTGACATGTCGCAGAGGTTAACATGTGAGGAGCAGATAGAAATTGTGTTGATGTCTGGTGAACGCAGTAACCAGGTCATTGCAGCAGATTTCAATGCAGGACATCCTACACAAGAAAATTGCAGAATTGGCAGAACAAAAATTGGAACAGGACCCTCAGTTTACACAGAACATTATGTTCAGTGATGAGGCAAAATTTTTTGGGTGGGCCACTTATATGGATACTCCTAAATAACATGGGAATGGTGTCAATTTTCTTGTGTAGGATGTCCTGCATTGAAATCTGCTGCAATGACCTGGGTCCTGCGACCAATCACAAGACCGCGACGTAATCGCAGGTTCTTCACCACACCATCTATAGGAACGGAAGCGGCAGCATGCACCGCTGAGAGGCGGGAAGACTCCGGGGCCATCGAAGGTGAGTATATCACTATTTTTTATTTTAATTCTTTTTTTTTACCAATTATATGGTGCCCAGTCCGTGGAGGAGAGTCTCCTCTCCTCCATCCTGGGTACCAACCACACATAATCTGCTTACTTCCCGCATGGTGGGCATAGCCACATGCGGAAAGTAAGTAGATCAATGCATTCCTAGGTGTGCGGAATCCCCGCAATTCTGCAAATTTAATGAACATGTTGCTTTTTTTTCCGCGATGCGATTTTTTCGCGGAAAAAAATGCAACATTTGCACAAGATATGCGGAATACACTGGAAATAATGGGAGGCATATGTAAGCATTTTTTTCGCGTTTTTTTTCACGTTTTTATCACATTTTTATAGCAAAAAAAACGCGAAAAATACTGAACGTGTGCACATGGCCTCAACGTAACAAGTAATCATCTCTTTCAAATACCATGACCTGTAAAGCCATGTAATTGTAATGAACAGAGCTGATTTTGCATCACACTATCTATGGCATTTGCTCAATTGTCTACATGCAGATGCTATCATACAGAGTGCACAATGTGATGTTTCCTGTGAGCACATTAGGAAAAGGCTGCATGGTGCCACATAGGGAAACAATGGATTTTATTTGGGAGATAACAATGTTGCATACACTTTGGGTATTTTTATTTCTTCTTTAACTATTCTCAAGGCACTTTGCTTTGTAGTTTATCATATAATTGATTACACTTAAAGGGACTCTGTCACTCCTAAAATGCATTTTTAATGAACTATACAGTGGTATAAGGGACTTGGCCCCTATATAAATCACATTACCACTGTACCTGTTAGTGGTACAATGGCTGAGAAAAAAAATTGTTTAACGACTTAATGACCAACAATACGACTTAAAACTGACCTGCGATATAATAGCATCCTCTGATGTGTGACAATCCAGCAGCATTCAGCTGTACACTACAGCTGACAACTTTCTGCATCAGCCGTGATCAGTGTTGGCATCGACCATAGCCCTTTATACTGCTGTAAATAGTGACTACAGCATCTATATGGTTAACAGAGTGTTTGGGCTCTGTCTTTAACCCAATCAGCACCCTGAGATCTTCATCGCGTACTCCTGATTAGGGTTGAGCGACCTTTACTTTTATAGGATCGGGTCGGGTTTCACGAAACCCAACTTTTTCAAAAGTCGGGTCGAGTGAAATCGGCCGATCCTATAAAAAAGTCGGGGTCGGGGTCGGCCGAAACTCGAAACCCAATGCAGTGCATTGGGTTTCCAATGGTTCCCAGGGTCTGAAGGAGCGGAAACTCTCCTTCAGGCCCTGGGATCCATATTTAAGTGTAAAATAAAGAATTAAAATAAAAAATATCGCTATACTTACACTCTGACGGGCCCTGGTACTAACCGGGAACCTTCCTTCCTAAGAATCAGCCTTCCAAGACCTTGCGGTGACGTCGCGGTGACGTCGCGGCTTGTGATTGGTCGCGCGGCCCCCATGTGACCGCTCGCGCGACCAATCACAAGCCGCGACGTCACCGTGACGTCACCGAAGGCCCTGGAAGGGCTGATTCTTAGGAAGGAAGGCTGCCGGAACGAAGCCGAGGGTGAGTATATTCCTATTAGGTATATACTCACCCTCGGACACGCCCTGCTTCTTTCCGACAGCCTTCCTTCCTAAGAATCAGCCCTTCCAGGGCCTTCGGTGACGTCACGGTGACGTCGCGGCTTGTGATTGGTCGTGCGAGCGGTCACATGGGGGCCGCGCGACCAATCACAAGCCGCGACGTCACCGCGACGTCACCGCGACGTCACCGCAAGGTCCTGGAAGGCTGATTCTAAGGAAGGAAGGTTCCCGGTTAGTACCAGGGCGCATCAGATGGTAAGTATGGCGATATTTTTTATTTTAATTCTTTATTTTACACTTAAATCTGAATTCCGATACCAATTCCCGATATCTTAAACATATCGGGAATCGGTATCGGAATTCCGATTCCAGATTCAGAAGATCGCCGACCTCATGGCCGACCCCACACAGGGGTCGGGTCGGGTTTCATGAAACCCGACTTTGCCAAAAGTCGGCGACTTCTGAAAATTGCCGACCCGTTTCGCTCAACCCTACTCCTGATGTTTTCGATGGGAAGTCATGGCCAAATAATGACCTTAAAGCCTTCCAACTATATCGGCCTGTTCAGAAGTTAGAAACATTTAGGTAGTAAAAATAAACTTTTTCATTCCTGTCATGTCACTTTGCATTAATTCCTGAAAATCACCTAAAGGGTTAATGAACTACCTGAAAAAACAATATATGGACCCTTTACAACCCTAGAGTTCCACAAAATGCAAAACTGCGCCTGCTTTGGAGGTAGAAGTGGGCTCCCTTATCTCTTGGGTTCCCGAGCTTCTGCGCAGGTTGTACCAATAATACAAGTGCTTCTCCATAAATTAGAATATCATCAAAATGTTAATTTATTTCAGTTCTTCAATACAAAAAGTGAAACTCATATATTATATAGAATCATTACAAACAGAGTTATCTATTTCAAGTGTTTGTTTCTGTTAATGTTGATGATTATGGCTTACAGCCAATGAAAGTCGTTATCTCAGTAAATTAGAATACTTTATAACACCAGTTTGAAAAATGATTTTAAAATGCGAAATGTTGGCCCACTGAAATGTATGTTCAGTAAATGCACTCAATACTTGATTCGGGCTCTATTTGCATCAATTACTGCATCAATGCGGCGTGGCATGGAGGTGATCAGCCTGTGGCACTGCTGAGGTATGGAAGCCCAGGTTGCTTTGATAGCAGCCTTCAGCTTGTCTGAATTGTTGGGTCTGTTGTCTCTCATCTTCTTCTTGACAATACCCCATAGATTCTCTATGAAGTTTAGGTCTGGTGAGTTTGCTGGCCAATCAAGCACAGTGATACTGTTGTTTTTAAACCAGGTATTGGTACTTATGGCAGTGTGGACAGGTGCCAAGTCCTGCTGGAGAATGAAATTTCCATCTTCAAAAAGCTTTTCTGTACAAGGAATCATGAAGTGCTCTAAAGTTTTCTGGTAGACGGCTGCACTGACTTTGGTCTTGATAAAACACAGTGTACCTACACCAGGAGATGATATGGCTCCCCAAACCATCACTGTGGAAATGTCACACTAGACCTCAAGCAGCTTGGATTGTGTGCCTCTCCACTCTTCCTCCAGACTCTGGGACCTTGATTTCCAAATGAAGTGCAAAATTTACTTTCATCTGAAAATAACACCTTGGACCGCTGAGCAACAGTCCAGTTCTTTTTCTTCTTGGCCCAGGTAAGGCGCTTCTGGCATTGTCTATGGGTCATGAGTGGCTTGACACAAGGAATGTGACACTTATAGCCCATGTCCTGGATATGTCTGTTTGTGGTGGCTTTGGAAGCAATGACTCCAGCAGCAGTCCACTCCTTGTGAATCTCCCCCAAATTTTTGAATGGCCTTTTCTTAACAATCCTTTCAAGGCTTTGGGTATCCCGGTTACTTGTGCACCTTTTTCTACCACTCTTTTTCCTTCCACTCAACTTCCAATTTGTCACTGAAAGAGGACCCTACAGCCTCAAAAATTCACCACCAATTAAACAAATTCACTGACTCATGTGGAACCAATGATACATAACTTTTAATAAACTCAATAAAATTATAACCTAACTGGTCCACTGTAATTTACAGTGGTCTGACCATCACCATAAACTGTTAAGGCAATGGGCACTAATAAAGTCTAATAAGGTTAAACATCAAAATATCAGGAGTGGGAACCCACTCTTTTATTCTTACGATTATATCTAATAATAATAATAATAATCTTTATTTTTATATAGCGCTAACATATTCCGCAGCGCTTTACAGTTTGCACACATATTATAATGTGTGCAAACAAATGATGTGTGACAACAAAGATAAATCTCAGGGGTCAAAAGTGCATATATGCTAATTGCACTTGGCCCAAAAAAATTGAATATATTTGTTATTATATATTTTTATACCCTTATTACGGACCAAATATACTAAGGACTAGCTGAAGAGCCCGGTGTTGCCTGGGCATAGTAAATATCTGTGGTTAGTTATAGCACCTCACTTCTCTTATTTTCCCATCACGCCCCTCATTTTCCCCCTCACCTATTTCATTTTCCCCCTCACATCTCTCATTTTCTCCCTCACACCTCTCATTCCCCCTTCACTAATCTCATTCCCCACAACACTTGTCATTTTGACCTCACATCTGTCATTTTCCGATCACTCCACTATTTTCCCTCACTCCTCTCATTTTCATCTCACACCTCTCATTTTCACCTCACACCTCTCATTTTCACCTCACACCTCTCATTTTCCCCTCAGTATACACATGTTTGTCATCTCCCTTATATATAGTATACTGTTATGACCCCAATGGCGAGGGTCTCAGAGGAACGTGGAAGTCTGCAGAATACAAAAATCCAGCTCATAGGGCAGTGGTAACTGGGTTGACCATATATCTACTCCTAACGCCAACACTAGAAGTAGCCGGGGATCATTCCTACGTTGATTCTAGATGACACGCGCCAGCCGGAGAATCTAGCTACCCCTAGTAGAGGAAAACAAAGACCTTTCTTGCCTCCAGAGAAGGGGACCCCAAAGCTGGATAGAAGCCCCCCACAAATAATGACGGTGAGGTAAGAGGAAATGACAAACACAGAAATGAACCAGGTTTAGCACAGAGAGGCCCGCTTACTAATAGCAGAATAAAGAAAGGTAACTTATATGGTCAACAAAAACCCTATCAAAATCCACACTGGAAATTCAAGAACCCCCGAACCGTCTAACGGTCCGGGGGGAGAACACCAGGCCCCTAGAGCTTCCAGCAAAGGTCAGGATATTGATATGGAACAAGCTGGACAAAAATACAAAACCAAAACAAATAGCAAAAAGCAAAAGGCAGACTTAGCTGATATAACTGGAACCAGGATCAGTAGACAAGAGCACAGCAGACTAGCTCTGATAACTACGTTGCCAGGCATAGAACTGAAGGTCCAGGGAGCTTATATAGCAACACCCCTAACTAACGACCCAGGTGCGGATAAAAGGAATGACAGAAAAACCAGAGTCAAAAAACTAGTAACCACTAGAGGGAGCAAAAAGCAAATTCACAACAGTACCCCCCCCCTTAGTGAGGGGTCACCGAACCCTCACCACGACCACCAGGGCGATCAGGATGAGCGGCATGAAAGGCACGAACTAAATCGGCCGCATGAACATCAGAGGCGACCACCCAGGAATTATCCTCCTGACCATAGCCCTTCCACTTGACCAGGTACTGAAGCCTCCGCCTGGAGAGGCGAGAATCCAAGATCTTCTCCACCACGTACTCCAACTCGCCCTCAACCAACACCGGAGCAGGAGGCTCAGCAGAAGGAACTACAGGCACAATGTACCGCCGCAACAAGGACCTATGAAATACATTGTGAATAGCAAACGACACAGGAAGATCCAGACGAAAAGATACAGGATTAAGGATTTCCAATATCTTGTAAGGCCCAATAAAACGAGGTTTAAATTTGGGAGAGGAGACCTTCATAGGAACAAAGCGGGAAGAAAGCCATACCAAATCCCCAACGCGTAGTCGGGGACCCACACCGCGGCGGCGGTTGGCAAAGCGCTGAGCCTTCTCCTGTGACAACTTCAAGTTGTCCACCACATGATTCCAGATCTGCTGCAACCTATCCACCACAGAATCCACCCCAGGACAGTCAGAAGGCTCCACATGACCCGAAGAAAAACGAGGATGGAAACCAGAGTTGCAGAAAAAAGGCGAAACCAAGGTGGCGGAACTAGCCCGATTATTAAGGGCAAACTCAGCCAATGGCAAGAATGTCACCCAATCGTCCTGATCAGCAGAGACAAAACACCTCAAATAAGCCTCCAAAGTCTGATTAGTTCGCTCCGTCTGTCCATTAGTCTGAGGATGGAAAGCAGACGAAAACGACAAATCAATGCCCATCCTACTACAAAAGGATCGCCAGAACCTGGAAACGAACTGGGATCCTCTGTCTGACACAATATTCTCAGGGATGCCGTGCAAACGAACCACGTTCTGAAAAAAACACAGGAACCAGATCGGAAGAGGAAGGCAGCTTAGGCAAAGGAACCAAATGGACCATCTTGGAAAAGCGATCACATATCACCCAGATAACGGACATGCCCTGAGATAGCGGAAGATCAGAAATGAAATCCATGGAGATATGTGTCCAAGGTCTCTTCGGGACAGGCAAGGGCAAGAGCAAACCGCTGGCACGAGAACAGCAAGGCTTAGCTCGAGCACAAGTCCCACAGGACTGCACAAATGACCGCACATCCCTTGACAAGGAAGGCCACCAAAAGGACCTGGCCACCAGATCTCTGGTGCCAAAAATTCCCGGGTGACCTGCCAACACCGAGGAATGAACCTCGGAAATGACTCTGCTGGTCCACTTATCCGGGACAAACAGTCTGTCAGGTGGACAAGACTCAGGCCTATCAGCCTGAAATCTCTGCAACACACGTCGCAGATCCGGAGAAATAGCTGACAAGATAACTCCATCTTTAAGAATACCAACAGGATCAGCGACTCCAGGAGCATCAGGCACAAAGCTCCTAGAAAGAGCATCGGCCTTCACATTCTTTGAACCTGGTAAATACGAGACAACAAAATCAAAGCGGGAGAAAAACAATGACCAGCGGGCCTGTCTCGGATTAAGGCGTTTAGCAGACTCGAGATACATCAGATTTTTGTGATCAGTCAAGACCACCACACGATGCTTAGCACCCTCGAGCCAATGACGCCACTCCTCAAATGCCCATTTCATGGCCAACAACTCCCGATTGCCCACATCATAATTTTGCTCGGCAGGCGAAAACTTCCTAGAGAAAAAGGCACAAGGTTTCATAACAGAGCAACCAGGGCCTCTCTGCGACAAAACGGCCCCTGCCCCAATCTCCGAAGCATCCACCTCAACCTGAAAGGGAAGTGAGACGTCAGGCTGGCACAAAACAGGCGCCGAAGTAAACCGGCGTTTCAACTCCTGGAAAGCCTCCACGGCAGCAGGAGCCCAGTTAGCTACATCGGAGCCCTTCTTGGTCATATCCGTCAAAGGTTTCACAATGCTAGAAAAATTAGCGATAAAACGACGGTAGAAGTTAGCGAAGCCCAAGAACTTCTGAAGACTCTTAACTGACGAGGGCTGAGTCCAATCAAGAATAGCTCGGACCTTGACTGGGTCCATCTCCACAGCAGAAGGGGAAAAAATGAACCCCAAAAAGGGAACCTTCTGTACACCAAAGAGACACTTTGAGCCCTTGACAAACAAAGAATTTTCACGCAAAATTTTAAAGACCAACCTGACCTGCTCCACATGCGAATCCCAATTATCAGAAAAAACCAAAATATCATCCAGATAAACAATCAAAAATTTATCCAGATACTTCCGGAAAATGTCATGCATAAAGGACTGAAAAACTGAAGGCGCATTGGAGAGCCCAAAAGGCATCACCAAGTACTCAAAATGACCTTCGGGCGTATTGAATGCGGTTTTCCATTCATCACCTTGCTTAATGCGCACAAGGTTGTACGCACCACGAAGGTCTATCTTGGTGAACCACAGTAGTAGCACAAGCCATTCCGGCGTCTATGAATTTTCCGCTCATTTCTAGTCAGGATTCTATCACATTGCATTAAATCAGGTGTCTGTTCAGACAACACCATGAGGGAATTTGCGGTTTTTCTATCACATTGCACCGAATTAGGTGTCTGTTCAGACAACACCATGAGGGAATTTGCGGTTTTGCGCTCCCGCAACCGCCGGTCAATTTGAATAGCCAGTGCCATAGTATCATTCAGACCTGTGGGAATGGGAAAACCCACCATAACATTCTTAATGGCTTCAGAAAGGCCATTTCTAAAATTAGCGGCCAGTGCACACTCGTTCCAATGTGTCAGCACGGACCATTTCCGAAATTTTTGGCAATACACTTCAGCCTCGTCCTGACCCTGAGACATAGCCAGCAAGGCCCTTTCTGCCTGAATCTCAAGATTGGGTTCCTCATAAAGTAAACCGAGCGCCAGAAAAAACGCATCAAGATCAGCCAATGCCGGATCTCCTGGCGCCAGCGAAAAAGCCCAATCCTGAGGGTCGCCCCGTAAGAACGAAATAACAATTTTTACTTGCTGAGCAGAATCTCCAGATGAACAGGGTCTCAGGGACAAAAACAATTTACAATTATTCACGAAATTCCTAAACTTAAACCTGTCTCCGGAAAACAGTTCAGGAATCGGTATTTTAGGTTCTGACCTAGGATTTCTGATAACATAATCTTGTATGCCCTGCACACGAGTAGCCAGCTGGTCCACACTTGTAATCAAGGTCTGGACATTCATGTCTGCAGCAAGCATAGCCACTCTGAGGTAAAGGGGAAAAAGAGAAAAAAAAAAAAAAAACTCAGAATCTTCTTTCTTATAATCCCTCTTCTGCAATGCATTAAACATTTAATACAGGCCTGGCAAACTGTTATGACCCCAATGGCGAGGGTCTCAGAGGAACGTGGAAGTCTGCAGAATACAAAAATCCAGCTCATAGGGCAGTGGTAACTGGGTTGACCATATATCTACTCCTAACGCCAACACTAGAAGTAGCCGGGGATCATTCCTACGTTGATTCTAGATGACACGCGCCAGCCGGAGAATCTAGCTACCCCTAGTAGAGGAAAACAAAGACCTTTCTTGCCTCCAGAGAAGGGGACCCCAAAGCTGGATAGAAGCCCCCCACAAATAATGACGGTGAGGTAAGAGGAAATGACAAACACAGAAATGAACCAGGTTTAGCACAGAGAGGCCCGCTTACTAATAGCAGAATAAAGAAAGGTAACTTATATGGTCAACAAAAACCCTATCAAAATCCACACTGGAAATTCAAGAACCCCCGAACCGTCTAACGGTCCGGGGGGAGAACACCAGGCCCCTAGAGCTTCCAGCAAAGGTCAGGATATTGATATGGAACAAGCTGGACAAAAATACAAAACCAAAACAAATAGCAAAAAGCAAAAGGCAGACTTAGCTGATATAACTGGAACCAGGATCAGTAGACAAGAGCACAGCAGACTAGCTCTGATAACTACGTTGCCAGGCATAGAACTGAAGGTCCAGGGAGCTTATATAGCAACACCCCTAACTAACGACCCAGGTGCGGATAAAAGGAATGACAGAAAAACCAGAGTCAAAAAACTAGTAACCACTAGAGGGAGCAAAAAGCAAATTCACAACAGTATACACCTGTAAGTCATCTCCTGTATATAGTACAGTATATACCTGTATATCATCTCCCCTGTATATAGTATATACCTGTATGTCATCTCCCCTGTAAATAGTATATACCTGCTGTATGTCATCTCCCCCTGTATATTGTATAAACCTACGTGTCATCTCCTCCTGTATATAGTATATACCTGTATGTCATCTCTTCTGTATATAGTATATACCTGTATGTCATCTTCTCCTATTTATAGTATATACCTGTATGTCATCTCCTGCATATAGTATATGCCTGTATGTCATCTCCCCTGTATATAGTATATACCTGCTGTATGTAATCTCCTCCTCTATATACCTATGTGTCATCTCCTCTTTTATATAGAATATACCTGTATGTCATCTCCTCCAGTATATAGTATAAAAGTGTGTCATCTCCTCCTGTATATAGTATATACCTGTATGTCATGACCTCCTATATATATAGTATATACCTGTATGTCATCTCCTGTATATAGTATATACCTGTAAGTCATCTCCTCCTGTATATAGTATATAACTGTGTGTCATCTTCTCCTGTATATAGTATATACCTGTGTGTCATCTCCCCTGTATATAGTATGTACCTGTGTGTCATCTCCCCTGTATATAGTATGTACCTGTATGTCATCTCCTCCTGTATTAGACCTCGCTCACACGTTATTTGCTCAGTATTTTTACCTCAGTATTTGTAAGCTAAATTGGCAGCCTGATAGATCCCCAGCCAACAGGAAGCCCTCCCCCTGGCAGTATGTATTAGCTCACACATACACATAATAGACAGGTCATGAGACTGACAGCTGCCGTATTTCCTATATGGTACATTGGTTGCTCTTGTAGTTTGTCTGCTTATTAATCAGATTTTTATTTTTGAAGGATAATACCAGACTTGTGTGTGTTTTAGGGCAAGTTTCATGTGTCAAGTTGTGTGTGTTGAGTTGCGTGTGGCGACATGCATGTAGCGACTTTTGTGAGAAGAGTTTTGTGTGGCGACATGTGTGTAGCAACTTTTTGTGTGTCGAGTTGCATGTGACAGGTTAGTGTAGCAAGTTGTGTGCATCAAGTTTTGCATGGCGAGTTTTGCACGTGGCGAGTTTTATGTGTGAAGTGTTTTGAGTATGTGCAAGTTTTGTGTGAGGCAACTTTTGCATGTGTTGCAACTTTTGTGCATGTGGCAATTTTTCCACATGCTCAAAAATTGCATTCTCTTCTCTTGTGAGAAGAGTTTTGCACGTGTGGCTAGCTTTGCATGTGGCGAGTTTTGCATGTGGCAAAATTTGCGTGTGGCGAGTTTTGAGCGGTGACTTTTGTGTTTCGACTTTTATGTGGTGAGGTTGGTGTATGTGTGGTGAAATGTGTGCTGAGGGTGGTATGTATTCAAGCACGTGGTAGTGTGTGGCGCATTTTGT
This sequence comes from Ranitomeya variabilis, assembly GCF_051348905.1. NCBI lineage: Eukaryota > Metazoa > Chordata > Amphibia > Anura > Dendrobatidae > Ranitomeya > Ranitomeya variabilis. The sequence goes on along the minus strand of NC_135237.1, from coordinate 346,861,374 downwards.
GTTTGTGTTCATATCCCCGTGTGTGGTGAGTATCCCATGTCGGGGCCCCACCTTAGCAACTGTATGGTATATACTCTTTGGCGCCATCGCTCTCATTCTTTAAGTCCCCCTTGTTTACATCTGGCAGCTGTCAATTTGCCTCCAACACTTTTCCTTTCACTTTTTCCCCATTATGTAAGGGGCAAAATTGTTTGGTGAATTGGAAAGCACGGGGTTAAAATTTTGCCTAACAACATAGCCTATGACGCTCTCGGGGTCCAGACGTGTGACTGTGCAAAATTTTGTGGCTGTAGCTGCAGATGCCAATCCCGGACATACACACACACACACACACAGACACACAGACACACACACACACACAGACACACACACACACATTGAGCTTTATATTAATATTAACAATCACAGGAAGAGCTTTGGTATACGACTTCCAAACACTAGAGATTATACAGTCTCATAAAGTGCATATTCAATTTTCTGGATAAAAGAAATGGTTACATATAGTTTTATGTTAAATTGTGCTCCTCCTCTAAGCCTGACTGGTGTCATTGATTTTGAAACTGCTCATGTCAAGCTCCCATGAACGAATTAAGCATGGGGAGTAGGTTTAGATTTCTAACAACCTCCCATCTAGTATCCTTATGTACCCCCTCACTTAACAAGCACACATTACCCCTTACTTAGGGGGATAAATCATTTCAAAACGTATCAAAAGCGCTGGGCTGTGATGATACAGTTCCTAGCGTCTGCACTGTCGCCTCAGGTGATTGTATCATCACAGCCCTGCACTTTTGATACATTTTGAAATTATTTAAAAAAATTGAAGAACAAAATGTGGTAAATTCTATACTAATATCCTTTATCCTGGTATGCATATATCCCAAATCCAGGTATACATGGTCCACTCATCCCCATCCTGGTATGTATGGCCCCCCTTATCCACATCCTGGTATGCATGGTCTCCTCATCTCTATGCTGGTATGCATGACCTACTAATCCCTGATTCCAGCAGCTGATTTATGCTTGTAAGCTGCGCATGGCAGTGACATCATGTGCTGCTTATAAGCAGAGGAGAGCTGCTGGAATACTCACTGCTCCTCACTCTGGGACTATGGGCATGTCTAGCAGTGAATATTCATTGTTCGTTAATAGCAGGCACAAAAAATTCAGCTACTGGCTTCCTGCAGCTGCCGGGTGATCACGTGTGACCACTAATAAAGGAAAGGAATATTCACTGCTCTCCACTCCCATAGGTGTGGAGAGCAGTGAATATTCATGCTCTTTAATAGCGGGAACATCTGATCGCCCAGTAGCTGGAGGAAGTCTGCGGCTGCTACTACTGTGCCCACTATTAATGATCAATGAATATTTACTGCTCTCCACACCCATGGGAGTGGAGAGCAGTGAATATACATTCCCCTGTAGTAGTGGGCGCACTCCATAGTAGATATGGGCGAACCCAAACAGTAAAGTTCTGCGTCTGTACCAAACACCCACTGTTTGGGCACGGACACCGAACACGGACTTCGACAAAGAAGTCTGTGTTACTGTTCGGGTTTGGCAGCCTGATCACCAGATGTTTGTCACGCTGTAATGTGCATGACATCGTGGCAAAGACTACTTCTGATCGGCGGGGAAATCATCCCCGCTGGTCAGAGAGCCGCAGTTCCCACGCTGCCCGCTGTCTTTTCATGATTTCACCACCTATCAGAAGTAGTGTTTGCCACACTGTCATGCACATGGCAGCATGGCAAACACTTGATTTTCGGGTCCCCCAATCAAGTGAATGGGATCCTGGTTTGAGTTTGGGTCCGGTTACTGTTCTGGTACCCAAGCCCAAACTTTTTATAACTGTTCGGCTGAACTTGCCAGACCCGAACATACAGGTGTCAGTCCATCTCTACTCCAGAACCCAGCCACTGCAGGAAACAGGCTGCTGTGGCTAACAGTGTGCCAGCTATTAAAGAGAAATTAATATTCACTGCTCTCCACTCCCATGGGCAAGGAGAACAGTGAATATTCATTTCTCTTTAGCAGCGGGCACAGGTGTTAGCTGCAGCTGCCAGCTCCTGCCACCTGTGACCCACTGCTCAAGTACAAGTCATGGGGCTCTATAGCAGAAGTATAATGCACTCCCCATAGTTCTTCATATAGTACTATATGGAGGTCATTATGCCCCTGGTATTTCTGGCCCAGTCAACTTTTAAGGTAAAGCTAACACTGTGCAGTTTGACACTGTCAAAAGGATGCACATACACAGGCTTTGGGTCTAATAGACTTTTCAACTTTTCTGACATGTGACATCCATATATATCACAACACGGGTGACAGTGTATGGAGCAGACTCAAGAGCTGAGACAGCACCAAACCTGGTAGATGCTGACTGTGTTACACAGTCGGCATCTTCCTGTTACAGCAGCAACTGGAGCTTGCTCTGGGTGCTGCTGTTTAATCATTTAAATGCTGATGCCATGCACTGACAGTAGCATTTAAATGCTGTGATTTCCAGCTGGCCTGGAACTATGGGTCTTAGTCTTGGATGACTATCCCTGTTGCCTTACCCTAGAATAACAGGTCTCTTACTATATGAGTTCATGTAAAGAGATCTGCCAGTCTAGGAAAGTGGGGTGGAGAGAAGCCACCAAAAACCTGCCTGAGAATTGTCATCCGAGATACATGGTCCCAGCATTTTTTCAAAATGTATTTTCTCTAAAACGCCACTGCATTTCAGAGTAAAATATTCACAACTGTAAATAACACATCCAGTAACCCCGTTGTGAGATTCACATCAATTATATCAGTGTGACTTTTTCCAAGCACTATTAACGTATAGGACATATTAGCTTTCTATATACAATTTATACGCTGAACTGCATGCAAATAGCTCCTAAACTCATTTTTAAGGGTGCTACTTTGGACTACAACTTTATCCTTTTTACTTCTATCTATGCAGGGATTATGGAGCTATGTAGAGTTATAGCAGGATGCTGGACCTAAAAATGACATAATGGCAACCAGTGGACATTCATTTTCATTTTTGCCATATAAAACACACGTAGTTTAATTTAAAAAAAAAAAGCCTGACTATTTCTTGCAACAACATTTGATTATCATAGGAACTCTTCAATCATTCAAAAGATTTTTCATGAGAAACAAGTTCCCGTCAGCTTTTTGGAAAATAGACACATTTTTCCGAGGCGAGGTTCATTCAACTATTAGACATAGAGTACAGCCCTAGACAAGGTTGTGGACTGACAGATTTTTGAAGAACTGAGAAGACATGCAATTTTCAGTAAGCAGAAAAAAAATGTACATTCAATGTAAAGATGTCAAAGAAAACCTGGTCACAATCTGAAGCTTCCAGCAATGCATCTGTTCTAGGAGTATCTATGTGGTGAATGCAGTTACTGCACCTGGAAATCTAGAAAAAGATATCTACACAAAATGGAAACTGACACTATAAAATAAAAGGAACTTTCGTTCCAATGACTCTGCTGCTTGGAAGCGTAAAACATACACATCAAAAACAAACAGTCTATTGTGAGCTATGATAAAGCCTTTCAAGATGGTTTACTGACACAGTGAACATATTAAATATCATTTTACTGAGATGTCTTCACTAGAATGGCTGGGGATTAAGAAGGGTTGACAACAAATTGAAACTGTAATTTCTTTTTGGCTGCCACACAATATATTATGGGCATGAGGTTTCACACACAATTATTTATAAAATGTGTGGCAAATAGCCAAGATTTCAGTGTTGCCATGTAGTTAGGTGGGGCCATTATATCGGTGTGTTGAGATCAGGACACTATGTGACAGAAAAACACTGTGGACATCCATTAACACCTCACTGCTGATATAGAAGTCAATGAGCCATGTACCAGATATGGAACTGACCTTGGAAACTGTGATGATGCGAACATATAATATTTCAGAAGGGTGTTTTCTGTATAAATCTTAATATTGGCAGTTATGGTAGAAAGAAGGATGCACCTTTATACACATTCCCAAATATACTAGTGTTCCTCTGTGACGCTTTATAAAAATTCTATAACCAGCACTGCCTCAGTAATTGTACAATATATTCTAATGCTTGAATGTGATAACACATACAAAAATTATAAGCCTAAAAGAAAATTAAGAATTAATTAACTTACCATAAATATTTGAAAGTAGATACCCCACATGCATGGTAGAACTAGTTGTAGGTGTCAATAATGGGGCACATGGAGTAATTTGCAACTCCTTTCGTCAATGTGGAGCGCCATCAAATGTTCTCCTCTAAATGCGCGCGCACAGAAAAAAATTGTAGAACTTGTAATTAGTCCGGTAAAAAACAAAATCTCTATACAGTGGGGGAAATAAGTATTTGATACACTGCCGATTATGCCACCTACAAAGAATAGAGCGGTCTGTAATTCTTATCGTACGTACGCTTGAACTGCGAGAGACAGAATCTAAAAAAATTCCAGAAAATTACATTGTAGGATTTTCACATAATTAGTTTGCATTTTATTGCATAAAATAAGTATTTGATACACTACAAAAACAGAACTTAATATTTGGTGAAAAAACCTTTGTTTACAATTACAGACGTCCAATATTTCCTGTAGTTCTTGACCAAGTTTGCACACACTGCAGCAGAGATTTTGGTCCACTCCTCCATACAGATCCTCTCAGGATCTTTCAGATTTTGAGGCTGTCGTTAGGCAACATTGAGTTTCAGCAACCTCCAAAGATTTTCCTATTGGATTCAGGTCTGGAGACTGGCTAGGCCGCTCCAGTGCCTTGGAATTCTTCTTATGGGGCCACTCCTTACTTGCCCTGGCTGTGTATTTCAAGTCATTATCATGCTGGAAAACCCAGCCATGACCCATCTTCAATGGTGTTACCGAGGGAAGGAGGTTGTTGGCCAAAATCTTGTGATACATCCATCCCCCTTCTTCAATACGGTGCAGTCATCATGTCCCCTTAGCAGAAAAGCACACACAAAGTATGTCGTTTTCTCCACCATGCTTCACGGTTGGGAAGGTGTTCTTGGGGTTGTGCTCATCATTCTTCTTCCTTCAAACACGGCGAGTGGAGTTACTACAAAAAATTATATTTTCTGCTCATCTGACAACATGACCTTCTCCCATGCCACCTCTTGGTCATCCAGATGGTCATTGGCGAACTGCCCAAGACATGTGCTGGCAAGAGGAGGGGGACTTTGCGTGCCCTACAGGATGTTAATCCATCACGGTGAAATGTGTTTCTAACGTTAATATTTGAGTCTGTGTTCCTAGCTCCCTTCAGGTAAGTGACCAGGTCCTCCTGTGTAGTTCTGATCTGATTCCTGACCTTTCGTAGAATCATCCTTACCTCACAAGGTGAGATCTTGCATGGAGCTACAGACTGAGGAAGATTGACAGTCATCTTGTTTTTCTTCCATTTTCTAATAATTGTGCCAACAGTTGTTGCCTTCTCACCAAGCTGTTTGCCTATTGTCCTGTAGCCCATCCCAGCCTTGTGCAGGTCTACAATTTTGTCCCTGATGTCCTCTGACAGTTCTTTGATCTTGGCCATGGTGGAGAGGTTGGAGTGTGATTGTGTGTGTGGACAGGTGTCTTTTATACAGGTAACGAGTTCAAACAGGTGCAATTAATACAGGTAATGAGTGCAGAGTAGTGGGTTTCTGAAAGAAAAACTAACAGGTCTGTGAGAGCTAGAATTCTTGCTGGCTGGTAGGTGATCAGATACTTATTTTATGCAATAAAAGGTTATTTAATTATTTTAAAATCATACAATGTGATTTTCTGCTTTTTATTTTTAGATTCTGTCTTTCAGAATTGAAGTGTACTTATGATAAAAATTGCAGACCTCTCCATTCTTTGTAGGTGGAAAACTTGAAAAATCAGCAGCGTATCAAATACTTATTTTTCCCTCCATATGCCTCTATATGGAGGAACAATATTGATTGAGCAAAAAAAAGAAAACAACGGGAAATATAAGTATGGAACACATCACCAGTTTTCTAAGTAAATATATTTCTAAAGGTGCTATTGACATGAAATTCTCATCAGATGTCAGTAAACAACCCATCCAAACCACAAAAGCAAATAAATCAAGCCATAGATGTAATAGGTAAACATACTGAATAATATTCTGGAAATTATATAGGGAAAATTGTTCAGAACAGGACAAGAGTATATATATATGGCAAATGGCCTTCTAGTGTGCTCTATCTGTAGTTTGCAGCTCACAGAATTACACATCAGAAATTTATTATAGGGTATTTGGAGTTTGACATTAATGTAGGTGATTCAAATTTGTTAAGCCACCAACTTTTATAAAAGTCACGCTTCGATAAACGGCACTCTGAATGTTGCCATTGCATACTACTCAACTATCAATCCATAAAGCGGTCACAGTTGACATCTCTAACAATGCTACAATTGCCTTTATTTCCCTTTGGTAATCAATAACTATTAGAAATAGCACATTTTTTTTTTTATTAATGATTTTCCAATCTCTATGTATAAATAACACTTTCATTACCATGTGACTCCTTTAGTCGCACTGTATGTCTACAATATGTGTAGCTGGAGGTGTATTTATTTTCCCTGTCAATCTGAGCAGCCCTTTTGTGCCTTTAAGCAAAAGACAATTACATCATATAATATCTAAAATAAAGACTGCACTCTGTTTATAAAGGTTTCTTATTCCTGCTCTGTTTGATTAAAGGACAGGTATACATGCTCTATCTGGTTTTGGAATAAAGTTTAATTATGACGAACTAGATGAGACTTGAATCAGTTTCAAGTATTTAGTTAAATATAGATACACTAAAAAGGTCGCAATATGAGATGGGTGAATCACATTGCTTGCATCACTTTGGCCAGTGCTTTCCAAAAGCTGACAAATTGTGAAATGCTTTGAGAAACCACCAAACTGCTATCAGGTAAAACAATTTTCCCATAAGCATACATAAGAGGAAATCTTTTAAAATTCGAATTCTTCACTGCTGTGCTGTCACCACACTATCTATACAGACTATTCAGTGTTTTATGGGATTCTCTCCTTACCGCTATGGCTGAGCTGTGAGCAGTGATGCCCTATCACTATCCAGACTCGCCACAAAATGGCTGCTGCCTTACCTTGGTAGTACCTTTAATTGTCCCTGCTATAACATGTCATACACATACAAAATTGTGTTTAGAATTTTCAGATTATAAAACGCATCTTTTGTTCCATAATGCGCCAAACGTTCTCTATTGGTGAAAGGTCTGGACTGAAGGCGGCCATTTCATCACCCAAACTTCTCTTCTGTGAAGACATGCTGTTGTGATAAATGCAGCATGTGGTTTAGCATGGTCTTGCTGAAATATGAAAGGCCTTCCCTAAAATAGATGTTGTCTGGAAAGGAGCATTTGTTGGTCTAAACCTCTACATAATGCTCAGCATCGAAAATGCCTTTCAAGAAATAAAAGCTGCCCATTCTGTAGGCACTACTACAACCTCATACCTAATTAAGAAGCTGGATAGTGGCACGCCTCTTGAGTCCGCAGGACACAGCATCCATGAGTTCCATAACAAATTCCAAATTTTCACTCATCTGACCACAGGACATTTTTTTACATTTTTTTCTTAGTCTATTTTAATAGAGCTTTGGCCCAGAGAAGACAGCAGCGTTTCTAGATTGTGTTGATATATGGTTTCTTTTTTTACTGATAGAGTTTTAACTTGCTTTTGTGTATTGCATGGCAAACTGTGTTCACAGACAATTATTTTTGGAAGTATCCTTGAGTCCATGTAATGATTTGCATGACTAAATCATGGCTGCTTTAATGCAACGCTGCCTGATGGTCCATAAGATGATGAGCATCAAATATGTCGACCTTTTTCCAGAATCTTTGAACCTTTTTATGATTTAATGTACGGTAGATGGTGGGATGTTCAAAGTATTTACAGTTTTAAGTTGAGGAACATTTTTTTTATAAATTGTTCCACAAATTTTAAGCACAGTTTTTCACAGATTGGTACATCTCTGCCCATCTTCGTTTTTGAGAGACTCTGCCCCTCTAACATGCTCTTTCTATAGACAATCATGTTGAAAACTGACTTTCACTTGCTTTTCTAGCCTTTTGTTAACCCTGTGCCAACTTTTTTTGAGATGTATGTGGAGCGCCCCCACACCGCCGCAGGGCCGAGGGGTACCCGGAGCCGGGCCTCTAGGTCTCAGTCCTGGGGTTGTTACGGTGGCTAGACCCGGTCCGTGGCCCTGTCTGTCAGTGGGGGACGTCCGGTGCAATAAGTCGTGTTGTAACGGTGCAGTTGTGGGGTGCAGGTCGCGGTAAATAACGAGGACACCAGGTTGCAGTCTCTTTACCTCTTTACTGGAGATCTCTGAGTCCTCAGTCCAGAATACGGTTCACCAGGCTGCGCAAGTCCGGCCGGTCCAATGGCACCTCCAGAGTTCACTTCACAGGTGGAAATCGGTGCCTTCCTTCTTAGCGCTATGTGTTGTAGTCCTTCCCTGCTGTGCTTACGGAAAGTACCCCACAACCGTTGTGTCTGTTTCTTAAGTTCCTTCACAACTCGATTAAATGATGTTCTTCTAATCTTCCGTCCCTTCCTGATGTTACAGTTGGAACGGCACCCGTTTGTCGGATAGGCCTGGAGTTCTTCCGGGACCCTAGAGACGCCCCTCTCCCGCAATTGCCTCCCAAGACTTCATAGGTGATATGTGTTAGACAGCCCGCCTTAAACTGACTGTCCTGCCGCTGTTTAGAGTATTGCTTGAAGCTGAATGTTATAATACTCCCTCGGCGTTCCGGCCACCGGTAATGCGCCTCAGTAGGGTGTTGCTCCGGTCTTACAGCACGGCCCCTACTGGAATTCTCCTATTGCTTGATCTCGTTTCTCACTCAGCACAATCTATATCGCTTCTAGTCCTTTCTTGGGTCCCGCCGCTTCCCGGAGCTGGCGCGGACCCGTTACGTTCTTTCCAATGCCAAGCCTCTGTCAGGATCCCACCCCTGACAGAGACCCTACTGTCTCTTCCTCCACAACACCCTCTGCCACTAGGTGTTGCTTCGTCCAATCCAGTCAGCTTTCTGATCTAACTTCCTGCCTGACCCCCGGTTTACCCACTATGGTGGGGAGTGGCCTAATGAATAGCACCCTTAGCTCCCCCCGGAGGCCCTGCTGTGAAATGTATTGGTGTCTGTGATACCTGATCAGATGAACTCCTTCAGTGCCATCGGACGCACCGTAGCTCCCCATAGTGGCGGAGCCACAGTACTGCAACGACCAGGACTCTGGGGCGCTGCACTCCCCCCTGGTTAAACACAGTACTCCGGGACTGGGAAGAAAACAACAATACAAGTTAGCAAAAAGACATACAATTTTGTTGAGTGCAATAACAATAAGTATACTTGAACAGGCTTCCCTTTATGGGAGGTAAGGACACTTGAACGTTACAAACATGGCAAAAAATATCATAGCAACATGCTATAATTAACTTCTGTTACCCAACCGGGTATTCTACTAAGTACAAAAATTGTTGAACAATAATTTAACTTTGCCTTTAAGGACATACACTCTGTATCCACCAAAGACCTTCCTATAATCACATTATAAGGCAATTTAACTTTTACATTCTCCTACTTTGAATCTGCAGGACCGCCTGTCCTATCGGCACCAGACCTACTGCCTCTCCTTTCTGTTACAGGACCGCCCCGTTCAGCCAGGGCCTACTGCCTTTTCAACTACTATACACAGTATAGAACATAACTTTTCTTTCAGTTTGAGAACACCGAGCCGGCTCTACTTGGCTCCTATAAGGACTCACCCACTAACCCTTACAGGTTCACTTTCTGTCCTTAGTAACACATTACTAACTTTCGATGGGGAACGCAGGGTTTACCTTCTATCCCCCCCCCTTTTCTTATCAACATTATCAACTATCTTCTTTTCACAACATTAAACTTTCTCATTTCTTCCTTCTACTTTTTCTTTCAGAGAACATTATCAATATTTCTTCACATTTAACTAGTTAAACACATATAACTTTTCTCATATAAACATTACCATTATTTCCTTCGGTCAAGACATTATTGCTACTCATCTTAAGCAATATTACTATCGAAGCATAACAAATGAACATCCCCTTTAAGAGAAGACCAAGTCTCTGTGAGGTAGCACATCTTCTCAAGCTACCAGTCCATACTTATCAAAGGTTCCAGTACGGTATCTTCGCAAAGAGTCCTTGTTTAAGTAAAACCAGTAGGGAGCACCTTTAATAAGGTGCAAACTATATACAAAGAAGTTTTGATCATGCACTGTTCATGATTTCTCAGTTTTTAAAACTTGTGCAAAACTTTTGGTAACAAAAACAAAACAAACAAAACAATAGGGATCCCGGGTCAACAAAGGGATCCCTTTAAGGCCATGTGCACACGTTCAGTATTTTTCGCGTTTTTTTCGCGTTTTTTCGCTATAAAAACGTGATAAAAACGCGAAAAAAATGCTTACATATGCCTCCTATTATTTTAAGTGTATTCCGCATTTTTTGTGCAAATGTAGCCTTTTTTTCCGCGAAAAAATCGCATCGCGGAAAAAAAAGCAACATGTTCATTAAAATGCGGAATTGCAGGGGATTCCGCACACCTAGGGGTCCATTGATCTGCTTACTTCCCGCACGGGGCTGTGCACACCATGCGGGAAGTAAGCAGATTATGTGCGGTTGGTACCCAGGGTGGAGGAGAGGAGACTCTCCTCCACGCACTGGGCACCATATAAGTGGTCAAAAAATAAGAATTAAAATAAAAAATAGCGATATACTCACCCTCGATGTCTTCCCGCCTCCACTGCACGCTGCCGTTCGGTTCCTGTAGCTGATGTGCGGCGAAGGACCTCGCCGATGACGTCACTGTCCTGTGATTGGTCGTGAGCGGTCATGTGACCGCTCACGTGACCGTGACGTCACGGAAGGTCCTGCGCGCACACACCAGCTATAGGAAGACGAACGGACGCCGCTGATGAGATGTCTGGGTGAGTATAAGCATTTTTTTATTTTTTTTATTATTTTTAAACATTCTCTCTTTTACTATAGATGCTGCATAAGCTGCATCTATAGTAAAAAGTTGGTCACACTTGTCAAACAGTATGTTTGACAAGTGTGACCAACTTGTCAGTCAGTTTTCCAAGCGATGCTACAGATCGCTTGGAAAACTTTAGCATTCTGCAAGCTAATTACGCTTGCAGAATGCTAAAAAAACGCGAAAAAAACGGGAAAAAAACGCAAAAAAAAAAATGTGGATTTCTTGCAGAAAATTTCCGGTTTTCTTCAGGAAATTTCTGCAAGAAATCCGCAACGTGTGCACATACCCTAAGAGTTTACCCTGAACGGGTTTAGCAGCCCAACGGAAAACAGTAACTATTTACAGATTCATGGCATCGAGGTTTATTCTTTCTCAGGTGGCCGTGGGAGGTTGCTAAACAACAGCTGATGGTGGACACCTCCCGACCGTGCAGGCTTCAGCCCTTGGTCCACGGCTGATGCAGCGGTAGTTTGTTTCCTTTCTTTCCAGTCTTTCCATTGTAGGATCAAGTACCGCTTATATTGTTCCCAATTCAGCACGGCAATGGTGTGACCTTCTCGCCGGACTCCATCCAGTCCAATTCGGGGGGCCTCCCACCGGAGGATAACTCCCTCCGGGCTCACATCTACGAACTCCCCCATCCGAGTCGGTGGCAGAGGTATCAATCTCCCCGTTGCGCCGGGGGATAATACCCCTAGCCCCGCAAAAAGGAAACGGTTATTGTGGGGGCGAGGATCGATCGCAGGATCGAGATCGGTCAGGGGAGCAGGGACGCTTTCTATACCTGCGTCTGATGTGATTCCACCGATGTCGGTCCGTTCCATTAACGAGGACGCTGGAGTCGGCTGCAGCCCGGACCGCGGCTCCTCCTCGGCAGTCTCTGGATACGGCTCCGCTCCCCATAGCTCTTCTTCGACTAGTTCCGGGATCGGGATAGGTAGGCTCAGCTCCGCTACCGGCTCCGAGGAACTCAGGTCCCCCCGCTGCGGTGGACGCGGGTCCTCTTCTGATGGATGAGGACAAGCCGGGTTCACCTCGCCGTTGTTCGGACCCCCGCTGTTCATCGTCGCTGTCCGGCATTCGAGGGCAAGGCATACATCCAAGGTCGAGCTCCTCCTTCACCTCGTTCCCGCCATCGCAAGTCAGGGGGCGGTTCTCTGCTTTGAGGCAGGTCATCGCTTTGGCAACACGAGGCGCAGGGGGCGATCACCGTTTCTGGCGCCACTTTGGTAGTCTCCTCCCATGGCACGCCCTCCTGCTTCTCTGGCGTAGCAATGGCGGCGTTTTTTGGCGGGAACTTTTGGCGGTAAATGGTGCAGCACAGTCTTTGCAATAAAGTACAATCCAAGCACAATAAATCACAGTTCCAAGGCACACATGACCCGATTCTTCAGGCTTAAGTAGATCCTGTTCGTGACGCCAAGTTTGGAGCGCCCCCACACCGCCGCAGGGCCGAGGGGTACCCGGAGCCGGGCCTCTAGGTCTCAGTCCTGGGGTTGTCACGGTGGCTAGACCCGGTCCGTGGCCCTGTCTGTCAGTGGGGGACGTCCGGTGCAATAAGTCGTGTTGTAACGGTGCAGTTGTGGGGTGCAGGTCGCGGTAAATAACGAGGACACCAGGTTGCAGTCTCTTTACCTCTTTACTGGAGATCTCTGAGTCCTCAGTCCAGAATACGGTTCACCAGGCTGCGCAAGTCCGGCCGGTCCAATGGCACCTCCAGAGTTCACTTCACAGGTGGAAATCGGTGCCTTCCTTCTTAGCGCTATGTGTTGTAGTCCTTCCCTGCTGTGCTTACGGAAAGTACCCCACAACCGTTGTGTCTGTTTCTTAAGTTCCCTCACAACTCGATTAAATGATGTTCTTCTAATCTTCCGTCCCTTCCTGATGTTACAGTTGGAACGGCACCCGTTTGTCGGATAGGCCTGGAGTTCTTCCGGGACCCTAGAGACGCCCCTCTCCCGCAATTGCCTCCCAAGACTTCATAGGTGATATGTGTTAGACAGCCCGCCTTAAACTGACTGTCCTGCCGCTGTTTAGAGTATTGCTTGAAGCTGAATGTTATAATACTCCCTCGGCGTTCCGGCCACCGGTAATGCGCCTCAGTAGGGTGTTGCTCCGGTCTTACAGCACGACCCCTACTGGAATTCTCCTATTGCTTGATCTCGTTTCTCACTCAGCACAATCTATCTCGCTTCTAGTCCTTTCTTGGGTCCCGCCGCTTCCCGGAGCTGGCGCGGACCCGTTACGTTCTTTCCAATGCCAAGCCTCTGTCAGGATCCCACCCCTGACAGAGACCCTACTGTCTCTTCCTCCACAACACCCTCTGCCACTAGGTGTTGCTTCGTCCAATCCAGTCAGCTTTCTGATCTAACTTCCTGCCTGACCCCCGGTTTACCCACTATGGTGGGGAGTGGCCTAATGAATAGCACCCTTAGCTCCCCCCGGAGGCCCTGCTGTGAAATGTATTGGTGTCTGTGATACCTGATCAGATGAACTCCTTCAGTGCCATCGGACGCACCGTAGCTCCCCATAGTGGCGGAGCCACAGTACTGCAACGACCAGGACTCTGGGGCGCTGCATATGGTTAGCACAAACTTTTAAATAAGTAATTTTTTTAATGAAATGCAAAATGTCTTTCATTTTCTCATCTGTGTTCTATTGTGAAAAAATATGGATATCAGAGCTTTCCACATCATTGTATTTATGTTTCTTTTATGTTTTACTCTTTAGAAATTGGGGTTGTAAAAAACACTAACATAAAAGTTTTTTGGGCAAAAGATGAAAGGTTTTTAAAATACTAAAACTGAAAAATCAAAAATCATATAAACATAGAAATAGTGATAAAATATATGAAATTTGGAAACAAATCAGTTCTGATACAACTAATGTGGTTTATCTGCTAAATTTGTGAGTGCTGTGAGATAGCGCTACCTGAGTTGGTTGGGGGACACTCGCTTGGCAATGGGATTAAAGCACTCAGGCATGGTTTCTCACATAAACACTCTACTTGGTTTATTAACTCTGCATAAACCACATAACATAAAGTCCATTTCATTACATCCACAAACATATCATAACCACCAGTCTGTTCATGTAGCAGATAAACCTCTCTGCCGAATATTGCAACCCCCTTGTCTGGGGTTACCTTCTAGGAGCTCCGCTCCTCCTGCTGACTCCTTGTCAGTCCTGGCTTCACCAACACAGAGGCCGTCCCACGCTCTGTAGGTACATGGCCTCTCCATGCACTCTTTAGGATGTCCATCCTCAGTTGGGACCGTCCAACACACAGGTCACTCAGTGCCAAAGCCCCACCTTGTGCTATTCAGGGAGAGATCACTCCCAACACATAGGCTTCCAGGACCTTGCACAAGGACTAAACAGATCCATACACTCTCAATCATGTGACCCAAACCCTGGTCACATTAAGTACCTTTAACCACCCCCATAGGTAGGAGGTGTGTGTGTGGTAGGCCTGTTCCACCCAGCTCTCCTACTATCCCTGCAAGCATCCCATTTAAGTAAACAAACACTTGTGGGACTACATGTCCCAGAACAACAATACTACAGGCTTACAGCACAGACTCCCTCTGCGACACATACCAGCCATTTACAATCATGCCGGACACTGTTTCATTATCACCCATACAGATATGAATCCATGCGTATCCTTAGGAGAACATACAGCGCCCCCTGGCTGTAACCTGGGTCATTGCATCACAGCTCATTTATCATTACTAGGGTTGAGCGACTTTTACTTTTTTGGGGTCGAGTCGGGTTTTGCGAAACCCGACTTTGTCAAAAGTCGAGTCGAGTGAAATCGGCCGATCTTCTTGCAAAGTCAGGGTCATAGATCAGCCGAAACACGAAACCTAATGCAAGTCAATGGGGAAGCATAGTCGGCAGTGAGTGGAGGCCAGTAAAACACCTACAGTGCCCATTTTAATGGCAAAACATCCATTCTTGTTACTGAAGCTTGTCAATATTAATTTACTTTATAATAATAGTTAGGCATTGGAAATTGGGGGTCATTTGGCGAAAGTTATGGGGGGTAGGGCTGGTTAAAGTTTTTAGTGGGCCCAGGAAACGTAGACTACGTCACGGCGGTGGAGCAGGGAGAAGTAAGTATTTCAACGTTGCAAGTGCTGTGATCCTGAGCAAGCAGGGGGGCCCACTCATTCACATTGGCACTGGCACAGGGCCCCTCACAGTGCGGCGATGTGTTTGCACGGCGGGGGCGCCTCCCACCGGCAGCGACACTTTTGCGTACTATGAGGGGCCCTGTGCCAGTGACGTCGCCAACGAGTATGCCCCCCCACCTGATGAAGGAACCTGCACTTTCATCTGCACCTTCCTCTTTGTCCCTGTGTAAGGTGGTATAGCATGTGGGAAGGGGAAACTTACTTTCAACAGGGTCAGATTCTGGCTGTGTAGAGTGCAAGGGGAATGTAGTGGTCTGGGTCAATGTACCAGCAGACTCATCTAGCAGTGGCTGGGCAATGGGCAGGATGAGGAGGAAACACAGATATAGGGCCAAAGAATAAAGTAGGCTAAATGCAGTTCAAAATTGGTAACAGGACTAACCATGCGGCATTGCTTTGTTCAGTGGAGGACAACTGTAATGAGAGGCTGACACAGTTAGTAGGCCCAAGTAATTAAGTGGGCCAAATGAAGTTCAAAATTGGTAACAGGAGTAAACAGGCGGCACTGCTTTGTTCAGTGGAGGAGAACACCAAGGAGCGGCAGACACCGTTACTAGGCCCCAACCAAAGTAGTAGGCTAACTGCAGTGTGACATTAAAAAATACTCAATGAGAGCCTGAAGGTTGAAGCTCAGACAAGGAAACCTGGAGAAGAACACCAAGGAGGAGGAGAACACCAAGAAGCGGCAGACACCGTTACTAGGCTCCAACCAAAGTAGTAGGCCAACTGCAGTGTGACATTAAAAAATACTCAATGAGAGCCTGAAGGTTGAAGCTCAGCTTTTTCAGTGGAGGACAACACCAGGGAGCGGCAGACACCGTTACTAGGCCCCAACCAAACTAGTAGGGCAACTGCAGTGTGACATTAAAAAATACTCAATGAGAGCCTGAAGGTTGAAGCTCAGCTTTTTCAGTGGAGGACAACACCAGGGAGAGGCAGACACCGTTACTAGGCCCCAACCAAAGTAGTAGGGCAACTGCAGTGTGACATTAAAAAATACTCAATGAGAGCCTGAAGGTTGAAGCTCAGCTTTTTCAGTGGAGGACAGCGTGATTTAGGGGCGCAGACAGACAAAGGTAGTATGTGTTAACTAAAAAAGTTGGCTCTATGCAGTTTTAAATTGGTTACAGGGGTACACAGGCAGCATTGGTGTGGTCAGTGGAGGACAATTGGAAGGAGGGACCGCAGACAGACTTCCTAGGCCTAAAATAATAACATAGGCTCTATGCAGCATAAATTTGGCAACAGGGGTACACAGGCAGCATAGGTGTGGTCAGTGGAGGACAAATGGAAAGAGGGACCGCAGACAGACTTCCTAGGCCTAAAATAATAACATAGGCTCTATGCAGCATAAATTTGGCAACAGGGGTACACAGGCAGCATTGGTGTGGTCAGTGGAGGACAATTGGAAGGAAGGACCGCAGACAGACTTCCTAGGCCTAAAATAATAACATAGGCTCTATGCAGCTTCCATGATGTGGAAGGGGTACACAGGCAGCATTGGTTTGGTCAGTGGAGGACAATTGGAAGGAGGTACCGCAGACAGACTTCCTAGGCCTAAAATAATAACATAGGCTCTATGCAGCATAAATTTGGCAACAGGGGTACACAGGCAGCATTGGTTTGGTCAGTGGAGGACAATTGGAAGGAGGGACCGCAGACAGACTTCCTAGGCCTAAAATAATAACATAGGCTCTATGCAGCATAAATTTGGCAACAGGGGTACACAGGCAGCATTGGTGTGGTCAGTGGAGGACAATTGGAAGGAGGGACCGCAGACAGACTTCCTAGGCCTAAAATAATAACATAGGCTCTATGCAGCATAAATTTGGCAACAGGGGTACACAGGCAGCATAGGTGTGGTCAGTGGAGGACAAATGGAAAGAGGGACCGCAGACAGACTTCCTAGGCCTAAAATAATAACATAGGCTCTATGCAGCATAAATTTGGCAACAGGGGTACACAGGCAGCATTGGTGTGGTCAGTGGAGGACAATTGGAAGGAAGGACCGCAGACAGACTTCCTAGGCCTAAAATAATAACATAGGCTCTATGCAGCTTCCATGATGTGGAAGGGGTACACAGGCAGCATTGGTTTGGTCAGTGGAGGACAATTGGAAGGAGGGACTGCAGACAGACTTCCTAGGCCTAAAATAATAACATAGGCTCTATGCAGCATAAATTTGGCAACAGGGGTACACAGGCAGCATTGGTTTGGTCAGTGGAGGACAATTGGAAGGAGGGACCGCAGACAGACTTCCTAGGCCTAAAATAATAACATAGGCTCTATGCAGCATAAATTTGGCAACAGGGGTACACAGGCAGCATTGGTGTGGTCAGTGGAGGACAATTGGAAGGAGGGACCGCAGACAGACTTCCTAGGCCTAAAATAATAACATAGGCTCTATGCAGCTTCCATGATGTGGCAGGGGTACACAGGCAGCATTGGTTTGGTCAGTGGAGGACAATTGGAAGGAGGGACTGCAGACAGACTTCCTAGGCCTAAAATAATAACATAGGCTCCATGCAGCATAAATTTGGCAACAGGGGTACACAGGCAGCATTGGTGTGGTCAGTGGAGGACAATTGGAAGGAGGGACCGCAGACAGACTTCCTAGGCCTAAAATAATAACATAGGCTTTATGCAGCATAAATTTGGCAACAGGGGTACACAGGCAGCATTGGTTTAGTCAGTGGAGGACAATTGGAAGGAGGGACCGCAGACAGACTTCCTAGGCCTAAAATAATAACATAGGCTCTATGCAGCTTCCATGATGTAGCAGGGGTACACAGGCAGCATTGGTTTGGTCAGTGGAGGACAATTGGAAGGAGGGACCGCAGACAAACTTCCTAGGCCTAAAATAATAACATAGGCTCTATGCAGCATAAATTTGGCAACAGGGGTACACAGGCAGCATTGGTTTGGTCAGTGGAGGACAATTGGAAGGAGGGACCGCAGACAGACTTCCTAGGCCTAAAATAATAACATAGGCTCTATGCAGCATAAATTTGGCAACAGGGGTACACAGGCAGCATTGGTGTGGTCAGTGGAGGACAATTGGAAGGAGGGACCGCAGACTGACTTCCTAGGCCTAAAATAATAACATAGGCTCTATGCAGCTTCCATGATGTGGCAGGGGTACACAGGCAGCATTGGTTTGGTCAGTGGAGAACAATTGGAAGGAGGGACCGCAGACAGACTTCCTAGGCTTAAAAAAATAACATAGGCTCTATGCAGTTTTAAATTGGTTACAGGGGTACACAGGCAGCATTGGTGTGGTCAGTGGAGGACAATTGAAAGGAGAAACCGCAGACAGTCTTCCTAGGCCTAAAATAATAACATAGGCTCTATGCAGCATAAAATTGGCAACAGGGGTACACAGGCAGAATTGGTGTGGTCAGTGGAGGACAATTGGAAGGAGGGACCGCAGACAGACTTCCTAGGCCTAAAATAATAACATAGGCTCTATGCAGCTTCCATGATGTGGCAGGGGTACACAGGGAGCATTGGTTTGGTCAGTGGAGGACAATTGGAAGGAGGGACCGCAGACAGACTTCCTAGGCCTAAAATAATAACATAGGCTCTATGCAGCATAAATTTGGCAACAGGGGTACACAGGCAGCATTGGTGTGGTCAGTGGAGGACAATTGGAAGAAGGGACAGCAGACAGACTTCCTAGGCCTAAAATAATAACATAGGCTCTATGCAGCATAAATTTGGCAACAGGGGTACACAGGCAGCATTGGCGTGGTCAGTGGAGGACAATTGGAAGGAGGGACCGCAGACAGACTTCCTAGGCCTAAAATAATAACATAGGCTCTATGCAGCATAAATTTGGCAACAGGGGTACACAGGCAGCATTGGTGTGGTCAGTGGAGGACAATTGGAAGGAGGGACCGCAGACAGACTTCCTAGGCCTAAAATAATAACATAGGCTCTATGCAGCTTCCATAATGTGGAAGGGGTACACAGGCAGCATTGGTTTGGTCAGTGGAGGACAATTGGAAGGAGCGACCGCAGACAGACTTCCTAGGCCTAAAATAATAACATAGGCTCTATGCAGCTTCCATGATGTGGAAGGGGTACACAGGCAGCATTGGTTTGGTCAGTGGAGGACAATTGGAAGGAGGGACCGCAGACAGACTTCCTAGGCCTAAAATAATAACATAGGCTCTATGCAGCATAAATTTGGCAACAGGGGTACACAGGCAGCATTGGTTTGGTCAGTGGAGGACAATTGGAAGGAGGGACCGCAGACAGACTTCCTAGGCCTAAAATAATAACATAGGCTCTATGCAGCATAAATTTGGCAACAGGGGTACACAGGCAACATTGGTGTGGTCAGTGGAGGACAATTGGAAGGAGGGACCGCAGACAGACTTCCTAGGCCTAAAATAATAACATAGGCTCTATGCAGCATAAATTTGGCAACAGGGGTACACAGGCAGCATAGGTGTGGTCAGTGGAGGACAAATGGAAAGAGGGACCGCAGACAGACTTCCTAGGCCTAAAATAATAACATAGGCTCTATGCAGCATAAATTTGGCAACAGGGGTACACAGGCTGCATTGGTGTGGTCAGTGGAGGACAATTGGAAGGAAGGACCGCATACAGACTTCCTAGGCCTAAAATAATAACATAGGCTCTATGCAGCTTCCATGATGTGGAAGGGGTACACAGGCAGCATTGGTTTGGTCAGTGGAGGACAATTGGAAGGAGGGACCGCAGACAGACTTCCTAGGCCTAAAATAATAACATAGGCTCTATGCAGCATAAATTTGGCAACAGGGGTACACAGGCAGCATTGGTTTGGTCAGTGGAGGACAATTGGAAGGAGGGACCGCAGACAAACTTCCTAGGCCTAAAATAATAACATAGGCTCTATGCAGCATAAATTTGGCAACAGGGGTACACAGGCAGCATTGGTGTGGTCAGTGGAGGACAATTGGAAGGAGGGACCGCAGACAGACTTCCTAGGCCTAAAATAATAACATAGGCTCTATGCAGCTTCCATGATGTGGCAGGGGTACACAGGCAGCATTGGTTTGGTCAGTGGAGGACAATTGGAAGGAGTGACTGCAGACAGACTTCCTAGGCCTGAAATAATAACATAGGCTCCATGCAGCATAAATTTGGCAACAGGGGTACACAGGCAGCATTGGTGTGGTCAGTGGAGGACAATTGGAAGGAGGGACCGCAGACAGACTTCCTAGGCCTAAAATAATAACATAGGCTTTATGCAGCATAAATTTGGCAACAGGGGTACACAGGCAGCATTGGTGTGGTCAGTGGAGGACAATTGGAAGGAGGGACCGCAGACAGACTTCCTAGGCCTAAAATAATAACATAGGCTCTATGCAGCTTCCATGATGTGGCAGGGGTACACAGGCAGCATTGGTTTGGTCAGTGGAGGACAATTGGAAGGAGGGACCGCAGACAGACTTCCTAGGCCTAAAATAATAACATAGGCTCGATGCAGCTTCCATGATGTGGCAAGGGTACACAGGCAGCATTGGTGTGGTCAGTGGAGGACAAGTGGAAGGAGGGACCGCAGACAGACTTCCTAGGCCTAAAATAATAACATAGGCTCTATGCAGCTTCCATGATGTGGCAGGGGTACACAGGCAGCATTGGTGTGGTCAGTGGAGGACAAGTGGAAGGAGGGACCGCAGACAGACTTCCTAGGCCTAAAACAATAACATAGGCTCTATGCAGCTTAAATTTGGCAACAGGGGTACACAGGCAGCATTGGTGTGGTCAGTGGAGGACAATCGGAAGGAGGGTCCGCAGACTGACTTCCTAGGCCTAAAATAATAACATAGGCTCTATGCAGCTTCCATGATGTGGCAGGGGTACACAGGCAGCATTGGTTTGGTCAGTGGAGGACAATTGGAAGGAGGGACCGCAGACAGACTTCCTAGGCCTAAAATAATAACATAGGCTCTATGCAGTTTTAAATTGGTTACAGGGGTACACAGGCAGCATTGGTGTGGTCAGTGGAGGACAATTGAAAGGAGAAACTGCAGACAGTCTTCCTAGGCCTAAAATAATAACATAGGCTCTATGCAGCTTCCATGATGTGGCAGGGGTACACAGGCAGCATTGGTTTGGTCAGTGGAGGACAATTGGAAGGAGAGACCGCAGACAGACTTCCTAGGCCTAAAATAATAACATAGGCTCGATGCAGCTTCCATGATGTGGCAAGGGTACACAGGCTGCATTGGTGTGGTCAGTGGAGGACAAGTGGAAGGAGGGACCGCAGACAGACTTCCTAGGCCTAAAATAATAACATAGGCTCTATGCAGTTTTAAATTGGTTACAGGGGTACACAGGCAGCATTGGTGTGGTCAGTGTAGGACAATTGGAAGGAGGGACCGCAGACAGACTTCCTAGGCCTAAAATAATAACATAGGCTCTATGCAGCATAAATTTGGCAACAGGGGTACACAGGCAGCATTGGTGTGGTCAGTGGAGGACAATTGGAAGGAGGGACCGCAGACTGACTTCCTAGGCCTAAAATAATAACATAGGCTCTATGCAGCTTCCATGATGTGGCAGGGGTACACAGGCAGCATTGGTTTGGTCAGTGGAGGACAATTGGAAGGAGGGACCACAGACAGACTTCCTAGGCCTAAAATAATAACATAGGCTCTATGCAGTTTTAAATTGGTTACAGGGGTACACAGGCAGCATTGGTGTGGTCAGTGGAGGACATTGAAAGGAGAAACCGCAGACAGTCTTCCTAGGCCTAAAATAATAACATAGGCTCTATGCAGCTTCCATGATGTGGCAGGGGTACACAGGCAGCATTGGTTTGGTCAGTGGAGGACAATTGGAAGGAGAGACCGCAGACAGACTTCCTAGGCCTAAAATAATAACATAGGCTCTATGCAGCATAAAATTGGCAACAGGGGTACACAGGCAGAATTGGTGTGGTCAGTGGAGGACAATTGGAAGGAGGGACCGCAGACAGACTTCCTAGGCCTAAAATAATAACATAGGCTCTATGCAGCTTCCATGATGTGGCAGGGGTACACAGGCAGCATTGGTTTGGTCAGTGGAGGACAATTGGAAGGAGGGACCGCAGACAGACTTCCTAGGCCTAAAATAATAACATAGGCTCTATGCAGCATAAATTTGGCAACAGGGGTTCACAGGCAGCATTGGTGTGGTCAGTGGAGGACAATTGGAAGGAGGGACCGCAGACAGACTTCCTAGGCCTAAAATAATAACATAGGCTCTATGCAGCATAAATTTGGCAACAGGAATACACAGGCAGCATTGGTGTGGTCAGTGGAGGACAATTGGAAGGAGGGACCGCAGACAGACTTCCTAGGCCTAAAATAATAACATAGGCTCTATGCAGCTTCCATAATGTGGCAGGGGTACACAGGCAGCATTGGTTTGGTCAGTGGAGGACAATTGGAAGGAGCGACCGCAGACAGACTTCCTAGGCCTAAAATAATAACATAGGCTCTATGCAGCTTCCATGATGTGGCAGGGGTACACAGGCAGCATTGGTTTGGTCAGTGGAGGACAATTGGAAGGAGGGACCGCAGACAGACTTCCTAGGCCTAAAATAATAACATAGGTTCTATGCAGCATAAATTTGGCAACAGGGGTACACAGGCAGCATTGGTGTGGTCAGTGGAGGACAATTGGAAGGAGGGACCGCAGACAGACTTCCTAGGCCTAAAATAATAACATAGCCTCTATGCAGCTTCCATGATGTGGCAAGGGTACACAGGCAGCATTGGTTTAGTCAGTGGAGGACAATTGGAAGGAGGGACCGCAGACAGACTTGCTAGGCCTAAAATAATAACATAGGCTCTATGCAGCATAAATTTGGCAACAGGGGTACACAGGCAGCATTGCTGTGGTCAGTGGAGGACAATTGGAAGGAGGGACCGCAGACAGACTTCCTAGGCCTAAAATAATAACATAGGCTCGATGCAGCTTCCATGATGCGGCAGGGGTACACAGGCAGCATTGGTGTGGTCAGTGGAGGACAATTGGAAGGAGGGACCGCAGACAGACTTCCTAGGCCTAAAATAATAACATAGGCTCTGTGCAGTTTTAAATTGGTTACAGGGGTACACAGGCAGCATTGGTGTGGTCAGTGGAGGACAATTGGAAGGAGGGACCACAGACAGACTTCCTAGGCCTAAAATAATAACATAGGCTCTGTGCATCATAAATTTGGCAACAGGGGTACACTGGCAGCATTGGTGCGGTCAGTGGAGGACAATTGGAAGGAGGGACCGCAGACAGACTTCCTAGGCCTAAAATAATAACATAGGCTCTATGCAGGTTCCATGATGTGGCAGGGGTACACAGGCAGCATTGGTTTGGTCAGTGGAGGACAATTGGAAGGAGGGACCGCAGACAGACTTCCTAGGCCTAAAATAATAACATAGGCTCTATGCAGTTTTAAATTGGTTACAGGGGTACACAGGCAGCATTGGTGTGGTCAGTGGAGGACAATTGGAAGGAGGGACCACAGACAGACTTCCTAGGCCTTAAATAATAACATAAGCTCTATGCAGCATAAATTTGGCAACAGGGGTACACTGGCAGCATTGGTGTGGTCAGTGGAGGACAATTGGAAGGAGGGACCGCAGACAGACTTCCTAGGCCTAAAATAATAACATAGGCTCTATGCAGCATAAATTTGGCAACAGGGGTACACAGGCAGCATTGGGGTGGTCAGTGGAGGACAATTGGAAGGAGGGACCGCAGACAGACTTCCTAGGCCTAAAATAATAACATAGGCTCGATGCAGCTTCCATGATGTGGCAGGGGTACACAGGCAGCATTGGTGTGGTCAGTGGAGGACAATTGGAAGGAGTGTCTGACACAGTAAGTACTCCGAGTCCCAAAACCTAAAGTGATGTTAATGTATCCAAAACAAAAATAACCC
Source organism: Ranitomeya variabilis (assembly GCF_051348905.1). Lineage (NCBI taxonomy): Eukaryota > Metazoa > Chordata > Amphibia > Anura > Dendrobatidae > Ranitomeya > Ranitomeya variabilis. The sequence continues at coordinate 346,837,168 of NC_135237.1, read as the reverse complement.
CCCCCCCCCGAAAAAAAAAGGGTTGCATACTTAGGTACAGGGGTGTGCTCCTATGCTGACTTTCAGACATTGTAATTTGGCGCAAAGTATTTACTGGTGCAAATGTAGGACAGGGCCTCTGACTATTTTAACTAGCATCATACATGTCATCAAACTGTTATTGTCTGTGCCAGGCATGGAAGGATTTCAGCGCCTATACTAAACAGTGGTGGAGCAGCGACAGATAATTTAGCAAGTGGTAGAGCACTGTTTGACCTTGGGGGGGGACACTTTCTCCTGGCCGGCGGTACAAGCCCAGGGCCCCTCATGTTACAACGGTGTGTCTGACGTTGGGTGCGCGCCACCACCGCCAGAGACACTTCACTGTACTATGAGGGACCCAGTGCCAGTCCCGTTGACCAAAAGTGGGCACACGCACCTCTTCAGACAAACGGCACTCTGACGGGTGCTTACGACAAGTGGCGAGACCATGGCCCCGTGGGGGGAGTTAGTGCATTTAGGGAGGTGAAAACATGTCGTATTCTGGACAAACAGCAGCTGCAAATTAAGAGATTGGAACAGTCAGTAACACCAGTCCCAAAGCAAGACCTTTTTACAGGAAAGCTAGGTGTCAGCCGGGAAAGGTGGGGCAAAATAATTTGAAATCCATGAGTGGTTCATTTTTATGAAGGTTAGCTCATCAACATTTTGGGTAGCCAGACGAGTCCTTTTTTCGGTCAGTATTGAGCCAGCAGCACTGAATACTCTTTCTGATAGCACACTAGCTGCTGGGCAAGCAAGCTCCTGCAATGCATATTCAGCCAATTCAGGCCAGGTGTCTATTTTGGATGCCCAGTAATCAAAGGGGAATGACGGTTGAGGGAGAACATCGGTAATGGAGGAAAAATAGTTAGTAACCATACTGGACAAATGTTGTCTCCTGTCACTTTGAATGGATGCTGCTGTACCTGTCGTGTCTGCGGTCATTGCGAAATCACTCCACAACCTTGTCAGAAAACCCCTCTGTCCTACGCCACTTCTGATCTGTGCACCTCTAACACCTCTGCCCTGTTTCCCCCTGCGGCTCATGTGAGAACCATCACCGGCGCTGTGTGCTGGGAATGCCTGCATCAAACGGTCTACAAGAGTAGCTTGTTTGGTTGCCAATATCTGTTTGAGGTTCTTATGTGGCATGATATTTTGCAATTTGCCTTTATAGTGAGGATCAAGGAGGCAGGCCAACCAGTAATTGTCATCTGTCATCATTTTTAAAATGCGTGGGTCCCTTTTGAGGATACGCAAGGCATAATCCGCCATGTGGGCCAATGTTCCAGTTGTCAAGTCAGTGCTTATGCTGGGTTGAGGAGCACTTTCTGGCAAATCCACTTCACTTGTCTCCCTCAAAAACCCAGAACCCGGCCTTGCACTGCCAGCAGTTTCTATTGCCCCCTGAGAAGCTTCCTCATCCAACAAATAGTCATCCCCATCATCCTCCTCGTCCTCCTCCTCTTCACCCGCCACCTCGTCCTGTAGACTTCCCTGAGCAGACAATGGCTGACTGTCATCAAGGCTTCCCTCGTCCTCGGCTGCAGACGCCTGTTCCTTTATGTGCGTCAAACTTTGCATCAGCAGACGCATTAGGGGGATGCTCATGCTTATTATGGTGTTGTCTGCACTAACCAGCCGTGTGCATTCCTCAAAACACTGATGGACTTGACACAGGTCTTGGAGCTTCGACCACTGCACACCTGACAACTGCATGTCTGCCATCCAACTGCCTGCCCGTGTATATGTATCCTCCCACAAATACATAACAGCACGCCTCTGTTCGCACAGTCTTTGAAGCATGTGCAGTGTGGAGTTCCACCTTGTTGCAACGTCGATGATTAGGCGATGCTGTGGAAGGTTCAAAGCCCGCTGATGGTTATGCATACGGCTGGAGTGTACGGGCGAACGGCGGATGTGAGAGCAAAGTCTGCGCACTTTCAGCAGCAGGTCGGGTAACTCCGGATAACTTTTCAGGAAGCACTGCACCACCAGGTTTACGGTGTGAGCCAGGCAAGGAATGTGTTTCAGTTGTGAAAGGGCTATGGCAGCCATAAAATTCCTTCCGTTGTCACTGACTACCTTGCCTGCCTCAAGATGTACAGTGCCCAGCCATGACTGAGTTTCTTGCTGCAAGAACTCGGACAGAACTTCCGCGGTGTGTCTGTTGTCGCCCAAACACTTCATTGCCAATACAGCCTGCTGACGCTTGCCACAAGCTGTTCCATAATTGGACACCTCGTGTGCAACAGTGGCAGCTGCGGATGGAGTGGTCGTGCGACTGCGGTCTGTGGACGAGCTCTCGCTTCTGCTGGAGGACGAGGAGGAGGAGGGGGGACGAACGCCTACAGCCAACTGTTTCCTACACCGTGGGCTAGGCAGAACTGTCCCAATATTACTGTCCCCTCTGGACCCTGCATCCACCACATTAACCCAGTGTGCCGTGATGGAGACGTAACGCCCCTGTCCATGCCTACTGGTCCATGCATCTGTTGTCAGGTGCACCTTTCTACCCACAGATTTCCTGAGCGCATGGACAATGCGGTCTTTTACATGCTGGTGGAGGGCTGGGATGGCTTTTCTCGAAAAGAAGTGTCGACTGGGTAGCTCATAGCGTGGTACAGCGTAGTCCATCAGGGCTTTGAAAGCTTTGGTTTCAACTAACCGGTAGGGCATCATCTCTAACGAGATTAGTCTAGCAATGTGGGCGCTCAAACCCTGTGTACGCGGATGCGAGGATGAGTACTTCCTTTTCCTAACGAGAGTCTCATGTAGGGTGAGCTGGACTGGAGAGCTGCATACGGTGGAACTAGCGGGGGTGCCGGTGGACATGGGTGACTGAGAGAGGGTTGGTGACGGTATTCTTGATGGTGCCCTATATACAGTTTTTCCGACCACGAACCTGGTGATTCCCTGACTGCTTTGGCCTTGCGACGAAACCGCCACATTACCTGCAGGTGGTGTGGTAAACGGCGGGCTTACAGTGAGGGAAGGGATGTCGCCTTGCTGATTAGCTTCATTGTGAGAGGGTGCTACAACATTAAGGGACGTTTGGTAGTGTGTCCAGGCTTGCAAGTGCATGGTGGTTAAATGTCGATGCATGCAACTTGTATTTAAATTTTTAACATTCTGACCTCTGCTGAAGGTCCTGGAGCATTTCTCACAGATGACTTTGCGCTGATCATTGGGATCTTGGTTAAAAAAATTCCACACTGCACTCTTCCTATCGGATACCTTTTCAGGCATTGCACACTGAGCTACTTGAACCTGATGGCCACACTGTCCTACAACTGGTTTTGGTTTTGCCACATGTTTTTGGCCAGATACGGGCCTGCCAGATGGAACCTGTTGTGATGTTGATGTCTGCTGCGGCTCTTCCTCCTCCGCTTCAGAGCTACTGCCGCCTGCACCCTGTTCCCCCAATCGGGGTCAACAACTGGGTCATCTATGACCTCCTCTTCTATGTTCTGTGCACCTTCCTCTGGGTCACCGTGTAAGCCGGTGCTATAGCGTTCGTGACGGAGATCCATAGTCTCTTCGGGGTCAGATTCTGGATCAGTACACTGCGAGGGCAATGTTCTGATTTGAGTCAAAGGAACAGCATTATAATCTGGCTGTGGCTGTGCATCTGTGCACTCCATGTCCGATTCATCTTGTAATGGGCATGGCCTGTTAACAATTTCACTTTCGAACCCAGGCACGGTATGTGTAAAGAGCTCCATGGAGTAACCAGTTGTGTCGCCTGACGCATCCTTCACTGTTGTTCTGGGTGAAGGACGCAAGGAAGCGACTTGTTCCTGAGCGGGAGCATCCACTGACGACACACTGCTCTGACATTTGGCACTTTCCGAGGAGGAGGAGAAAGAGGTAGAGGCAGAGTCAGCAATGAAAGCCAATACTTGTTCCTGCTACTCCGGCTTCAAAAGCGGTTTTCCTACTCCCAGAAAAGGGAGCCTTCGAGGCCTTGTGTAGCCAGATGATGACGCTGGCTCAACAACTCGAGACTTAGGGGCTATATTGCTTTTCCCACGACCACCTGATGCTCCACGACCACGACCACCACCACTAACATCATTACCAGCTGGCAATGAATGCCCACGGCCATGACCTCTTCCACCAGACTTCCTCATTATTGGAAAAATGTAATCAAACTAACAACCGTTATGTGGTCCAGTAAAACCAGGAAGAAGGTGTACGTGAACTGGTTGTGAATTTAAATCTCCCTTTTTTATGTGTGGGAGAATCCAGGGAAAAATCAGGCCCACTGTATTACACAACAACACAGTTTGGTTGGCAGAAAGAGGCTGGCAGATATGGCAGTAACAGGAGTGACACAGATAAAAACACTGGCAATAGAAATGTCCCTATTTATGTGTGGGAGAATCCAGGGAAAAATCAGGCCCACTGTATTACACAACAACACAGTTTGGTTGGCAGAAAGAGGCTGGCAGATATGGCAGTGACAGGAGTGACACAGATAAAAACACTGGCAATAGAAATGTCCCTATTTATGTGTGGGAGAATCCAGGGAAAAAATTAGGCCCACTGTATTACACAACAACACAGTTTGGTTGGCAGAAAGAGGCTGGCAGTAATGGCAGTAACAGGAGTGACACAGATAAAAACACTGGCAATAGAAATGTCCCTATTTATGTGTGGGAGAATCCAGGGAAAAATCAGGCCCACTGTATTACACAACAACACAGTTTGGTTGGCAGAAAGAGGCTGGCAGGTATGGCAGTAACAGGAGTGACACAGATAAAAACACTGGCAATAGAAATGTCCCTATTTATGTGTGGGAGAATCCAGGGAAAAATCAGGCCCACTGTATTACACAACAACATAGTTTGGTTGGCAGAAAGAGGCTGGCAGATATGGCAGTAACAGGAGTGACACAGATAAAAACACTGGCAATAGAAATGTCCCTATTTATGTGTGGGAGAATCCAGGGAAAAATCAGGCCCACTGTATTACACAACAACACAGTTTGATTTGCAGAAAGAGGGTGGCAGATATGGCACTAGCCGGAATGACACAGATGCACCCACTGGCAATAGAAATGTCCCTCTTTTTTTGGATATGAGAGACAAGGGATTGAATCAGGCCCACTATATCACGGTATAGTTCCTGTGGCACAAAATGACTGACAGATACCACAGACAGTACTCGCACAGATGCACAGGTTTGGCAAGATTATTATCCCTTTATTTTATTTTTTTGGGGGGATATGTGAGACAAGTGATTTAATCAGGCCCACTGTTACACAGTAGGTTTTCTGGTGCAGAAAATTAAAAAAAAAAAAAAAAAAAAAAAGCCACACACAGGACTGGCACTAATGCAGATTTGCCAATCCTAATCTCCCACTTTTATTTTTTTTTTCTGGGAGAATTAGTAAGAAATCAGGCCCACTGCTACACAGTAGGTTTTCTGTGGCAGAAAAAAAAAAAAAAAAGCCACACACAGGACTGGCACTAATGCAGATTTGCCAATCCTAATCTCCCACTTTTATTTTTTTTTTCTGGGAGAATTAGTAAGAAATCAGGCCCACTGCTACACAGTAGGTTTTCTGTGGCAGAAAAACAAACACAGATGCCACACACAGGACTGGCACTAATGCAGATTTGCCAATCTTAATCTCCCACTTTTATTTTTTTTTCTGGGAGAATTAGTAAGAAATCAGGCCCACTGCTACACAGTAGGTTTTCTGGTGCAGAAAAAAAAAAAAAAAAAGCCACACACAGGACTGGCACTAATGCAGATTTGCCAATCCTAATCTCCCACTTTTATTTTTTTTTTCTGGGAGAATTAGTAAGAAATCAGGCCCACTGCTACACAGTAGGTTTTCTGTGGCAGAAAAACAAACACAGATGCCACACACAGGACTGGCACTAATGCAGATTTGCCAATCTTAATCTCCCACTTTTATTTTTTTTTCTGGGAGAATTAGTAAGAAATCAGGCCCACTGCTACACAGTAGGTTTTCTGGTGCAGAAAAAAAAAAAAAAAAAGCCACACACAGGACTGGCACTAATGCAGATTTGCCAATCTTAATCTCCCACTTTTATTTTTTTTTCTGGGAGAATTAGTAAGAAATCAGGCCCACTGCTACACAGTAGGTTTTCTGTGGCAGAAAAACAAACACAGATGCCACACACAGGACTGGCACTGATGCAGATTTGCCAATCTTAATCTCCCACTTTTATTTTTTTTTTCTGGGAGAATTGTGAATAAATCGGGGCCACTGTATTAGAGTATATTTTCTGTAGCAAAAAGTGGCTTGAAGAGATATAACCAAAAAAGAAAAAAAAAAGGGACTGTACTACAATTACTATCTCCCTACAGTTATCTCAGAAAAGTATGTCAGGCAGCAATAAAAAGGACTGCTGCACACAAAAGTCAAAAGTGTGGACAAACAAACAAGATAGATAGCTGTGCAGAGATGAAGGAGCAACAGGATTTGTGCTTTGAAAAAAGCAGTTGGTTTGCACAGCGGCGTACACACAGCAACGCAGCTATCAGGGAGCCTTATAACCTACAGAGCTGTTGCACAGAAATCGAGCCTCCACTGTCCCAAAAAGAAAAGGTGGTGTTGGACAGTGGAAATCGCTACAGCACAAGCGGTTTGGGGGTTAATATACCCTGCCCAACGCTATCCCTGCTTCTGACGAAGCGGCAGCAACCTCTCCCTACGCTCAGATCAGCAGCAGTAAGATGGCGGTTGGCGGGAACGCCCCTTTATAGCCCCTGTGACGCCGCAGAAAGCAAGCCAATCACTGCCATGCCCTTCTCTAAGATGGTGGGGACCAGGACCTATGTCATCACGCTGCCCACACTCTGCGTGCACTTTCATTGGCTGAGAAATGGCGCTTTAAGCGTCATATGAAACGCGACTTTGGCGCGAAGATCGTGTACCGCATGGCCGATCCCACACTGGGATCGGGTCGGGTTTCATGAAACCCGACTTTGCCAAAAGTCGGCGACTTATGAAAATGACCGATCCGTTTCGCTCAACCCTAATCATTACGTTTACAGAATGAAGAGGAAATTTAAAACAAGAGTAAATGAACACCTAAGGCCTCATTTTCATGTCTGTATTTTTCAAAGGTATTTGTATGCCAAAATTAGGAGTGGAAAATACAAAGTAAAACTTTAATTAAAAGACACCTTTTCTATCTTTTGGAGACATTCCCGATTTTGACAATACTGGTAAAATACTTATTTATAAATAAAGCCCGGAGAACATTAACCCCTTAACGACTGCCGATACGCCTTTTAACGGCGGCCGCTAAGGGTACTTAAACCACAGCGCCGTTAATTAACGGCGCTGTGGAAAAAGTGAATAGCGCCCCCCAGAGTCGGATTTTCTCTGGGGTCTCGGTTGCCGAGGGTAGCCGAGACCCCAGAGAACATGATTCGGGGGGTTTTTACCGACCCCCGAGTTGCGATCGCCGGTAATTAACCGTTTACCGGCGGTCTCAACAAAAAAAAAAAAACGCGATTTGCCGTTTAATTTCTCTGTCCTCCGATGTGATCGCACATCGGAGGACAGAGAAATGTGGTCCCCGATGGCCCCCAATAGCCCCCCAATACTTACCTACCTCCCCCGGTGCTCCTCGTGTCTCCCCATGGGCGCCGCCATCTTTTTTCCGGGAAAAAATGGCGGGCGCACGCGCAGTGCGCCCGCCGCCCGGCACCCGGATGTTCTTTGGGGTCTCGGTTGCCGGGGGTAGCCGAGACCCCAAAGAACATGATCGGGGTTGGTTTGCACCGACCCCTGCTTTGCGATCGCCGGTAATTAACAGTTTACCGGCGACCGCAAAAAAAAAAAAAAAAAAAAAAAAGCGATCAGTTATTTCTCTGTCCTCTGATGTGATCGCACATCAGAGGACAGAGAAATAGGGGGATTCGGGGACCCTATCATACTCACCCGGGGTCCCTGGGTCCTCTTCTGTCTTCTCCTGCCAGCCGGCTTTTTCATCATGGCGGGCGCATGCGCACTGCGCCCGCCATCTGCTGCCATCTGCCGGCCGGCAGGAGAAGACAAGTTGGGGCTAAAATTAGGGTTAGGGTTAGGGTTAGGGTTAGGGTTAGAGTTAGGGTTAGGGTTAGAGTTAGGGTTAGGGTTAGGGTTAGGGTTAGAGTTAGGGTTAGGGTTAGAGTTAGGGTTAGGGTTGGGGCTAAATTTAGGGTTAGGGTTAGGGCTAGGGTTAGGGTTAGGCTACTTTCACACTAGCGTTTTTTGGCTTCCGTCGCAATGCGTCGTTGGAGAAAAAACGCATCCTGCAAAAGTGCTTGCAGGATGCGTTTTTTCTCCATTGGCTTGCATTAGCGACGCATTGCGACGGATTGCCACATGTCGCATCCATCGTGCGACGGATGCGTCGTGCTTCGGCGGACCGTCGACACAAAAAAAACTACATGTAACTTTTTTGTGCGACGTGTCCGCCATTTCCGACCGCGCATGCGTGGCCGGAACTCCGCCCCCGCCTCCCCGCACCTCACAATGGGGCAGCGGATGCGTTGAAAAAACAGCATCCGCTGCACCCGTTGTGCGGCGCTTACAACGCTAGCCTCGGTACGTCGGCCCGACACACTGCGATGGGCCGAGTACGACGCTAGTGTGAAAGTAGCCTTAGGCTTCTTTCACACTTGCGTCGGTACGGGGCGGTCGCAATGCGTCGGCCCGATGTACCGACGCACGTTGTGAAAATTGTGCACAACGTGGGCAGCGGATGCAGTTTTTCAACGCATCCGCTGCCCAGTCTATGTCCTGGGGAGGAGGGGGCAGAGTTACGGCCACGCATCCGCGGAAATGGCGGACGCGACGTACAAAAAAAAGGTTACATTGAACTTTTTTTGTGACGACGGGGGCTAAAGTTATGGTTAGGGTTGGGGCTAAAGTTAGGGTTGGGGCTAAAGTTAGGGTTAGAGTTGGGATTAGGGTTAGGGTTTGGATTAGGGTTGGGATTAGTGTTACGTTTGGGATTAGGGTTGGGATTAGGGTTAGGGTTGGGATTAGGGTTAGGGGTGTGTTGGATTTAGGGTTTTGATTAGGGTTATGGTTAGGGTTGAGATTAGGGCTGTTTTGGGGTTAGGGTTGTGATTATCGTTAGGGTTGTGATTAGGATTATGGATCGGGTTGAGATTAGGGTTAGGGCTGTGTTGGGGTTAGGGTTGGAGTTAGAATTGGGGGGTTTCCACTGTTTAGGTACATCAGGGGGTCTCCAAACACGACAGCCAATTTTGCGCTAAAAAAGTCAAATGGTACTCCCTCCCTTCTGAGCTCTGCCGTGCGCCCAAACAGTGGTTTACCCCCACATATGGGGCATCAGCGTACTCGGGGTAAATTGGACAACAACTTTTGGGGTCCAATTTCTCCTGTTACCCTTGTGAAAATAAAAACTTGGGGGCTAAAAATCTTTTTTGTTGGAAAAAAATATATTTTTTTATTTTCACTACTCTGCATTATAAATTTCTGTGAAGCACTTGAGCTTTCAAAGTTCTCACCACATATCTAGATAAGTTCCTTAGGGGGTCTAGTTTCCAAAATTTGGTCACTTGTGGGGGTTTCTACTGTTTAGGTACATTAGGGGTCTGCAAACGCAACATAACGCCCGCAGACAATTCTATCAAAGTCTGCATTCCAAAATGGCGCTCCTTCCCTTCCGAGCTCTGCCGTGCGCCCAAACAGTGGTTTACCCCCACATATGGGGTACCAGCATACTCAGGACAAATTGTACAACAACTTTTGGGGTCCAATTTCTCTTGTTACCCTTGTGAAAATAAAAATTTGGGGGCTAAAAAAATCTTTTTTGTGGGAAAAAAATATTTTTTATTTTCACTACTCTGCATTATAAACTTCTGTGAAGCACTTGGGCATTCAAAGTTCTCACCACATATCTAGATAAGTTCCTTGGGGGGTCTATTTTCCAAAATGGGGTCACTTGTTGGGGGTTTCTACTGTTTAGGTACATTAGGGGTCTGCAAAGGCAACATAACGCCCGCAGACAATTCTATCAAAGTCTGCATTCCAAAATGGCACTCCTTCCCTTCCGAGCTCTGCCGTGCGCCCAAACAGTGGTTTACCCCCACATATGGGGTACCAGCATACTCAGGACAAATTGGACAACAACTTTTGGGGTCCAATTTCTCTTGTTACCCTTGTGAAAATAAAAACTTGGGGGCTAAAAATCTTTATTGTTAAAAAATATATATTTTTTATTTTCACGACTCTGCATTATAAACTTCTGTGATGCACTTGGGCATTCAAAGTTCTCACTACACATCTAGATAAGTTCCATGGGGGGTCTAGTTTCCAAAATGGGGTCACTTTTGGGGGGTTTCTGCTGTTTAGGCACATCAGGGGCTCTCCAAACGCGACATGGCGTCCGATCTCAATTCCAGTCAATTTTGCATTGAAAAGTCAAATGGCGCTCCTTTGCTTCCGAGCTCAGCCATGCGCCCAAACAGTGGTTTACCCCCACATATGGGGTGTCGGCGTACTCAAGACAAATTGTACAACAGCTTCTGGGGTCCATTTTCTCCTGTTACCCTTGGTAAAATAAAAATTTGGAGGCAAAAAGATCATTTTTGTAGAAAAAATTTTATTTTTTTATTTTCACGGCTCTACGTTATAAACTTCTGTGAAGCACCTGGGGGTTTAAAGTGCTCACCACACATCTAGATAAGTTCCTTAAGGGGTCTAGTTTCCAAAATGGTGTCATATGTGGGGGGTCTCTACTGTTTAGGCACATCAGCGGCTCTCCAAACGTGACATGGCGTCCGATCTCAATTCCAGCCAATTCTACATTGAAAAAGTAAAACGACACTCCTTCTCTTCCAAGCTCTGCGGTGCGCCCAAACAGTGGTTTACCCCCATATATGGGGTATCGACGTACTCAAGACAAATTGTACAACAGCTTCTGGGGTCCATTTTCTCCTGTTACCCTTGGTAAAATAAAAATTTGGAGGCAAAAAGATCATTTTTGTAGAAAAAATTTTATTTTTTTATTTTCACGGCTCTACGTTATAAACTTCTGTGAAGCACTTGGGGGTTCAAAGTGCTCACCACACATCTAGATAAGTTCCTTAAGGGGTCTAGTTTCCAAAATGGTATCACTTGTGGGGGGTTTCCACTGTTTAGGCACATCAGGGACTCTCCAAACGTGACATGACATGGCATCCGATCTCAATTCCAGCCAATTCTGCATTGAAAAAGTCAAACGGTGCTCCTTCACTTCCAAGCTCTGCGGTGCGCCCAAACAGTGGTTTACCTCCACATATGGGGTATCGACGTACTCAGGAGAAATTGCACAACAACTTTTGTGGTCTAATTTCTCCTGTTACCCTTGTGAAAATAAGAATTTGTGGGCGAAAAAATCATTTTTGTGAAAACAAATGCGATTTTTTATTTTCACGGCTCTACGTTATAAACTTCTGTGAAGCACTTGGGGGTTCAAAGTGCTCACCACACATCTAGATAAGTTCCTTGGGGGGTCTAGTTTCCAAAATAGTGTCACTTGTGGGGGGTTTCCACTGTTTAGGCACATTAGGGGCTCTCCAAACGCGACATGGCGTCCGATCTCAATTCCAGCCAATTCTGCATTGAAACAGTCAAACGGTGCTCCTTCACTTCCAAGCTCTGCGGTGCGCCCAAACAGTGGTTTACCTCCACATATGGGGTATCGGCGTACTCAGGAAAAATTGCACAACAAAATTTGTGGTTAAATTTCTGTTTTTACACTTGTGAAAATTAAAAAAAATGGTTCTGAATTAAAATGTTTGCAAAAAAAAGTAAAATGTTCATTTTTTTCTTCCACATTGTTTTAGTTCCTGTGAAGTACGTAAAGGGTTAATAAACTTCTTGAATGTGGTTTTGAGCAGCTTGAGGGGTGCAGTTTTTAGAATGGTGTCACACTTGGTTATTTTCTATCATATAGACCCCTCAAAATCACTTCAAAGGTGATGTGGTCCCTAAAAAAAACATGGTGTTGTAAAAATGAGAAATTGCTGGTCAAATTTTAACCCTTATAACTCCCTAACAAAAAAAAAAATTGTTTCCAAAATTGTGCTGATGTAAAGTAGACATGTGAGAAATGTTATTTATTAACTATTTTTTGTGACATATCTCTCTGATTTAAGGGCATAAAAATACAAAGTTTGAAAATTGCAAAATTTTAAAAATTTTCGCCATATTTCCATTTTTTTCATAAATAATCGCAAGTAATATCGAAGAAATGTTACCACTAACTTGAAGTACAACATGTCACGAAAAAACAATCTCAGAATCAGCGGGATCCGATAAAGCGTTCCAGAGTTATAACCTCATAAAGTGACACTGGTCAGAATTGTAAAAATTGGCTCGGTCATTAAGTACCAAATTGGCTCTGTCACTAAGGGGTTAAAAAAAGTTTCTTTAACACCCACAGTGTGAAGTCCACTCTGGCAATCCAAATGGTGTGATGGCATTGCTGTCTTGCAATATAGAAAGAGATTGTAAAGGAGGAGGTATACTTAGAAAGATATCACAAAAAGAGACTGAATTTATTTGCAAACTAAATAAGATAACTAGCGATGAGTGAACGTGCACGGTGATACTTGGTTATCACTCGAGTATCATGATGCTCGGATGTGCTAGTTACTTGGCAAGTAATGGGTGGTGCTTGACGTAAAACTCTAATCCCCACCCCACATCTTTGGCACCTATTACGCAGCCAATAAGCACGGGGGCATTGAGTTTAATTCACTGTAATGCTGTAACCATCTTGATTGTGTAATTAACCCCTTCATGATCTTGGGATTTTCCATTTTTCCTTGTTTGTTTTTCGCTCACCTCCTTCCCAGAGCCATAACTTTTTTATTTTTCTGTAAATATGGCCTGGTGAGGGCTTATTTTTTGCGAAACAAGTTGTACTTTTGAACAACATCATTGGTTTTAGCATGTCGTGTACTAGAAAATGGGAAAAAAATTCCAAGTGCAGTGAAATTGCAAAAAAAGTGCAGTCCCACACTTGTTTTTGGTTTGGCTTTTTTGCTAGGTTCACTAAATGCTAAAACTGACCTACCATTATGATTTTCCAGGTCATTACGAGGTCATATGAAAAATTTGAAAAAACTGACCGTCACATCCAAACATAGATCAAGTGTGAACAGGTGCTGAACCTTAGAGTCACCAACTCCTATACAGTCAAGCAAAAAAGGCAGCACACTGCAGCACTAACACATGCAAACATGAAACACAGAATTTAACTGCATTACTGCACTAAAAATATGAAAAATGAGAGCGTTTAGCGCATAAAAAAGGCCAATTTTATGTGTACCTGGTAGCCACTTTACGGCATCTCTCTTATACCAGGTCCTACGCTTTCCTTCCTCGCTGAGAATAAACGTCTCCATGTGAATGGGTAGCTATGAAAACCTCTCATGAGACTAACATTCTCTTTCTCTGTGGAGGGGTACTAGACCTGCTGCAATCAAGACACCTGTGACTAGGAGGCGGAGTGCTCGGTCAGAAGGTTAGACAATACATTTGAAAAAACTGACCGTCACATCCAAACATAGATCAAGTGTGAACAGGTGCTGAACCTTAGAGTCACCAACTCCTATACAGTCAAGCAAAAAAGGCAGCACACTGCAGCGCTAACACATGCAAACATGAAACACAGAATTTAACTGCATTACTGCTCTAAAAGTATGAAAAATGAGAGCGTTTAGCGCATAAAAAAGGCCAATTTTATGTGTACCTGGTAGCCACTTTATGGCATCTCTCTTATACCAGGTCCTACGCTTTCCTTCCTCGCTGAGAATAAACGTCTCAATGTGAATGGGTAGCTATGAAAACCTCTCATGAGACTAACATTCTCTTTCTCTGTGGAGGGGTACTAGACCTGCTGAAATCAAGACACCTGTGACAAGGAGGCGGAGTGCTCGGTCAGAAGGTTAGACAATACATTTGAAAAAACTGACCGTCACATACAAACATAGATCAAGTGTGAACAGGTGCTGAACCTTAGAGTCACCAACTCCTATACAGTCAAGCAAAAAAGGCAGCACACTGCAGCGCTAACACATGCAAACATGAAACACAGAATTTAACTGCATTACTGCACTAAAAATATGAAAAATGAGAGCGTTTAGCGCATAAAAAAGGCCAATTTTATGTGTACCTGGTAGCCACTTTACGGCATCTCTCTTATACCAGGTCCTACGCTTTCCTTCCTCGCTGAGAATAAACGTCTCCATGTGAATGGGTAGCTATGAAAACCTCTCATGAGACTAACATTCTCTTTCTCTGTGGAGGGGTACTAGACCTGCTGCAATCAAGACACCCGTAGGACCTGGTATAAGAGAGATGCCGTAAAGTGGCTACCAGGTACACATAAAATTGGCCTTTTTTATGCGCTAAACGCTCTCATTTTTCATATTTTTAGTGCAGTAATGCAGTTAAATTCTGTGTTTCATGTTTGCATGTGCTAGCGCTGCAGTGTGCTGCCTATTTTGCTTGACTGTATAGGAGTTGGTGACTCTAAGGTTCAGCACCTGTTCACACTTGATCTATGTTTGGATGTGACGGTCAGTTTTTTCAAATGTATTGTCTAATTTTCTGACCGAGCACTCCGCCTCCTAGTCACAGGTGTCTTGATTGCAGCAGGTCTAGTACCCCTCCACAGAGAAAGAGAATGTTAGTCTCATGAGAGGTTTTCATAGCTACCCATTCACATGGAGACGTTTATTCTCAGCGAGGAAGGAAAGCGTAGGACCTGGTATAAGAGAGATGCCGTAAAGTGGCTACCAGGTACACATAAAATTGGCCTTTTTTATGAGCTAAGCGCTCTCATTTTTCATATTTTTAGTGCAGTAATGCCGTTAAATTCTGTGTTTCATGTTTGCATGTGTTAGCGCTGCAGTGTGCTGCCTTTTTTGCTTGACTGTATAGGAGTTGGTGACTCTAAGGTTCAGCACCTGTTCACAGTTGATCTATGTTTGGATGTGACGGTCAGTTTTTTCAAATGTATTGTCTAACCTTCTGACCGAGCACTCCGCCTTCTAGTCACAGATGTCTTGATTGCAGCAGGTCTAGTACCCCTCCACAGAGAAAGAGAATGTTAGTCTCATGAGAGGTTTTAATAGCTACCCATTCACATGGAGACGTTTATTCTCAGCGAGGAAGGAAAGCGTAGGACCTGGTATAAGAGAGATGCCGTAAAGTGGCTACCAGGTACACATAAAATTGGCCTTTTTTATGCGCTAAACGCTCTCATTTTTCATATTTTTAGTGCAGTAATGCAGTTAAATTCTGTGTTTCATGTTTGCATGTGTTAGCGCTGCAGTGTGCTGCCTTTTTTGCTTGACTGTATAGGAGTTGGTGACTCTAAGGTTCAGCACCTGTTCACACTTGATCTATGTTTGGATGTGACGGTCAGTTTTTTCAAATGTATTGTCTAACCTTCTGACCGAGCACTCTGCCTCCTAGTCACAGGTGTCTTGATTGCAGCAGGTCTAGTACCCCTACACAGAGAAAGAGAATGTTAGTCTCATGAGAGGTTTTCATAGCTACCCGTTCACATGGAGACGTTTATTCTCAGCGAGGAAGGAAAGCGTAGGACCTGGTATAAGAGAGATGCCGTAAAGTGGCTACCAGGTACACATAAAATTGGCCTTTTTTATGCGCTAAACGCTCTCATTTTTCATATTTTTAGTGCAGTAATGCAGTTAAATTCTGTGTTTCATGTTTGCATGTGTTAGCGCTGCAGTGTGCTGCCTTTTTTGCTTGACTGTATAGGAGTTGGTGACTCTAAGGTTCAGCACCTGTTCACACTTGATCTATGTTTGGATGTGACGGTCAGTTTTTTCAAATGTATTATCTAACCTTCTGACCGAGCTCTCCGCCTCCTAGTCACAGGTGTCTTGATTGCAGCAGGTCTAGTACCCCTCCATAGAGAAAGAGAATGTTAGTCTCATGAGAGGTTTTCATAGCTACCCATTCACATGGAGACGTTTATTCTCAGCGAGGAAGGAAAGCGTAGGACCTGGTATAAGAGAGATGCCGTAAAGTGGCTACAAGGTACACATAAAATTGGCCTTTTTTATGCGCTAAACGCTCTCATTTTTCATATTTTTAGTGCAGTAATGCAGTTAAATTCTGTGTTTCATGTTTGCATGTGTTAGCGCTGCAGTGTGCTGCCTTTTTTGCTTGACTGTATAGGAGTTGGTGACTCTAAGGTTCAGCACCTGTTCACACTTGATCTATGTTTGGATGTGACGGTCAGTTTTTTCAAATATATTGTCTAACCTTCTGACCGAGCACTCCGCCTCCTAGTCACAGGTGTCTTGATTGCAGCAGGTCTAGTACCCCTCCACAGAGAAAGAGAATGTTAGTCTCATGAGAGGTTTTCATAGCTACTCATTCACATGGAGACGTTTATTCTCAGCGAGGAAGGAAAGCGTAGGACCTGGTATAAGAGAGATGCCGTAAAGTGGCTACCAGGTACACATAAAATTGGCCTTTTTTATGCGCTAAACGCTCTCATTTTTCATATTTTTAGTGCAGTAATGCAGTTAAATTCTGTGTTTCATGTTTGCATGTGTTAGCGCTGCAGTGTGCTGCCTTTTTTGCTTGACTGTATAGGAGTTGGTGACTCTAAGGTTCAGCACCTGTTCACACTTGATCTATGTTTGGATGTGACGGTCAGTTTTTTCAAATGTATTGTCTAACCTTCTGACCGAGAACTCCGCCTCCTAGTCACAGGTGTGTTGATTGCAGCAGGTCTAGTACCCCTCCGCAGAGAAAGAGAATGTTAGTCTCATGAGAGGTTTTCATAGCTACCCATTCACATGGAGACGTTTATTCTCAGCGAGGAAGGAAAGCGTAGGACCTGGTATAAGAGAGATGCCGTAAAGTGGCTACCAGATACACATAAAATTGGCCTTTTTTATGCGCTAAACGCTCTCATTTTTCATATTTTTAGTGCAGTAATGCAGTTAAATTCTGTGTTTCATGTTTGCATGTGTTAGCGCTGCAGTGTGCTGCCTTTTTTGCCTGACTGTATAGGAGTTGGTGACTCTAAGGTTCAGCACCTGTTCACACTTGATCTATGTTTGGATGTGACGGTCAGTTTTTTCAAATGTATTATCTAACCTTCTGACCGAGCACTCCGCCTCCTAGTCACAGGTGTCTTGATTGCAGCAGGTCTAGTACCCCTCCACAGAGAAAGAGAATGTTAGTCTCATGAGAGGTTTTCATAGCTACCCATTCACATGGAGACGTTTATTCTCAGCGAGGAAGGAAAGCGTAGGACCTGGTATAAGAGAGATGCCGTAAAGTGGCTACCAGGTACACATAAAATTGGCCTTTTTTATGCGCTAAACGCTCTCATTTTTCATATTTTTAGTGCAGTAATGCAGTTAAATTCTGTGTTTCATGTTTGCATGTTTTTGCTTGATTACGAGGTCATAGACACCTAACATGACTAGGTTATTTTTTATCTAAGTGGTGAAAAAAAATTCCAAACTTTGCTAAAAAAAAATAAAAAATTGCGCCATTTTCTGATACCCGTAGCGTCTCCATTTTTCTTGAACTGGGGTCGGTTGAGGGCTTATTTTTTGTGTGCCAAGCTGGCGTTTTTAATGATACCATTTCGGTGCAGATACATTCTTTTGATCGCCCGTTATTGTATTTTAATGCAATGTCGCGGCAACCAAAAAAACGTAATTCTGGCGTTTCAATTTTTTTCTCGCTACGCAGTTTAGCAATCAGGTTAATGCTTTTTTTTTATTGATAGATCAGGCGATTCTGAACGCGGCGATACCAAATATGTGTAGGTTTGATTTTTTTTATTGATTTATTTTGAATGGGGCGAAAGGGGGGTGATTTAAACTTTTATATTTTTTTATTTTTTTTCACATTTTTTTCTTTTTTTTAACTTTTGCAACTTGTGCAAAGCTGGCACAACTCGATCGGCTCTGCTACATAGCAGCGATAATCAGATCGCTCACAGCTACCGGGGATCAGTAACCATAGAGGTCTCTAGGACCTCTATGGTTACTATAGAGAAGCATCGCTGACCCCCGATCATGTGACGGGGTCAGCGATGCGCTCATTTCCAGCCGCCCGGCCGGAAGCGCGGTTAAATGCCGCTGTCAGCGTTTGACAGCGGCATTTAACTAGTAAATAGTGGCGGGTTAATCGTGATTTATTGTGGTCAGGTCACATGTCAGCTGTTCAAAACAGCTGACATGTCCCGGCTTTGAAGCGGGCTCATCGCCGGAGCCCGCATCAAAGCGGGGGTTCTGACCTCAGACGTACTATCCCGTCTGAGGTCAGAAAGGGGTTAATGTGATTGGCTGGTAGTCTGACATCAGCAGAGACTCGGCCCACTGACACCATTGCACAGCTCTGTGACACTTCGTATTGGAGGGAGAGTTCTTGTCTAGGCCTGTGTGTGCATAGTATAACTAATGAAAGGACTGTAGTGTTTATACTGGTGTTGAAGCTGAGCCTTCATACTAACAGCTCTTCTAAAGGTTAATTGTTTGTGTCATACAATCTGCATTTAGCCTAGGGTGGGAGAGAGAGTCGTAGGAGCAGGAACAGTGACAGAATCTAGTCTGTAAACAGGGATTAGGCCTCTGAAGTCCGTTGATAAATGTATAGCTGCAGTATTTTTTGGGGGGTTTAAAAAATGTATTATATTTTGATCCATCAAGTATTATGTGCTTTGAGTTCCTTTTTTGTGTAATATAACACACCCAAAAATAGTTGAAACAGTTTCCTGGGCTACATTTCTCAGCCATAAACAATTCTGTAGTGTGGAGTAAATTTCTGTGATCTCTGAACCTGCTAAAAAGCTTTTAAAAATTTTGAAGGCTTCCATTTCTCAGACATACACTGTTACGCAGTCTGTGAACATTTCTGTGATCTCTAAAACTGAAAAAAGCATTGAAACATTTTTCTGGATTGAATTTGATTGCCATCCATACACTTTTGTGAGCTTTCTGTTACATTACGGTGGAGTAAACTTCCAAAAACTGCTTTGATTTCTGCAGGTAACCAATTTTTTTCTTTTATAAAACATAAACTTGGTTTCAAGAGGCCTAGCAATTACAAAATGCATAAGGCCGGCGTCACACTCAGCGTAAGACAATACGGTCCGTTTTTTACGGCCGTAATACGGCCGTAATATGGAGAAATGTTCCCAAAATAGTGGTCCGTATGTCATCCGTAGGCAGGGTGTGTCAGCGTATTTTGTGCATGGCATCCTCCGTATGTAATCCGTATGGCATCCGTACTGCGATATTTTCTCGCAGGCTTGCATAACCGACATCTAATGGATTTATGTGCTCAAATGTTCGGTAAAACATATATACAGTATATATATATATATATATATATATATATATATATATATATATATATATATATATATATGTCATTGAGACACATATATATATATTCTGTATTTATATTTAATTCAGCGCGATATATGTGAAAAGCCGGTAAATCAATTGCCGGCTTCTCATTTCTCCTTCTCAAACCCGACATGATATGAGACATGGTTTACATACAGTAGACCATCTCATATCCCCTTTTTTTTGCATATTCCACACTACTAATGTTAGTAGTGTGTATGTGCAAAATTTGGGTGCTGTAGCTGCTAAAATAAAGGGTTAAATCGCGGAAAAAATTGGCGTGGGCTCCCGCGCAATTTTCTCCGCCAGAGTGGTAAAGCCAGTGACTGAGGGCAGATATTAATAGCCTAGAGAGGGTCCATGGTTATTGGCCCCCCCTGGCTACAAACATCTGCCCCCAGCCACCCCAGAAAAGGCACATCTGGAAGATGCGCCTATTCTGGCACTTGGCCACTCTCTTCCCACTCCCGTGTAGCGGTGGGATATGGGGTAATGAAGGGTTAATGTCACCTTGCTATTGTAAGGTGACATTAAGCCAGATTAATAATGGAGAGGCGTCAATTATGTCACCTATCCATTATTAATCCAATTGTCTGAAAGGGTTAAAAAATACACACACACACATTATTAAAAAGTATTTTAATTAAATAAACAAACAGGTTGTTTTAGTATTTTATTGCTCTCTCAATCCATCCGGAAGACCCTCGCTTGGCAAAATAATAAACCAACAATATACATACCGTCTGATGAACTGTCAGGTCCCACAAAGTAAATCCATCTGAAGGGGTTAAATCATTTTACAGCCAGGAGCTGCGCTAAAGCACTGCTCGTGGCTGTAAAAACCCCGGGTGCTGAAAGGAAAGCTGGGTGATCTGTACTTACATTGAGTCGCGGTGAGGCGCCCTCTGGTGGATGAACTCATATGAACTCGAGCGTGGGAACTTTTCCAAGGCTGCAGTTCATGAGAACATCCACCAGAGGGTGCCTCACCGCGACTCAATGTAAGTACAGATCACCCAGCTTTCCTTTCAGCACCCGGGGTTTTTACAGCCACGAGCAGTGCTTTAGCGCAGCTCCTGGCTGTAAAATGATTTAACCCCTTCAGATGGATTTACTTCGTGGGACCTGACAGTTCATCAGACGGTATGTATATTGTTGGTTTATTATTTTGCCAAGCGAGGGTCTTCCGGATGGATTGAGAGAGCAATAAAATACTAAAACAACCTGTTTGTTTATTTCATTAAAATACTTTTTAATAATGTGTGTGTGTTTTTTAACCCTTTCAGACAATTGGATTAATAATGGATGGATAGGTGACATAATTGACGCCTCTCCATTATTAATCTGGCTTAATGTCACCTTACAATAGCAAGGTGACATTAACCCTTCATTACCCCATATCCCACCGCTACACGGGAGTGGGAAGAGAGTGGCCAAGTGCCAGAATAGGCGCATCTTCCAGATGTGCCTTTTCTGGGGTGGCTGGGGGCAGATGTTTGTAGCCAGGGGGGACCAATAACCATGGACCCTCTCCTGGCTATTAATATCTGCCCTCAGTCACTGGCTTCACCACTCTGGCGGAGAAAATTGCGCGGGAGCCCACGCCAATTTTTTCTGCGATTTAACCCTTTATTTTACAAGCTACAGCGCCCAAATTTTGCACATACACACTACTAACATTAGTAGTGTGGAATATGCAAAAAAAAAGGGGATATGAGATGGTTTACTGTATGTAAACCATGTCTCATATCCTGTCGGGTTGGGGAAGGAGAAATGAAAAGCCGGCAATTGAATTACCGGCTTTTCACTAACACCTCTGCGTATTTCTCACAAGTCACACTGCTGGTCCTTGTGGAATCCGTATTTTTCTCGCCCCCATAGACTTTCATTGGCGCATTTTTTGCGCAATACGCTGACAAACGCAGCATGCTGCGATTTTGTACGGCCGTAGAAAGGCCTATATTACGGATGCGTTATATACGGCTGATAGGACCTGACCCATTGGGAATAATTGGGCCGTTTGTTAGGCGTGTTTTACGGACGTATTTTATGCGCTCTTACGTCCGTAAAACTCGCCAGTGTGACGGCAGCCTAAGGCGTGCATCAATGAAGTGCGTGGAAGTGGAAGTGCTGATAATGGTGCAGTGAACTCTTGTGCTAAGGACATAGGGCAGGTGCGACTAGGCCTGCTGCTGGAGCTAAGAAACATACCCATCCATGGCACATAGGTTCCTGTCCAACCTTGCAGGTTGGCATGGTACACCACTTGTGAAGGTGGAGCAGTGCAAATAGGTGGTCGATTGGATAGCAGATAATGCTTCCAGCAGGCTTGGCAGCACCACACAGTTTTCCACACGGTCCAGTCTCACCAAGCTAAAGTCTGGATCAGTTAATCCTCATTCAGACCCTCCTTCCTCCCACCATGTTGAGTCTCAGGATACTAGTAATCCCACAATAGGGATTTTGGCCTCTCAACCTGCATGCTCCAAGAGGGGCAGGAGGACATGCTGTTTAGTGATGCATAAAACATAGTGCAGCCACAGCCACAAGAATATGACTGTGGGGAAAGGCAAAGTTGGGATAAGGAGGAGAAAAATTATGATGAGACATAGTTGCCACTAAGTTTTTTGTTTAGTCACAAAGTCAGGAGGATCAGGGTGTGGTGGTGGAAAACAAGGTTGTAGAAGACGAGGTGGTGGATGACAAACTCACTGACCCCACCTGAGAAGTTAGCATACAGAGCGAGGCCTGGCGTGCTGAGGGGCAGAGATCACCAGCCCCAAAACAGACAGGATAGGGGCATTGGGGTGACCAGAGAGAGAAGGCAGGCAAGTGTTCTGCAGAGCATCGAAACTCCTGAATTTCTCCATGAAAGACTTAGGTGTTCACCAGTCTTTGACTTTTTTTAAAGAGAGTTCTGAGACAAACAGAAAGGTCATTTACAACCTGTGCCATGCCAAGGGCAACAGTGTCCTGACAACTAAGAACCTAACCACCACCAGCTTGATCAGGCACATGTCATCTAAAACCAAAGACAGAACATAATGATTAAACACCCTGCAGTAAATAAATAAATAAATAGCATGAAAATAATATTGGGTACTTAGTAGTGATGAGCGAGCACTAAAATGCTTGGGTGCTCGTTGCTCGGGTCGAGCAGATTGGTATACCCGGGTACTCAGCCAAAACAACGAGCCCAATGTAAGTCTATGGGAGACCCGAGTATTTTTATCGCGATCCCCCACGGGGGTCCTTTTAAGGTCTAAAAACATCTGAAAATCATGGAAACACTGCTCAAATGATACAGGGACATCATGGGGATTGCCCCTGGAAGCATTCCTGACTCCTAGTTTACAGCTTTAAACCATTTTTTCTGAGATTCCTGCCATTATTCCCATGCCACAAAAAACACACTAAAACGAAACCAAAACGGATTTTGCTGGGAAATATGTTAAGGTACATCCTTTGCAGGTTAATGACTTGCCTGTAAGGCCAAATAATTAACCCCAGACCGAAATGCTCCTCCCCCATTTAGGCTTAGTTCAGACGCAGCGTTTTTGAAGCGTTTTTCACCTTTAACATTGCTTTCAACCACTACAAATGCATTTACTGGGAAATGTCATTGTAACATTTAACAACCCTAGCTGGCCATGTGGCGTGTGACACATAAGCAGACCCATCTTGTTTAATTTATGAAGGAGTGACTCTTAAAGTAACAGAGCCTATTTTTACTGGTGCATTAATCTTCTTAAAGGGCCATTATTAAACAGTGGGTCTCCTAGACTGTTGCAGCCTACGCTTTGAGTGGATGGGCTGCCAAGAATTACTACGCACCACAATACCTCTTTCATAAGATGTCCAGGAGGTCCTCCTGAAAAAATGTTGCATTGAATGCAAGGCCTGCCCTGCTACTAATTCATATGCACCCCAATAAGACTTTGAACCCACATACTGGATGGGCCCATGCAAAGTTGGATCGCCCCCAGGCGCAGGGCAGTGGGGTACTTGGTACCGGGTCCCTCTGTCTCGGTACTGGGGATGTCACGGTGGCCCGACCCGGTCCGTGGCCCTGCTAAGGGGCGCCCAATTAAAGGATGTAGTTTGTCAAGTGTTCGTGATGCCACCTGTGGTGTTCGGTCAGGGTGACCAATGCTGCTTAGGGGTCCGCTGAGGTGATGTTATGGCAGCTAGATGGAATACCTTCCCACAGGTGAAGTATGTCCCCAGGGCTTCCCAGTACGGTAAATGATGATGGTGTAGGTCGCAGTAAATAACGAGGACACAGGGTTGCAGTCTCTTTACCTTTTACTGTAGACTTCAGCGTCCACCATCCAGAGCACTGCTAACAGGGCTGGCTGAATCCAGCTGGTCCGAAGGCACATCCAGAGTTCCCTTTGCAGGTGGAAATCAGTAGCCTTCCTACTAGCGCCTGTGTGTTGTAGTACTGCCCTGCTGAGCACCACGGGATAGTCCTCACAACTGTCGTGTATGTGTCTGATATTCTCTCTCCGTCCCCCAGATGGTATGGATATGACGACCCGTATGACGGGGTAGGCCTGGAGCTATTTTATAGGGACCCTAGAGATGCCCCTCTCCCACAATTTGCCTCCTTTGTCTTCATTAGGTATTAAGGTTGGGCAGCCAACTTGGAATTAACTGTCCTGCCGTAGTTCAAAGTAATGCGTAGAGCCAATTACTCCCTCGGTGTTCCGGCCACCGGCTACGCGCCTCAGAAGGATGTTGCCAGTCTTAAGGCAAGACTTCTCCTGGTGTTATCTCCTTGTGCTGTGATCTCGTTTCTCACTTCTCCACAATATACTTCGCTTCTTGTCCTTTCTTAGGATGCTGCCGAAATGAGGTGCAGGCGCAGCTCCATAATGTTCTATCTCTTGCTATGTCTCTGTCAGGATCCCACCCCTGACAGGGACCTCTGTCTACAGCTCCGATGTTCCTCCTTCTCTCTCTGTCTGCCTGACAGGTCTTCTCTGGGTCGAACCCAGGTAGCTTTCTGACTAACTTCCTATCCAACCCCCAGTTTTACCCGAGTGTGAGGAGTGGCCTAATAGATAGAACCTTTTGCTCCCCCTGGTGGCCGGAGTGTGAAGTGTAGTGTGTGACTGTGATACCTGGTCAGGTGAACTCCTTTAGTACCATCAGACGTACCATCACTCCCCCTGGTGGAAGAGCGACAATACTGCAATGACCAGAGCTCTGGGGCGCTGCAAATTCACTTCACAATATTAATTATGTACTCCCGTACTCCTTTTGTTTTACACATTGGCGGCAAGGCCAGCCCTGCTGCATAGTCATATGCACCCCATTACACCTTGGAACCCACATATTGGATGGGCCCATGCAAATTCATTTCACAATATTCATTTTGTACTCCCATACTCCTTTGTTTTACACATTGGCAGCAAGGCCAGCCCTGCTGCATAGTCAATTATATGCCACCCTTATGCCTTGGAACCCACATAGTGGGTGGGCCCAGGAAAATCCAATTGTATTTTTTAATGGCATGATAGTTCCCTCTTTGCAGAATTATTTACAGGAGAATTTGGCAATTTAATTTGCCATGCTTTTAACACTTAGGTTCAGATACGGCTTTAAAGAAGGCTGATACTTGCAATACAATGCAATTTAATTGCAAAGTATCAAATTAAAGGAATAGTATGATTGAATAGCATGAGTGCTTACACTTTTGTATATGTTAACATACAAAGGTTAAGTACATCTAAGGATTAAATACATATATTGATTAAGTATATATAAAGATTAACTGCATACAGTATACTTAGATCATCACCAATAGGCATTCAAAGATAATCCATCTGGAATTATCAGAGAAACAATACCAAGACAGAGAACCCCTGTGAGATTACCTACACTGCATTGGTGTCCTTAATTATGCAGGTATGACCACACTGTACATGCACAGGTACCCCAGTTTTTGCATCTGTCTTAGTCATGTTTATCTGGTCTTATATAGTGATTTACACTATGTAGTAACTCTAGTTTCAACCAGCCCTTTAAGTGGCCAGCTTTCAAGGTTGGATGAAACCAAGATATCATGGAGTCATCAGACGAGGGGCCATAAACCCCTAGAATATAAAAGCCACAAGGATTTAGATCAAACCACCACAGGCAGAGTTTCAGTAAACCTTAATGTTTTACAATGAAAAACAGCAAACATATAGAGGCTTAGAACTGTTTGTGTAGTGAATAAACAAACATTTCTCAAGATTATGTCACTATGAGCATTGTCTGTCACATCTTTAAATGTTTTACTAGAAAAGCAGCTATGTAGTTGTCTGAATGCATTCAGTATACAGTATTTTAATCTGGATTCCAAATCGCCATTTGAAAATTCGCCATTTGTACATTTGATGCAGCCAAAGTTCTTGCTCTGAAGGAGAGAAAGTAATATAGTTGACAAAGAAATATTTGTAATGAACTACAGAGCCAAACTAACAGCATTGCTTTATCAAATTTATATGAAGTGTATTGTGTCCAATGTGATCAACCAGGCAACAAAAAAAGGAGCTTTTTAAGTGAGCTCTTTAAGGTACACAAATGTTATGAAGTTTTTGCCAACAAGGATGTGATTTCACCAATGTGGGGTACCTTTTCTAAAAATATACTATTGCCATCACAGCCCCCCTTGCCCAAAATTCACTGGCCTATAACAGTACAGAGCACATTCACCCTGGTCATCTAGTGTCAGGTAAAGAAGATACATTGCAGGAGACAGAGTTAAGAAGTAGGCCCAATGTAGGGGTGTGGGTCTCTGAGACTTGTAATGGAGTGCATGGCTTGAGAAGCATTTGCTCATGGGGCGTAAATTTTTTAAAAATATTTCATGAGGACAATAGATACCCTTGGCAAAAAATTGATTGTCTGTAGCAGCACGGAACACATGAACCCTGGTGATCTATTGGTTGAAAATGATGATAGATGGAGGAAGGCCTCATTAAAACCTAGGCCCAATTGAAAGGAGTGTTTCTCCTACACTTGTAATGCCCATACAATAAGTGCCTATGGGCTGACAAACATTTCCCCAAGGGGGATACATTGATTAAAAACATACTATGGGCATCCGAGACACCCTTGCCAAAAAATTGACTGTCTGTTTCAGCATGGAACACATGAACCCTGGTGATCTAGTGGTGGAAAATGATGAGAGGTGGAGGAAGGCCTCATTAAATCCTTGGCCCAATTTAAAGGAGCGTTTCTCCTACATTTGTAATGCCCATACACTAAGTGTATAGGCTGACAAACATTTCCCCAAGGGGGATACATTGACTAAACACATACTATGGCCATCCGACACACCGTTTGCAAAAAATTGACTGTCTGTAGCAGCGCGGAACACATAAACCCTGGTCACATAGTGGTGGAAAATGATGAGAGGTGGAGGAAGGCCTCATTAAAACCTAGGCCCAATTGAAAGGACCTTTTCTCCTACACTTGTAATGCCCATACACTAAGTGCCTATGGGCTGACAAACATTTCCCCAAGGAGGATACATTGATTTAAAAAATACTATGGGCATCCGCGACACCCTTGCCAAAAAATTGACTGTCTGTAGCAGCATGGAACACATGAACCCTGGTGATCTAATGATGGAAAATGATGAGAGGTGGAGGAAGGTCTCATTAAAACCTAGGCCCAATTGAAAGGACCGTTTCTCCTACACTTGTAATGCCCATACACTAAGTGCCTATGGGCTGACAAACATTTCCCCAAGGGGGATACATTGATTAAAAATATACTATGGGCATCCGAGACACCCTTGCCAAAATGTTGACTGCCTGTAGCGGCACACAAGCCGATAAGCCTGGTGATCTAGTGGTGGAGAAAGAGGAGACATAAAGCTAAATCATAATGAAATTAAACAAATAAATAAAAAATGTGAATCCACTGATGAAAGTAAATAACAAAAGGGAGGGGTGAACACAGGTTCAAAGATTTGAAGCCTGAATGTGTCCAACGAAATATGTTTGTCCCTAGCAACTGCTCAGAGACGGGACTAAAAATGAAAATATAATATAAAAGTCTTGGAATAATTTTCTATAGTAGAGGTATACACTACTGTTATGACCCCAATGGCAGAGGGTCTCAGAAATAATTTCTAAGTCTGCAATGTTGTGTATCCGCTTTTTGGGCTCCCCTGGTGGTTGCTGGTGGTACTGGTGACTTGTTTGCACTTTGCTTCTTCTGTTCACCTGCTTCCATCAGTGTTTGGGAGTTTCCTATTTAGCCTTGCTCTCCAGTCATTTCCTTGCCGGTCATCATTGTAACCAGAGCCTTTGGTTGCATGTTCCTGCTACTAGTCTGCTGATCAGCTAAGTGGACTTTGTCCTTTTGTTTTGTACCTTTTGTCCAGTTTGCAGTTTTTGTAATTCTCTGTAGCTGGAAGCTCTTGCGGGCTAAAATTGCCACTCCTGTGTCATGAGTTGACACAGGAGTCTTAAAGTAATTTCAGGATGGTTTTTGAAAGGGTTTTCAGTTGACCGTGAAGTCCTCTTTGGTATCCTTCTGCTATCTAGTAAGTGGACCTCTCTTTGCTAAATCTACTTTCATACTGTGTATGTCTTTTCCTCTTAATTCACCGTTATTACATGTGGGGGGCTGCTATCATCTTTTGGGGTATTTCCCTAGAGGTAAGCCAGGTCTGTTTCTTCCTCTACCAGGCGTAGTTAGTCCTCCGGCTGGCGCGTGGCATATAGGAAGCCGTAGGTATGCTCCCTGGCTACTGTTAGTTGTGTGGTAGATTTAGCTCACGGTCAACTCGAGTTTCCATCACCCGAGAGCTCGTTCGTTACTCATATGTTTCTTACGTTCCCTTGCCATTGGGAACCATGACAGTATGACCGGCCCTGTGTTAAACTTATTGGCAGAAGAAAGGAGAGAAAAAAGAAGTCTGTAAAAAATTTTTTTTTCCCTTTTTCCTCTATGCTTGTTCCATAGTTGGATCTGTTGTATTTCAGCTTTAATTACAGCCTTTGCCTTTCTCTCCTTATAATCCTTGAATGGCTCTGAGCTCACCTGTTTAAAGATGGATCCTCAGAGTTTGGCTGCAGGTTTAACTAATCTTGCTACGAAGGTTCAAAATTTACAAGATTTTGTTATACATGCTCCTATTTCTGAATCTAAAATCCCTACACCAGAGGTGTTTTCCGGAGATAGATCTCGGTTTTTGAATTTCAAATATAATTGTAAATTATTCCTTTCTCTCAGACCTCACTCCTCAGGAGATCCTGTCCAGCAGGTTAAGATTGTAATCTCTTTGCTGCGAGGTGACCCTCAAAATTGGGCATTTTCATTGGCACCAGGGGATCCTGCGTTGCTCAATGTGGATGCGTTTTTCCTGGCGTTAGGGTTGCTTTATGAGGAACCTAATTTGGAGATTCAAGCTGAAAAAGCTTTGATAGCCCTATCTCAAGGGCAAGATGAAGCGGAGATATACTGCCAAAAATTTCGTAGGTGGTCTGTGCTTACTCAGTGGAATGAGTGCGCCTTAGCGGCAAATTTCAGAGAGGGCCTTTCTGATGCCGTTAAAGATGTTATGGTCGAGTTCCCTGCGCCTACAGGTCTGAATGAGTCCATGACAATGGCAATTCAGATTGATCGGCGTTTGCGGGAGCGCAAACCCGTGCACCATTTGGCGGTATCTTCTGAAGAGACGCCAGAGAAAATGCAATGTGACAGAGTTATGTCCAGAAGCGAGCGGCAGAATTATAGGCGTAAAAATGGGTTATGCTTCTATTGTGGTGATTCTGCTCATGTTATATCGGCATGCTCTAAGCGTACTAGGAAGGTTGACAAGTCCATTTCAATTGGCACTTTACAGTCCAAATTTATTTTGTCTGTAACCTTGATTTGTTCATTATCAGTTATTACCGTGGATGCCTATGTGGACTCTGGCGCCGCTCTGAGTCTTATGGACTGGTCCTTTGCCAGGCGCTGTGGGTTTGATTTAGAGCCTCTGGAAGTCCCTATACCTCTGAAGGGTATTGATTCTACACCTTTGGCTTGTAATAAACCACAGTTCTGAACGCAAGTGACTATGCGTATGACTCCAGACCATCAGGAGGTGATTCGCTTCCTTGTGTTGTACAATTTACATGATGTTTTGGTGCTTGGATTACCATGGTTACAGTCTCATAACCCAGTCCTTGACTGGAAGGCTATGTCTGTGTTAAGCTGGTGATGTCGGGGGGCTCATGGGGACACTCCTATGGTGTCCATTTTGTCATCTATTCCATCTGAGATTCCGGCATTTTTGTCTGATTATCGTGATATTTTTGAAGAGCCTAAGATTGGTTCACTCCCTCCTCACAGGGATTGTGATTGCGCCATAGATCTGATTCCTGGCAGTAAATTTCCAAAGGGTCGTTTGTTTAACCTATCTGTACCTGAACATGCTGCTATGCGCGAGTATATTAAGGAGTCCCTGGAAAAGGGACATATTCGTCCTTCTTCATCACCTTTAGGAGCCGGTTTTTTCTTTGTCTCTAAAAAGGATGGCTCTCTGAGGCCTTGTATTGATTATCGTCTCCTGAATAAAATTACAGTCAAATATCAGTATCCGTTGCCTTTGCTGACTGATTTGTTTGCTCGCATAAGGGGGGCTAAGTGGTTCTCTAAGATTGATCTTCGTGGGGCGTATAATTTGGTGCGAATTAAGCAGGGGGATGAGTGGAAGACCGCATTTAATACGCCTGAGGGCCATTTTGAGTATTTGGTAATGCCTTTCGGCCTTTCTAATGCACCTTCTGTCTTTCAGTCCTTAATGCATGATATTTTCCGTGAATATTTGGATAAATTTATGATTGTGTACTTGGATGATATTTTGATTTTTTCTGATGACTGGGAGTCTCATGTTCAGCAGGTCAGGAGGGTTTTTCAGGTTTTGCGGGAGAATTCTTTGTGTGTAAAGGGTTCAAAGTGTGTTTTTGGGGTTCAAAAAATTTCATTTTTGGGGTATATTTTTTCCCCTTCTTCTATTGAGATGGACCCTGTCATGGTTCGGGCTATTTACGACTGGACGCAGCCTACTTCTCTGAAGAGTCTCCAGAAATTCTTGGGCTTTGCTAATTTTTATCGTCGATTTATAGCTGGTTTTTCTGGCGTTGCTAAACCTCTGACGAATTTGACTAAAAAGGGTGCTGATGTTGCCGATTGGTCCCCTGCTGCCGTGGAGGCCTTTCGGGAGCTTAAGCGCCGCTTTTTGTCTGCCCCTGTGTTGCGCCAGCCTGATGTTTCTCTTCCCTTTCAGGTTGAGGTCGATGCTTCCGAGATCGGAGCGGGGGCGGTTTTGTCGCAGAAAAGTTCCGACTGCTCAGTGATGAGACCTTGTGCGTTCTTTTCGCGAAAATTTTTGGCCGCCGAGCGAAACTATGATGTTGGTAATCGGGAGCTTTTGGCCATGAAGTGGGCATTTGAGGATTGGCGTCATTGGCTTGAGGGTGCCAGACATCAGGTGGTAGTTTTGACTGATCACAAGAATTTAATTTATTTGGAGTCTGCCAGGCGCCTGAATCCTAGACAGGCACGTTGGTCGTTGTTCTTTTCCCGGTTTAATTTTGTGGTCTCGTACTTACCGGGTTCTAGGAATGTGAAAGCAGATGCTCTTTCTAGGAGTTTTGAGCCTGACTCTCCTGGGAATTCTGAACCTGCTGGTGTCCTTAAGGATGGAGTGGTTTTGTCTGCTGTCTCTCCAGATTTGCGACGTGCTTTGCAAGAATTTCAGGCGGATAGACCTGATCGTTGTCCGTCTGGTAGACTGTTTGTTCCTGACGAGTGGACCACTAGAGTTATCTCGGAAGTTCATTCTTCTACTCTGGCAGGTCATCCGGGATTTTTTGGCACCAGAGATTTGGTGGCTAGATCCTTCTGGTGGCCTTCCCTGTCTCGAGATGTGCGTGTTTTTGTGCAGTCTTGCGATGTGTGTGCTCGGGCCAAGCCTTGTTGTTCTAGGGCTAGTGGGTTGTTGTTGCCCTTGCCTATTCCGAAGAGGCCTTGGACGCACATCTCTATGGACTTTATCTCGGATCTCCCTGTTTCACAGAAGATGTCTGTCATCTGGGTGGTGTGTGACCGTTTTTCTAAAATGGTTCATTTGGTGCCATTGCCTAAGTTGCCTTCCTCATCGAGTTGGTCCCTCTGTTTTTTCAAAATGTGGTTCGCTTGCATGGTATTCCGGAAAACATCGTTTCTGACAGGGGTACCCAGTTCGTGTCTAGATTTTGGCGGGCAGTCTGTGCCAGGTTGGGCATTGATTTGTCCTTTTCGTCTGCATTCCATCCTCAGACCAATGGCCAGATGGAGCGAACTAATCAAACTTTGGAGACTTATTTGAGGTGTTTTGTGTCTGCGGATCAGGATGATTGGGTTGCCTTTCTGCCGTTGGCGGAGTTTGCTCTTAATAATCGGGCTAGTTCTGCCACTTTGGTTTCTCCTTTCTTTTGCAATTCAGGGTTTCATCCGCGTTTTTCATCTGGTCAGGTTGAATCTTCGGATTGTCCTGGAGTGGATGCGGTGGTGGATCGGTTGCATCGGATTTGGGGACAAGTGGTGGATAATTTGGAATTGTCCCAGGAGAGGACTCAGCAGTTTGCTAACCGTCGTCGTCGTGTTGGTCCCCACCTTCGCGTTGGGGACTTGGTGTGGTTGTCTTCCCGTTTTTTCCCTATGAGGGTTTCTTCTCCCAAATTTAAGCCTCGGTTCATCGGTCCTTATAGGATTTTGGAGATTCTTAACCCTGTTTCCTTTCGTTTGGACCTCCCGGCATCTTTCACTATCCATAATGTGTTCCATCGGTCGTTGTTGCGGAGATATGAGGTACCGTTGGTTCCTTCTACTGAACCTCCTGCTCCTGTGCTGGTGGAGGGTGAATTGGAGTACGTCGTAGAGAAGATCTTGGACTCCCGTATTTCCAGACCGAGACTTCAATATCTGGTTAAATGGAAAGGCTATGGTCAAGAAGATAATTCTTGGGTAACTGCCTCTGATGTTCATGCCTCGGATTTGGTTCGTGCCTTTCATAGGGCTCATCCAGATCGCCCTGGCGGTTCTTGTGAGGGTTCGGTGCCCCCTCCTTAAGGGGAGGGTACTGTTGTGTATCCGCTTTTTGGGCTCCCCTGGTGGTTGCTGGTGGTACTGGTGACTTGTTTGCACTTTGCTTCTTCTGTTCACCTGCTTCCATCAGTGTTTGGGAGTTTCCTATTTAGCCTTGCTCTCCAGTCATTTCCTTGCCGGTCATCATTGTAACCAGAGCCTTCGGTTGCATGTTCCTGCTACTAGTCTGCTGATCAGCTAAGTGGACTTTGTCCTTTTGTTTTGTACCTTTTGTCCAGTTTGCAGTTTTTGTAATTCTCTGTAGCTGGAAGCTCTTGCGGGCTGAAATTGCCACTCCTGTGTCATGAGTTGACACAGGAGTCTTAAAGTAATTTCAGGATGGTTTTTGAAAGGGTTTTCAGTTGACCGTGAAGTCCTCTTTGGTATCCTTCTGCTATCTAGTAAGTGGACCTCTCTTTGCTAAATCTACTTTCATACTGTGTATGTCTTTTCCTCTTAATTCACCGTTATTACATGTGGGGGGCTGCTATCATCTTTTGGGGTATTTCCCTAGAGGTAAGCCAGGTCTGTTTCTTCCTCTACCAGGCGTAGTTAGTCCTCCGGCTGGCGCGTGGCATATAGGAAGCCGTAGGTATGCTCCCTGGCTACTGTTAGTTGTGTGGTAGATTTAGCTCACGGTCAACTCGAGTTTCCATCACCCGAGAGCTCGTTCGTTACTCATATGTTTCTTACGTTCCCTTGCCATTGGGAACCATGACACTGCAAACACAAAAAAAACAGCTCATAGGGCAGTGGTAACTGAGCTGACCATATATCTAATCCTAGCACCACAAATAGCAGCAGCCGGGGAACGTGCCTACGTTGGTTCTAGACGTCTCGCGCCAGCCGGAGAACTAACTAACCCTAGAAGGGAAAAGAAAGACCTTTCTTGCCTCCAGAGAAAAGACCCCAAAAGTTGGATACAAGCCCCCAACAAATAATAACGGTGAGGTAAGAGGAAAAGACAAACGTAAGAATGAGCTAGGTATTTAGCAAAGAGAGGCCCACTAGCTAATAGCAGAATATAGTAAGATGACTTATATGGTCAGCAAAAACCCTATCAAAATATCCACGCTGGATATTCAAGAACCCCCGAACTGTCTAACGGCCCGGGGGGAGAACACCAGCCCCCTAGAGCTTCCAGCAAAGTAAAGAATCACATTTAGTACAAGCTGGACAAAAATAAAAGCAAAGCAAATAACCAAAAAACAAAGAAGCAAGACTTAGCTTAATTTTGCACGAACCAGGACCAGCAGACAGGAGCAAACAGAAAGGATCTGATTACAACGATGCCAGGCACTGGACTAAGGATCCAGGAAGTTTATATAGCAACACGCCTGGACTAACGACCCAGGTGGGTGCCAAACTGAGGAAAGACAATCCCAGAGTCATATCACTAGTAACCACAAGAGGGAGCCAAAAAGTCTAATTCACAACAGTACCCCCCCCCTTAAGGAGGGGTCACCGAACCCTCACCAAGACCACCAGGGCGATCAGGATGAGCAGCGTGAAAGGCACGAACTAAATCGGCCGCATGCACATCAGAAGCAACCACCCAGGAATTATCCTCCTGACCATAGCCCTTCCACTTGACCAGATACTGAAGCCTCCGTCTGGAGAGACGAGAATCCAAGATCTTCTCCACCACGTACTCCAACTCGCCCTCAACCAACACCGGAGCAGGAGGCTCAACAGAAGGAACCACAAGTACAACGTACCGCCGCAACAAAGACCTATGGAACACGTTGTGAATGGCAAGCGACACCGGAAGATCCAAGCGAAAGGACACAGGATTAAGGATTTCCAATATCTTGTAAGGACCGATGAAGCGAGGCTTAAATTTAGGAGAGGAGACCTTCATAGGAACAAATCGAGAAGACAGCCATACCAAATCCCCAACACGAAGTCGGGGACCCACACCGCGGTGGCGGTTGGCAAAACGCTGAGCCTTCTCCTGTGACAACTTTAAGTTGTCCACCACATGATTCCAGATCTGCTGCAACCTATCCACCGCAGAATCTACCCCAGGACAGTCAGAAGGCTCCACATGTCCCGAGGAAAAACAAGGATGGAAACCAGAGTTGCAGAAAAATGGCGAAACCAAAGTAGTGGAACTAGCCCGATTATTAAGGGCAAACTCAGCCAACGGCAAGAAGGTCACCCAATCATCCTGATCTGCCGAAACAAAACACCTCAAATAAGCCTCCAGAGTCTGATTAGTTCGCTCCGTTTGTCCATTAGTCTGAGGATGAAAGGCAGACGAAAACGACAAATCAATGCCCATCCTAGCACAAAAGGATCGCCAGAACCTGGAAACAAACTGGGATCCTCTGTCAGACACAATATTCTCAGGAATGCCGTGTAAACGAACCACATTCTGAAAGAACACAGGAACCAGATCGGAAGAGGAAGGCAGCTTAGGCAAAGGCACCAAATGGACCATTTTAGAAAAGCGATCACATACCACCCAGATGACAGACATGCCCTGAGACACCGGGAGATCTGAAATGAAATCCATGGAAATGTGTGTCCAAGGCCTCTTCGGGACAGGCAAGGGCAAGAGCAACCCGCTGGCACGAGAACAGCAAGGCTTAGCTCGAGCACAAGTCCCACAGGACTGCACAAATGACCGCACATCCCGTGACAAGGAAGGCCACCAAAAGGACCTAGCCACCAGATCTCTGGTGCCAAAAATTCCCGGATGCCCTGCCAACACCGAGGAATGAACCTCGGAAATGACTCTGCTGGTCCACTTATCAGGAACAAACAGTCTGTCAGGTGGACAAGAGTCAGGTCTACCAGCCTGAAATCTCTGCAACACACGTCGCAAATCAGGAGAAATGGCCGACAAGATAACTCCCTCTTTAAGAATACCAACTGGTTCTGCGACTCCAGGAGAGTCAGGCACAAAGCTCCTTGAAAGAGCATCAGTCTTCACATTCTTTGAACCTGGTAAATACGAGACCACAAAGTCAAAACGGGAGAAAAACAATGACCAGCGGACCTGTCTAGGATTCAGGCGTTTAGCAGACTCGAGATACATCAAATTTTTGTGATCAGTCAAGACCACCACACGATGCTTAGCACCCTCGAGCCAATGACGCCACTCCTCAAATGCCCACTTCATGGCCAGCAACTCCCGATTGCCAACATCATAATTCCGCTCAGCAGGCGAAAACTTCCTAGAGAAGAAAGCACATGTTCTCATTACCGAGCAACCAGGGCCTCTCTGCGACAAAACGGTCCCTGCCCCAATCTCAGAAGCATCCACTTCGACCTGAAAGGGAAGTGAGACATCAGGCTGGCACAAAACAGGCGCCGAAGTAAACCGGCGCTTCAACTCTTGGAACGCCTCCACGGCTGCAGGAGCCCAGTTAGCAACATCAGAACCTTTCTTGGTCATATCCGTCAAAGGTTTAACAACGCTAGAAAAATTAGCGATAAAACGACGGTAGAAGTTAGCAAAACCCAAGAACTTCTGAAGACTCTTAACTGACGTGGGTTGAGTCCAATCATGAATAGCTCGGACCTTGACTGGGTCCATCTCCACAGCAGAAGGGGAAAAAATAAACCCCAAAAAGGGAACCTTCTGTACTCCAAAGAGACATTTTGAGCCCTTAACAAACAAAGCATTCTCACGCAAAACCTGAAACACCATCCTGACCTGCTCCACATGTGAGTCCCAATCTTTAGAGAAAACCGGAATATCATCCAGATAAACAATCATAAATTTATCCAGATACTTCCGGAAAATATCATGCATAAAGGACTGAAACACTGAGGGAGCATTAGAGAGCCCAAAAGGCATCACCAAGTACTCAAAATGACCTTCGGGCGTATTAAATGCTGTCTTCCATTCATCTCCTTGCTTAATGCGCATAAGGTTGTACGCACCACGAAGATCTATCTTGGTGAACCACTTGGCACCTTTAATCCGGGCAAACAAGTCCGACAACAGAGGCAAAGGATACTGAAATTTAACAGTGATTTTATTCAGAAGCCGATAGTCAATACAAGGTCTCAAAGATCCGTCCTTCTTGGCCACAAAAAAGAATCCCGCACCAAGAGGGGAAGAGGATGGATGGATATGCCCCTTCTCCAGAGACTCCTTGATATACGAACGCATTGCGGCATGCTCAGGTACAGACAGATTAAATAGTCTTCCCTTAGGAAATTTACTACCTGGAATCAAATCTATGGCGCAGTCACAGTCCCTATGAGGAGGCAGAGCACTGGACCTGGACTCGCTGAATACATCCTGATAATCAGACAAATACTCAGGAACTTCCGAAGGAGGAAGCAATAGACACCGGCGGGGAATCAGCATGAATTCCCTGACAGCCCCAACTTGACACAGACATTGCCTTCCAATCCAAGACTGGATTGTGGGTCTGTAACCATGGCAGACCCAAAACGACCAAATCATGCATTTTATGCAGAACAAGAAAACGAATCACCTCCCGATGTTCAGGAGTCATGCACATGGTTACCTGCGTCCAAAACTGCGGTTTATTTTCCGCCAATGGCGTAGCATCAATACCTCTAAGAGGAATAGGATTTACCAACGGTTCAAGAACAAAACCACAGCGCTTGGCAAATGACAGATCCATAAGGCTCAGGGCAGCACCTGAATCCACAAACGCCATAACAGGGTAAGAAGACAATGAGCAAATTAAAGTCACAGACAAAATAAATTTAGGTTGCAAATTACCAATGGCGACAGGACTAACAACCCTTGTTAGGCGCTTAGAGCATGCTGATATAACATGTGTAGAATCACCACAGTAAAAACACAACCCATTCTGACGTCTATGATTTTTCCGCTCATTTCTAGTCTGAATTCTATCACATTGCATTAAATCAGGTGTTTGTTCAGACAACACCACCAGAGGATTAGCGGTTTTGCGCTCCCGCAAACGCCGGTCAATTTGAATAGCCAGCGCCATGGAATCATTCAGACTTGTAGGAATGGGGAAACCCACCATCACATTCTTAATGGCTTCAGAAAGGCCATTTCTGAAATTTGCGGCCAGAGCACACTCATTCCACTGAGTAAGCACGGACCATTTCCGAAATTTTTGGCAATACACTTTAGCTTCATCCTGGCCCTGAGAAATAGCCAGCAAGGCTTTTTCTGCCTGAACTTCAAGATTGGGTTCCTCGTAAAGCAATCCGAGCGCCAGAAAAAACGCATCAATATTTGTCAATGCCGGATCTCCTGGCGCTAGCGAGAAAGCCCAATCCTGAGGGTCGCCCCGTAAAAAAGAGATAACAATTTTAACTTGCTGAGCTGAATCTCCAGATGAACGGGGTCTCAGAGATAGAAACAATTTACAATTATTCCTGAAATTCCTAAACTTAAATCGGTCTCCAGAAAACAGTTCAGGAATAGGTATTTTAGGTTCAGACATTGGACTACTGGTAACAAAATCTTGTATGCCCTGCACACGAGCACCAAGCTGGTCTACACTTGTAATCAAGGTCTGGACATTCATGTCTGCAGCAAGCACAAGCCACTCAGAGGTAAAGGGGAGGAAGAGAGGGAAAAAAAAAAAAACTCAGAATTTCCTTTCTTATTATCCCACTTCTGCAAAGCATTAAACATTCAATGTTGGCCTGGCATACTGTTATGACCCCAATGGCAGAGGGTCTCAGAAATAATTTCTAAGTCTGCAAACACAAAAAAAACAGCTCATAGGGCAGTGGTAACTGAGCTGACCATATATCTAATCCTAGCACCACAAATAGCAGCAGCCGGGGAACGTGCCTACGTTGGTTCTAGACGTCTCGCGCCAGCCGGAGAACTAACTAACCCTAGAAGGGAAAAGAAAGACCTTTCTTGCCTCCAGAGAAAAGACCCCAAAAGTTGGATGCAAGCCCCCAACAAATAATAACGGTGAGGTAAGAGGAAAAGACAAACGTAAGAATGAGCTAGGTATTTAGCAAAGAGAGGCCCACTAGCTAATAGCAGAATATAGTAAGATGACTTATATGGTCAGCAAAAACCCTATCAAAATACCCACGCTGGATATTCAAGAACCCCCGAACCGTCTAACGGCCCGGGGGGAGAACACCAGCCCCCTAGAGCTTCCAGCAAAGTAAAGAATCACATTTAGTACAAGCTGGACAAAAATAAAAGCAAAGCAAATAACCAAAAAACAAAGAAGCAAGACTTAGCTTAATTTTGCACGAACCAGGACCAGCAGACAGGAGCAAACAGAAAGGATCTGATTACAATGATGCCAGGCACTGGACTAAGGATCCAGGAAGTTTATATAGCAACACCCCTGGACTAACGACCCAGGTGGGTGCCAAACTGAGGAAAGACAATCCCAGAGTCATATCACTAGTAACCACAAGAGGGAGCCAAAAAGTCTAATTCACAACACACTACCTCATTAGAGGACTGTCCAGAGATTGGGAAAATGGAAAATATAAGAATAAATGGGAATAATAGACTTACATCTCTTTTTTATAACATTTCCCCCTGTGTGAGTAACATTTGTTTTGGTTTCCAATTAGGTACGGGCATAATAGTTACACACTTGCCAAAAAAAATTGTGACTTTGGCATCACAGAATCCATTCACTCTGGTGCTCTACTGGTTGTGGCTGATGAGGATGAGGATGAGGAGGAGGATAACAACAAACAGACCAAATCTGGAAGCATATACCCATGTGTGGTTGTGAAGAGGTGCATGAGAATACACCTCCCCAAAACAGAGAATGTATTTGAGGTTATGATTCGCTGTTTCACTTGGTGGTGTACAGAAGTCTTTCCCAATCCAGCCCTTGTTCATTTTTATAAGAGTCAGCCTGTCAGCATTTTCACTTGACAGGCGGATGCTCTCATCTGTTATAATTCCACCAGTGGCACTAAAAAAACGCTCTGACAGAACGCTAGCAGCAGGGCAGGCCAGGACCTCCAAGACGTCGTAGAGAGCCAGTTCATGCCACATGTCCAATTTGGATACCCAATAATTAAAAGGCACAGAGGAATCCCGATGGACGTTTGTATGATCTGCAAGGTACTTCCTCAGCATCTTCCCAAACATTGCACTTCTTGTGACAGCACCCCTTGCCTCTGTCCAGGGATGATGGGAGGGTGTGAGAAAACTGTCTCAGAACTTTGCCATTGTTCGCCTGCCTGAGCTGGATTGTACTTCTGTCTCACTTGGACTCCTTGGTTGTACAACAAACTCTGACGTCTGCTGCCAGTGTTCTCACATGGGAATTTTGTCCTGTGTGTCCAGCTTGGATACCCAATTTTTTAAGTAATTCCGCTACAAGGGCCCTCTGGTACTGCAACATTTTAGTACATCTCTCTGCCTCTGGTAGAAGAGATTGAAAGTTCTCCTTGTAGCGTGGGTCTAGAAGTGTCGCCAATCAGTAATGAGTGTCACCCAAAATTTTTATAATGCGAGGGTCACGTGAAATGCAGCACAACATATAGTCAGCCATGTGTGCCACACTGCTAACAGGCAAGACTTCCATGTCGTCACCAACAGGAAAACTGACCATGCTGTCCTCCTCCTCCTCCCTGTCCTCAGGCCATCCCCGCTGAACAGACGGTATGACAGCTGTGTTTGTAGTACCATCTATAGCACATGAAAGTAGCTCCTTCTCCTCCTCCTCATTCACTATCAATCCACATTGAGAAGACATGAGGCTTGGCTGAGTGTAATCACCCTGCATGGTTCCTTGCTCCATGTCCTCGTGCTCTGCCTGCAATGCATTCTCTTTAATTGTGAACTGAGAGGTTTTCAGATTACTGATGGGATGGTGACACTAATTATGGTGTCATCGCTGCTCATCATCTTGGTGCAGTCCTCAAAGTTTTGAAGGATGGTACATATGTCGGACATCCATGTCCACTCCCGAGGTCTTATGTGTGGTGTTATGATCCTAGTGGCAAGGATCACAGGTCGGACTAGCTAAGTAACTGAACAGACTACTAGCTCTGGGGAAGTGGTAACTAGATTGACCGCAACCTGATCCTATCCGCAAACAACTATAGGCAGCCGTGGAACGTTACCTAAAAATCCTAGACGTCTCGTCACGGCCTGAGAAACTGACTATTCCTGGAGGGAAAGTAAGTCCTCACTTGCCTCAGTGGAATGACCCCAAAGATATAGAATAGCCCCCCACAAATATTAACGGTGAGTTAAGGGGAAAGCACAAACGCAGAGATGAAATCAAATTTAGCAAATGAGGCCCGCTAATACTAGATAGCAGAAAATAGGAAGGAAACTGTGCGGTCAATAAAAAACCCTATTCAAAATATCCACGCAGAGATTGCTCGAGCCCCCGCACCAACTAACGGTGCGGGGGAAGCAACTCCGTACCCCAGAGCTTACCAGCAAAAAGAAATCACATGTTAGCAAGCTGGACTAGACTCATCATACACAGAAATCATATTGCAGGCAGATGAGCAAAAAATATTCAAACAGAACTTAGCTTATCCAGAAGAGGCAGAAAATGAGATAATCAGGAGTAATCAAAATAGCACTGAATACATTGACAGCCGGCAACAAGTGGAAGTGAAGCAGAGCTAAATAGGAGCCTCCCTGGTGAATAACGAGGCAGCTGATCCAGCAGACCCGCAGGATAATAAACCAAACCACCAGGGGGAGCCAAAAAACCAAAGTCACACAATACCATCTGTGACCACAAGAGGGAGCCTGAAAACGGAGTTCACAACAGTACCCCCCCCCTTGAGGAGGGGTCACCGAACCCTCATCAAAACCCCCAGGGCGATCAGGGTGCGCCACATGGAAGGCACGAACCAAATCGGCCGCATGAACATCAGAGGCGACAACCCAGGAATTATCCTCCTGACCATAGCCTTTCCACTTAACCAAATACTGAAGCCTCCGTCTAGAAATACGAGAATCCAAGATCTTCTCCACCACGTATTCCAATTCTCCCTCAACCAGCACAGGGGCAGGAGGCTCAACCGAAGGAACCACAGGCACCACATACCTCCGCAACAACGACCGATGGAACACATTATGAATAGCAAACGATGCCGGGAGGTCCAAAAGAAATGACACAGGGTTAAGGACTTCCAAAATCTTATAAGGACCGATAAACCGAGGCTTAAACTTAGGAGAGGAGACCTTCATAGGAACAAAGCGAGAAGACAACCACACCAAATCCCCAACGCGAAGTCGGGGACCCACACAGCGACGGCGGTTGGCAAAGCGCTGAGCCTTCTCTTGTGACAGCTTCAAATTGTCCACCACATGATTCCAAATCTGATGCAACCTATCCACCACAACATCCACTCCAGGACAGTCAGAAGACTCCACCTGACCCGAGGAAAAACGAGGATCAAACCCTGAATTACAAAAAAAAGGCGAAACCAAAGTAGCAGAACTAGCCCGATTATTAAGGGCAAACTCGGCCAATGGCAAAAAAGTCACCCAGTCGTCCTGATCAGCAGAAACAAAACATCTTAAATAGGTTTCCAAAGTCTGATTAGTGCGCTCGGTTTGGCCATTCGTCTGAGGATGGAAGGCCGACGAAAAAGACAAATTAATGCCCATCTTAGCACAAAAGGTCCGCCAAAATCTAGACACAAACTGGGATCCTCTGTCGGAAACAATATTTTCAGGGATCCCGTGCAAACGAACCACATTTTGAAAAAACAGAGGAACCAACTCAGAGGAGGAAGGCAACTTAGGCAAGGGCACCAAATGGACCATTTTAGAAAAACAATCACACACCACCCAAATGACCGACATTCTCTGAGAGACAGGGAGATCTGAAATAAAATCTATGGAAATGTGCGTCCAAGGCCTCTTCGGGACAGGCAAAGGCAACAACAAGCCACTGGCACGAGAACAGCAAGGCTTAGCCCAAGCACAATTCCACAAGACTGCACAAAGGAACGCACATCCCGCGACAAGGAAGGCCACCAGAAGGACCTAGCCACCAAATCTCTGGTACCAAAAATCCCAGGATGGCCTGCCAACACCGAAGAATGAACCTCGGAAATAACTCAGCTGGTCCATCTATCCGGGACAAACAGTCTCTCCGGTGGACAACGGTCAGGTCTATCCGCCTGAAACTCCTGCAGCACTCGTCGCAAATCTGGGGAGATGGCAGACAAAATCACCCCTTCTC
This sequence comes from Ranitomeya variabilis, assembly GCF_051348905.1. Lineage (NCBI taxonomy): Eukaryota > Metazoa > Chordata > Amphibia > Anura > Dendrobatidae > Ranitomeya > Ranitomeya variabilis. The sequence goes on along the minus strand of NC_135237.1, from coordinate 346,794,488 downwards.
TGAGGATACCAGCTGGCTCTGAATCACCAGGAGAGTCAGGCACAAAACTCCTAGAAAGAGCATCAGCCTTCACATTCTTCGAACCAGGCAGGTATGAGACCACAAAATCAAAACGAGAGAAAAACAACGACCAACGAGCCTGTCTAGGATTCAGCCGCTTGGCCGACTCGAGATAAATCAAATTCTTGTGATCAGTCAAGACCACCACACGATGCTTAGCTCCCTCGAGCCAATGTCGCCACTCCTCAAATGCCCACTTCATAGCCAACAACTCCCGATTACCAACATCATAATTCCGCTCGGCAGGCGAAAACTTTCTTGAAAAGAAAGCACATGGCTTCACCATAGAGCCATCAGAGCTTCTCTGCGACAAAACAGCCCCCGCTCCAATCTCAGAAGCATCAACCTCGACCTGGAAAGGAAGGGAGACGTCTGGCTGACATAAGACCGGAGCCGAAGAAAACCGGTGCTTCAGCTCCCGAAAGGCCTCCACAGCCGCAGGAGACCAATTAGTAACATCAGAACCCTTCTTGGTCAAATCCGTCAATGGCTTAACAACACCAGAAAAATTAGTGATGAAGCGACGGTAAAAATTAGCAAAACCCAAGAACTTCTGAAGACTCTTAACAGATGTAGGCTGAGTCCAGTCATGAATAGCCTGAACCTTGACTGGGTCCATCTCAATAGCAGAAGGAGAAAAAATGAAACCCAAAAAAGAGACCTTCTGGACTCCAAAAAGACATTTTGAGCCCTTCACAAATAAAGCATTGGCACGCAGGACCTGAAACACCATCCTGACCTGCTTAACATGGGACTCCCAATCATCCGAAAAAAACAGAATATCATCCAGATACACAATCATAAATTTATCCAGATATTCGTGGAAGATGTCGTGCATAAAGGACTGAAAGACAGAAGGAGCGTTAGAAAGTCCAAAAGGCATCACCAAGTACTCAAAATGGCCTTCGGGCGTATTAAATGCAGTTTTCCATTCATCACCCTGCTTAATACGCACAAGGTTATACGCACCACGAAGATCTATCTTGGTGAACCAACTAGACCCCCTAATGCGAGCAAACAGATCAGATAACAATGGCAAAGGATACTGAAATTTGACCGTGATTTTGTTTAGAAGGCGATAATCAATACAAGGTCTCAAGGAACCATCCTTCTTAGCCACAAAAAAGAACCCCGCACCAAGAGGGGAGGAGGAGGGGCGAATAAGTCCTTTCTCCAAAGACTTCTTTATATAACTCCGCATAGCAGCATGCTCCGGCACTGACAAATTGAAAAGTCGTCCCTTAGGAAACTTACTACCAGGAATCAAATTTATAGCACAATCACAATCCCTATGAGGAGGTAGAGAACTGAGTTTGGGCTCATCAAATACATCCTGGTAATCTGACAAAAACGCAGGGACTTCAGAAGGAGTGGATGAAGCAATTGACACCACAGGAGCGTCGCCATGAATTCCCTGACAACCCCAACTTGACACAGACATTGCTTTCCAATCCAGGACTGGATTATGAGTCTGCAACCATGGCAGGCCCAACACGACAACATCATGCAAATTATGCAATACAAGAAAGCGAATCACCTCCTGATGAACAGGAGTCATGCACATGGTCACTTGTGTCCAGTACTGAGGTTTATTCGTAGCCAATGGTGTAGCATCAATTCCCCTTAGTGGAATAGGGAATTTTAAAGGCTCCAAAACAAAACCACAGCGCCTGGCAAATGACAAATCCATCAGACTCAGGGCAGCACCTGAATCCACAAAAGCCATAACCGGGTAAGATGACAGGGAACAAATCAGGGTAACAGACAAAATAAACTTAGGCTGTAAAGTACCGATGGTGACAGATTTATCAATCTTTTTTGTGCGCTTAGAGCATGCTGAGATAACATGAGCTGAGTCACCACAGTAAAAGCACAACCCATTTTGCCATCTATAATTTTGCCGTTCGCTTCTGGTCAGAATTCTATCACATTGCATAGACTCAGGTGTCTGTTCAGAAGACACCGCCAAATGGTGCGCAGGTTTGCGCTCCCGCAAACGCCGATCAATCTGAATGGCCAGAGTCATTGACTCATTCAGACCTGCAGGCGTAGGGAACCCCACCATGACATTCTTAATGGCTTCAGAAAGACCTTTTCTGAAATTTGCAGCCAGGGCACACTCATTCCATTGAGTAAGCACCGACCATTTCCGAAATTTCTGGCAGTACACCTCTGCATCATCTTGCCCCTGAGAGAGGGCCAATAACGCTTTTTCAGCCTGGTTCTCAAGATTAGGTTCCTCATAGAGCAATCCAAGGGCCAGAAAAAACGCATCCACACTGAGCAATGCAGGATCCCCTGGAGCCAATGCAAAAGCCCAATCTTGAGGATCGCCACGCAAGAAAGAAATAATAATCTTAACTTGCTGAACAGAATCCCCAGAGGAACGAGGTTTCAAAGAAAGAAACAACTTGCAATTGTTCTTAAAATTCAGGAACCTAGATCTATCTCCAGAAAACAACTCCGGAATAGGTATTCTAGGCTCTGACGTAGGACTGTGCACAACAAAATCCTGAATACTTTGTACCCTTGCAGCAAGATGATCTACACTGGAGGCTAAACTCTGGATATCCATATCAGCAGCTGAACTCAGAGCCACACCAAGATGAAGAGGAGGAGAGAAGCCAGACACACAGCAGCTAGACACACGGCAGCAAAAAAAAAAAAAAAATATCTCCAAGCTTCTTTTCTCCTGCTTCTGCCATGCAATTAACACTTTATAGGCCGGCTGTACTGTTATGATCCTAGTGGCAAGGATCACAGGTCGGACTAGCTAAGTAACTGAACAGACTACTAGCTCTGGGGAAGTGGTAACTAGATTGACCGCAACCTGATCCTATCCGCAAACAACTATAGGCAGCCGTGGAACGTTACCTAAAAATCCTAGACGTCTCGTCACGGCCTGAGAAACTGAATATTCCTGGAAGGAAAGTAAGTCCTCACTTGCCTCAGTGGAATGACCCCAAAGATATAGAATAGCCCCCCACAAATATTAACGGTGAGTTAAGGGGAAAGCACAAACGCAGAGATGAAATCAGATTTAGCAAATGAGGCCCGCTAATACTAGATAGCAGAAAATAGGAAGGAAACTGTGCGGTCAATAAAAAACCCTATTCAAAATATCCACGCAGAGATTGCTCGAGCCCCCGCACCAACTAACGGTGCGGGGGAAGCAACTCCGTACCCCAGAGCTTACCAGCAAAAAGAAATCACATGTTAGCAAGCTGGACTAGACTCATCATACACAGAAATCATATTGCAGGCAGATGAGCAAAAAATATTCAAACAGAACTTAGCTTATCCAGAAGAGGCAGAAAACGAGATAATCAGGAGTAATCAGAATAGCACTGAATACATTGACAGCCGGCAACAAGTGGAAGTGAAGCAGAGCTAAATAGGAGCCTCCCTGGTGAATAACGAGGCAGCTGATCCAGCAGACCCGCAGGATAATAAACCAAACCACCAGGGGGAGCCAAAAAACCAAAGTCACACAATACCATCTGTGACCACAAGAGGGAGCCTGAAAACGGAGTTCACAACAGTGTGGTGTCTGAACTGAATATTGACGGCCTTGTTGATGTTGGTAGTTAACAACTGCCCTCTTCTGCTCACAAATCCTTTCCAACATATGCAGCGTAGAGTTCCAGCGCGTGGGGACATCACACACCAGCCGGTGAGCTGGAAGCTGCAAACGCTGCTGAAGCATGGCAAGGGAAGCTGAAGCTGTAGCTGACTTTCTGAAATAGGCAGACAGACAGCGTACTTTCACTAGCAGATCTGGCAGGTCCGGGTAGCTTTTCAGAAAACGTTGAACCATGAGGTTAAGCACATGGGCCAAGCAAGGTATGTGTGTGAGCTCACCTTGCCTCAGAGCTGCCACAAGGTTACAGTCATTGTATCACACAACCATGCCTGGCTGTAAGTTCAGCGGTATCATCCAAATATCTGACTGCTCTTTTAGCGCTGTTCACAACTCTTTTGCATTGTGCGGTTTTTCACCTATGCAGATTAGCTTCAGCACAGCCTGTTGCCGCTTGGCTGAGGCAGTGCTGCAGTGCTTCCAGCTTCTGACTGATGTGTTGATTTCAGAGATGGAGGATGAAGAGGAGGAGGAGGAGGTGCAGGAGCTGTAGACTGTGGGGGCAACCCTGATTGACGTAGGGCCAGCAATCCTCGGAGTGGGGAGGATGTGTCCATCCTAAGGTCTGACTGGGTCCTGGTTTCCACTATGTTAGCCCAGTGTGCCGTCAGTGAGATGTACCATTCCTGCCCACAAGCACTTGTCCACATGTCCTTGGTTAGGTGGACTTTCCCTGTAACAGCATTGTTGAGGGCACGGGTAAAGTTGTGGGACACAGGTTGGTGTAATGCCGGTACAGCACACCGGGAGAAATAGTGACGATTGGGGCCCGAATACCTTGGGACGGCCACTGAAATCTGGTTGCGGAAAGCTTCCGTCTCAATGAGCCTAAAAGGCAACATTTCTAGAGCAAGCAGAAGAAAAATATTAGAATTTAGGACTGTGGCATGTGTGGCATTTGCTGGGAATTTCCGCTTGCGTTCCAAAGACTGGGGTATAGACAACTGAAGGCTGTGCTGGGACAAGGATATGGACGGGCTTGATGATGGAGCTGCTTGACTGTGGGCAACAACAGGTGCATGACTAGAGGCATCTTCACATGCATGGTGTACTGGGGATTGGCACCTATGCAAAACAGTGGAAGAAGCAGTGGTGTGACCTGCAGACAGTGTTCCTGGAGCCTGGGTTTTGGCCCACAAAGTCGGGTGCTTTGCTGCTATGTGCCTGATCATGCTGGTGGTGGTCAGGCTGGTTGTTTTGCTACCCCTGCTGATTCGGGCATAGCAAGTGCTGCAAATGGCCTGTTTGGGGTTATCGGCAGAGTCTTTAAAAAATAACCAGACTCGGAAAGATCTAACAGTTGGAATGGCAACTTCACTCATGATGGTGTTATGGGGAATGGATGCACGCCTTCTGTCTGTGGCCACCGCACTGCTTCTTCCTGCCTGTTGGGGTGATATGCCTCCTTCCCCATGTGTGCTGCTGCCCTCACTCTGCATGTCCTCCAGCCAGGTTGGGTCAGTCACATAGTCATACACCACCTCATCTTCCACATCCGCACCCTGCTCCTCCTTCTGACTTTCTGGCAATTGTGTCTCATCATCGTCCACCTCTTCTGACACTTTCCCACCATTACCTTCGTGTGACCAGGGCGGGTCAAAGCTTTGGGCATTTCTACATGCGATCTCAGCTGTCATCACTTCAAGTTGACTGGCCGAGAGTCTGGAATCTTGAAATGGAAAACTGAACAGCTCTTCAGAGTGTTCAAGTGTGGGATCAGTTGTCTCTGGGCACTTGGCATGGTGGGAGGAAGGAGGATCAGGGTGACACTCATGGCTACTCGGACTTGACCGTGTGGAAGACATGGCAGTGGTGGTGGCTAAGTGACTGTAAGCCTTATCCACTATCCAATCAACAACTTTTTCACACTGCTCTGGCTTCAATAGTGGTGTGCTGGGGTCTCCTAGAAACTCGGACAGGAAGGTCGAGTGAGAAGATGTGGGTCTTTGTTTTAGCCCATTTTCACCTTGGCCACTGCCTCGTCCTCTGCATGCACCATCAGCATCATGTCCACTTCCCCGTCCCTTGCCCCTTGCTTTGCCCATTTTAAATGGACTACTGCACTATTTCAAAAGCTCAACATAAGTGTATTTATTAGGAGCAAAACAATACCTGATCCCTGCAAATCTACAATTTTTCAAACACAAGCACCAGGCAGGCCTCAGCCTGACATAACAGACTGTATTCAATTTTTGGAGCTTTTTTGTGAATTTAATTTATGCTAAATAGTGCTGTATATAAGTAGAGAAACAGACAGCAAAAACAGTGGCAAAACGGCCTACATTGCCCAAACTTGGAGCACACAGATATATGAGGCCAGTAATGAAAATACCACACTGCCAAAAATGTGACCTTTTTATTTTTTTTATGCAAAATAGTGCTGTATATAATTAGAGTAACAGACAGCAAAAACAGTGGAAAACCGGCCTAAAATGCCCAAACTTGGAGCACGCAGATATATGAGGCCTGTTACGGAAATACCACACTGCCAAATATGTGGCCTGCATTTTTTATAATGACAAATAGTGCTGCATATAATTAGAGTAACAGACAGGAAAAAAAGTGGGAAACCGGCCTACAATGCCCAAACTTGGAGCATGCAGATATATGAGGCCTGTGACGGAAATATCACACTGCCAAATATGTGGCCTTTTTTTTTAAATGCAAAATAGTGCTGTATAGAATTAGAGAAACAAACAGTAAAAGAAGTGGGAAACCGGCCTACAATGCCCAAACTTTGAGCACGAAGATATATGAGGCCTGTCACGGAAATATCACACTGCCAAAAATGTGGCCTGTATTTTCTGAATGCAAAATAGTGCTGTATATACAGTACGTAGAGTAACAGACAGCAAAAAAAGTAGTAAACCGGCCTACAATGCCCAAACTTTGAGCACGCAGATATGAGGCCTGTCACGGAAATATCACACTGCCAAAAATGTGGCCTGTATTTTCTGAATGCAAAATAGTGCTGTATATACAGTACGTAGAGTAACAGACAGCAAAAAAAGTAGTAAACCGGCCTACAATGCCCAAACTTTGAGCACGCAGATATGAGGCCTGTCACGGAAATATCACACTGTCAAATATGTGGATTGTATTTTCTGAATGTAAAATAGTGCTGTATATACAGTAAGTAGAGTAACAGACAGCAAAAAAAGTAGTTAACCGGCCTACAAATGCCCAAACTTTGAGCACGCAGATATATGAGGCCTGTCACGGTAATGCCACACTGCAAAATATATGTCCTGTCCTGGCCTGATTTTTTTTTTTTAAATGCAAAATAGTGCTGTATATAATTAGGTAACAGACAGCAAAAACAGTGGCAAAAGGGTCGAAAATGCCAAAACTTTGAGCACACAGATATAAGATGCCTGTCACGGAAATATCACACTGCCAAATATGTGGCCTTTATTTTTATTTTAATCCAAAATAGTGCTGTATATCAGTTGAGTAACAAACAGGAAAAAATTGGGAAACCGGCCTATAATGCCCAAACTTGGAGCACACAGATATATGAGGCCTGTCATGGAAATACCACACTGCCAAATATGTGGCCTGTTTTTTTTAAAATGCAAATTAGTGCTGTATATAATTAGAGCAACTGACAGGAAAAAAAGTGGAAAACCAGCCTACAATGCCCAAACTTGGAGCACACAGAAATATGAGGCCTGTCATGGAAATATCACACTGCCAAATATGTGGCCTGTATTATCTGAATGCAAAATAGTGCTGTATATAAGTAGAGTAACAGACAGCAAAAAAAGTGGTAACCCGGCCTACAGTGCCCAAACTTTGAGCACACAGATATATGAGGCCTTTTTTGGTGAATTTAAAACACCAAATAAAAAGCAGTGGCACAAGGCTAGCACACACAACTATGCTACGTATGCCTGACAAACTATGATTTTTAAACAGGCCTCAGTCTTACAGAACAAACTGTATTTTTTTTTTGGGGGGGGGGAATTTTTGGGAAAAAAAATGCAGCTAGGTATCTGGTAAAGAAGCTGGAGCAGCAGCAGCAGACAGTTGTGGATCTTTGGGAGGGATGCAGTGGGAGGAATGTATGCACATACAGTGCCTGCAGGCCTTGCACTGATGTGGATATGCTGTGCCCTACCTACCTAGCGCTGCAATATTGGGACCCACGAATTAGCCCTAAAAAGGACTGTTGGTTTCTCAGGAGTTGCAAATTTAACAGTTGCAGACCTACACTAACTATAAAAACAACGATTCTGACCCTATCTCGGGAGCAGCTCTCCCTACTCTCGCTGAATCCAGAGCTGAATGCGTCAAGCAGGGCGGCGCCAGGTCTCTTATACTCGGGATGATGCTGGGCGGCCAAGCCAATCACAACAAAGATGGCGTTTCATAGCCTGGCAGACAATCCATGCAGCGTGATTGGTTCTCTAAATTCCACTAAAAATGCTGGGTGGAGACACCAGTTACTGCTGAATAATCCCAGAAATACTCAGTGCTCGGCGAGTACACCGAGTACACTTACACTCGGGAGAGTAATGAGTAGTGGGGAGCACGTTCGCTCATCACTAGTACTTAGTTAACATGTCTTTTGATCAAAAAATGAAAAAGCCATCCCACCACTTGATGGTGACCCTAACTGGGATGGTCTTAACTACACTGCTCAAGAAAATAATGGGAACACTGAAACAACAGAATATAACTCCAAGCAAATCAAACTTCTGTGAAATCAAACTGTCCACTTAGGAAGCAACACTGTGTGACAATCAATTTCACATGCTGTTGTGCAAATGGAATAGACAACAGATGGAAATTATTGGCAATTATCAAGACACACTCAATAAAGGAGTGGTTCTGCAGGTGGAGACCACAGACCACATCTCAAATTCTATTCTTTTTTCCCCAACTGTTGACATAAAGCACATATTTTCTTTATGAATAGTATTAAGATAAGTTATGAACTCTTAGAATTGTTCCTCTGTACCAGCCCATATCATAGACTCAAAATCCACATATCTAAGGTATGTACGGATGTATTTAAGATAGGGGTTGGAGAGATTAGAGATATATTTGTCTTCAAATGCTAAGAACAGGTTAGCTACTTGTGTGCCCGTGGCTGTCCTGACTCCAAACCTGTTGCAAGTTCCACTTGCCCATATATTTGAAGGCACTGTGACATAGTATGAATTCTAATGCTTCTTTTATGAAATGTATGCATTCCAAACTTTTGTCTGTACTGGTTAGAATTTTTATTATAGCATCTATACCTATATTTGGTGGAATTCTGGTATAGAGGTTTTCCACATCTATTGTAACTAAAGAGAAGTCATCTTGCCAGTTTATTTCTCAAATAGCTTTTCAAAAAGGAGCCCGAGTCTTTTATAAAATATGGTGTTTTGTCAAGGAGAGGTTTTAATAACCAATCTAAATATTGTGACAGTTGTTCTGTTAAGGAACCAATGCCCAAATTATTGGACGGCTCGGGGGAGATTCTAGAGATTTGTGTTTTGGAATGCTATGCCAATATGGTTTTAAAGGGACTCTGTCACCTGAATTTGGAGGGAACAATTTTCAGCCATAGGGGCGGGGTTTTCGGGTGTTTGATTCACCCTTTCCTTACCCGCTGGCTGCATGCTGGCTGCAATATTGGATTGAAGTTAATTCTCTGTCCTCCATAGTACACACCTGCGTAAGGCAAGATTGCCTTGTGCAGGCATGTACTACGGAGGACAGAGAATGAACTTCAATCCAATATTGCAGCCAGCATGCAGCCAGCGGGTAAGGAAAGGGTGAATCAAACACCCGAAAACCCCGCCCCTATGGCTGAAAATTGTTCCCTCCAAATTCAGGTGACAGAGTCCCTTTAGGGTATGTGCACACGTCCGGATATCTTGCAGAAATTTCCTGAAGAAAACCGGAAATTTTCTGCAAGAAATCCGCATTTTTTTTTGCGGTTTTTTTCCGTTTTTTTCGCGTTTTTTTAGCATTTTGCAAGCGTAATTAGCTTGCAGAATGCTAAAGTTTTCCAAGCGATCTGTAGCATCGCTTGGAAAACTGACTGACAAGTTGGTCACACTTGTCAAACATAGTGTTTGACAAGTGTGACCAACTTTTTACTATAGATGCTGCTTATGCAGCATCTATAGTAAAAGATAGAATGTTTAAAAATAATAAAAAAAATAAAAAAATGGTTATACTCACCCTCTGCAGACAGCCAATCTCCTCAGCGGCGTCCGTTCCTATAGATGCCGGTGTGGTTCAGGACCTTTGATGACGTCGCGGCTTGTGATTGGTCGCGTGAGTCACATGAGCGGTCACGCGACCAATCACAAGACAGCGACGTCATCACAGGTTCTGAACCACAACATCTATAGAAACGGAAGAGAAAGCATGCACCGGAGAGGCGGGAACACTTCGGGGGGCATCAGAGGGTGAGTATAGGACTATTTTTTATTTTAATTCTTTTTTTTTACCAATTATATGGTGCCCAGTCCGTGGAGGAGAGTCTCCTCTCCTCCACCCTGGGTACCAACTGCATATAATCTGCTAACTTCCCGCATGGTGTGCACAGCCCCGTGCGGGAACTAAGCAGATCAATGGGCTCCTAGGTGTGCGGAATCCCCGCAATTCCGCATTTTTAATGAACATGTTGCTTTTTTTTCCGTGATGCGATTTTTTCGCGGAAAAAATCGCAACATTTGCAAAAAAATGCAGAATACCCTGTAAATAATAGGAGGCATATGTAAGCGTTTTTTTCGCGTTTTTATCTCTTTTTCTTTTGGTTAGCATACCATCTTCTACATTTTTCCTTAAGTGACCAAAGCCCCCTGCCTTTGATATGTATTACTCATACCTGAACTTATGACACAATTGATGGGGGGGAAATATAATATTGTTCTCATATATCCGTAATCTCTAAATAATAATATGAAAAAGGAAAATACCACAAAAGGTGTAAACATTTACAAAAATGCAAAGAAAAAATTACTCTGATTTAAACTGACAGTGTGACACCAATGTAAAAGCCCTTGCAATGCTATTTGCCAGGTGATAATACAATAGCTAGGGCAGTCTTTCTCTCCTTTTTAAGTTTCAGATTCTCTCATGTTTCACTAAGCAGAGTACAGAGAGTTAAAAGAACAAGCTCAAAAGAAGTAGCAAGAAAAAAAAATCTGAGGAGACATTATAGCCAAGAATGATAATAGGGGAAGGAAGAGAACAATTGTACAAAGAGTGTGTAACGTACCGCAATGCAGCTTTTTGTCATGGTACAGGGAAAACATAACACTGGACATATTAATAAGAGAAAATAGCCACTGCACCAGAAAAGTCTAAACACCAGAGCTTACAAAAATCAGGACCACAAAGAAAATACATCACATAAATCTGTTCTTTAACGCCCAATGATGGATATATCTGACATTGGATGCCTCCCCCTTGTTTGGTGCTGCCTCCGACGATGAGCCTGCACCTTTTCCTGCACATGACAGCTGATCTGATCAGCTGTCATGTGCCACTAACAGCCACAGGTGGAATTGCGATCTACCCGTGGCTGTTAACATGTTAAATGCCGCGGTTAAACTCTGACAGCGGCATTTAACATGCACTCGCAGGAAGCTCGTCATTAACCCCACCCATCGGCACCCCTGTCACATGACCACGGGTCACCAATGGATTGGCATGACAACCGGGGTCTGCAGGAGACCCCTGTGTTTGTCATAGCCGGATAGCTATGAGCACTGCCCAGAGGTCGGCGCTCACAGCAAGTGAGCATTTCTGCTGCACAAAGAGGGGCTGCAGCCCTGCTCTATGTAGTATAAGCGACAGGATAATCACAGCTTCTAGTCTTCCATGGAGACTATTGAAGCAAGTAAAATAAAAAAAATGATTTTAAAAATACATATATATATATATATATATATATATATATATATATATAAATTAAAGTTCAATTCACCCCCCTTTCGCCTCATTCAAAATAATACAATAAAAAAATAAAATAAACAAATATTTGGTATCACCGCATTCAGAATCGCCCGATCCATATATAAAAAGAATTAATCCAATCGGTAAACGACGTAGTGAGAAAAAGAATCGAATCGCCAGAATTGCGTTTTTTGGTCTCTGCAACATAATGCAATAAAATGCAATAACGGGTAATCAAACACCAAAATGATATCAACAAAAATGTCAGATTGGCGCACAAAAAATAAGCCCTCACCCAGCCCCTGATCCCTAAAAATGGAGATGCCACGGGTCTTGGAAAATGGCCAGAAAATGTTTTTTACAAACTTTGGATTTTTTTCACCACTTAAATAAAAAAAGAACCTAGACATGTTTGGTTCTGTGAACTAATAGTGACCGGGAGAATCATATTGTCAGGTCAGTTTTAGCATTTAGTGAACATGGTAAAAAAAAATCCAAAAAGCAATTGTGGAATTGCACTGTTTTTTGCAATTTCACCACATTTGGATTTTTTTTCCTGTTTTCCAGTACATTATATGGTAAAATCAATGGTGCCATTCAAAAGTACAACTCATCCTGCAGAAAACAAGCCCTCACATGGCCATATTGACAGAAAAATAAAAAGTTATGGCTGTGGGAAGAAGGGGAGCAAAAAATGGAAACGCAAAAGCGGAAATACCCCTGCTCCTTAAGGGGTTAAAGGTCTTTTTATTTTAGTGTAAAACTGAAACCTCACTTTCACATTATCAAGCGTACTAATGAGAAATGTACTTTACCAAAATTCCATAGCAAAAGTTTTCCAATACTGATAGTCAAATAAAACTGGACAAGAAATCTCTGTTTGGTTTTCCTACATGTAAATATGTACATCACAAGGAAGTAAATGCTAAATTTCCACATACGATATTCAAGTCTTCTAAAAATACTTAGCTTACAAGCTGGAAAGGAATGTAGCGACATACTGACTTTTTTAAACAGATGTTTCAGGTGCTATATCTGCGCTACCTGCATAATTTCATTGAGTAAAAAAAACCTATTACCTAAAAACATAATACTGCTGCTTTCCTGTTCAAGCAAACTCATAACTAAAAGATCACACTTGTTTTTACGATGATGTGTGTTTGATAATTTTTCATTAGAAGACCCGGTGAAGCCATACTCGGCACACTCTCCTCTAGAAGCAGTTCAGGAAGAGTTTAGATTAATATCCCCTCCCGAAATATTATATAGTTGAACTCTTTAGTGTCTTTCATGTGGCACCAAATGGTGTTTTTAACACTTTTTAACACATTTAAAACCTATAAAATAAATAATTAAATTAAAAATTATGTGAGGTCCCACCCATTTTTGGTAAACAGCCAAGGTAAAGCAGACAGCTGGGGACTGATATTATCAGGCTGGGAAGGTCCATGAATTATCCCCTTTCCATCCTAAAAATATAAGCCCACAGCCACCCCTGAATTGGCACATCACATTAGGTGCACCAGTTCTAGCACTTTGCTAGGCTCTATCCGATTGCCCTGATGCATTGGAAATCAGTGTATTATTTTTAGCGGTTGATGTCAGCTGTGACATGCCAAGTAATGGCATGGCTGTAATTGGCTGGCACACCATGTGACCCGGCCTGTATAAATGCTCAATGATGGGTGCCACTGCCATTCTGCTCTGATTAATGAAGGGAAAGGATACAGCAGGAGTGAGGAATAGTGATACATTCTGTTTGTGCACCATCTGAAAAAAAAAAGCTTCTGTTTGTGAATTCTGTGTTGGCAGATATGCAACTGATACAGACTTATTTGTGTGCAGGAGGAGTTTACAGTTTTCTGACAGTAGATGGCGATGTTGTTACTATTATATGTTTAGTTGAATAAAATGCATATACTTGTACTTTGGTTTCACTTTCTCTTTGGTAAAAGGTCCTTTAGACTTCCTATTATGCTGTATTAAGAAGCTGATGCATGAATCTCATGTTCTGCGTTGATAAAAGTTGAATTACCCCATATAATCTAATCTTACAAGTTTCTTCTACGACCAAACTATGCAACATTCTGAACCCTTGCCTGTAAAAGAATTGTGTCAAAAAGAGACTTTGTGTACACTGCATCTCGACTGTGGGAGTACTGTAACTTTGAGCCTCTGTGAGTACTTTGCACCCCAGCCTGTGGGAGCACTGTGCCTTTAAGCCTCTGTGTACACTCTACACCACTGCCTGTGGGAGTACTGTGTCAAAAAAACCTCTGAGTCTACTCTGCAGCAGTGTTTGTATGAGCAGTGAATCTAAAAAATAATAATACTCTGCCGCTGTGTCTCCATGAGTTGTGGCCAGGCCTAAAAAATAATTATACTCTACCATTGAGTCTGTATGAATGGTGGCTGTGTCTAAAGAGATTAACTGTGCCTTTAAATCTATATGCGTTCTCTGCACTTATGCCTATAACAGTACTGTGCCCAAAAGCCTCTGTGTATACTCTCCACCCATGCCTGTGGGAGTACTGTGTCGAAAACCTCTGTGTGCACTCTGCACCCCAGCCTGTGGGAGAACTATGCCAAAAAGCTGCTGTATGTAGTCTGCACCCATGACTGTGGGAGTACTGTGGCTTTGAACCTCTATGTGTACTCTACACCTCTGACTGTGGATGAACTGTGCCAAAAAGCCTCTATATGTAGTCTGCACCCCTGTCTGAAGGAGTACTGTGCAAAAAAGCCTCTGTGTACTCTGCAGCAGTGTCTGTATGAGTAGTGGGCCTGAAAAATAATTATACTCTGCCGCGGTGTCTGTACGAATTGTGGCCGTGCCAATAAAAATAATTACACTCTGCTGCTAGATCTGTACGAGTTGAGTTCGGGCCCAAAAAGTAATTGAACTCTACTGCTGTGTCTGTACGAATTGAGGCCATTTCTAAAACAATAACTATACTCTGCTGCTGTGTTTGTACGAGTTGTGGGCCTAAAAAAAAAGATACTTTGCAGTCATCTGCATGCGAGCAGTGTGCCTAAAATATAATTATACTCTGACACTGTGTCTGTACAAGTTGGGATCCTAAAAAATAATTATACTCTGCACCCATGTTTGTGGGAGTACTGTGTGCAAAAAAAACCCCAAATGTTTCTACTCTGCAACCATGTCTATATGCATACGGTACAAAAAAAACCTGTGTGTTTAATCTGCACATGTCTCTGTGGGAGTACTCTGAAAAAGCAGCCTCTGTGGGAGTACTCTGAAAAAGCCTCTGTGGGGGTACTCTGCAAAACTACCTGTACATGTATACTCTCTAAAACACCCTAATTTTGTTTGTGTTTTTAGTTAAATTTGGGGATGCCCCAAAACTGCGGTGTAGTCTAACAATGGATGGGTGCCGCTGGTATACTTCTCTGTTCAGCCAAAGGTAAGTACAAGTCTTTTGGGATCCATGCCTGGTTCATTTTAATGAATGTGAGCTTGATCACATTGGCTGTGGACAGGAGCATGCACCTGTCTATGATCACACCTCCTGCCATGCTAAACACATGTTCCAACAGTACAATTGCTGCAGGGCAGTCCAGCACCTCCAAAGGTGTAAAAGGCAAACTCAGGCCATGTGTTCAATTTGGAGACCCAGAAGTTAAATAGGTGTAAGCAGGTGCTGAGATGCAGTACGCAGAGATTGCAGAGCAATGTGGTATAACAGTATTATTTAATTTAACAGTAGAGATGAAAGTATTCTCCTCGCAGGGAGTTAATGAACAGTAAAAAAGAACTAAAGGAAGAACAAAGATTAACACCACAGTCTGAGTTTTATACAGCACTTATCGTGACTCCCGCTGGTCCTCCTTGATATACAGTCCAAAGGGGGTTGTAGTACCAGTAATGCCCGGAGTAGGGTTCTGAGATAAAGTCCTCTGTCAACGGTCCAACTTCTGGCAGCAGAGAAACAAATAATATTTGGAAGACACCGCACACTTGTTGTTGTAATTGATGCTTATGCAAGATGGTGCAAATTTTATTGGACAAAACTTAACATTAGTAACACATGGGAGCAATATACAATTTTAGGATAAGCGACCACAGTAGTAACATAAGGTTTCCACTCTCCCGAGCCTTAATCATATCATCGCTTGATATAGCAGTAATAAGTAAGCATAGCGAATCCTTCGCTTAAAGTATAGGTGGTGCTAGTTGATGGTAAGGCGGTATATGGCCAACTGTGGTTTGCTGCCCTGTGTGTAAGACCTGGAGTGGACGTCTTGTATAGTGGCACTCCCTCACCCTGCCGATGTTGTAGTGCCGTGAATAAACAAAGGACACAGGGTTGCAGTCTCTTTAACTGGTTTACTGGTGAATTCAGGCAGTCACAGTCCAGGGTACCGGATCACCGGTACAGGTAATGTCCGGCCAGCTTGGAAGCAAATATGGAATCCCCTTTAACAGGTGGGGTTGGAAGCCTTCCCTCTAGTGCTGTGGTGTAGTCCCTTGCTGCCTTAGGCTTCACACATGGTCCTCACGTTTTCTCTCTGTCCCCCTTTATATAGGACACTACCCGTATGACAGGTAGCTCAAGCCTTTTTACAGGATCTCTATCATGACCCGGGCTCTATTTGCTACTGGGGAGACTTAGGGCAAATTTTAAATAGCACAAAACAGCTTTAGTAGGGCAATAGTCTTGGGATATAGGTAATGGCCGCACCTTGATTAGTTAGAGATTAGTTGTCTTTTGGCAAATTGTTATTCGCCCGTTATTGCACACCACCAGGCCGGGGCTTCAGATTCAGCGTCACCAACGACTCATCTGTCTGTTCTTTGATCTGCTTACTTATTTGCAGCCAATGAACATGCTGGGCTGGCTTGCCAATCAGAGTAATGCCGGCGCCATCTTTGGTGTGGAAATACTGTGATTGGCTGGCCTTCCAGTGTCATAGGGACTATTTAAAGGCTGCCGGCACCATAGTGTGCACATTGCAGCCGCTAACAGCGCAAGGAGAGCATAATTTCAGTGCAGGGAAAGTGATAGGAGGTTACACTGAGCATTATTTATTCCAAAAGGCTCTTTTAAGAGCTGATGATTGTCAAAATTAGATGTTTATTAGTTGGGGATTTAGTAAGGAGAGATTTAATTGGACGGAGGGAGGGTGGGTGAAAGGCAGGCACCTGGGTGTCCTCATTATTGCAAGTACATGCTGCAGCTCTCTGCTATTTTCCACTTAAAATACCTAATAGTTGTGCGACTGGCACAATCTGAGTAGAGGTAATCATACATGTCAATTTAGCAGGGGCAATACTCTTCATTACTCCACATTATGAGTGTGTCAGCGAGCCATTTTAAAAAAAGCATAATTTTCTATTGGTTTTAAAAATAGTGTATCTTTATCTAGCAGTTGTGGGACTGGTGCCATCCAGGCACAGATAATCTTACGTGACAATTTAGCAGAGGCAATAATCTTCATTACTCCATATTTGGAGTGTGCTATCAAGACGATTGAAAAAAATTCATAATTTTCTTTTGTTTTAAAAAAATAGTGTATCTTTATCTTGCAGTTGGCACTATCTGGGTTCAGATAATCAAACATGACAATTTAGCAGGGGTAATAATGTTCATTAGGGCTCATACTCACCTGCAAGAAACTCGGATGAGTCTCGCACGTCAATACCCGGCGCTGCTGCCGGTACTCAGGAGCGGAGCGTGCGGCTGCATGTATTCCTATGTGGCCACACGCTCCGATCTGAGTGTCGGCAGCAGCACCGGGTATTAACATGCGAGACTCATCCGAATTTCTCGCAGGTGAGTATGAGCCCTTTCTCTGCATTTGGAGTGTGTCAGCAACCCAATTGAAAAAAAATCATAATTTTCCATTGGCTTAAAAAATAGAGTATCTTTATCTAGCAGTTGTGCGACTGGCGCAATCTGGGTATAGATTATCTTATGTGACAGGGGCAATAATCTTCATTACTCCACATTTGAAGTGTGTCAGAAAGACAATTAAAAAAATCATAATTTTCTATTGGTTTGAAAAATAGCATAACTTTATTTAGCAGTTGTGCGACTGGCACAATCTGGGTTTAGATAATCTTACGTGACAATTTAGCAGGGGCAATAATCTTCATTACTCCACATTTGGAGTGTGTTAGCAAGACGATTGAAAAAAAAATCATAATTTTTTATTGTTTTGAAAATTAACGTATCTTTATGAGTCACCCACCAGGGCCGTGGGGTACTCAGCAAACACAGTCCAGGTCACCAGATCACGGGTACAGGCAGGGTCCAGCCAACTTGGAAGCGAGTTCAGAGTCCCCTTTACCAGGTCGAGTTAGAAGCCTTCCTGCTAGTGCGGTGGTGTAGTCCCTTGCTGCCTGAGGCTTCTGTCAAGGTCCTCACTGTACTCTCTGTCCTCCTCAAAGGGTAGGACACTAACCTGTATGACATGTGGCTTGAGCCTTTTTACAGGGTCTCTATAACAACCCAGGCTCTATGCACCACTGTGTCTCCAGGTGTTAGGGTGGACAGGTGACGTGTAGTCCAGCTGTCCTGCCGGTTCCTGCTGTGCCACTTGGAGTTCGACACAACCCCGGTCTTCCGGCTATCGGTGTCTGCACTTTGCAAGGAGGTAGCTCAGTCCCTGCTCTTCTCACCAGGTCTCACTCTCCTGTGCTCCGTTCTCCTCCACGATCACTACAAACTGTTCTTCTTTCTGTGTTATCTCTGTCCAGGAGCTGCAGCACCCTCTTGGCCGCATGGCCCCTCTGCTTTCCTCTCTGCCTCAGACTGCTCCAGTCTGCTTTCTGGCACTCACTCCTTCCTCTCACTGACTAACTTTTCCTCCAGACCAGAAAACAGTATAAATAGGGGAGCCACCCCTAAGCTTGATCAGAGCTCCCCCTTTTGGCCTGGAGTGTGAACATGTTGTATTTTTGTGTTTACCTGATAAAGAAGATCTTGCCTCACTTCCAAGAGTGACATCACTCTCCCCATGAGGAAGGCAATGCCACTGTAACAACCAGGACCCTGGGGTGTTACATTTATCTTGCAGTTGTGTGACTGGTGCCATCCGAATATAGATAATCTTACGTGACAATTTAGGATATTTCTGCTTAAACATCTGGGCCAGGGACAAGTGAACGCTGCGCTGGGACTATGAATTGGACGTGGTTGCTGACTGATGTTTCTGTGCAATTGCAGGAGGCATCAGCACCTGCTTCATGGACAGCAGATTAGGAAGGCTGTAACACAGGGGAAGGGGCAGTGGTTTCACCATCAGACTAATATTTTGTACCCAGCGTTCTGCCCACCTACTGAGGTGCTTGGCTGCAATGTGCTTTTTAATGCTGGTGCTCAGGTTGGCAGTGTTCTTGCCTTGATTTAGCTTGATTTGACAGATGCTGCAAATTACAGTTGTTTTGTCAGAAGAAATTTCAGAAAAAAAGCTGCCATACAGGGGAATAATGCACCCTTGACCTCTTATCTGGCTGAGTGTAGGGGTCTCTGTGGAACAGTTGACCAAGATTTACCTCTGGTCAAACCACTACCTCTTCTTGCCTGTTTTTGTGCTATGGACCAATCCCTTTCTGCAATGCTGTGCTTGCTAGGCATACCACTGTGCCAGGTTGCCAGTGGCCTCATCATAGACCACATCATCTTCCAATTCTCAATCTGATCCTCCTTCTGAGTTGCGATTTTAGGCTGATCTGATGGCAAATGTGCATCATGATTATCCTCCACCTCTTCAGACATGAATTGACCTTCCCCTATGTGGCTTTCTCCTGGCCGTGGGTGCTCAAATGTTTGCGCATCACTGCACTCCACCTCCTCATGACCCTCTTTAATGGTGCTTGTTGAGATACCTGACAAATTACAAGGGAAAGTAAACAGTTCCTCAAAGTGGCCAGCATTGGGGTCACATATCTCCTGGGGCTCTTGATGGTGGAAGGAAAGAAGACCAGGTTGAGGATTCAGAGGCCCAGCCTCTTGGCTACTGAGACTGGACCGGGTGGAAGACAACATGGTGCTGCTTGTCAACACACTGGAGCCTTTGTCTGCCATCCAATCCACAACATCATGGCAATTGTCTGGGTTCGTCAGTGGTGTAACGCGCTGACCACATTTTGACAGGAAGCTAGAATAAGATACAGTCACCTTCTGATCTGTAACATGGCCTTGGCAGGCACCACCACATCCACATCCTTTAACGTCACCCTTTCTCATATTGAATACTTTATGCTTATGAAAAAAAAAATTCCTGGCTTTATTTTTGACAAGTACCCTCACAGAGGTGTTACGTACAAATTTAATATATCTAGCAATGCGTGGCAATTTTTTTTTAAGATATCAGCTTTATTACACACGGCAGCAGCAGACTCATGAAAATTAGAGATAAATAGCTTACAAAATGCAGGTTTCACAGTACCTGCTGGCCATCTGCTAATTGTCAGTGAGGGCCGTACAATGACATGGGGGTGGACATGGTGATGGTGGGGGCAAAGCCCAAAATTCAAATGGGTATGTTTTATCTGGCATTGTAAAGTGATGGGAAATATGTATTCAACTATCTAGCTAACTATTTGGCATGAAGGAGGGACCTCCCGAAAGTAGGAGTGAGAGCTCTCCTAATTGTATGATACAGGGTCACCTGAGGGCCCTTACCCAACTCAGGCTTCAGAGTACCTGCTGACACTCTGGTAATTGCCAGTGAGGGCTGCATAATGACATGGTGGTGGACATGGTGGTGGTGGCGGCCAAAGGCTAAAATTCAAATGGGCATGTTTTAGCTGGCATTGTAAAGTGATGGGGAATATGTATTCCACTATCTAGCTAACTATTTAGCATGAGGGAGGGACCTCCCGAAAGTAGGAGAGCTCTCCCTAATGTATGATACAGTGCCATCTGAGGGCCCTTACCAAACTCAGGTTTCACGGCACTTGCTGGCACTCTGCTAATTGTCAGAGAGGGCCACATTCAAATGGGCATGTTTTAGCTGTCATTGTAAAGTGATGGGGAATATATATTCCACTATCTGGCTAACTATTTGGCATGAGGTAAGGACCTCCTGAATGTCGGAGTGAGAGCTCTCCCAAATGTATGATACAGGGCCACTTGAGGGCCCTTACGAAACTCAGGCTTCACCGTACCTGCTGGCACTCTGCTAATTGTCAGCGAGGGCCGCATAATGACATGGCGGTGGACATGGTGTGGGGTTGGGCAAAGCCCAAAATTTAAATGGGCATGTTTTATCTGACATTGTAAAGTGATGTGGAATATGTATTCCACTATCTTGCTAACTATTTGTCATGAGGGAAGGTCCTCCCTCCAAAATGTAGGAGTGAGAGCACTCACAAATGTTACAGTAAAAAATAAAGCTAAAATGCTCCATGTGAACAGATGATAAAGGGGAGGTATATATTTTTTTATTTTAATTTTGCATTATATACATGTAATTATGAAGGAAATAATGTTTCTTAGCATTTTTCTCTTCAAAAAATGTTTGGGGATTGCTTTGGTAGGTCTTTTTAAAAATCCATAAAACCAACGCAATAGTCTGACAAAATTATTCCCAGATACCATATGTGAGTCAGAAAGGCATGCAGACATCTTCTCCTTGCTGTTCCCATTTAGTTTTAGCTCTTTCCCATCCATTTTAGCTTTTTTCTCATGCCCCCAGATCTGTATGTCTGGTCCAACAGAAAAATATTCTGCTTTCCCATAGATTCGCATTGGATTCGCTATTCGGTACGTGAACACGGATATTAGAAATTATTTGTGCCGATGTTCCCAAATCTGAATATTTCACTATTGAAGCATTACTATTGAACGTCAAAGTAAGACGAGGTGAGCGACGGATCGGTGTAGGCCTGCTGTGATGGAAGCCCTGATACCACATGCAACAGTTCAACCTGCTTTCATGCTCAGCAACACTCAGGTGGCACAAATATCAGTTTCGTAGACTACTATTGTCAGAAAAATTTAAGGATAGTGGTAACACGGGTAGTTGACTCAATGCAATACTATTGTAGGAACTCAAGGATTCTGATAGCATGGGGCAATGAACAGACAGAGACGGGTTTCTTTAGTGCAAATAGTGTATTTGTACAACAGCAATAACACCCAAAACAATATACTGATAACCCACAGTGTCCTAGAATGAAACGAGTCCTTGAAATATACAGTATACAGTAAATCGGCAGAGTTCTTAAGGCAGAGTCCTCAGCAAGGTGAGTGTGATGGGTGATGTGGTGCAGATCCAAACACTGTCGGCACAGAAAGAGTCAAATCCAGGTATGAAGTAAACACAGGGAAGTCCAGAACAAGTCCACAAGTTCATCCCAGGTGTGGCATGAACACAGGTAAGTCCAGAAACTAGTTCTCAAGTAGATACCAAATGTGGCATAAACACGGGTAAGTTCAGAAACAGGTTCACATTAAAGTATTATACTGGTGTTGTTTCCAACAGCTCCCACCGGGGGGAGTAAATGAAGGATTAAGTAGCAACACACAGTCCCAAAACAAGTCCTGAAACAAAGTTCCAAAAACACAGTTCTTACTAGAAGGAGTGAACCGAGGGTTAAGTTCCAAGTCAGCAGACTAATGATAACCTAGAGAGTGTAGCTTACAAATGCAGGAAATGTCCAGAGCCAGAGGTAGAGACACACTCAGAACCAGCAGCTGAGCTAAAGGAGAACAGAATCAGAATACTCCAGCAAAGAGGCTGACACCTGACCCGGGTTTTAAACAAAAGAACAGGAAGTAGGGCAGACAAAAACAGCAAACTCCATCTTAACAAAGGGCAAAATCATTCACAAGGTGACTTAGAAAACCCGGAATACTGACAATCAAAGGAAGTGGAGGCCTGACTTTCTCGGAGGCTTACTGCTACAGGCAACACGCATGAAGGAAACCCAACCAGGAGTCTACACATTTACCAAAATTATTGGCAGACACCACTGAAGTGGCATCAATTTCACAAGAGTACAAATAGTGTAATGGAGAATGATATCTCTTTCACTACAGCCAACCCAGCAGATGTGGAGACACAATCAGGACACATTTCCAAAAATTATTGGCAGACACCACCAAAGTGGCATCAATTTCACCACAGTAGAAATAATATAATAGGGACCAACAGGTCTTCCTTCCACTACACGCAACCCAGCAGATGTACACCCAACCAGGAGTGTTCACATTTACAAAAAATAGGGGCACACACCACCAAAGTAAAAACAACTAAAAAATTCAACATCGCCCAGTCTGCACAGTCCGCAATTGGGGTGCAAAAGTCTTTTGAGATCCATGACTTGTTCATCTTGATGAATGTTAGGCCGTCTACACTTTCCGGGGACAGCTGGCTGTGCTTATCCATCAGGAAACCACTATCGGCGCAGAAGACACATTCTGAGAGAACCCTGGCTGCCGGACATGATAAAACCTTCAAGGTATGTGAGGCGAGATCAGGACACTCATTAATTTTGGAAGACCAAAATGTGAATAGGTCCAAACCCTCTCTGATGTTATTGATATTCAGTTCTAGGTACTCTTGCACCATCCTTTCCATTCGTTCACCACATGTCAAACTTGGACTCTGTTGTACCGGTGCACGAGCTGGTCTAAAATGTGTCAAAGGACTCACAGAAATTACATCTTCCACTTACACCACTGCTGCTGCTATCGTTTTGATGTTGACAAATTGAAGTGCCAGAGGTTGGAAGAATAGAGCTGTGATGCGCATTGTGTGCCTCACTGCTGTTTTGGGGAAAACCTCTCTTAAGACTGCGTAAAATTGTGTTTCGATACTCCAGTATTTGCAGGTTCCTTTCCAGGGCAGGAAGCATCTGGCAAATTTGGTCTGGATCTAACAGAGTGGCAACCCAGTAGTCAGCACTATTTCGAATCATAACTACACGGGGATCATGTTGCAGATAGTGCAGCAAGAAAACACTCATATATCGGGCACTTCCATGAGGTCCAAGCCCATGCTGTAATGGTGGCTGGGTAACACTGAAACTTGTTTCCTCCATCCCCTCCCACCAACCACAAACAACAGAGAAGGGATGATTATCCTCTTCATTTCCTGACAGTTGCTCGCCCACCATCTCTTCCTCCTCCATTTGTTCCTCGGCTCCTGCACCTTCGCTAACAGTTTGTCTGTTATCACCAGCCCCCCTAGATTTCAGGAATCCACCCTCCCTTGGAACTCATCTGTGTATCTTAATAGCCATTTCACAACTTCCGGCCCTGACAGCACATTACAGTCCATGTGAGCCTCAGATATCTGAGTCTCATCAGGATCACCTCCCCCCAGGGGTTAACATCTGGTCATGAGGGTCAGGATGCTGCTCGGACCCTACTTTGTCCTGGCCCTGATCCAAGCTAAAAACATTTTGGGTATCAGTGCAGATTTCCTCCTCTTGATTCTGTGAAGCTTTTGAGTACACTTCTGATGCCCATGGCATAGAATGTGTGAACAGCTCTTCAGATTCACCCATCTATGGTTCCCTACAGTCAGCTGTACAGTTGGAGAGTTGTGACGTGGTGAGAAGCAAGGGTAATTTGGGTGCCACCTCTGTGGACTGTACTTTGTGTGATGTTGAGGTGGAAGAAGATTAGGAGAGGCCACTTGAAGCTGTGTTTGTCATCCAGCTGAGCACATGCTCTTTCTGTGCCTCATCAACAAGGCATACCGCTGTGCCTTCTATAACATAGACTATATGCTACAAACAATTTGAAACTGAGATGTTCACTACTGTAGGATGTTAGTAACAGAAGAATTTCTTTTGGGTCGGTGGATGAAGCCTCTATAACATATACTAGTTGCTACAATTTGAAAGTGAAAAAAGTGCAGAGTATTACATAGTCTGTATAAAAGGATAGCGTGTCCAGCAGATTATTGCACTGTCTGTTTTTAGAGTTCCTCCCAAAAAACAATAAAAACAACAAAACACAAAAACAGTGTTGGCTACCTTATTCATTTGCACTTTTTCCACCTCCACCTCCTCCTTAACTCCCTCCTCCACTTGTACCACTGTATGCTGCTTCAAGATTAATATTTTTTCATTTTTTTATTCTATATTATTTTAAGTCATTTTCCTATTTACATTTGGTCACCGGGAAATTTTCCTGCTCTTACCCTCATTTAGCTTCCTTTTGCAGCCCACTAGCACTTACTATAACCATTTTGCAACCATTTTAACCCCTTCATGACTAGAGATGGGCAAATCCGAACAGTAAAGTTCAGCGTCCGTACCAAACATCTACCATTTGGACACGGACAACGAACACAGATTTCACCAGGAAGTCTGTGTTACTGTTTGGGTTCGGCCCCTGAGCACTGGACAATGGTGTAGGCTAATAGGACTACTGGTCCGATCAGCCAACACCTGCTGCTGCTAAATACAGTGAGAGCAGGAGCTGCTGATGGGAGAATTTATCAGCCGGCATTTATGCCATAAATAAATAATTTAAAAAATGGTGTGGGTTCCCCTGTATTTTTGACAACCAGCCAGGCAAAACTCACAGCTGAGGACTGCAAACTTGATGCGTTTCTTGCGTCCAATGCTTGCGGCCATGCGGCGCAAAACGCAGCACAACGCATGTCCATGCGCCCGACGCTGCGGCGCTGATCGCAAATGTGAACGTAGCCTAACATACTAGATGCTGCAAACTATTTTAAAGTCAGGTCCCCTACTGTATGACACTAGGAACAGAAGAATTTTTGGTGGCCTCTGGATCAGGCCTCTATAACATACTAGATGCTGCAAACTATTTTAAAGTCAAGTCCCCTACTGTATGATGTTTAGGAACAGAAAAACAATTTTGGTCATGTGTGTGAGATCTGCAGACAGCTTAATTTCAACCCAACAAAATGACAAAGTGTGATACAGTGAGCTGTAACTTTTTGCAACTGAAAAATTATAATTTTTTAATGTGCCTTAGGTCTGTTGACAGCTTCATATCACTACATTAGTAAATGACAAGGTGGGATACTGCAAGCTGTTTCACATTTAGCTAGTGAAAAAATATTATTTAGAATGCTATACTCGTGCATGGAGCTCAATATAAGCAGTGCACAACACACTTGTAGGACATGTGCCCTGCTGGCTTTGTTTCTGCATATGACAGCGTGACAAACACTGGATGTTCGGGCCCCCCATTCAAGTTAATGTGGTCTGGATTCAGGTCCGGGTACTGTTCTGGTACCCGAATGTTTTGTAACTGTTCAGCCAAACTCGCTGAACCAGTACATCCAGGTGTCCGCTCATCTCTATTCATGACATATGATGTATACGTATGTCTTAGGTCGTGTCCTGGCATTTGATATGGGCTCCGGCGCTGAGACTGCATCTTTTCCGGCACATGACAGCTGATTTGGTCAGCTGTCATGTGCCCCTAGTAACTGTTAAGATGTTAACCGCTGTCAATATCTGACAGCGGCATTTAACTTGAGCTTACAGGAAGCAGATCACAAACTCTGCCCATCGGCGCCCCGTCACATGATTGTGTGGTACTTATAAGTTGACATGGCAGAAGACCTCCTTGCTTGTCATTGCACATCTCCCATGGCCAGTGTTCGTAGGAGCCCTGCTACATGTAGCACAAGTGATTGGAAGATCATAGCTTCAAGTCAACTATGGGACCACTGAAGCAAGAAAAAAGTAGAAAAAAAGTTTAAATAATATTTAAAAAAATTTAAAGTTCAAATCACCCTCCTTTTGACCGATTTAAAATAAAAAATAAAAAATCAATCAAAATATAAAAACAATTAATCCAATTGACAAACCGTGTAACGAGAAAAAAAATCAAAACTCCAGAACTTTAGGTTTTTTTTTTATCACCACAACATTGCAATATAAAGCAATAACAAGCTGTCAAACATCGTATCTACCCAAAAATGCTATCAATAAAAACGTCAGCTTGGCACGTAAAAAATAAACCCTCACACAGCTCCAGATCCCAGAAAATGGAGACGCTAGGTAGTTTGTTTTTTTTTACAAACTTTCGATTTTCTTTACCCCTTAAATAAAAAATAAACTATAAATGTTTGGTATCTGCAAAATCATAATAGCATGGAGAATCACAATTGCAGGTCATTTTTAACATTTCGGAAATATGGTAAAAAGAAACAAAACAAAAGACAATTATGAAATTGCACTTTTTTTTGCAATTTTACCACACTTAGAATTTCTTTTCCAGTTTTCCATTATAATATATGGTAAAATCAATGATGGTTTTAAAAAGTACAATTCATCCCACAAAAAACAAGCCCTCACGTGGCCATATTGACAAAAAAACACAAAAGTTATTGCTCTGGGAAAATGGGAGCAAAAATCGAAAACACACACACAAAAAAATCCCAAACTCGTGATGGGGTTAAACCACCAAAGTTTGGGTCCACATTGACTTTTATTGGGTTCAGGGTCAAATTCAGGTTCACGGTCGGATACCATACCGCACTTTGAACTACAGCTTGGCCGAACCTGATGAATCCAAACAGCGTCGGACTGGAGCACCTTTGGCCCACCAGAGAAAATCATTCTTGGGGCCCACTATGTACAGTAGCTACATAGAAATAAATACAAGACCACCAATTGTGTGGTAAAACAAACTAATATCAGGGTATAATATAAGGTAGTACACATCTTAATTATGTAGCAGGGGTTGGGGTAGCCCCCCTCATAGAATAAAATGTAGCCCCCTCATAGAATATAATGTAGCCCCTCATAGAATATAATGTAACCCCCCTCATATAATGTAATGTAGCCTCCCTCATAGAATATAATATAGCCTCCCTCATAGAATGTAATGCAGCCCCCCTCATAAAATAATGTAGCCCCCACAAAGAATATAATGCAGCCCCCTCTCATAGAATATAATGCAGCCCCCTCTTATAGAATCTAATGCAGCCCACCTCATAGAATATAATGCAGCACCCCACAAAATATAATGCAACCCCCTCATAAGGTATAATACAGCAAATCTCATAGAGTATAATGCAGCACCCCTTAGAGTATACTGTAGCCCCCTCATATGGCATAATTCTGCCCCCCCTCATATAGTATGATGCAGCCTCCCAGAATATAATGTAGTCCCCTGAGAGAATAATGCAGTCCCCCCACATAATATAATGCAGCCCCCCTCATAGGGTACAATGCAGCCCCTCTCCACCTCCATCATTGTTCTCCCCCTCCACACCTATCATTGCCTTCTCCCCCACCACCACTATAATTGCCCTTTCCACCACCTCCATCATTGCCTTCTCCCCACAACCCCCATCATTGCCCATTCAACCACCACCATTGTCTTTTCCACCACTACCATCATTGCCCCTTACACCACAACCATCATTGCTTTCTCCCCCACCACCCCATCATTGCCCATTTCAACACCCCATCATTGCCAATTTCAACACCTCCATCATTGCCTCAATCACACAAAGTATTGTAAGATTGGTATGTAGTGAAAAATCAGAAGGCACTGCACTATAGTCTTTAGTCAGGAGATATTATAATGTAGTCTTTTCAGCAAGTTACTATAATGCAGTATTTTCAGCAAGTTACTATAATGCAGTCTTTTCTCTTTAATCTCTAGTAGAATATACAGGAAAATTATATATCTTGGTACCGTGCTAGCCAGTAGGTCGCCTCAGAAAGACCTTTTTGAATCAGGGCTACCATCCAAGAACAATTGAAAACCTGATCACAAGAGCCACCAGAATATCAAGGAACCACCTGCTACATTACAAAGCTAAAGAAGAAACTAACCGGGTACCTCTAGTAGTTACCTACAATCCAAATCTGGAGGTGCTAAGGGGAGCTGCACGGAAATTACAACCTTTACTACAAAAAGATGCCCGCTTACAATCCATTATTCCAGACCCCCCACTACTGTGTTTTAGGCAGCCCCCAAATCAAAGAAGCATCATTGTCAGAAGCTCCCTGTCCTCTCCAACAGCTGCTGGAACCTTTCCTTGCAACCAGAAAAAATGTAAAACCTGCCCATTTATAATGACCACGGACAAGATAAAGATCCCCAATTCACATCAGGACTACAAGATCCCAGGTACTTTCAGCTGCGTCACTTCTAATGTGGTGTACTTAATTATTTGTACTAAATGTCCAACTGGGGGGTCGGTATGTTGGAGAGACAGGGCAAAAACTGAGAACAAGAATAAATTCTCGCCGCCACATAATAAGAGAAAAAAGAATGGATCCACCTGTGGCAATACATTTTTGTATGACTGATCATAGCACCATGGACCTGAAATTACTTGTATTGATAGAGGAAAGAAATATATCTTGGTACCGTGTTAGCCAGTAGATAGAAAAATATTTAGAATTGAGAATTTAGAATTGTATCAACCACTGAGGACTCTCAATTCTATATATTTTTGTATTGATAGGTAATTTCAAATCTCAGAGAGACAGGAGGATATGGGAGTATAAACTTATAACGACCTTTGACACACTTAGTGCAGGAATGAATGTGTCGCATGGATTTATGTCTTTTTACATCAATTAAGGAATTTGCACTTCAGACCTTATGGGGCATCCTAACAAAGAAGGAGACCTCAATCAGAGGACAATAAAACATTTACTCCTTATCTGCGAACTGTTCCAATATTTATAGACACAACTGTTTATCACTCTGCCATAATGAAATGACAGTTCTGTGCTGTGTTGTGTATAAATATGTAATTCTTCAGATGTTGTATTAGTCTAGCCTGATGAAGAGGCCTGAGTAGTCTCGAAAGCTTGCAGTTTGTTACCATCTTTTCAGTTAGCTAATAAAAGGTATCAACCACTGAGGACTCTGAATTCTAAATATTATAGTAGGATATAAGCAACTTGGTCTTCCAGTCAGACTAGTTTACCTTCTTATATTTCGATAGAACTGAACTTCGATTACTAAAACAAATTCTATGACTTTAGGAGACCTTATCAAAAGGTGGCTATGTACCCATGGAAGCATTTTTTAATGCTTCTTTGTTAGTCACTGGATTACTATTTTTACTACTTTTCTCTTGCGTAGTTTGATATGTCATTTCATTGTACGTAACAGTCATTGAAAAAAAATATTTAAGAAATGTGACTCATGTGGTCTGGGATTATAAAGTTTCAATCATTCTTAAGAGTACAAAACAGTCTAGATTGCCAGATGATCCACCCCTGATCTGTTCTAGCCTTATCACATCAATCTTAAATTCTGTTCCCTGGAATCGTATACTGAGTTAACAAATAACAAATATGACTCAGTCACAAGTATTATCTGATGTATTTACCTGCACTTACCCCTATGTGTTTCTTATACACTAATTGCAAATGTACATGAAATATTTACACAAAAATAACAAATCCAAAAGATCCAAAGGACCAGGAAAATTTAATTCACCAAGTTTTATGATGAGCATTTTGCATTCCAAAATGTAACATGTCTTAAGCATGTTCTAAACATCTGCCCAATACAGATTTGTCAATCAGAAATTAATTGTGATTCAATGGAAACCATTAAAGGGAACCTGTCACCTGAATTTGGTGGGACCAGTTTTGGGTCATATGGGCGGGGTTTTCGGGTGTTTGATTCACCCTTTCCTTACCCGCTGGCTGCATGCAGGCCGCAATATTGGATTGAAGTTCACTCTCTGTCCTCCGGAGTACACGCCAGCGCAAGGAAATATTGCCTTGCGCAGGCGTGTACTCCGGAGGACAGAGAATGAACTTCAATCCAATATTGCGGCCAGCATGCAGCCAGCGGGTAAGGAAGGGGTGAATCAAACACCCAAAAACCCCGCCCATATGACCCAAAACTGGTCCCACCAAATTCAGGTGACAGGTTCCCTTTAAGTGTTTTTTGCAGAATTTTTCACACATCAAAAACTGTTGTATAAATGATTATTATTGTATGTATTGCAGCAATTACTATTTACTACTGTTTAATAGTGCATGAGTTTCTTATTCCAGCAATAGTGTTATATTGCCAGTAAAGCACTGTTATAAAAAAAAGAACCAGAAAGTTCCTGTTCACTCACTGTGTGTGTAGCTGGAGCACATTTTATTTTCACTTTGCAAGCTGACACACAGGATACTAGCATCCTAAGCTACACGAAATACCAGTTATAAGCTATGTTTTCTTTGTTCACAAATAAATATATATTCACTGTATATATGGCTGGACAGCACAGAGATTAATCCAATGCCAACAGATTATTGGCTCAGAAACCCAAAGATAAAGAGAACAGGCCAGAGGTTAGAGAAAAACAGTGTACTAAGAACCAATAGAAGAAAAGATGGCCACCAGCAGCAACTCTGTGAAGTTCAAAGTGCCAAATCTGACTAACTAGAACTACTGATCCTGGAAATTCAAGGTAAGGGTCATTCCCACTTGCGATGAAATTGGAAGAATGCAATCCAATTAAAAATCAGATTGCATTCGGAACAATGTTATTCTGCCATTGTGTGTTCATCTGTGATTTTTTTATCCAACTCAGATCAGATCACGATCAGACTGGGAAAAAAATCTCAACATGCTGCGATTGTAATCGGAAATTGGATTGCATTCGACAATAGAAGCAAAGTACTGCAGTCCGCAGGCGCCGGGAAAGGTCAGAGAGGCCCACGCCTGCGCACTGCAGTACTTAGCTCTGCCCTTAACAGGACAGACAAAGTACACCTGCGCAGGAGCCGCAGCGTGAAGACCAGAAGAGGACGTCATCTGATGAAGATGGGAGGCCCCGGAGCGGACAGCAGCGGGAACGCCCCTGGGTGAGTATAATCTAACCTCTTTTTCTCATCTTTTAGGATACATCGGGGGCTTATCTACAGCATTACAGAATTCTGTAGATAAGCCCCTGATGCCAGTGGGCTTACCTCACCCATGATTTTTGGGGGTGACAGATTCCCTTTAAGTCGAATGAGGTGTACTCTGGTTGGAATTCAACTGATACTGGAATGGAATGGCTGTCAGACATGTAGAGAAGCTGATTTTTATAAAACTGTGCAGTGGTCTCTTAATTTTTGCCAGAGCTGTATATATATATATATATATATATATATATATATATATATATATATATATATATATATATATATATATTTATATATATATATATATGTGTGTGTGTTTTGAAGAATATTTCCTTTTACAGTAATGTGCAAATGACAGAGAATTTCTCGATGTAAAAGCTCATGTTAAAAGAAAAGGTACTTGGAAATACACACAGGAGTCTAGACGTTACCCACTACCAGAATGGGTTGTAGAGAAGGAACAAAAAGCACAAAGCACTCCATCAGTATAGATGATGATCAGATTCTGCACGCATGTAAATGTGAAACTGCAAAAGAAATGTGGGAATAGCTGCAGAAAGGATAAGTCTCAACAACACTCTCTATTTATTGAAACAGCTGAATCAGTATAAATATAATACATGCAGATGTTTGTGGTCCAATCAGTACTTCTGGAAAGAGGAGTGATTTTTTCACATTTTTCGATGATTATTCTAGATATACAGTTGCCTATCTGCTTCACAGCAAAGATGAATTTCCAGAGAAAATTGAACTATAGCTCGCTGAAGTATATAACAAATTTGAGAGAATGCCATAACCTCTGCATGCAGATAATGGTATTTAACATACAAGCAATGAGACACAAAGCGATTTCAGGAAAAATTGAAATCGTGTTTCAGACCACTGTACCATACAACCCTGAACAAAATGGTGTAGCAGAAAGAGGGAACCAGACACTTTGTGAAAGTGGAAGAAGTATTCTATTTGACGCATATTTGTCTACAACATATGGGGTGAAGCAATCTTCAAAACAGACTACCAGGTAAAGCTACTGAGAAAACCCCATTTCAGCAATGAAACAGTAAGAAGCCTGAACTACAACACATAAGAATATTTAGAAGTAAAGCATATATTCCCAAATAAAAATGTATCAAGTGGGAAACTCATGCATAAGGGGGCATCCTGGTGGGCTACAGTGAAACCCAGAAAGTATATAGAGTCCTCCACTCAGAAATGAACAAGGTCACAATAAGCAGAGATGCAATGATTGATTATAACTTTGTTTCTCTCAAGTTTCATGACATCATACCAGTAGTCAAGCTGAAGCAACAACAATTTCAATCATAATTTTAAAATAACAAGTAAAAGGATGTAGAAGAAACAGAAAAAACAGTTAAACTTGAATTCAGGAGATCACTGAGATCAAACAAGGGTATACCAGCTAACAGTCTATCCTACGTTATCAAATCACCAATTTAGTCAGAGCGGCAGTCATGAAATAAGATGCAACAACAGTTGCTAAGCAGGTCACATTCAGGACTCTATAGCTGCTGTACCAAAGATGTTATCTGTAGAATTTATTATTCTAAGAGAAACTTTCTAAAATCAAGAAAATACTTGAATGAACTAAGCCAAAATGCTAGGTGAAATAGAAGAAGTACTCCCATTAACCCCTTCCCACCGTGGCCCTTTTTCATTTTTGTGTTTTCGTTTTTCGCTCCCCTCCTTCCCAGAGCCATAACTTTTTTATTTTTCCATCAATATGGTGATGTGAGGGCTTATTTTTGTGGGATGAGTTGTACCTTTGAATGACACCATTGGTTTTACCATATCTTGTACTAGAAAGTGGGAAAAAAATTCCAAGTGCGGTGAAATTGCAAAAAAGTGCAATCCCACACTTTGATTGGCTTTTTTGCTAGCTTCACTAAATGCTAAAACTGACCTGCCATTATGATTCTCCAGGTCATTACGAGTTCATAGACACCTAACATGTCTAGGTTATTTTTTATCTAAGTGGTGAAAAAAAATTCCAAACTTTGCAAAAAAAAAAAAAAGCGCCATTTTCCGATACCCGTAGCATCTCTATTTTTTGTGATCTGGGGTTGGGTGAGGGCTTAATTTTTGCGTGCCGAGCTGACGCTTTTAATGATACCAATTTTGTGCAGATACGTTCTTTTGATCGCCCGTTATTGCATTTTAATTCAATGTCTCAGCGACCAAAAAAAAGTAACTCTGGCATTTTTAATTTTTTTCTCGCTACGCCGTTTAGCGATCAGGTTAATGCTTTATTTTTATTGATAGATCGGGTGATTCTGAACGCGGCGATACCAAATATGTGTAGGTTTCATTTTTTTTTTATTGTTTTATTTTGGATGGGGCGAAAGGGGGTGATTTAAACTTTTATATTTTTTTTATTTTTTTCATATTTTTAAAAACATTTTTTTTTACTTTTGCCATGCTTCAATAGCCTCCATTGGAGGCTAGAAGCTGTCACCACATGATCGGCTCTGCTACATAGCAGCGAACATCAGATCGCTGCTATGCAGCAGAAATGCAGACCAAAGGGGGTCGCTCACAGCAGGCTGGCTTCATTAACCATAGAGGTCTCAAGGACCTCTATGGTTACCATCGTGATGCATCGCCGACCCCTGATCATGTGACGGGGTCGGCGATGAGCTCATTTCCGGCCGGAAGCGACGGTTAAATGCCGCTGTCAGCGTTTGACAGCGGCATTTAACAGGTTAATAGCGGCAGGTGAATCGCGATTTCACCCGTCGCTATTGGGCGCACATGTCAGCTGTACAAAACAGCTGACATGTCGCGACTTTGATGTGGGCTCAGCGCCGGAGCCCACATCAAAGCAGGGGACCCGACATGCGCCGCACTAGTACTGCACATGCCAGGAAGGGGTTAAATGTGTGTAAATATGCATGTAATATAGTATTAGTATGTTAAAATACTCAACTACCACCACCTTCTCCAGTGTTCAGAGTTTGTGCCATACATGTATGCAATTCTTGTGCTGTTCATGTTTAGAAGTATATACACTTTCACTGCATTTTAGCTAGGGGAACTCCCTTCTAAATTAAAATACTGATTATTAGCCAAGAGTACCTTCTTTGACTTACTTGGATCAAGGTTAGAGAAGAAGCTTCTGTCATTAGTCATATGACTAATTGCCCCATAGTCTATGCACCACGTATGCTTTGATGTATTTGCATTAATTGTAAATGCAGCTTCAGTACATGAAGTGTCATATACTTCAGTAATGACACTTTTAACTCTGTTGGACATTTTGCTTTTTCAACTGATTTAATCTAGCTATCCAGACTCTGCAGTCAGCCTTTAGGTACCCTGATTTCTTGAAGGCAAAACACTCACGTATATCTTTCAAATGACTTTGATTTTTAGATGGATCTTGCTTTTTTTAAAGTGGATTCTACTTTGGATACCCCACTGCTGCTTACATTTTCTGTCTTTTGCTTATACTCATCTACAAGATTTCCTCTGACATGCTCTAATGTAAGCTCATAATCTGCGCGCCCATCTAGTGCAGTTACAATTGTGTCATAGCTTCCTGGTAGGCCGCTTGGTACTAGTGCAGCAACATGGAAATCCTTTAGATCTTACTCAAAGCCCTGCAGGCACTCCACAATTTGTAGAGTATTTCTTATGTAGTCGTGAATATCTTGGCCCTTATTTAGCGTAGAATGATACAGCTTTCTCATTAAGTAGAGCTTATTGCAGATATTTATCCTTTCATGCTCTTTCCGTAGCTGCTTCCAAACGTCTTTTGCAGTTTCACATTTACATGCATGCACAATCTGCTCATCATTTATAGTAAGGGAGAGTGTGCTTTTTGATCATTTTCTACCCAGTCTTCGGGTAGTGGGTCAGATCTAGACTCCTGTGTGTACTTCTACGTACTTTCTCTTATGTTTACCTTGAATTTCCAGGATTGGTAGTTTTGATTAGTCAGATTCAGCACTGTGAACTTCACAGAGTTGATGCTGGTTGCCATCTTTGATTCATCTTCTTAGTACACTGCTGTTCTCTCTCTTCTGATCTGTTTTCTGGGTCTTTGACTTTCTGGATATCTGGGTCTCTGGACTCATAACTAGAGTTGAGCGACTTTCATTTTTTTAAGATCGAGTCGGGTTTTGTGAAACCCGATTTTGTCCAGAGTCGAGTCGAGTGCAGTCGGCCGATTATCGCTAAAAGTCGGGGATCGACCGAAACACGAAACCCAATGCAAGTCAATGGGGAAGCATAGTCGGCAGTGAGTGGAGGCCAGGAAAACACCTACAGTGCCCATTTTAATGCCAAAAACATCCATTCTTGTTTCTGAAGCTTGTCAATCTTAATTAACTTTATAATAATAGTTGGGCATAGGGAATTGGGGGTCATTTGGCAAAAGTTGTGGGGGGAGTAGGGCCGGCTCAAGTTTTTCGTGGGCCCAGGAAATGCGGACTACGTCACGGCGGTGTTGCAGGGAAAGGTAAGTATTTCAACGTTGCAAGTGCTGTGATCCTGAGCAAGCAGGGGGGGCCCACTCGTTCGCATTGGCACTGGCACAGGGCCCCTCAAAGTACAGCGATGTGTGTTTGCATGGCGGGGGCGCCTCCCACCAGCAGCGACACTTTTGCGTACTCTGAGGGGCCCTGTGCCAGTGACGTCGCCAACGAGTATGCCCCCCCACCTGATGAAGGAACCTGCACTTTCATCTGCACCTTCCTCTCTGTCCCTGTGTAAGGTGGTATAACATGCGGGAAGGGGAACCTTACTTTCAGCAGGGTCAGATTCTGGCTGTGTAGAGTATAAGGGGAATGTAGTGGTCTAGGTCAATGTACCAGCAGACTCATCTAGCAGTGGCTGGGCAATGGGCAGGATGAGGAGGAAACAGATATAGGGCCAAAGAATAAAGTAGGCTAAATGCAGTTCAAAATTGGTAACAGGACTAAACAGGCGGCATTGCTTTGTTCAGTGGAGTAGCAAACCCAAGAGCAGCAGACACTGTTTCAAGGGCATAACCACACTAGTAGGCCAAATGCAGTTTAATATCTGATAGTATAGGGCGAAAGCCAGAATGTGGAAGCTCAGCTTTGTTCAGTTGAGGACAACACCAGGCAGGGGCAGACAGACACCTTTAGTAGGCCGGAACAGCCAATTTTTAAAAAAAACAGCAGTTAGTAAGAGGCAGAAGGTAGAAGCTCAGCTTTATTCAGTTGAGGACAACACCAGGCAGGGGCAGACATTCACCTTTAGTAGGCCGGAACAGCCAATTGCATTTTTAAAAATTGTAATTTGGAACAGAAGGTTGAAGCTCAGCTTTATTCAGTTGAGGACAACACCAGGCAGGGGCAGACAGACACCTTTAGTAGGCCGGAACAGCCAATGGCATTTTTAGAAATGGTAATTTGGAACAGAAGGTAGAAGCTCAGCTTTATTCAGTTGAGGACAACACCAGGCAGGGGCAGACATTCACCTTTAGTAGGCCGGAACAGCCAATTGCATTTTTAAAAATGGTAATTTGGAACAGAAGGTTGAAGCTCAGCTTTATTCAGTTGAGGACAACACCAGGCAGGGGCAGACAGACACCTTTAGTAGGCCGGAACAGCCAATTTTTAAAAAAAACAGCAGTTAGTAAGAGGCAGAAGGTAGAAGCTCAGCTTTATTCAGTTGAGGACAACACCAGGCAGGGGCAGACATTCACCTTTAGTAGGCCGGAACAGCCAATTGCATTTTTAAAAATGGTAATTTGGAACTGAAGGTTGAAGCTCAGCTTTATTCAGTTGAGGACAACACCAGGCAGGGGCAGACAGACACCTTTAGTAGGCCGGAACAGCCAATGGCATTTTTAGAAATGGTAATTTGGAACAGAAGGTAGAAGCTCAGCTTTATCCAGTTGAGGACAACACCAGGCAGGGGCAGACATTCACCTTTAGTAGGCCGGAACAGCCAATGGCATTTTTAGAAATGGTAATTTGGAACAGAAGGTAGAAGCTCAGCTTTATTCAGTTGAGGACAACACCAGGCAGGGGCAGACATTCACCTTTAGTAGGCCGGAACCGCCAATTGCATTTTTAAAAATGGTAATTTGGAACAGAAGGTAGAAGCTCAGCTTTATTCAGTTGAGGACAACACCAGGCAGGGGCAGACATTCACCTTTAGTAGGCCGGAACAGCCAATTGCATTTTTAAAAATGGTAATTTGGAACAGAAGGTTGAAGCTCAGCTTTATTCAGTTGAGGACAACACCAGGCAGGGGCAGACAGACACCTTTAGTAGGCCGGAACAGCCAATTTTTAAAAAAAACAGCAGTTAGTAAGAGGCAGAAGGTAGAAGCTCAGCTTTATTCAGTTGAGGACAACACCAGGCAGGGGCAGACATTCACCTTTAGTAGGCCGGAACAGCCAATGGCATTTTTAGAAATGGTAATTTGGAACAGAAGGTAGAAGCTCAGCTTTATTCAGTTGAGGACAACACCAGGCAGGGGCAGACATTCACCTTTAGTAGGCCGGAACAGCCAATTGCATTTTTAAAAATGGTAATTTGGAACAGAAGGTAGAAGCTCAGCTTTATTCAGTTGAGGACAACACCAGGCAGGGGCAGACATTCACCTTTAGTAGGCCGGAACAGCCAATTGCATTTTTAAAAATGGTAATTTGGAACAGAAGGTTGAAGCTCAGCTTTATTCAGTTGAGGACAACACCAGGCAGGGGCAGACAGACACCTTTAGTAGGCCGGAACAGCCAATTTTTTAAAAAAACAGCAGTTAGTAAGAGGCAGAAGGTAGAAGCTCAGCTTTATTCAGTTGAGGACAACACCAGGCAGGGGCAGACAGACACCTTTAGTAGGCCGGAACAGCCAATTGCATTTTTAAAAATGGTAATTTGGAACTGAAGGTTGAAGCTCAGCTTTATTCAGTTGAGGACAACACCAGGCAGGGGCAGACAGACACCTTTAGTAGGCCGGAACAGCCAATGGCATTTTTAGAAATGGTAATTTGGAACAGAAGGTAGAAGCTCAGCTTTATTCAGTTGAGGACAACACCAGGCAGGGGCAGACATTCACCTTTAGTAGGCCGGAACAGCCAATGGCATTTTTAGAAATGGTAATTTGGAACAGAAGGTAGAAGCTCAGCTTTATTCAGTTGAGGACAACACCAGGCAGGGGCAGACATTCACCTTTAGTAGGCCGGAACCGCCAATTGCATTTTTAAAAATGGTAATTTGGAACAGAAGGTAGAAGCTCAGCTTTATTCAGTTGAGGACAACACCAGGCAGGGGCAGACATTCACCTTTAGTAGGCCGGAACAGCCAATTGCATTTTTAAAAATGGTAATTTGGAACAGAAGGTTGAAGCTCAGCTTTATTCAGTTGAGGACAACACCAGGCAGGGGCAGACAGACACCTTTAGTAGGCCGGAACAGCCAATTTTTAAAAAAAACAGCAGTTAGTAAGAGGCAGAAGGTAGAAGCTCAGCTTTATTCAGTTGAGGACAACACCAGGCAGGGGCAGACATTCACCTTTAGTAGGCCGGAACAGCCAATTGCATTTTTAAAAATGGTAATTTGGAACAGAAGGTAGAAGCTCAGCTTTATTCAGTTGAGGACAACACCAGGCAGGGGCAGACATTCACCTTTAGTAGGCCGGAACAGCCAATTGCATTTTTAAAAATGGTAATTTGGAACTGAAGGTTGAAGCTCAGCTTTATTCAGTTGAGGACAACACCAGGCAGGGGCAGACAGACACCTTTAGTAGGCCAGAACAGCCAATGGCATTTTTAGAAATGGTAATTTGGAACAGAAGGTAGAAGCTCAGCTTTATTCAGTTGAGGACAACACCAGGCAGGGGCAGACATTCACCTTTAGTAGGCCGGAACAGCCAATGGCATTTTTAGAAATGGTAATTTGGAACAGAAGGTAGAAGCTCAGCTTTATTCAGTTGAGGACAACACCAGGCAGGGGCAGACATTCACCTTTAGTAGGCCGGAACAGCCAATTGCATTTTTAAAAATGGTAATTTGGAACAGAAGGTTGAAGCTCAGCTTTATTCAGTTGAGGACAACACCAGGCAGGGGCAGACAGACACCTTTAGTAGGCCGGAACAGCCAATTTTTTAAAAAAACAGCAGTTAGTAAGAGGCAGAAGGTAGAAGCTCAGCTTTATTCAGTTGAGGACAACACCAGGCAGGGGCAGACATTCACCTTTAGTAGGCCGGAACAGCCAATTGCATTTTTAAAAATGGTAATTTGGAACTGAAGGTTGAAGCTCAGCTTTATTCAGTTGAGGACAACACCAGGCAGGGGCAGACAGACACCTTTAGTAGGCCGGAACAGCCAATGGCATTTTTAGAAATGGTAATTTGGAACAGAAGGTAGAAGCTCAGCTTTATTCAGTTGAGGACAACACCAGGCAGGGGCAGACATTCACCTTTAGTAGGCCGGAACAGCCAATGGCATTTTTAGAAATGGTAATTTGGAACAGAAGGTAGAAGCTCAGCTTTATTCAGTTGAGGACAACACCAGGCAGGGGCAGACATTCACCTTTAGTAGGCCGGAACAGCCAATTGCATTTTTAAAAATGGTAATTTGGAACAGAAGGTAGAAGCTCAGCTTTATTCAGTTGAGGACAACACCAGGCAGGGGCAGACATTCACCTTTAGTAGGCCGGAACAGCCAATTGCATTTTTAAAAATGGTAATTTGGAACAGAAGGTTGAAGCTCAGCTTTATTCAGTTGAGGACAACACCAGGCAGGGGCAGACAGACACCTTTAGTAGGCCGGAACAGCCAATTTTTTAAAAAAACAGCAGTTAGTAAGAGGCAGAAGGTAGAAGCTCAGCTTTATTCAGTTGAGGACAACACCAGGCAGGGGCAGACATTCACCTTTAGTAGGCCGGAACAGCCAATTGCATTTTTAAAAATGGTAATTTGGAACAGAAGGTTGAAGCTCAGCTTTATTCAGTTGAGGACAACACCAGGCAGGGGCAGACAGACACCTTTAGTAGGCCGGAACAGCCAATGGCATTTTTAGAAATGGTAATTTGGAACAGAAGGTAGAAGCTCAGCTTTATTCAGTTGAGGACAACACCAGGCAGGGGCAGACATTCACCTTTAGTAGGCCGGAACAGCCAATTGCATTTTTAGAAATGGTAATTTGGAACAGAAGGTAGAAGCTCAGCTTTATTCAGTTGAGGACAACACCAGGCAGGGGCAGACATTCACCTTTAGTAGGCCGGAACAGCCAATGGCATTTTTAGAAATGGTAATTTGGAACAGAAGGTAGAAGCTCAGCTTTATTCAGTTGAGGACAACACCAGGCAGGGGCAGACATTCACCTTTAGTAGGCCGGAACAGCCAATTGCATTTTTAAAAATGGTAATTTGGAACAGAAGGTAGAAGCTCAGCTTTATTCAGTTGAGGACAAAACCAGGCAGGGGCAGACATTCACCTTTAGTAGGCCGGAACAGCCAATTGCATTTTTAAAAATGGTAATTTGGAACAGAAGGTTGAAG
Source organism: Ranitomeya variabilis (assembly GCF_051348905.1). Lineage (NCBI taxonomy): Eukaryota > Metazoa > Chordata > Amphibia > Anura > Dendrobatidae > Ranitomeya > Ranitomeya variabilis. Next base: position 346,753,593 of record NC_135237.1, on the reverse strand, counting down.
CTCAGCTTTATTCAGTTGAGGACAACACCAGGCAGGGGCAGACAGACACCTTTAGTAGGCCGGAACAGCCAATTTTTTAAAAAAACAGCAGTTAGTAAGAGGCAGAAGGTAGAAGCTCAGCTTTATTCAGTTGAGGACAACACCAGGCAGGGGCAGACAGACACCTTTAGTAGGCCGGAACAGCCAATTGCATTTTTAAAAATGGTAATTTGGAACAGAAGGTTGAAGCTCAGCTTTATTCAGTTGAGGACAACACCAGGCAGGGGCAGACAGACACCTTTAGTAGGCCGGAACAGCCAATTTTTTAAAAAAACAGCAGTTAGTAAGAGGCAGAAGGTAGAAGCTCAGCTTTATTCAGTTGAGGACAACACCAGGCAGGGGCAGACAGACACCTTTAGTAGGCCGGAACAGCCAATTGCATTTTTAAAAATGGTAATTTGGAACAGAAGGTTGAAGCTCAGCTTTATTCAGTTGAGGACAACACCAGGCAGGGGCAGACAGACACCTTTAGTAGGCCGGAACAGCCAATTTTTTAAAAAAACAGCAGTTAGTAAGAGGCAGAAGGTAGAAGCTCAGCTTTATTCAGTTGAGGACAACACCAGGCAGGGGCAGACAGACACCTTTAGTAGGCCGGAACAGCCAATTGCATTTTTAAAAATGGTAATTTGGAACTGAAGGTTGAAGCTCAGCTTTATTCAGTTGAGGACAACACCAGGCAGGGGCAGACAGACACCTTTAGTAGGCCGGAACAGCCAATGGCATTTTTAAAAATGGTAATTTGGAACAGAAGGTAGAAGCTCAGCTTTATTCAGTTGAGGACAACACCAGGCAGGGGCAGACATTCACCTTTAGTAGGCCGGAACAGCCAATTGCATTTTTAAAAATGGTAATTTGGAACAGAAGGTTGAAGCTCAGCTTTATTCAGTTGAGGACAACACCAGGCAGGGGCAGACAGACACCTTTAGTAGGCCGGAACAGCCAATTTTATAAAAAAAAAGCAGTTAATAAGAGGCAGAAGGTAGAAGCTCAGCTTTATTCAGTTGCAGCTTCTTGGCAATAATATAAAGAAGACACGACAGGACAACACTCGGTGGATGCCATATCTGTGTTTTCAATGGAAAAAAACCTTTCAGTTAACTACTTGCAGGAGCAAGTTTTTGTAGCTGGTGGACAATTTTTTTTTAAAAAAGCAGTTAATAAGAGGCAGAAGGTAGAAGCTCAGCTTTATTCAGTTGCAGCTTCTTGGCAATAATATAAAGAAGACGCGACAGGACAACACTCGGTGGATGCCATATCTGTGTTTTCAATGGAAAAAAACCTTTCAGTTAACTACTTGCAGGAGAAAGTTTTTGTAGCTGGTGGCCAATTTTTGTACTGTACCAGTTTTTTGTTGTATGTGTTTTTGTTTTTAATGTTAAAATGTCTGCATTTGATATCTCTCCAGTATTTTCTTTTTTATAAGCAAAATACTGCAGTTTTACATCGGTTACATGGATACACAGGCAGCTTGGTGGTGAGTGGAGGAGTATTTAAAGTAGGGACCGCAGACAGGCTATCAAAGGCCTAAAATAACAAACAATAGGCTCATGGCAGTTTTACAGCGGTTACATGGATACACGGGCAGGCAGCTGGTGATGAGTGGAGGAGTATTTAAAGTAGGGACCGCAGACAGGCTATCAAAGGCCTAAAATAACAAACAATAGGCTCATGGCAGCTTTACAGCGGTTACATGGATACACAGGCAGCTTGGTGGTCAGTGGAGGAGTATTTAAAGTAGGGACCGCAGACAGGCTATCAAAGGCCTAAAATAACAAACAATAGGCTCATGGCAGTTTTACAGCGGTTACATGGATACACGGGCAGGCAGCTTGGTGGTCAGTGGAGGAGTATTTAAAGTAGGGACCGCAGACAGGCTATCAAAGGCCTAAAATAACAAACAATAGGCTCATGGCAGTTTTACAGCGGTTACATGGATACACGGGCAGGCAGCTGGTGATGAGTGGAGGAGTATTTAAAGTAGGGACCGCAGACAGGCTATCAAAGGCCTAAAATAACAAACAATAGGCTCATGGCAGCTTTACAGCGGTTACATGGATACACGGGCAGGCAGCTGGTGATGAGTGGAGGAGTATTTAAAGTAGGGACCGCAGACAGGCTATCAAAGGCCTAAAATAACAAACAATAGGCTCATGGCAGTTTTACAGCGGTTACATGGATACACGGGCAGGCAGCTTGGTGGTCAGTGGAGGAGTATTTAAAGTAGGGACCGCAGACAGGCTATCAAAGGCCTAAAATAACAAACAATAGGCTCATGGCAGCTTTACAGCGGTTACATGGATACACAGGCAGCTTGGTGGTGAGTGGAGGAGTATTTAAAGTAGGGACCGCAGACAGGCTATCAAAGGCCTAAAATAACAAACAATAGGCTCATGGCAGCTTTACAGCGGTTACATGGATACACAGGCAGCTTGGTGGTGAGTGGAGGAGTATTTAAAGTAGGGACCGCAGACAGGCTATCAAAGGCCTAAAATAACAAACAATAGGCTCATGGCAGCTTTACAGCGGTTACATGGATACACAGGCAGCTTGGTGGTGAGTGGAGGAGTATTTAAAGTAGGGACCGCAGACAGGCTATCAAAGGCCTAAAATAACAAACAATAGGCTTATGGCAGTTTTACAGCGGTTACATGGATACACGGGCAGGCAGCTTGGTGGTCAGTGGAGGAGTATTTAAAGTAGGGACCGCAGACAGGCTATCAAAGGCCTAAAATAACAAACAATAGGCTCATGGCAGCTTTACAGCGGTTACATGGATACACGGGCAGGCAGCTGGTGATGAGTGGAGGAGTATTTAAAGTAGGGACCGCAGACAGGCTATCAAAGGCCTAAAATAACAAACAATAGGCTCATGGCAGCTTTACAGCGGTTACATGGATACACAGGCAGCTTGGTGGTGAGTGGAGGAGTATTTAAAGTAGGGACCGCAGACAGGCTATCAAAGGCCTAAAATAACAAACAATAGGCTTATGGCAGTTTTACAGCGGTTACATGGATACACGGGCAGGCAGCTTGGTGGTCAGTGGAGGAGTATTTAAAGTAGGGACCGCAGACAGGCTATCAAAAGCCTAAAATAACAAACAATAGGCTCATGGCAGCTTTACAGCGGTTACATGGATACACGGGCAGGCAGCTGGTGATGAGTGGAGGAGTATTTAAAGTAGGGACCGCAGACAGGCTATCAAAGGCCTAAAATAACAAACAATAGGCTCATGGCAGCTTTACAGCGGTTACATGGATACACAGGCAGCTTGGTGGTGAGTGGAGGAGTAGTGCAAGGAGTGTCTGTCCCAGTACTCCCAAAATATAAATAGATGTTAATGTCTCGCAAAACAACCAAAACAAAAAAAAAGGTGGCATACTTAGGTACAGGGGTGGGCTCATCTACTGAGTTTCTGACATAGTAATTTGGCAGTAACTATTTAATGGTGCCAATATAGGACACAGACACAGACTACTTTAAGTTGCATCATAGATGTCTACAAATTTGTATTGTCAGTGCCAGACATTGAATGATGTCAGCGAATAGACTAAAGATTGGTGGAGCTGTGCGACATAATTTTGCACGTGGTAGAGCACATTTTGAGCTGGGGTAGGGGGGAACTCTCTTGAGGCCGGCGGGACCGCCCCAGGGCCCCTCATGTTACAACGGTGTGTCTGACATTGGGTGCGCACCACCACCGCCAGAGACACTACATTGTACTATGAGGGACCCAGTAGCAATGCCGTCAACCAAAAGCGAGCACACCCACCTCTTCAGACAAACAGCAGTCTCACGGGTGCTTGCGCCAAGTCGCGATACCACGGCCCCGTGTGGGGAGTTTTGCCATTTAGGGAGGTGTAAACATGTCGTATGCTGTACAATCAGCTGCAGCAAATTAGACATTAGAAAAGTAATTCACAGGCAAGAGCTTTTCATAGGAAAGCTAGGTGTCGGCCGGGCAAGGTGGGGCAAAAGATTTCGAAATCCAGTTGTGGTTCATTTTAATGAATGTTAGATCGTCAACATTTTGGGTAGCCAGACGAGTCCTTTTTTCGGTTAATATTGAACCTGCAGCACTGAATACTCTTTCTGATAGGACACTTGCTGCCGGGCAAGCAAGCTCCTGCAATGCATATTCTGCCAATTCTGGCCAGGTGTCTAATTTGGAGGCCCAGTAATCAAATGGGAATGACGGTTGAGGGAGAACATCGATAAGGGATGAAAAATAGTTAGTAACCATACTGGACAAATGTTGTCTCCTGTCACTTTCAATTGATGCAGCAGTACCTGTCCTGTCTGCGGTCATAGCAAAATCACTCCACAACCTGGTCAGAAAACCCCTCTGTCCAACGCCACTTCTGATGTGTGCACCCCTAACACTCCTAGTCTGCTGCCCCCTGGAGCTCGTGTGAGAACGATCACGTGCGCTGTGTGCTGGGAATGCCTGAAGCAAACGGTCAACAAGAGTTGATTGTTTGGTTGCTAATATTAGTTCCAAGTTCTCATGTGGCATAATATTTTGCAATTTGCCTTTATAGCGTGGATCAAGGAGGCAGGCCAACCAGTAATCGTCATCGTTCATCATTTTCGTAATGCGTGTGTCCCTTTTTAGGATACGTAAGGCATAATCCGCCATGTGGGCCAAAGTTCCAGTTGTAAAATCTCCGGTTGTGATTGGTTGAGGGGCAGTTGCAGGCAAATCTACGTCACTTGTGTCCCTCAAAAAACCAGAACCCGGCCGTGACACGCAACCAATTTCCTGTGCCCCCGGGAAAGGTTCGGCATTAAAAATATACTCATCCCCATCATCCTCCTCGTCCTCCACCTCCTCTTCGCCCGCTACCTCGTCCTGTACACTGCCCTGACCAGACAATGGCTGACTGTCATCAAGGCTTTCCTCTTCCTCTGGTGCAGACGCCTGCTCCTTTATGTGCGTCAAACTTTGCATCAGCAGACGCATTAGGGGGATGCTCATGCTTATTACGGCGTTGTCTGCACTAACCAGCCGTGTGCATTCCTCAAAACACTGAAGGACTTGACACATGTCTTGTATCTTAGACCACTGCACACCTGACAACTCCATGTCTGCCATCCTACTGCCTGCCCGTGTATCCTCCCACAAATAAATAACAGCACGCCTCTGTTCGCACAGTCTCTGAAGCATGTGCAGTGTTGAGTTCCACCTTGTTGCAACGTCTATGATTAGGCGATGCTGGGGAAGGTTCAAAGACCGCTGATAGGTCTGCATACGGCTGGCGTGTACAAGCGAACGTCGGATATGTGAGCAAAGTGCACGCACTTTGAGGAGCAGGTCGGAGAACCCAGGATAAGTTTTCAATAAGCACTGCACCACCAGGTTTAAGGTGTGAGCCAGGCAAGGAATGTGTTTCAGTTGGGAAAGGGAGATGGCAGCCATGAAATTCCTTCCGTTATCACTCACTACCTTGCCTGCCTCAAGATCTACTGTGCCCAGCCATGACTGCGTTTCTTGTTGCAAGAACTCGGATAGAACTTCCGCGGTGTGTCTGTTGTCGCCCAAACACTTCATAGCCAATACAGCCTGCTGACGCTTGGCAGTAGCTGGCCCATAATGGGACAACTGGTGTGCAACAGTGTCATCTGCCGATGGAGTGGTTGGCAGACTGCGTTCTGTGGAAGAGCTGTAGCTTCTGCAGGAGGACGAGGAGGAGGAGGAGGAGGGGGTGCGAACGCCTACAGCCAACTGTTTCCTAGACCGTGGGCTAGGCACAACTGTCCCTAAATTGATGTCGCCTGTGGACCCTGCATCCACCACATTCACCCAGTGTGCCGTGATGGACACATAACGTCCCTGGCCATGCCTACTGGTCCATGCATCTGTAGTCAGGTGCACCTTTGTACTCACAGATTGCCTGAGTGCATGGACGATGCGCTGTTTAACATGCTGGTGCAGGGCTGGGATGGCTTTTCTGGAAAAAAAGTGTCGACTGGGTAGCTCGTATCGTGGTTCAGCGTACTCCATCAGGGCTTTGAAAGCTTCGCTTTCAACTAACCGGTAGGGCATCATCTCTAACGAGATTAGTCTAGCTATGTGGGCGTTAAAACCCTGTGTACGCGGATGCGAGGATAAGTACTTCCTTTTTCTAACCAGAGTCTCATGTAGGGTGAGCTGGACTGGAGAGCTGGAGATCGTGGAACTTTCGGGTGTGCCGGTGTACATGGCAGACTGAGAGACGGTTGGAGACGGTATTGTTTCCGCCGGTGCCCTAGATGCAATATTTCCTCTTACAAAACTGGTGGTTCCCTGACCCTGACTGCTTTTGGCTGGCAAAGAAACCTGCACAGATACTGCCGGTGGTGCGGAAAATGGTGGCCTTACAGTGACGGAAGGGATGTTGCGTTGCTGACTAGCTTCATTGGCCGAGGGTGCTACAACCTTAAGGGACGTTTGGTAGTTAGTCCAGGCTTGAAAATGCATGGTGGTTAAGTGTCTATGCATGCAACTAGTATTTAGACTTTTCAGATTCTGACCTCTGCTTAAGCTAGTTGAACATTTTTGACAGATGACTTTGCGCTGATCAGTTGGATGTTGTTTAAAAAAATGCCAGACTGCACTCGTCCTAGACTCGGATCCCTTTTCACGGATTGCAGACTGAGCTTTAACCAGATGGCCACGCTGTCCTCCAACAGGTTTTGGCTTTGACACGCGTTTTGGGCCAGATACGGGCCCGGCAGATGGAACCTGTTGCGATGTTGATGCCTGCTGCGGCCCCTCCTCCACCTCCGCTTCTGAACTACTGCCGCCTGCACCCTGTTCCCCCAATGGCTGCCAATCGGGGTCAATAACTGGGTCATCTATTACCTCCTCTTCGAGCTCGTGTGCAACTTCGTCTGTGTCACTGTGTCGGTCGGTGGTATAGCGTTCGTGGCGGGGCAACATAGTCTCATCAGGGTCTGATTGTGGATCTGTACCCTGAGAGGGCAATGTGGTGGTCTGAGTCAAAGGAGCAGCATAGTACTCTGGCTGTGGCTGTGCATCAGTGCACTCCATGTCAGAATATACTTGTAATGGGCATGGCCTGTTAAATGTTTCACTTTCTAAGCCAGGGACGGTATGTGTAAAGAGCTCCATGGAGTGACCCGTTGTGTCGCCTGCTGCATCCTTCTCTCTTGTTGTAGTTTTTGCTGAGGAGGACAAGGAAGCGACTTGTCCCTGACCGTGAACATCCACAAGCGACGCGCTGCTTTTACATTTACCAGTTTCGGAAGAGGAGGCAAAAGAGCTAGAGGCTGAGTCTGCAATGTAAGCCAAAACTTGCTGTTGCTGCTCCGCCTTTAAAAGCGGTTTTCCTACTCCCAGAAAAGAGAGCGTTCGAGGCCTTGTGTAGCCTGACGACGAAACTGGCTCCACAGCTCCAGACTTAGGTGGAATATTTTTATCCCCACGACCACCTGATGCTCCACTACCACTACCATCATTACCAGCTGACAATGAACGCCCACGACGACCTCTTGCACCAGACTTCCTCATTGTTTTAAAATCTTAACCAAAGTAACTTTATTTGTTGCTGTCAAACAACTTACACGGTGAGCTATAACTTCAGTATGATTTCAATATCCCTTAACAGGTTGGTGAGACCACAAGGAAAATCAGGCACAATGTTACACACTCTGTTTTCTGTGGCACAAAATCACAGAGATGACACACACGCAGGACTGTCACTCAAGCACTAATGTCAATATTAATCTCCCACCTAATTTATTTATTTTTTTTTTTCAGGGAGACTTTAGAAACCAAATAATATTAAAAAAACCAAAAAAATAAATAGCCTTTCTATGGCCCACTGAATGAGAGAGAGAGGTGGCACACCCAGGAGTCAAGACTGGCACACAAGCTGAAAGGGCAATATTACTCTCCCACTGTTTTTTTAAGTTTTTTTTTTTTTATTTTCAGGGAGACTTTAGAAACCAAATAATATTAAAAAAACCAAAAAAAAAAAATGCTTTCTATGGCCCACTGAATGAGAGAGGTGGCACACCCAGGAGTCAAGACTGGCACACAAGCTGAAAGGGCAATATTACTCTCCCACTGTTTTTTTATGTATTTTTTTTTTTTAAGGGAGACTTTAGAAACCCAATAATATTTAAAAAAAAAAAAAAAAAAGGCTTTCTATGGCCCACTGAATGAGAGAGAGAGGTGGCACACCCAGGAGTCAAGACTGGCACACAAGCTGAAAGGGCAATATTACTCTCCCACTGTTTTTTTATGTATTTTTTGTTTTTTAAGGGAGACTTTAGAAACCCAATAATATTTAAAAAAAAAAAAAAAAGGCTTTCTATGGCCCACTGAATGAGAGAGAGAGGTGGCACACCCAGGAGTCAAGACTGGCACACAAGCTGAAAGGGCAATATTACTCTCCCACTGTTTTTTTATGTATTTTTTGTTTTTTAAGGGAGACTTTAGAAACCCAATAATATTTAAAAAAAAAAAAAAAAGGCTTTCTATGGCCCACTGAATGAGAGAGAGAGGTGGCACACCCAGGAGTCAAGACTGGCACACAAGCTGAAAGGGCAATATTACTCTCCCACTGTTTTTTTATGTATTTTTTGTTTTTTAAGGGAGACTTTAGAAACCAAATAATATTTAAAAAAAAACAAAAAAAAAAAGGCTTCCTATGGCCCACAATTAGAGAGAGAGAGGTGGCACACCCAGGAGTCAAGACTGGCGCACAAGCTGAAAGGGCAATATTACTCTCCCACTGTTTTTTTATGTTTTTTTTTTTTTTCAGGGAGACTTTAGAAACCAAATAATAAGAAAAAAAAAAAATAAATAAATAGGCTTTCTATAGCCCACTGAATGAGAGATAGCACACACAGCAGTGGCACACAAGCCCTGACTGAGGCCAATATTTTTCTCCCACTGATTGATGTAGTGTTTTTGTGTTGAGGTAGATTTTAGAACACAAATCAAGGAAAAAAAAAAAAATGCTTTCTATGGCCCACTGAATGAGAGAGGTGGCATACCCAGGAGTCAAGACTGGCACACAAGCTGAAAGGGCAATATTACTCTCCCACTGTTTTTTTATGTATTTTTTGTTTTTTAAGGGAGACTTTAGAAACCCAATAATATTTAAAAAAATAAATAAATAGGCTTTCTATGGCCCACTGAATGAGAGAGGTGGCTGTTGTGAATTTGCATTCTGGGCCCCCCGGTGGCTACTGGTGGAATTGAACTTGTGACATCATCTTCCCTGTTCACCTGTTCTGATTAGATCTGGGTGTCGCTATATAACCTGGCTTCTCTGTTAGATGCTTGCCGGTCAACAATGTTATCAGAAGCCTCTCTGTGCTTGTTCCTGCTCCCAGACATCTACTAGATAAGTTGGACATTCGTCCATGTTTTGTTTTTGTATTTTGGTTCCAGTTCACAGCTGCAGTTTCGTTACTGTGTCTGGAAAGCTCTTGTTGATCAGGAATTGCCACTCTGGTATTATGAGTTAATGCCAGAGTCCTAAAGTAATTTCTGGATGTGTTTTGTTAGGGTTTTCTACTGACCATGAAAGTATGCTTTCTGTCTTCTGCTATCTAGAAAGCGGACCTCAAATTTGCTAAAACTATTTTCCTGCTGCGTTTGTTGTTTCATCTCATATCACCGCCAATATATGTGGGGGGCTTCTGTCTCCTTTTGGGCATTTCTCTAGAGGTGAGTCAGGTCTTATATTTCCCTCTGCTAGCATTATTTAGTTCTCCGGCCGGCGCTGGGCATATAGGGATAAAAAGTAGGACATGCTACCTGGCTACTTCTAGATGATGCGGTAGGTTTAGTTCATGGTCAGTACAGTTACATCTTCCAAGAGCTTGTTCCTATAGAGGCTTATGCTAGTTCTCTGGCCATGGAGATCATGACAGTTTGACCGGCCCACTAAAGGGTTAAAATCCTTGGCTGAGAAAGGAGAGAAATAAGAAGTCTGCTGAGAGTTTTTTTTTTTTTTTTTCCTCTGTGCTCTTAATTGGATCACTTGCCAGTCTGTCTATGCTGCAGTCTTTTTTTTTTTTTCTCTCTCCTTATAATCTTTGAATGGCTTTGTGTTCACCTGTTAATAATGGATCTTCAGAGTGTAACTGCAGGTTTGAATAATCTCACCACGAAAGTACAAAATTTGCAAGATTTTATTATTCATGCTCCGGTATCTGAGCCGAGAATTCCTTTGCCGGAATTCTTCTCAGGGAATAGATCTAGCTTTCAGAATTTTAGAAATAATTGTAAGCTATTTTTGTCCCTGAAATCTCGTTCTGCTGGAGACTCTGCACAGCAGGTTGGGATTGTGATTTCCTTGCTCCGCGGCGACCCTCAAGACTGGGCTTTTGCATTGGCACCAGGGGATCCTGCGTTGCGCAATGTGGATGCGTTTTTTTTGGCCTTGGGCTTGCTGTATGAGGAACCTCATTTGGAACTTCAGGCAGAAAAAACTTTGATGTCCCTATCGCAGGGGCAAGATGAAGCTGAAATTTACTGCCAAAGATTCCGTAAATGGTCTGTGCTTACTCAGTGGAATGAGTGTGCCTTGGCGGCTACTTTCAGAGAGGGTCTCTCTGATGCCATTAAGGATGTTATGGTGGGGTTCCCTGTGCCTGCGGGTCTGAATGAGTCCATGACAATGGCCATTCAGATCGATAGGCGTCTGCGGGAGCGCAAACCTGTGCACCATCTGGCGGTGTCCACTGAGAAGACGCCAGAAAGCATGCAGTGTGATAGAATTCTGTCCAGAAGCGAGCGGCAGAATTTTAGACGGAAAAATGGGTTGTGTTTCTATTGTGGGGATTCTACTCATGTTATATCAGCGTGCTCTAAGCGTACTAAAAAGCTTGATAAATCCGTTTCCATTGGCACTTTACAGTCTAAATTTATTTTGTCTGTGACCCTGATTTGCTCTTTGTCATCTATTACTACTGACGCCTATATCGACTCTGGCGCCGCTTTGAGTCTTATGGATTGGTCCTTTGCCAATCGTTGTGGGTATGATTTAGAGCCTTTGGAAACTCTTATTCCTCTGAAGGGGATTGACTCCACCCCATTGGCTAATAATAAACCACAATACTGGACACAAGTGACTATGTGTATTAATCCGGATCACCAGGAGACTATTCGTTTTCTAGTGCTGTATAATCTACATGAGGATTTGGTGCTGGGATTGCCATGGCTGCAGTCTCACAACCCAGTCCTTGACTGGAGAGCTATGTCTGTGTTGAGCTGGGGATGTAAGGGGACTCATGGGGACGTACCTTTGGTGTCCATTTCATCATCTATTCCCTCTGAAATCCCTGAGTTCCTGTCTGATTATCGTGACGTCTTTGAAGAACCCAAGCTGGGTTCACTACCTCCGCACCGTGAGTGCGATTGTGCTATAGATTTAATTCCGGGTAGTAAATACCCAAAGGGTCGTTTTGTCCCTATGAGGGTCTCATCTCCTAAGTTTAAGCCTCGGTTCATCGGTCCGTATAAAATATTGGAGATTCTTAACCCTGTTTCCTTCCGTTTGGACCTCCCTGCATCCTTTTCTATTCATAACGTTTTTCATCGGTCGTTATTGCGCAGGTATGAGGCACCGGTTGTGCCTTCCGTTGAGCCTCCTGCTCCGGTGTTGGTTGAGGGTGAGTTGGAGTACGTTGTGGAAAAAATCCTAGACTCCCGTGTTTCCAGACGGAGACTCCAGTATCTGGTCAAGTGGAAGGGATACGGCCAGGAGGATAATTCTTGGGTCACTGCATCTGATGTTCATGCCTCTGATCTGGTTCGTGCCTTTCATAGGGCCCATCCTGATCGCCCTGGTGGTTCTGGTGAGGGTTCGGTGCCCCCTCCTTGAGGGGGGGGTACTGTTGTGAATTTGCATTCTGGGCCCCCCGGTGGCTACTGGTGGAATTGAACTTGTGACATCATCTTCCCTGTTCACCTGTTCTGATTAGATCTGGGTGTCGCTATATAACCTGGCTTCTCTGTTAGATGCTTGCCGGTCAACAATGTTATCAGAAGCCTCTCTGTGCTTGTTCCTGCTCCCAGACATCTACTAGATAAGTTGGACATTCGTCCATGTTTTGTTTTTGTATTTTGGTTCCAGTTCACAGCTGCAGTTTCGTTACTGTGTCTGGAAAGCTCTTGTTGATCAGGAATTGCCACTCTGGTATTATGAGTTAATGCCAGAGTCCTAAAGTAATTTCTGGATGTGTTTTGTTAGGGTTTTCTACTGACCATGAAAGTATGCTTTCTGTCTTCTGCTATCTAGAAAGCGGACCTCAAATTTGCTAAAACTATTTTCCTGCTGCGTTTGTTGTTTCATCTCATATCACCGCCAATATATGTGGGGGGCTTCTGTCTCCTTTTGGGCATTTCTCTAGAGGTGAGTCAGGTCTTATATTTCCCTCTGCTAGCATTATTTAGTTCTCCGGCCGGCGCTGGGCATATAGGGATAAAAAGTAGGACATGCTACCTGGCTACTTCTAGATGATGCGGTAGGTTTAGTTCATGGTCAGTACAGTTACATCTTCCAAGAGCTTGTTCCTATAGAGGCTTATGCTAGTTCTCTGGCCATGGAGATCATGACAGGTGGCACACCCAGGAGTCAAGACTGGCACACAAGCTGAAAGGGCAATATTACTCTCCCACTGTTTTTTTATGTTTTTTTTTTTTTCAGGGAGACTTTAGAAACCAAATAATATTAAAAAAACCAAAAAAATAAATAGGCTTTCTATGGCCCACTGAATGAGAGAGAGGTGGCACACCCAGGAGTCAAGACTGGCACACAAGCTGAAAGGGCAATATTACTCTCCCACTGTTTTTTTATTTTTATTTTTTTTTCAGGGAGACTTTAGAAACCAAATAATAAGAAAATAAATAAATAAATAAATAAATAGGCTTTCTATAGCCCACTGAATGAGAGATAGCACACACAGCAGTGGCACACAAGCCCTGACTGAGGCCAATATTTTTCTCCCACTGATTGATGTAGTGTTTTTGTGTTGAGGTAGATTTTAGAACACAAATCAAGGAAAAAAAAAATGCTTTCTATGGCCCACTGAATGAGAGAGGTGGCACACCCAGGAGTCAAGACTGGCACACAAGCTGAAAGGGCAATATTACTCTCCCACTGTTTTTTTATGTATTTTTTGTTTTTTAAGGGAGACTTTAGAAACCCAATAATATTTTAAAAAATAAATAAATAGGCTTTCTATGGCCCACTGAATGAGAGAGGTGGCACACCCAGGAGTCAAGACTGGCACACAAGCTGAAAGGGCAATATTACTCTCCCACTGTTTTTTTATGTTTTTTTTTTTTTCAGGGAGACTTTAGAAACCAAATAATATTAAAAAAAACAAAAAAATAAATAGGCTTTCTATGGCCCACTGAATGAGAGAGAGGTGGCACACCCAGGAGTCAAGACTGGCACACAAGCTGAAAGGGCAATATTACTCTCCCACTGTTTTTTTATTTTTTATTTTTTTTCAGGGAGACTTTAGAAACCAAATAATAAGAAAAAAAAAAAATAAATAAATAGGCTTTCTATAGCCCACTGAATGAGAGATAGCACACACAGCAGTGGCACACAAGCCCTGACTGAGGCCAATATTTTTCTACCACTGATTGATGTAGTGTTTTTGTGTTGAGGTAGAATTTAGAACACAAATCACGGAAAAAATAAATAGGCTTTCTATGGCCCACTCAGTGAGAGATGGCACACACAGGGATGGCACTGTAGCAGAAATGCCAATCTTAATCTCCCACAAAAAAAAAAAAAAAAACAGGGACTGTCCTACAATTACTATCTCCCTGCAGTAATGTAAGCCAGGTATGGCAGGCAGCAATAGGAGTGGACTGATGCACAAATTAAATAAAAAGTGTGGACAAACAAAAAAGATAGCTGTGCAGAAAGGAACAAGAGGATATGTGCTTTGAAAAAAGCAGTTGGTTTCCACAGTGGCGTACACACAGCAATACAGCTATCACGGAGCCTTCTAGGGCAGCCCAATGAGCTACAGCGCTGAGGAAAAAAAAAAAAAAATAGCTTCCACTGTTCCTGCACACCGAAGGTGGTGTTGGACAGTGGAAATCGCTACAGCACAAGCGGTTTGGTGGTTAGTGGACCCTGCCTAACGCTCTCCCTGCTTCTGACGAAGCGGCAGCAACCTCTCCCTAAGCTCAGATCAGCAGCAGTAAGATGGCGGTCGGCGGGAACGCCCCTTTATAGCCCCTGTGACGCCGCAGACAGCAAGCCAATCACTGCAATGCCCTTCTCTAAGATGGTGGGGACCAGGATCTATGTCATCACGCTGCCCACACTCTGCGTTCACCTTCATTGGCTGAGAAATGGCGCTTTTCGCGTCATTGAAACGCGACTTTGGCGCGAAAGTCGCGTACCGCATGGCCGACAAGCACAGGGGTCGGATCGGGTTTCATGAGACGCCGACTTAGCCAAAAGTCGGCGACTTTTGAAAATGATCGACCCGTTTCGCTCAACCCTACTCATAACTTTTTGGCAGTGGATTCATCTCTGTACTGTCCAGCCATTCAACAGTGAATATACACTGCCCAAAAAAATAAAGGGAACACTTAAATAACAGAATATAACTCCAAGTAAATCAAACTTCTGTGAAATCAAACTGTCCACTTAGGAAGTACCAAGATATATACAGTATCTTTCCTGTATCACTTAGGAAGCAACACTGACAATCAATTTCACATGCTGTTGTGCAAATGGAATAGATAACAGATGGAAATTATTGGCAATTATCAAGACACACTCAATAAAGGAGTGGTTCTGCAGGTGGGGACCACAGACCACATCACAGTACCAATGCTTTCTGGCTGATGTTTTGGTCACTTTTGAATGTTGGTTGTGCTTTCACACTCATTGCAGCATGAGACGGACTCACACAAGTGGCTCAGATAGTGAAGTTCATCCAGGATGGCACATGAATGCGAACTGTGGCAAGAAGGTTTGCTGTGTTTGTCAGCATAGTGTCCAGAGGCTGGAAGCACTACCATGAGACAGGCCAGTACACCAGGAGAGGTGGAGGGGGCCATAGGAGGGCATCAACCCAGCAGCAGGACTGCTACCTCAGCCTTTCTGCAAGGAGGAACAGGAGGAGCACTGCCAGAGCCCTGCAAAATGACCTCCAGCAGGCCACAAATGTGCATGTGTCTGCACAAACGGTTAGAAACCAACTCCATGAGGATGGTCTGAGTGCCCAACATCCACAGATCCACAGTGGCATTTGCCACAGAACACCAGGATTGGGAAATTCACCACTGGCACCCTGTGCTCTTCACAGATGAAAGCAGGTTCACACTGAGCACATGTGACAGATGTGACATAGTCTGGAGTTGCCATGGACTGGGATCTGCTGCCTGCAACATCCTTCAGCATGACCGATTTGGCAGTGGGTCAGTAATGGTGTGGGGTGGCTTTTCTTTGGAGGGCCGCACACCCCTCCATATGCTTGCTAGAGGTAGCCTGACTGCCATTAGGTACTGAGATGAGATCCTCAGACCCCTTGTGAGACCATATGCTGGTGCGGTTGGCCCTGGGTTCCTCCTAATGCAGAACAATGCCAGACCTCATGTGGCTGGAGTGTGTCAGCAGTTCCTGCAAGATGAAGGCATTGAAGCTATGGACTGGCCTGCTGGTTCCCCAGACCTGAATCCGATTGAACACATCTGGGACATCATGTCTCGCACCATCCACCAAAGTCATGTTGCACCACAGACTGTCCAGGAGTTGGCAGATGCTTTAGTCCAGGTTTGGGAGGAGATTCCTCAGAAGGCCATCCGCCGTCTCATCAGGAGCATGCCCAGGTGTTGTAGGGAGGTCATACAGGCACGTGGAGGCCACACACACTACTGAGCGTCATTTCCTTGTCTTGAGGCATTTCCACTGAAGTTGGATCAGCCTGTAACTTCATTTTCCACTTTGATTTTGAGCATCATTCCAACTCCAGACCTCCATGGGATATTAGTTGTGATTTAAGTAGATAATTTTTAGGTTTTATTGTTCTCAACACATTCCACTGTGTAATAAATAAAGATTTACAACTGGAATATTTCATTCAATGATATCTAGGATGTGGGATCTTAGTGTTCCCTTTATTTTTTTGAGCAGTGTATATTTATTCAGGGACAAAGTTAACATAGCTTACAACCGGTACTTTTTATAGCTTAGGATCTTAGCATCCTGTCTTTCAGCTTGCAAAGTGAAAGTAAAATATGCTCCAGCTATGCACCCACTGAGTGAACAGGAAATGTATGGTTCCTTTTTTGAAACAGTGCTTTACTGGCATTATAACACTGTTGCTGGAGATAGAAAGTCATGCACTATTAAACAGTAGTAAATAGTAGTTGATGCAGTGTTTATAACAACTAGTATTATTCCAACATTATGTATGAGCCAGAAATCTCTTTAACAATGCAAGCATAGGTAACCTCATTCTGATGCTTCATAGATTTACATTATATTGGCTCATTGTCATCAGCGATAAAAAATTGGATTGCACTCTGACCAGTGTTAATCTATGAGTCCCTGCTCATCTGCGATTTTATTCTCAGCTCAGTTCGAAATGAGAAAATAATTGTAGCATGCTGTGATTGTCCTTGTAATTCGGATGATACTCGCCAGTGCAAGTCAATAGGTGTGATATTGACTGTGAGTACCGTCCGATTTTTACACACCCATGTCCTTGAAAACCGTGAGGTGAATGGAGTTCATTGGATATGAACCCCTCTCATTTTTTTCCCCATCACTGTGAGTCACTGAGCTACGCAAGCACGCATAGCTCATCTTCTCTGCTGCATAGCATGCTGAATGCTCAAATCATGCCAGTTTTCAGCATGCCAAGTAGATGTAGCAGTGCTGGAGTCATCTATTATCTTCTCACCAGAGAGGTGAGGAATATGGTTGTTTATTTTTTTAAAACATGGGCTTCAATGGATTGGACGTAAAGGTGAGTATGTGTTTTTTTTTTTTTTAAATTCAATAAAGGAGTATGTGTTATTATTTCAAACAAGAATGCATGCTACACTTACTCAACCAGAAGCAGAATGGCAGGGGGCATGGTATTTTTTATCTTACAAACTGCTCATTATGTTCAATTTAAACACATGAAGAAATGTTTTATTTAAAAAAAAAAAAGTACTTTAAAACAATTTGAGGCAATGGGAAAACCTCTTGAAGACTATGAACCTTGATCTATTTTTAACATAGATTTCAACATAGTAGGAGGAAGCTCCAGAAGGGATCTAGTGTATCTTCACCTTAAGAAGTCCTCAGAAGTGAGATTGCTGCTGAATGTTGGAAAGAAGTTTAACAGCTAAGACATGACTGGAAATCGGATCAAATAAAAAGAGCTTCCCAATAAATATAGCAGATCAGTTGCCTCAATAAGCCTTGTAAGTGCAACATATATAGGTCGCCACCAGGAAAAAAAAGGGCGGGCACTACTATGTCAGATATAAAAGGCAATCTCCACAGGCCTCTTCATTAAAAATAGGTGGTGATCTGTGTAAATCAGAGAGATGCAACAAAATCCTTCACGAGAAGAAATACATTCACGGCACTCACCACATAAATCTTCATCCAATTTTTTTGTTTATTTACATAAGGTGTTGGAAATGTATGTTTGACCCACGCTCTGTAAAAGCCTTATCTGTGTGCAGTTAGAATACTAGTCACCCCCTCCCCATGTTTGGTAGGCGTGTGAGTGGTTGCTTTATCATATAATGTTCCTGTGCTATCTCCACTTTTTGATCATGGGGGTTAGCAGCATCTTGCACTGCATTACTATATGGCTATGTTTCAAAATATGTCAAATATCATAACAATCAGTCATGATAGAGCTGTCTATAGTACATGGAAGATCACAGAAAACAATAGAAGCTAGTAAACCAAATATTACTACATATAACTATATGTAGACCCTCTGTTTCTCTCATATTTATAAATTGTGTTTTCAGGCTCCTATCTTTGTATATTAATTACATTCTTATGTAGGTGCTTCCATGTGTTGGAAAAGCAAAGTAAACAAAGAGCATTGTGCAAAGATTTAAAAATTGGCACCAGATGACTTTATTTGGCCAGAAATACTCCAGCAAGTGCACTTCAGTTCTGCATCAGTCACATCACTTTGACATTAAGTGAATTTGAGCGTATTAAAGTATCATGTGGCACTGATGATGCTGATACCAGCCTTGCCAAACCTGTTGCAGACATTAGGACGTCAGCTGTCCTAATTTCTGCCTCACTTAGAATTAAAGACAAGATACAACTAGCATAAGTACAATTAATGGAATGAGGTGTATTTTCTTAAAATAAAATTAAATCTGCTTCTAAAAAAATGCCCTTAATATAAAAAAGAAAATATTTAAGCAAAAATAAAACATATAATTAAAATCTGATTATTTACATCAAATGAGCCACATCTTACTGATAAAGAGACGCACCTAAAGGGTTTGTCCACTTTTAAGAAATGGGCCCCAAACTTAGTAAAATACCTAAAGTAACAAACTCAGCAGGTTCTCCGCCACTGCTTCGATCCCAGTGTTTTTGTTTCAGTGGCACTGTCATGTCAGAGGCACGTGTCACCACTCTAGTCTATCACTGAGTTCAGTACTCAGAGATTTCTCCTATGCAGCCAAAGCACCTAGACTGGAGAAGCGGCTGGGAACCATCTTTGGATTCATGCTGGGTGAGTACCTGCTGAGTTTATTATTTTGGGTATTATAGAATATTTGGACAACTTTCCTGACACCCATTTTAATAAAATCTTGGAAAGCTACATATTTTAGGGGACACAGATAAACCTGTTCAATAAAACAGTAATTCACAAATTGGAGAATAAAACACAAGTGGTATCTATATATATATATATAAGAGGCATCGTGATTACTCGCTAATCCCGCCCCCTGCACAGTAGCTCCGCCCCACCACATCACCACACATAATCCTGCCCCCCACCCCATTACCACACACAATCCCACCACATTACCACACACAATCCGCCCCACATCACCACACATAATCCCGCCCGCCCACCACATCACCACACATAATCCCGCCCCCCTACCACATCACCACACATAAGAATCACCACACATAATCCCACCCCCAACACATCACCACACATAATCCTGCCCCCCAACACATCAACACACATAATCCCGCCCGCACCACATTACCACACACAATCTGCACCACATTACCGCACATAATCCCACCCCCCACCACATCACCACATAATCCCACCCGCCCACCACATCACCACACATAATCCCGCCCCCCCACCACATCACCACACATAATCCTGCCCCCCCAACACATCACCACACATAATCCCACCCCACACCACATCACCACACATAATCCCACCCCATTATCACACATAATCCTGCCCCCCAACACATCACCACACATAATCCCACCCCCCAACACATCACCACACATAATCCCGCCCCCCACCCCATTACCACACATAATCCCTCCACATCACCACACATAATCCCGCCCCCACCACATCACACTTGCTAATCCTGCCCCCTGCACAGAAGCTCCACCCCCCACATCACCACACATAGTCCTGCTCCCCACCACATTACCACACACCCACACACAATCCCACCCCATCACATTACCACACACAATCCTGCCCCATCACATTACCACACACAATCCCGCACCCATCACATTACCACACACAATCCCGCCCCCCCACCACATCACCACACATAATCCTGCCCCCAACACATCACCACACATAATCCCACCCCACACCACATTACCACACATAATCCCGCCCCCCACCACATCACCGCACATAATCCCGCCCCCCACATCACCACACATAGTCCTGCTCCCCACCACATTACCACACACCCACACACAATCCCACCCCATCACATTACCACACACAATCCTGCCCCATCACATTACCACACACAATCCCGCACCCATCACATTACCACACACAATCCCGCCCCCCCACCACATCACCACACATAATCCTGCCCCCAACACATCACCACACATAATCCCACCCCACACCACATTACCACACATAATCCCGCCCCCCACCACATCACCGCACATAATCCCGCCCCCCACATCACCACACATAATCCCGCCCCCCACCACATCACCACACATAATCCCGCCCCCCACCACATCACCACAGATAATCCCGCCACCCCACCACATTACCACAGATAATCCTGCCCCCACCACATTACCACACACAATTCCGCCCCATCACATTACCACACACAATCCCGCCCCCACCACATTACCACACACAATCCGCCCCACATCACCACACACAATCCCGCCCCCCCACCACACATAATCCCGCCCCCCCACCACATCACCACACATAATCCCGCCCCCCACATCACCACACATAATCCCGCCCCCGACATCACCACACATAATCACGCCCCCCACCACATTACCACAGATAATCCCGCCCCCACAACATTATCACAGATAATCCCGCCCCCACCAGATTACCAAACATAATCCCGCCCCCCCACCACATCACCACACATAATCCCGCCCCCCACATCACCACACATAATCCCGCCCCCCACCACATCACCACACATAATCCCGCCCCCCACCACATCACCACAGATAATCTCGCCACCCCACCACATTACCACACATAATCCCACCCCCACCACATTACCACAGATAATCCCACAACCCACCACATTACCACAGATAATCCCGCCCCCCCACCACATTACCACAGATAATCCCGCCCCCACCACATTACCACACATAATTCTGCCCCCATCATATTACCACACACAATCCGCACCACATCACCACACACAATCCCGCCCCCCACCACACATAATACCGCCCCCCCACCACATCACCACACATAATCCCGCCCCCCCACATCACCACACATAATCCCGCCCCCACCACATCACCACAGATAATCCCGCCACCCCACCACATTACCACACATAATCCCACCCCCACCACATTACCACAGATAATCCCGCAACCCACCACATTACCACAGATAATCCCACCCCCCACCACATTACCACAGATAATCCTGCCCCCCCACCACATTACCACACATAATCCCGCCCCCACCACATTACCACACACAATTCCGCCCCCATCACATTACCACACACAATCCCGCCCCCACAACATTACCACACACAATCCGCACCACATCACCACACACAATCCTGCCCCTCCACCACACATAATCCCGCCCCCCCACCACATCACCACACATAATCCCGCCCCCCCACATCACCACACATAATCCTGCCCCCAACACATCACCACACATAATCATGCCCCCCACCACATTACCACAGATAATCCCGCCCCCACCACATTACCACAGATAATCCTGCCCCCACCAGATTACCAAACATAATAACGCCCCCACCACATCACCACACATAAGCCCGCCCCCCACCACATTATCACACATAATCCCGCCCCCCCACATTACCACATGAGGCTCCGTCCCTACACATTACCAAACGAAGCTCCGTCCCCACACATTACCACATGAGGCTCCATCCCCACACATTACCATACGAGGCTCCATTCCCCCACATTACCACACGAGGCTCCATCCCCACACATTACCACATGAGGCTCCATCCCCACACATTATCACATGAGGCTCCGTCCCCACACATTACCACACGAGGCTCCATCCCCACACATTACCACACGAGGCCCCGTCCCCACACATTACCACATGAGGCTCCGCCCCCCACATTACCACATGAGGCTCCGCACCCCTACATTACCACACGAGGCTCTGTCCCCACACATTACCACACGAGGCTCCGCCCCTCCACATTACCACACGAGGCTCCATCCCCACACATTCCCACACGAAGCTCCACCCCCCCACATTACCACAAGCAGCACTTCCTTTCTATGTAATTCAACCACTTCAGCCAAGGTAAATGTACATTTAATTGCATCCGCATTCTCCCAAACCAAATTGAATGTTGTCATTATTTACTTTAGTTTAATCACCAGCAGCGTTAATTAGATAGCAATGAGCGTGCCGAGTGTTAGCTGGCCGGAAACAGCTAGTAGAAATATATTTTTTAACATACAGATATGCACCTCTAAGATTCTTCTTCTTACATTCAAGTGCATGTACCAAACCTATTCCAGCAGATGGGGTATTATATTCTTCAGTGTGGAAATGACCTACAGCAGGGTTTCCCAAACTCCAGTCATAACTACAGGGTGGGCCATGTATATGGATGCACCTACTGTAAATAAAATGGGAATGGTTGGTGATATCAACTTCCTGTTTGTGGCACATTAGTATATGGGAGGGGGAAAACTTTTCAAGATGGGTGGTGACCATGGTGGCCATTTTGGATCCAACTTTATTTTTCAATGGGAAGAGGGTAATGTGTCATCAAACTTATTGAGAATTTCACAACAAAAACAATGGTGTACTTGGTTTTAACGTATCTTTATTCTTTCATGAATTATTTACAAGTTTCTCTTTGTTTACATGCAAATTGCCTCTTCTGAGAAAAAGAGGACTTAAACTCTATAGCGCCACCTGTTCGAAGTAGCGATCCTACAAGTCACAATCAACCCTTTAACGAGTTGTGCAATATGACTTAGGATAATAGCCAAATCAGTATCTCAATTCACAGACACGGTGTTTCGTGCTGTTGGCCCTCATCAGTGCGAACATGAGAACTGATTTGGCTAGGTGAGAGGCTCTGGACTGGGGTCTAAGGGGTAACGTTTCTCCTTATGGAGAGTGACATACCATCTCTGGCTTGTCAAGGTAAGGAGGCTTATTCGCCGTGCAATGCTCCTCTGGGAAATATATGCAAATTGCCTCTTCTGAGAAAAAGAGGACTTAAACTCTATAGCGCCACCTGTTGGATGTAGAGATCCTACAAGTCACAATCAACCCTTTAACGAGTTGTGCAATATGACTTAGGATAAAAGCCAAATCAGTATCTCAATTTGCAGACACGGTGTTTCGGGCTGTTGGCCCTCGTCAGTGCGAAGAATGAGAAGTTATTTGGCTAGGTGAGAGGCTCTGGACTGGGGTCTAATGGGTAACGTTTCTCCTTATGGAGAGTGACATACCTTCTCTGGCTTGTCAAGGTAAGGAGGCTTACATGAGCTATATTTAAGGAGGGGTGCACTCTGATTGATTCCAAACCATACATAGTTAAATGGGTGCAATGCCTAGTCCAAATGTATATATGAGACAAAAAAAGGATTGGACTAACAAAGGCCTGCACAACCACATGAATTGAAAAATTAGAGCCTCTCACCTAGCCAAATCAGTTCTCATGCTTCGCACTGACGAGGGCCAACAGCCTGAAACACCGTGTCTGCCAATTGAGATACTGATTTGGCTTTTATTCTAAGTCATATTGGACAACTCGTTAAAGGGTTGATTGTGACTTGTAGGATCACTACTTCCAACAGGTGGCGCTATAGAGTTTAAGTCCTCTTTTTCTCAGAAGAGGCAATTTGCATAAAACTTTTATTGTCACCACAAAAAAACACACATAAAAACAATTAAAACCATGTAATATATACACATAACACCTCCATTCCTAGACAATATACCTGCCAAAGCACTTAGTAAGTCATAAACTTACACATCAGGCAGTGATGATAAATGAAAATAACACTATCCACCCTCATATGTACATATAAGTCGCCAACATAAAGAAAACCTGTGCAAGAATGTTTTTAGAAAATTTAGACCAAATAACAGGTGGAAAACTTGTCCTTAATCCCATGCAATAAGTCCCTATACAACCTGATAATGAATCCTTGCACTGCAGTAACACCGTCAGATGTAGTCCAGGCAAAGAGATAAGGTAAGGTCTAGAGTATGTATAAAGCTTACTATGTGGCATATATAGTAAGGGAAGGTGGGAAAAGGGCTCCTAGATCAAGAGTAGTAAAGTCGGCATCGCTGCCATAAATACAGGAATAAATAGAAGGGAAAGAGAGCCCAGCAGCTTCTAGGTCAGGGTAGCCAAGCCGGCCTACATATCATGAATAGCCGGCATGAAGCTGGAATGGGGTGTGAGGAGAAACCCCACGCGTATCGCTGCCGCAGCAGCTTCGTCAGGGGAAGTAGGTTTGTGGTGAGAAACCCTAGTTTAAATAACACTTGTAATTAAGTAAAGTACATACCGCTGTGCTGCTGTGAAGATGGGGGGCGTATACCAGAGGGAGCGCCGGCCGCAATGAGAAATAGTTCAACGGAAGTATAGAGAATCTCCATGGAGAAAATTTGCGCATGCGCACCCACGGTTCAGATCCAAGCCGTGTTGCGCACGCGCAGGACACAAGAGACACACAGGGCCCACATACACGCCCTGTGTGTCTCTTGTGTCCTGCGCGTGCGCAACACGGCTCGGATCTGAGATGCTACAGCAGCTGGATTTTGTAAGGGTGCCATTTGTGAGTAGCTAATATCAGCCAAAGGGATGTTTGACTGATGCCAGTTTCATCATAAAGAAAGGTGGCTATATTGGTCACTAACTTTTTGGGGTTTTGTTTTTGAATGTCAGAAATGTTTATTTCTAAGTGTTGTGCAGTTATATTGGTTTACCTGGTGAAAATAAACAAGTGAGAAGGGAATATATCTGGTTTTTATTAAGATGCCTAATAATTCTGTACAGTAATAGTTACCTGCACAAACAGATATCCTCCTTAGATAGCCAAATCTGAAAAAAAAAAACACTCCAACTTCCAAAAATATTAAGCTTTGATATTTATGAGTCTTTTGGGTTGATTGAGAACATAGTTGTTGATCAATAATAAAAATAATCCTCTTAAATACAACTTGCCTAATAATTCTGCGCACAGTGTAGAGTAGGGAATAATTTTAGTTAATTTTACAGTAAACAACCTGAGGCTATTAGATGACTGCCTGTTTGTACTGACCAATTATTGGGAACAAACTTCCTGTTATTTGGGCAGTATAAGTGCTTCCTTAGAGTATAAAAGAGCTTTCCGGGGTCACAGACATATCACGCAGCAGATAACATAAAGGGAACCTGTCAGGTGGTTCATGCTGCCCCAAACATAGGTAATATGAATCACAGGCTGCTCAGTTCAGCCA
Organism: Ranitomeya variabilis; assembly: GCF_051348905.1. Taxonomy (NCBI): domain Eukaryota; kingdom Metazoa; phylum Chordata; class Amphibia; order Anura; family Dendrobatidae; genus Ranitomeya; species Ranitomeya variabilis. The sequence continues at coordinate 346,728,413 of NC_135237.1, read as the reverse complement.
GGTATATATTTTTATTTGAAACAAGCCACATTTTCCACGAAATTATAGTTTGAAGACTCAGGGACCAAAGCTGGAGATCAGACTTATTCCAGCGCCACAGCAGGCCTCGCCCTATGAAATGCATATGATGTATGCCATAAAAGGTACAATAATAGCACCTAAAGGGAGTCTGTAAGGAGATTCATGCAGCATGAATCGCAACCTGGCTGCATAATTGCAACCAGGCATATGATTCTCTGAAACGCTCTGTCTCCTCCCACCTCTGGCCATCTCCTCCCAGCACTGCTGCACTTGATTCAAAATTTACATCAGAAAATTTTTGTTTTGCCCATTCTGCAAATTCAACGCGCCGATGTGAGTCTTCTTCGTTGAGATGCTGCAGCAGCTGGATTTTGTAAGGGTGCCATTTGTGAGTAGCTAATATCTGCCGAATGGATATTTGACTGATGCCAGATCGGTGCTCTGAATTTGCAGAATGGGCAGAACAAAAATTGGAACAGGACCCTCAGTTAACACAGAACATTATGTTCAGTGATGAGGCAAACATTTTTGGGTCGGCCATTTACATGTATACACCTAAATCAAATCATTTGGTATCTTTATGTTTGAAGCATGATATGTGGGAAAAGGTTGAAAAGTCACAGGGAGCCAAATAATTTCGCAAGGCACTGTAGAATGGGGGTTATTATTGCTGTTTTGGAGCAAAAATGAAGTATACACAATAACAATGTCCCCTTTTTTGTACTCTAATAGGGAATAGTGTCCTGGCTGTTCGACCCATGTCTGATTCTAGTGTCTTGTTGGCCACAACACTAGAGTAGCCTGGAGTGTAGGCTGGCATGGCATGAAACCTATAGCTCCTTCTCCACTATATTTTTACACTGTCTCTGCCTTTTGAGTATGTGGAGAAAGTTTTTACTGCGGAATCTCTACTTGTCTTTGTCAGTTTTCTAATGAAAGATAAGCAGTTATTTGCCAATCCCACTGTCTCATGAGCTATGTTCCCTTGATAAAAACATAAAAGATAACACTAAATAAAAAGGCTCATATTTCTGGAGCCATATGGCGGAGGAAAAAATGGAATACTCAAGGCAGGAGCGGAATAAAATCAGGTAAAAAACTGTCCAAATTTGACCTTCTGACAAGTCTTCTTTACCCAGTACACTGTATGACAGAATTTTACATATTCATGAATTGCTGGTGAACTTTATTCATCGTTATAAGAATGTCATATCTAGAATCAATATGTAGTATGTTCACTATTGATAGCAAGATTTACTTTCCTTGCTACTTGCTTAATAAACGTACAAGAATTGGAGTGGATAGTGATAGGCAAGGTAAACAGAATGTCCTTAATACGGGATAAAGATGAGGACAGTCAAATGTTCATATATATACAGCAGGTGAAGTAAGCATTAATCCACATCATAGATTTCTTTGCCTTTGTGGATTGGATAGCTTGTTACCGACATCAAGTTAAAATTTCATGTCAATAGCACCTTTAGAAATATAAATAAATAAATAAATATATATATATATATATATATATATATATATATATATATATATATATATATATATATATATATATATAAAAACATCCTTCTCACCCGCAATGGGGGTGGACTTTGTTGTCCTTTATCATTCGCAGGTCCTCTACCAGAGGCCTTGGAGTTTGAGGGTTCTGTGCAAGATCTTAGTTGTTCCCAGCATTGCGCTTTTCTGGACAGAGGGCTCAGATGTTGCTCCTGGGATCTGTTGTAGCCGTTCTTCCAACTTAGGGGTCACTGCTCCAAGTACTCCTATCACTACTGGACTCACTCTTGCCTTCAACTTCCACATCTTCTCCAGTTCCCCTTTGAGGTCCTGGTATGTCTCCAGCTTCTAATATTCCTTCTTTCTGATGTTGCTGTCACTTGGCACTGCCACATCTACTGTCTTCTGATACAGGTATACAATATACACTTTTTAAGTGGGAGAACTTGCACAATTGGTGGCTAACTAAATACTTTGTTCTTCACTGTATGTATGTATATATATATATATATATATATATATATATATATATATATGTAGCGCCCCCACTGCCGCAGGGCCGAGGGGTACCCGGTACCGGGCCTCTGAGTCTCTGCTCTGGGGTTGTCACGGTGGCTAGGCCCGGTCCGTGACCCTGCTGAGGGGCGTACAGTGAATAAATTATATGGATGGTGGTAGTGGTGGTGGTGGTGCGGTGCAGTAAATAACGAGGACACCAGGTTGCAGTCTCTTTACCTCTTTACTGAAGATCTCTGGGTCCTCAGTCCGGAATCCGGATAACCAGGCTGCGCAAGTCCGGCCGGTCCAATGGCACCTCCAGAGTTCTCTTAACAGGTGGAAATCTGTGCCTTCCTTCTAGCACTAGGTGTTGCGGTCCTTCCCTGCTGTGCTTACGGAAAGTCCCCACAACTGTTGTGTCCGTTTCTTAAGTTCCCTCACAACTCAATTAGATGATGTTCTGCTAATCCTCCGTCCCTCCCTGATGTTGCGGTTAGGACGGCACCCGTATAACGGGTAGGCTCGGAGCTCTTCCGGGACCCTAGAGTCGCCCCTCTCCACAAGTTGCCCCCCAAGACTGCATAGGTGATTTGGGTGAGACAGCCCGCCTTAGACTGACTGTCCTGCCGTTGGTTTAGAGTATTGCCTGAAGCTGAATATTGTAATACTCCCTCGGCGTTCCGGCCGCCGGTTGTGCGCCTCAGTAGGATGTTGCCTCGGTCTCACAGCACGACTCCTACTGGTATTCTCCTTCTTGCTTTGATCTCGTTTCTCACTCAGCACAATCTATCTCGCTTCTAATCCTTCCTTGGGCACCGCCGCTATGCTGAGCAGGCACGGTCCCGTTACATTCTTTCTTGTAGCCAGGCCTCTGTCAGGATCCCACCCCTGACAGGGACCCTACCGAATCTTCTCTCACAACACCCTCTGCCACAAGGTGTTGCCTGGTTCCAACCCAGTCAGCTTTCTGATCTAACTTCCTGCCTGACCCCCAGTTTACCCACTATGGTGGGGAGTGGCCTAGTGAATAGAACCCTTAGCTCCCCCCAGAGGCCCGGCTGTGAAATGTATTGGTGTCTGTGATACCTGATCAGACGAACTCCTTCAGTGCCATCAGACGCACCATAGCTCCCCTTAGTGGCGGAGCCACAGTACTGCAACGACCAGGACTCTGGGGCGCTGCATATATACAGTCCAAAGATTTTTCTGTATTTTCATGACTATGAAAATTGTAAATTCACACTGAAGGCATCAAAACTATGAATTAACACATGTGGAATTATATACGTAACAAAAAAGTGTGAAACAACTGAAAATATGTTTTATATTCTAGGTTCTTCAAAGTAGCCACCTTTTGCTTTCATGACTGCTTTGCACACTCTTGGCATTCTCTTGATGAGCTTCAAGAGTTAGTCACCAGGAATGGTTTTCACTTCACAGGTGTGCCCTGTCAGGTTTAATAAGTGGGATTTCTTGCCTTATAAATGGGGTTGGGACCATCAGTTGTGTTGAGCAGAAGTCTGGTGGATACACAGCTCTATATAGCAGAGCCGATCAGGCTATGCCAGCTTCTAGCCTCCCATGGAGGCTTTTGAAGCATTGCAAAAGTAAAAAAAATGTTTTAACCCCTTCACCCCCAAGGGTGGTTTGCACGTTAATGACCGGGCCAATTTTTACAATTCTGACCACTGTCCCTTTATGAGGCTATAACTCTGGAACGCTTTGACGGATCTTGGCGATTCTGACATTGTTTTCTCGTGACATATTGTACTTCATGTTAGTGGTAAAATTTATTCGATATAACTTGCGTTTATTTGTGAAAAAAATGGAAATTTGGCGAAAATTTTGAAAATTTTGCAATTTTCCAACTTTGAATTTTTATGCCCTTAAATCACAGACATATGTCACGCAAAATACTTAATAAGTAACATTTCCCACATGTCTACTTTACATCAGTACAATTTTGGAACCAAAATTTTTTTTTGTGACGGAGTTATAAGGGTTAAAAGTTGACCAGCAATTTCTCATTTTTACAACACCATTTTTTTTTAGGGACCACATCTCATTTGAAGTCATTTTGAGGGGTCTATATGATAGAAAATACTCAAGTGTGACACCATTCTAAAAACTGCACCCCTCAAGGTGCTCAAAACCACATTCAAGAAGTTTATTAACCCTTCAGGTATTTCACAGGAATTTTTGGAATGTTTAAATAAAAATGAACATTTAACTTTTTTTCACACAAAATTTATTTCAGCTCCAATTTGTTTTATTTTACCAAGGGTAACAGGAGAAAATGGACCCCGAAAGTTGTTGTACAATTTGTCCTGAGTACGCTGATACCCCATATGTGGGGGTAAACCACTGTTTGGGCGTATGGCAGAGCTCGGAAGGAAAGGAGCGCCATTTGACTTTTCAATGCAAAATTGACTGGAATTGAGATGGGACGCCATGTTGCGTTTGGAGAGCCCCTGATGTGCCTAAACACTGAAACACCCTACAAGTGACACCATTTTGGAAAGTAGACCCCCTAAGGAACTTATCTTGATGTGTGGTGAGCACTTTGACCCACCAAGTGCTTCACAGAAGTTTATAATGCAGAGCCGTAAAAATAAAAAATCATATTTTTTCACAAAAATGATCTTTTCGCCCCCAATTTTTTATTTTCCCAAGGGTAAGAGAAGAAATTGGACCCCAAAAAATGTTGTGCAATTTGTCCTGAGTACGATGATACCCCATATGTGGGTGTAAACCATTGTTTGGGCGCATGGCAGAGCTTGGAAGGGAAGGAGCGCCATTTGACTTTTCAATGCAAAATTGACTGGAATTGAGATGGGACGCCATGTTGCGTTTGGAGAGCCCCTGATGTGCCTAAACATTGAAACTCCCTACAAGTGACACCATTTTGGAAAGTAGACCCCCTAAGGAACTTATCTAGATGTGTGGTGAGCACTTTGACCCACCAAGTGCTTCACAGAAGTTTATAATGCAGAGCCATAAAAATAAAAAACCATATTTTTTCACAAAAATGATCTTTTCGCCCCCAATTTTTTATTTTCCCAAGGGTAAGAGAAGAAATTGGACCCCAAAAAATGTTGGCCAATTTGTCCTGAGTACGCTGATACCCCATATGTGGGTGTAAACCATTGTTTGGGCGCATGGCAGAGCTTGGAAGGGAAGGAGCGCCATTTGACTTTTCAATGCAAAATTGACTGGAATTGAGATGGGACGCCATGTTGCGTTTGGAGAGCCCCTGATGTGCCTAAACATTGAAACTCCCTACAAGTGACACCATTTTGGAAAGTAGACCCCCTAAGGATCTTATCTAGATGTGTTTTGAGAGCTTTGAACCCCCAAGTGTTTCACTACAGATTATAACGCAGAGCCGTGAAAATAATTTTTATTTTTTTTCTCAAAAATGATTTTTTAGCACCCAGCTTTGTATTTTTACAAGGGTAACAGAATAAATTGGACCCCAAAATTTGTTTTCCAATTTGTCCTGAGTACGCTGATACCCCATATGTGGGGGGGAACCACTGTTTGGGCGCATGACAGAGCTCGGAAGGGAAGGAGCGCCATTTGGAATGCAGACTTAAATGGATTGGTCAGCAGCCGTCACGTTGCATTTGCAGAGCCCCTGATGTACCCAAACAGTACAAACCCCCCACAAGTGACCCCATATTGGAAACTAGACCTCCCAAGGAACTTATCTAGATGTGTTTTGAGAACTTTGAACCCCCAAGGGTTTCACTAAAGTTTATAGCGCAAAGCCGTGAAAATAAAAATTCTTTTTTTTTTTCACAAAAATGATTTTTTTAGCCCCCAGTTTTGTGTTTTCACAAGGGTAACAGGATAAATTAGACCCCAAAAGTTGTTGTCCAATTTGTCCTGAGTACGCTGATACCCCATATGTGGGGGGGAACCACTGTTTGGGTGCATGACAGAGCTCGGAAGGGAAGGAGCGCCATTTGGAATGCAGCCTTAAATGGATTGGTCTGCAGGCGTCACGTTGCATTTGCAGAGCCCCTGATGTACCCAAACAGTACAAACCCCCCACAAGTGACCCCATTTTGGAAACTAGACCTCCCAAGGAACTTATCTAGATGTGTTGTGAGAACTTTGAACCCCCAAGTGTTTCACTACAGTTTATAACGCAGAGCCGTGAAAATAAAACATCTTTTTTTTCCCACAAAAATGATTTTTAGCCCCCCAAATTTTTATTTTCCTAAGGATAACAAGAGAACTTGGACCCCAGAAGTTGTTGTTCAATTTGTCCCGAGTACGCTGATAACACATATGTTGGGGTAAACCCCTTTTTGGGCGCACGGGAGAGCTCGGAAGGGAAGGAGCACTGTTTTACTTTTTCAATGCAGAATTGGCTGGAATTGAGATTGGACGCCATGTCGCGCTTGGAGAGCCCCTGATGTGCCTGGACAGTGGAAACTCCCCAATTCTACCTGAAACCCTAACCCAAACACACCCCTAACCCTAATCCCAACGGTAACCCTAACCACACCCCTAGCCCTGACACACCCATAATTCTAATCCCAACCCTAATCCAAACGTAAATGTAATCCAAACCCTAACCCTAACTTTACCTCCAACCCTAGCCCTAACCCTAACCCTAACCCTACCCCTAACCCTAACCCTAAACGTGACTGAAATACGTGGCACTGAAATACGTGGCACTGAAATACGTGGCACTGAAATACGTGGCACTGAAATACGTGATACGTGGCACTTAAATACGTGGCACTGAAACACGTGGCACTGAAATACGTGATACGTGGCACTGAAATACGTGGCACTGAAATACGTGGCACTGAAATACGTGGCACTGAAATACGTGGCACTGAAATACGTGGCACTGAAATACGTGGCACTGAAATATGTGATACGTGGCACTGAAATACGTGGCACTGAAATATGTGGCACTGAAATACGTGGCACTGAAATACGTGGCACTGAAATACGTGGCACTGAAATATGTGATACGTGGCACTGAAATACGTGGCACTGAAATACGTGGCACTGAAATACGTGGCACTGAAATATGTGGCACTGAAATACGTGGCACTGAAATACGTGGCACTGAAATATGTGATACGTGGCACTTAAATACGTGGCACTGAAATACGTGGCACTGAAATACGTGGCACTTAAATACGTGGCACTTAAATACGTGGCACTGAAATATGTGATACGTGGCACTTAAATACGTGGCACTGAAACACGTGGCACTGAAATACGTGGCACTGAAATACGTGGCACTGAAATACGTGGCACTGAAATACGTGGCACTGAAATATGTGATACGTGGCACTGAAATATGTGGCACTGAAATACGTGGCACTGAAATACGTGGCACTGAAATACGTGGCACTGAAATACGTGGCACTGAAATATGTGATACGTGGCACTGAAATACGTGGCACTGAAATACGTGGCACTTAAATACGTGGCACTTAAATACGTGGCACTGAAATATGTGATACGTGGCACTTAAATACGTGGCACTGAAATACGTGGCACTGAAATACGTGGCACTGAAATACGTGGCACTGAAATACGTGGCACTGAAATACGTGGTACTAAAATATGTGGCACTGAAATACGTGATACGTGGCACTGAAATACGTGAAAATACGTGAAATACGTGGCACTGAAATACGTTATACGTGGCACTGAAATACGTGGCACTGAAATACGTGGCACTGAAATACGTGGCACTGAAATACGTGGCACTATGACTGTCAGAAAATGTTCATTAAACGGTTAGGGGTGAGGTTAGGGGTAGAGTTAGGGTTAGGGTTTGGATCCCTTTATCACCTTGATGGTGGTGGGTGGCTTTTCAATGTGTTTTCTTTTTTTTTTCGATAAAAATGCATGCGTTTTTAACGCAAACAAACGCATGTGCTTAAAAACGCAAGAAAATACTGCAGGTTGTATTTCTGAAAATGAACGCATGCAGAAAAAAACCGCATGCGTTTGAAAACGCGACCAAACGCGTACAAAAAAAACGCATGCGTTTTCAATGTTAAATATAGGGAAAAAACGCATGCGTTTTTTTGTGCAAAAAACGCTGCAGACAAAAACGCAAGTGTGAAACCAGCGACGCTTTTTATAGCAAAAAAGTTTTTGCGTCTCCACATTTTGAGACCTATAATTTTTCCACATTTTGCTCCACAGAGTCATGTGAGGTCTTGTTTTTTGCGGGACGAGTTGACGTTTTTATTGGTAACATTTTCGGACACGTGACCATTTTTGATTGCTTTTTATTCCGATTTTTGTGAGGCAGAATGACCAAAAACCTGCTATTCATGAATTTCTTTTGGGAGAGGCGTTTATACCGTTCCGCGTTTGGTAAAATTGATAAAGCAGTTTTATTCGTCGGGTCAGTACGATTACAGCGATATCTCATTTATATCATTTTTTTATGTTTTGGCGCTTTTATACGATAAAAACTAAAATATAGAAAAAATAATTATTTTGGTATCGCTTTATTCTCAGGACTATAACTTTTTTATTTTTTTGCTGATGATGCTATATGGCGGCTTGTTTTTTGCGGGACAAGATGTCGTTTTCAGCGGTACCATGGATATTTATATCAGTCTTTTTGATCGTGTGTTATTCCACTTTTTGTTCGGCGGTATGGTAATAAAGCGTTGTTTTTTGCCTCGTTTTTTTTTTTTTTCTTACGGTGTTTACTGAAGGGGTTAACTAGTGGGGCAGTTTTATAGGTTGGGTCGTTACGGACGCGGCGATACTAAATATGTGTACTTTTATTGTTTTGTTTTTTTTATTTAGATAAAGAAATGTATTTATGGGAATAATATATTTTTTTTTATTATTATTTATTTAGGATTTTTTTTTTTTTTTTTTTTACACATGTGGAAAAAATTTTTTTTTACTTTTTTACTTTGTCCCAGGGGGGGACATCACAGATCATTGATCTGGCAGTGTGCACAGCACTCTGCCAGATCGACGATCTGCTGTGCAGGGCTGCAGGCTTACGAAGTGTCTGCTCTGAGCAGACACTCGGTAAGCCACCTCCCTCCCTGCAGGACCCGGATGCCGCGGCCATCTTGGATCCGGGACCTGCGGCGAGGAGGGAGGTAGGAGACCCTCAGAGCAACGCGATCACATCGCGTTGCTCCGGGGGTCTCAGGGAAGCCCGCAGGGAGCCCCCTCCCTGCGCGATGCTTCCCTATACCGCCGGTACACTGCGATCATGTTTGATCGCGGTGTGCCGGGGGTTAATGTGCCGGGGGCGGTCCGTGACCGCTCCTGGCACATAGTGCCGGATGTCAGCTGTGATATGCAGCTGACACCCGGCCGCGATCGGCTGCGCTCCCCCCGTGAGCGCCGCTGATCGATGATGACGTTCTATCCCGTCGGCGGTCATACGGGCCCACCCCACCTCGACGGGATAGTACGTCAGATGTCAGAAAGGGGTTAAAAATTATGAAAAACATAAAAAAAAAATAAAAGTTTAAATCACCCCCCTTTTGCCCCATTCAAAATTAAAAAAAAAATAAAAATACACATATTTGGTATCGATGGGTTCAGAATCGCTGGCTCTATCAATAAAAAAAGGATTAACCTGATCGCTAAATGGCGTAGCGAGAAAAAAAATTCAAAACGCCAGAATTGCGTTTATTTGGTTACCGCGACGTTGCATTAAATGCAATAACAGGCTATCAAAAGAACGTATCTGTGCAAAAATTGTATCATTAAAAAAGTCAGCTCGGTAAGCAAGAAATAAGCCCTCACCCGACCCCAGATCACAAAAAATGGAGACACTACAGGTAACGGAAAATTGAGCATTTTTTTTTTTTTACGCAAAGTTTGGGATTTTGTTTTACCACTTAGATAAAAAATAACCTAGACATGTTTGGGTCTATGAACTCATAATGACCTGGAGAATCATAATGGCAGATCAGTTTTAGCATTTAGTGAACCTAGCAAAAAAGCCAACAAAAAAACAGTGTGGGATTGAACTTTTTTTGCAATTTGGAATTTTTTTCCCATTTTCTAGTACAAGACATGGTAAAACCAATGGTGTTGTTCAAAAGTACAACTCATCCCGCAAAAAATAAGCTCTCACAAGGCCATATTGACTGAAAAATAAAAAGTTATGGCTCTGGGAAGGAGGGGAGCGATAAACGAAAAAGCGAAAATACCAAGGGTCATGAAGGGGTTAAGAGGCTCCTCTGTCCTCCACTCATTGCCTGTAGTAATGGCACCTGTTTGAACTTGTTATCAGTATAAAAGAAATAACTGAGGTGTTCTTTTTACTGACATTTTCAAAATGGTCGAGGATCCTAGAATGAAACTCTGAAGGTCAAGGTAAATCAAAAGAAAATGAAAAAATTGGAGCGCTCACCAAGATCCTTCTTGACTTGCAATTTTATTCCATGGTAAAACGTGACATCAAGCCATATTAAAGTGCAGAGTGCAGGTAGCAGGGGAGCTATTCAGATGAGAGAGCCTGACGGACAATGGCCGTTTCGCGCTTGCTTAGCGCTTCTACTTAGAGGAGGGAGAGGGAAAAAGAAGAGAGGGAGAGAGAAGAGGGAGAGCAAAACAGCTGCAAATATGTTACAAATAGCAAAGTAATTCACAACATGAAACACCAGTGAGTTCGTAAGGTAAGACTGCATAAATACAGTAGGACATCAATAGCTAATATGTGGGAAAATGCATTTTTTTACTTGATAATAGTGTTCTGATAAAAAAAAGCCATAAAAACATAACATCACTAATATCACTAATATTTGTACAGTAATTTTAATTATTCTTAGTGTTTAACCTACTTGGTAAATGTCACTAAAACAATCAGTTCCCAACACGATGTGCCAACTGTTCTTCATATTTTAATAAGAAAAATCTTGTTTGCATAATTTACCCTTCAAAGCAAAAATAAATCTGTTATTAGTACAGTCATCTGGGAACATTTGTCATATTATTGTTTTGATAGTAGCTTGTTAATGACAATATAATCTGTTAAATATATTTCCGAAAATCATACATTTATGCAAAATACACAAACATTTCAACCCCCTTTTAATAATGACCTAGAAAATATGAGTTCGTGAAAAAATATTGGCTTGTGTGTTTCAAGTTCATCAATCATCATGATGATCCTGTCAATAATCTATTTATATTTAATATCTCAGTAAGAATGCTAGATGACTAGATATCTCTGTGATCAGTGCTAGACGCCTCCTTTCCTTTTGTGCTACTGCAGACTGATAACACCAACTGATTGCACCAACTGACATTCCATAGTTCTGGAATGTGAAGGGGAGCACAATATACATATAGACTAGGGTTGAGCGAAACGGATCGTTCATTTTCAAAAGTCGCCGACTTTTGGCAAAGTCGGGTTTCGTGAAACCCGACCCGACTCCAGCATGGGATCGGCCACGTGGTCGGCGATCTTGGCGCCAAAGTCGCGTTTTGTATGACGCCTTCCCCGCCATTTTTTCAGCCAATTAAGGAGTGTGGGCAGCGTGATGACATAGGTTCCGGCCTGGTTTCTGCGGCGTCATAGAGCCATATTACCGTTTGGGCTGCAGTGATTTCCGAAGTCAAACACAACACATGCTTTGCACGGAGGGGAGAGAGAGAGAGAGAGAGAGAGAGAGAGAGAGAGACTAAATAATCCACATTGACTTGCATTGGGTCTCGTGTTCCGGTCCGGAACCCGACTTTACAGCAGAATCGGCCGATTTCACGCGATCCGACTTTCGAAAAGGTCGGGTTTCACAAAACCCAACTCGACCCTAAAAAAGCTAAAGTCGCTCAACCCTAATATAGACATCTGAATAAATAAAAAAATCCCCCATGCAAGTGTGTATCATGATATGCATATGTTTAGAGGATTTCTTATAGCGTCAGTCCAAAGGAATGTAATCTAAATGGAACTGGAAAAACAGTGGAAGTTTACTGAGTTTCTTTTACCATTAAAAAAAATGTTCATTATTCAATGAATAGTATGAATTTTAGTCACAACAGGAATTGTTTCCTACCAATAAACTCCAAGATGCTGAGTTGTGATTAAATACCATAATAACACAAAAAAAAGTCCACTTAGAAATGGAATCAGAGCTTCAGAGACATAAGCTGAAATGCAAAAAAAATATGTGTTAAATAAGTGTTCAAAAAACAATAGCAAATATTCTTGAGGCCAAATTAAAATGTACTTATTTTTATTTTGATACTTACAAAAAAGGTAAAATAACTGAAAGGGAATACTGTCACCAGGTTTTTGCTACCTCATCTGAGAGCAGCATAATGTAGTGAAAGACATCCTGATTCCAGAGATGCATCACTTAGTTTACTTGATGCAACAGTTGTCATGTTCTGACATTTCTCTGTTGTAAATGTACTAGTGCTCCAAGAGCTAAGCCCGTCCCCACAACAGCTTTCTACGTACATTGTATGTTGATAGTTAGCTGCTTATCAGAGAAGGAGGCGTGGTTGGACCAGCAAATGTGAAGGAACTTGTCCAGCAATAATAAAAACACTATGGGTACTGTCACACTATACGATTTACCAACGATCACGACCTGCGATACGACCTGGCCGTGAACGTTGGTAAGTGGTTGTGTGGTCGCTGGAGAGCTGTCACACAGTCAGCTCTCCAGCGACCAACGATGCCGAGGTCCCCGGGTAACCAGGGTAAACATCGGGTTACTAAGCGCAAGGCCGCGCTTAGTAACCCGATGTTTACCATGGTTACCAGCGTAAAAGTAAAAAAAAAAAACAGTACATACTCACATTCCGGTGTCTGTCCCCCGGCGTTCTGCTTCTCTCCACTGTGTCTGCACCAGCCGGAAAGCACAGCGGTGACGCCACCGCGTTACCGCTGTGCTCGCTTTCCGGCTGGCCGGCGCTCACAATGCAGAGAAGCAGAACGCCGGGGGACAGACACCGGAATGTAAGTATGTACTGTTTTTTTTTTTTTACTTTTACGCTTGTAACCACGTTAAACATCGGGTTACTAAGCGCGGCCCTGCGCTTAGTAACCCGATGTTTACCCTGGTTACAAGCGAACGCATCGCTGGATCGCTGTCACACACAACGATCCAGCGATGACAGCGGGAGATCCAGCGACGAAAGAAAGTTCCAAACGATCTGCTACGACGTACGATTCTCAGCAGGATCCCTGATCGCTGCTGCGTGTCAGACACAGCGATATCGTATGGATATCGCTGGAACGTCACGGATCGTACCGTCGTAGCGATAAAAGTGCCACTGTGTGACAGTACCCTATCTCCTGCTGCTAAAACAATTATTGTATTGAAATGCCAGACATCACTGAAATCAGTGTCTCAGCCTTTACCTCATGCTGACTTCAGATTCAATAGTAAAAACCTGCTGAGCTGACAGATTCCCTTTAATATATTACCAAAACAGGAAATAAAGTTCCCCTGTGTTAATTGTCTGTTTGCTTGAATCATCAGTACTGTTTCAAGAAAGCAATGTCTTCATTGTCATATGCGTGGAAGGAATAATAGCAAGTGTAATTTAATCTAGAAGGCTTATAGAAACTTAATTTTTAAATTTAAATTTTTGACACTTTGTTTCATTGCAGCCATTTGGAAAATTCAAAAAAGTTATTTTTTTTCTCATTAATGTACACTCTGCACCCCATTTTGACTGAAAAAAACAAATGTAGTAATTTTTGCAAATTTCTTAAAATTGAAAAATTGAAATATCACATGGTCATAAGTATTCAGAGCCTTTGCTCAGTATTGAGTAGAAGCACCCTTTGAGCTAGTACAGCCATGAGTCTGCTTGGGAATGATGCAACAAGTTTTTCACACCTGGATTTGGGGATCCTCTGCCATTATTTCTTGCAGATCCTCTCCAGTTCCGTCAGGTTGAATGGTGAACGTTGGTGGACAGCCATTTTCAGGTCTCTCCAGAGATGCTCAATTGGGTTTAGGTCAGGGCTCTGGCTGGGCCAGTCAAGAATGACCCACAGAGTTGTTCTGAAGACACTCCTTTGTAAAGAGTTGTGTGCTATTTTCATTGTCTTGTTGTAAGGTGAACCTTCGGCCAACCCTGAGGTCCAGAGAACTCTGGAAGAGGTTTTCATCCAGGATATCTATGTACTTGGCCGCATTCGTGTTTCCTTCAATGGCAACCAGTCGTCCTGCCCCTGCAGCTGAAAAACACCCCCATAGCATGATGCTGCCACCACTATGTTTCACTGTTGGGATTGTATTGGGTAGGTGATGAGCAGTGACTGGTTTTCTCCACACATACCACTTAGAATTATCACCAAAAAGGTCTATTTTCATTTCATCAGACCAGAGAATCTTATTTCTCATAGTCTGAGAGTCCTTCATGTGATTTTTAGCAAACTCTATGTGAGCTTTGATATGTCTTGCACTGAGGAAAGGCTTCTGTCTGGCCACTCTGCCATAAAGGCCCAACTAGTGTCATGTCGGACGCTGTTCATACTAGGGCGTTTGGCAGACAGCGGTAATTCCGCTTTTGTCCACTATGCGCTCAGTGGCGTCGGCTAGATTTTATCTAGCTGGTCCGGGGTTAATTTATCTGGTGCTCGGATTGGAAGCTGGTTCACGCCCACTGCCTTTAAATTGTTCTTCTGAACAATGGGCGTCGCCGATTATAGCTTCTGTCTTGTGCTTGGTTATCTCAGTCTGGAGTGGTGGTCTAGGAGTAGGAGTATCGTATCTGGTGGTGTATATTTCCCTTTGTCATATTTTCCTCCTTCCTATATTTGTATTTGTTTTGCCCTGTGCACTTATTGTGTATTCCTGTGTAACTGCGGCGTGGTGTATATTTTCCATTATCCTTGTCTGTGCTAACTGTGGGTATTGGTTAGTGGTCTCTTCACTGGGTGGTGGGTGGTGGTTTCAGCCAGTGGTTGTAACAGGAGACAGGGTGAGGATGGAGGCCCAGACATGCACACCATCAGTGTAAACTCTGGGAGAGGGTCAGTCAGGGTTTCCCAGAGTTGAGGGAAATCGCAGGGGCCCGGGTTTAGCTCTTGCCTACCTAGGTTTTCCCGTGACAACTAGGTTTCCCGTGACATTATAATCGGCCAACATTATTTGAATTCCATGGATCCCATGACTTCCATAACCCGCCAGTTGGAGGCGCTGTCCCTACAGGTCACTGAGTTGAGGGGGCAGTGCAGCAACAGGGACTAGCTGTATCTAATGTGCAAGCTGGAGCAGCAGGTAGAGTTGCTGAGCCTAAGTTTCCTTTGCCTGAAAGGTTTGCTGGGGAACGCAGTAAATTTGTTACTTTTCGTGAAGCTTGCAAACTTTATTTTCGTATGCGCCCGATCTCCTCAGGTAATGAGGCTCAGCGTGTGGGTCTGGTGTTGTCTTTACTAAACAGGGATCCTCAAGCATGGGCGTTTTCTTTGCCTTCTGATTCTGCTGCATTTAACTCAGTGGAGAGTTTTTTTTTCTGTTCTTGGACACATTTATGATGATCCGGACAGAATGGCTCTAGCAGAATCTGAGATACATGCTATTCGACAGGGGGAGCGTGTTGCAGAGGATTACTGTTCTGAATTTCGCCGCTGGGCGGTCGACACACAGTGGAATGATCCCGTGCTGCGGAGTCAGTTTATTCATGGGGTTTCTGGAAGGGTTAAAAAAGCCCTCCTGATGTACGAGACTCCTGCTTCTCTAGATTCCGCTATGAGTCTTGTTGTCCGCATTGATCGCCGTTTGCGTCAGGGGGAGCATGAGACGCCGCCTATGGGAGAAGGTGTAGGTTCACGTGAGGTTGCTGCAGGTGAGCCCACGGAGCCTATGCAAATCGCAGGGGTGCCACAGGTTAAGCAGAGAGCCTGTTTTTACTGTGGTAAAACTGGTCATTTTGTTAACATTTGTCCTCTGCTGTCTAAGAAAAACGCAATGGCGGAAAACTTCTAAGCTCAGAGGGTGTGGAGGAGGCCAATCTGAGCTTATGCATATCCTCCATGGTGGTTTCTCAATGCATGCTCCCTGCCAAAGTTATCATCGCTGGCAGAGAGCTGCCAATCACTGTTTTTGTGGATAGCGGTTCTGCCACAAATCTCATTGATGAGGAGTTTGCATGCACAGCAGGTTTTAGGATTGAAAAACTGCCTCATCCTATCCGCGTGGTCACCATCAATGCAGCTTCTCTCTCACAGGGGGAGATTACTGAGTTTGTGGCTGAGGTGAAACTCCACATTGGGGTTCTACATTCTGAGCAGGTTACATGTAAGGTGCTCAGGAATCTTCCTGCACAGGTGGTTTTGGGTTTCCCATGGTTGTCTATGCACAACCCGGTTATTGATTGGAAAACCCAGGACACAATTCAGTGGAGCGAATTCTGCCAGGAGAATTGCCTGGCCACATGTGTGTCTGCTGTGACTTCAAGCGTTCCTGAGTCCCTTCTGGATTTTGCGGATGTGTTCTCTGAGAAGGGTTGTTCAGAGTTGCCACCACATCGCTCCTATGACTGTACTATCAGGTTTAAACCAGGGGCCAAATTGCCTAAAGCTAGGATGTTTAACATCTCCGGTCCGGAGAGACAAGCGTTAAAGGATTACATTGCTGACAGTTTGAGCAAAGGGCACATCAGGCCTTCATCTTCGCCTGTGGCAGTGGGGTTCTTCTTCGTTAAGAAGAAAGATGGCGGACTACGCCCGTGTCTGGATTTCAGGGAGTTGAACCAGATTACGGTTCGTGATCCATACCCTAGGGCAGGTGCTAAGTGGTTTACCAAGCTTGACCTCAGGGGGGCGTATAACCTCATAAGAGTCCATCAAGGTGATGAGTGGAAGATGGCTTTTAATACCCCTGAGGGTCATTTTGAAAATTTGGTGATGCCATTTGGGTTGACAAACGCACCAGCAGTGTTCCAACATTTCATAAATGATGTGTTCTCACATGTTTTGGGAAAATTCGTTATTGTATACCTGAATGACATTCTCATATATTCTAGCAACCGTGATACTCATTTAGATCATGTCAGGCAGGTGTTACAGCTTCTCAGAGAGAATAAGCTCTATGCAAAACTTGAGAAATGTGTATTTTCGGTTCAGGAGTTGCCTTTCTTGGGTTATATTGTGTCTGCTTCTGGGTTTAAAATGGACGCCGCTAAGGTGCAAGCGGTGTTGCATTGGGAACGGCCTGATAACCTAAAAGCACTTCAGCAGTTCCTTGGGTTTTCTAACTACTATAGGAAGTTTATCAAGGATTTTTCTATCATTGCTAAACCGCTAACAGACATGACTAAAAAGGGTACCAATTTCTCTGTTTGGCCTGAAGCCGCTGTGCGCGCATTTGAGTTTCTTAAGAACAGTTTTGTTTCGGCCCCCATTCTTGTGCAGCCAGATGTATCGAAACCTTTTGTTGTGGAAGTCGATGCATCTGAGGTTGGTGTGGGGGCGGTGTTGTCACAAGGCTCATCCTTGAGCGATTTGCGTCCTTGCGCCTATTTCTCCAAGAAACTGTCGTCTGCCGAACGTAACTACGATATCGGCAACAGGGAGTTGTTGGCAATCAAGTTGGCCTTTGAGGAATGGCGACACTTCTTGGAGGGGTCGGTTCATCAGGTTGCTGTAATTACCGACCATAAGAATTTGCTTTATTTGGAGTCTGCCAAGCGTCTATCTCCCAGGCAGGCTCGCTGGGCATTGTTTTTCACGCGGTTCAACTTTGTTGTTACTTACAGACCTGGGTCTAAAAACACTAAGGTGGATGCTCTGTCCAGGTGTTTTCTGGGGGGAGAACCTCGGGAAGATCCGGTACCCATCCTCCAAAAGGGTGTTGTGGTATCGGCTCTCACAACCGAGGTTGAGGCTGAGATTGCCGAGGCTCAGAAGGAGGTACCATCTGAGCTTTCCATCAACAAATCGTTTGTACCGCTTCATCTCCGCTTAAAGGTTTTGGCGGAGCATCATGATGCTGTCCTGGCTGGCCACCCAGGGGTCAGGGGTACTTTGAAGTTGGTGTCACGTCGGTTTTGGTGGCCCAAAATCCGACAGGATGTGGTCTCATACGTGTCAGCTTGCACCACGTGCGCTAGGGCTAAGACGCCCCGGTCCCGTCCTGTTGGCACACTACTTCCTCTCGAGGTACCTAGTAAGCCATGGACGGAGATCTCCATGGATTTTATCACTGACTTGCCCTCCTCAGCTGGGAACACGGTCATTTTGGTGATTGTTGATCGGTTCTCAAAAATGTCACACTTTGTGTCTTTGCCTTCGTTGCCTAATGCTAAGACTCTGGCTCAGGTATTTGTGCAGGAGATGGTCAGACTTCATGGAGTTCCATCTGACATTGTTTCCGATAGAGGTACTTGTTATGATCCCTAGTGGCTGAGGATCACAAATAGATCAGCAAGTGATTAAACTAAGGACGAGCTCTAGGGAGATGGTAACTGGACTGATCGCAAATCTGAAACTATCCAAAACAACTAGAGGTAGCCGGTGAACGTGCCTAAAAAATTCCTAGACGTCTCGAGCCAGCCTGAGGAACTAGCTACCCCTAAAGAGAAAGAAAGACCTCGCTTGCCTCCAGAGAAATAATCCCCAAAGATATAGAAGCCCCCAACAAATATTAACGGTGAAGTAAGAAGAAGGCACATACATAGGGATGAAATCAGATTCAGCAAAAGAGGCCCACTAGTACTAGAAAGCAGAAAATAGAGCAGGGGTCTATGCGATCAATAAAAAACCCTTACAAAATATCCATCCTGAGATTTCAAGAACCCACACACCAACTAGCGGTGTGTGGGGAGAAACTCAGCCCACTAGAGCAACCAGCAAGCGAGGGAATTACATTTTAGCAAGCTGGAACAGAAAACATGATAAACACTGCTGATCAAAAAATGAGCAAACAAAACTTAGCTTATCCTGGATGAACTGGGAGCAAGGTAGTCAGAAGGAATCTGAGTAGCACTGATTACATCGACAGCCGGCAACAAGTGGAAGTGAAACAGAGCTATATTGGAACCTCCCAGAGGATAACGAACCAGCTGATAGCCAGAGACTAGCAGAATAACAAACAAAGCCACCAGGGGGAGCCCAAAGCAAAAGTCACACCATACCACCAGTGACCACAAGAGGGAGCCTGAAAACAGAGTTCACAACAGGTACTCAGTTTGTGGCAAAATTTTGGAAAGCGTTTTGCTCACGGCTGGGGATCAAGTTGTCTCATTCTTCAGCGTTTCATCCTCAGTCGAATGGTCAGACCGAGCATATGAACCAAAATTTGGAGTAGTACTTACGCTGCTTTGTTTCTGATAACCAGGAGGAGTGGTCGACGTTCCTTCCTTTGGCTGAGTTTGCCATCAATAATCACCGCCAGGAGCCTTCTGGGGAGTCTCCGTTTTTTTTGTGTTTACGGGCTACATCCTCAATTTTGTACTTTGAGTCAGGGGGGCTCTTCCGGAGTTCCAGAGGAAGACCAGTTAGGAACACAACTGTCATCAGTCTGGAGGAGAGTTAAACAGCACTTGTTGAGCGTGGGTGCTAGGTACAAACGTGTGGCTGACAGAAGGCGTGTGCCAGGTCCGGACCTGAGTGTGGATGACTGGGTGTGGTTATCCACAAAAAACATAACACTCAAAATACCATCCCTTAAATTGGGTCCTAGGTTTATTGGTCCATTTAAGATCACCGCTGTCATTAACCCAGTAGCTTACCGATTGGAGCTTCCTACGGTGTATAAGATACACAACGTGTTCCACAGATCGTTGCTAAAAAAGATGGTGGGTCTTGTAGACGCGACACCGATGCCTTTTCCAGTCTTGGTGGATGGTAATTTGGAATTTGAAGTCTCCAAGGTGGTTGACTCTCGTGTGGTGCACCGCACCTTACAATATTTGGTACACTGGCATGGTTATGGGCCGGAGGAGAGGTCTTGGGTACCAGCCTCGGACATTCATGCGGATCGGCTGGTCAGTATGTTTCACAGCTGCCATCCGGACAAGCCGGGTCCTATAAGTCGTGAGGGCCCTGGGGTCCCTCGTAGAAGGCGGGGTACTATCATGTCAGACGCTGTTCATACTAGGGCGTTCGACAGACAGCGGTAATTCTGCTTTTGTCCACTATGCACTCAGTGGCGTCGGCTAGATTTTATCTAGCTGGTCCGGGGTTAATTTAGCTGGTGCTCGGATTGGAAGCTGGTTCACGCCCACTGCCTTTAAATTGTGCTTCTGAACATTGGGCGTCGCCGATTATAGCTTCTGTTTTGTGCTTGGTTATCTCGGTCTGGAGTGGTGGTCTAGGAGTAGGAGTATCGTATCTGGTAGTGTATATTTCCCTTTGTCATATTTTCCTCCTTCCTATATCTGTATTTGTTTTGCCCTGTGCACTTATTGTGTATTCCTGTGTGACTGCGGCGTGGTGTATATTTTCCGTTATCCTTGTCTGTGCTAACTGTGGGTATTGGTTAGTGGTCTCCTCACTGGGTGGTGGGTTGTGGTTTCAGCCAGTGGTTGTAACAGGAGACAGGGTAAGGATGGAGGCCCAGACATGCAAACCATCAGTGTAAACTCTGGGAGAGGGTCAGTCAGGGTTTCCCAGAGTTGAGGGAAATCGCAGGGGCCCGGGTTTAGCTCTTGCCTACCTAGGTTATCCCGTGACACCTAGGTTTCCCGTGACAACTAGTGGATGGCTGCAGTGATAGTTGACTTTGTGGAACTTTCTCCTATCTCTGTACTGCATCTCTGGAGCTCAGTCACAGTGATCTTGGGGTTCTTCTTTACCTCTGTCACCAATTCACTTCTCCCACGATTGCTCAGCTTGGCTGGATGGCCAGGTCTGGGAAGACTTCTGTGGTCCTCATGATTCTCTTTTGGCCTGACTGTGTACTGTGAGCTGTGAGGTCTTATATAGACAGGTGTGTGCCTTTCCAAATCAAGTCCTATCAGTTCAATTAAACACAGCTTGACTCAAATGAAGGAGTAGAACCGTCTCAAGGAGGATCACAAGGAAATGGACAGCATATGACTTAAATATGAGTGTCTGAGCAAAGGGTCTGAATACTTATAACCATGTGATATTTCAATTTTTCTTTTTTAATAAATATGGGATTCAGAGTGTACATTAGTGAGAAAAAAATGAACTTGTTTGAATTTACCAAATGGCTACAATGAAACAAAGAGTGAAAAATGTAAAAGGGTCTGAATACTTTCCGTACCCACTGTAAATACCCATATCTGTATACAACATTTGTATACCCTTTACTGTATACTCGTATATATGTTTAACATCTTTTACAGGGCCCCTTATCAATGCCTGCGGACTACAACTATCCCCTAGTCCTGTTCCCTGGCTCCACTTGTTCCTTTCACTTAAGTTGGATAATATCCACACCTGTATCATAGGTATATGTCTTCTCGTACTTTTATAACTCCCACTCAGGTGTTTATGAAAATAATTTTCTTTGACTCTGTACTCCACCCATTCATGTTCCATTTCTTGCCTCTCCCAGAAATTAACATCTTACCCATATGTAAGGGGTCCAGGACCGAGTAATACTCCACTCCCTTCCTTAATGTAAATACTCCCTAATTGTAAAGTCTTCCTTGTGTATGGCTGCATGTTGTATATACATGCAGTCTGCTATTTATAAGATGGTTAACATAGGGACAATGCAATGCCTCACTTTAGCCACTGGAGGGGGCACAGTGTGGCTTGTAGCAATAGCCCTGTAAATAGTTAATTTAGGAGGGGCCAACTGTGGATAAGTTAGGGAGCTTCCTGTTTAGAGTCAGAAAAGAGCTTGGGAGCTGAACAGCTTAGGAGGCCCTGAGTGCCCAGATAGTCCCGAAGGGCTTAATGCCCGGGACCGCACAATGACCTCATAACGTTAAAAGAGGGACGCCCAGCCATCCAGGGCCAGCTGGTCAGAACAGCAGAAGAACAAAAGCAGAGCAGAAGCAATGACAGCATTAGCAAGAATTGGAGCTGCAGGATAAGACACAGCAGTAACGAAGAGCAGGTCGCTCACCATGGGGCAGTTCATCGCTTGGGGTGATACCCTCAGATTTGGCGCTAAATCGCTGAGGGAACCTACAGGTGCAAAGAATCTGAACAGGGAGGATGCTGAGGAACCATATGATACGGTCTGTCCTGGGCATGTGCTGTGTTGAAAGGAGAGAAGTACAGGTAAAGAGAAAGGAATGTATATTGTGAAATTTGCTGTAGAAACTGTAACGGAAATGGATGTGCTGCAAAAGCAAGAGAGTAAAGTTTTGCACTTGAAGTTTGAAATGGACTCTGTGTCTTTATATGTAACAACGACAGTAGTGGACCTTCATCCAGCCCGATGGGACCCAGACGGTGCAGAAGGTGAAGCAAAAGGTATGCTGCAGAACGGACACTACAGTATATTCATGTGAGGGGAGACCAGGGCAAGCCAATGCATATGTTCTCGACCATGAATACGGCCCTGTCCCTGCCCCTCACACCTACAGTATACAGCAGATGAACTTTGTTCTATCTGCAAGAGACCATGGTCTTTCTACTATACAATCATCTCTCTCAGATCTTTCTGATATGTACTTTTTGTTTGTTACAATGGATATACAGTGCCTTGCGAAAGTATTCGGCCAGCTGGAACTTTTCAACCTTTTCTCACATATCATGCTTCAAACATAAAGATACCAAATGTAAATTTTTGGTGAAGAATCAACAAGTGTAACTCAATTGTGAAGTTGAACTATTGGTTATTGGGTATTGGTTATTTTAAATTTTTGTGGAAATTCAAAAACTGAAAAGTGGTGCATGGAATGTTATTCGGCCCCTTTAACGTAATACTTTGCTGCGCCACCTATTGCTGTGATTACAGCTGCAAGTTGCTTGGGGTATGTCTCTATCAGTTTTGTACATCGAGAGACTGAAATTCTTGCCCATTCTTCCTTGGCAAACAGATCGAGCTCAGTGAGGTTTGATGGAGATCGTTTGTGAACAGTAGTTTTCAGCTCTTTCCACAGAATCTCGATTGGATTGAGGTCTGGACTTTGACTTGGCCATTCTAACACCTGGATACGTTTATTTGTGAACCATTCCATTGTAGATTTTGCTTTATGTTTAGGCTCATTGTCTTGTTGGAAGACAAATCTCCATCCCAGTCTTAGGTCTTTTACAGACTCCAACAGGTTTTCTTCAAGAATGGTCCTGTATTTGGCTCCATCCATCTTCCCATCAATTTTAATCATCTTCCCTGTCCCTGCTGAAGAAAAGCAGGCCCAAACCTTGATGCTGCCACCACTATGTTTGACAGAGGGGATGGTGTGTTCAGGGTGATGAGCTGTGTTGCCTTTACGCCAAACATATCATTTGGCATTGTTGCCAAAAAGTCCGATTTTGGTTTTATCTGACCAGAGCACCTTCTTCCACATGTTTGGTGTGTCTCCCAGGTGGCTTGTTGCAAACTTTAAACTACACTTTTTATGTATATCTTTGAGAAATGGCTTTCTTCTTGCCACTCTTCCATAAAGGCCAGATTTGTGCAGTGTATAACTGATTGTTGTCCTATGGACAGACTGTCCCACCTCAGCTGTAGATCTCTGCAGTTCATCCAGAGTGATCATGGGCCTCTTGCCTGCATCTCTGATCAGTCTTCTCCTTGCTTGAGATTAAAGTTTAGAGGGACGGCCGGGTCTTGGTAGATTTGCAGTGGTATGATACTCCTTCCATTTCAATATGATCGCTTGCACAGTGCTCCTTGGGATGTTTAAAGTTTTGGAAATCATTTTGTATCCAAATCCAGCTTTAAACCTCTCCACAACAGTATCACGGACCTGCCTGTTGTGTTCCTTGGTCTTCATGATGCTCTCTGTGCTTCAAACAGAACCCTGAGACTATCACAGAGCAGGTGCATTTACACAGAGACTTGATTATTCACAGGAGGATTATATTTATCATCATTAGGCATTTAGGACAACATTGTATAATTCAGAGATCAACAATGAATTTCTGGAGTGAGTTTGCTGCACTGAAAGTAAAGGGGCCATATAATATTGCACTCCCCACTTTTCAGTTTTTGAATTTCTACAAAAATTTAAAATAACCAATAAATTTCGGGCAACTTCACAATTTTGTTCCACTTGTTGTGGATTCTTCACCAAAAACTTACATTTGGTATCTTTATGTTTGAAGCATGATATGCGGGAAAAGGTTGAAAAGTTCCAGGGGGCCGAATACTTCGCAAGGCACTGTATTTGACTTCTATAGCCTTTAGATACTTTTAGGCCCAGGTTTCCACATTTAAGTATACTTGTATTTCCACCCCTTACCTTCCACTGCAGTGCAGCGCCCCAGAGTCCTGGTCGTTGCAGTAGCATGGTTCAGCCACTAAGGGGGGCCATGCTGCGTTCGATGGCACGGAAGGAGTTCTCTGAGCAGGTATCACAGTCACCAATACATTTCACAGCTGGGCCTCCGGGGGGAGCTAAGGGTGCTATTCATTAGGCCACTCCCCACCATAGTGGGTAAACTGGGGGTCAGGCAGGAAGTTAGAGAGAACGCTGACGGGATTGAACGGAGCAACACCTGGTGGCAGAGGGTGTTGTGAAGGGAGAGACTGTAGGGTCTCTGCCAGGGGTGGGATCCTGGCAGAGGCTTGGCATGGAAAGAACGTAAAGGGACCGTGCCTGCTCAGCATAGCGGCGGTGCCCAAGGAAGGACTAAGAAGCGAGATAGATTGTGCTGAGTGAGAAACGAAATCAAGCGAAAGGAGATACCAGTGAGGGTTGTGCTGAAAGAGGCAGCACCTTACTGAGGCGCACTACCGGTGGCCGGAACGCCGAGGAGGTAAAGAGTTTCAAGCCATACCTCAGACCTACGGCAGGGCAGTTAGCTTGAGGCGGACTGTCTCACGCATCACCCAGGAAGGCAAAGGGGGGTACCAACAGGAGAGGGGCGCAGATAGAGTCCCGGAAGATCTCCGAGCCTCCCCGTCATACGGGTGCGTTCCTACCATAGTATCTGGAGGGACGAGGAAGATCATTGCGAATTAAGTTGTTGTGAGGGAACACGAGAAACAGACACAACAGTTGTGGGGTACTTTCCGTAAGCACAGCAGGGAAGGACTGCAACACATAGCGCTAGAAGGAAGGCACCGATTTCCACCTGCAAGGAGAGCTCTGGAAGTGCCATTGGACCGGCCGGACTTGCGCAGCCTGGTGAGCCGTATTCCGGACTGAGGACCCAGAGAGCTTCAGTAAAGAGGTAAAGAGACTGCAACCTGGTGTCCTCGTTATTTACCGCGACCTGCACCCCACAACTGCACCGCTACAACATCACTTATTGCACCGGACGTCCCCCACTGACAGACAGGGCCACGGACCGGGTCTAGCCACCGTGACAACCCCAGGACTGAGACCTAGAGGCCCGGCTCCGGGTACCCCTCGGCCCTGCGGCGGTGTGGGGGCGCTCCAATTTGGCGTCACGAACAGGATCTACTTAAGCCTGAAGAATCAGGTCATGTGTGCCTAGAGACTGTGATTTACTGTACTTTATTGCAAGATTGTGCTGCGCCATTGGCCGCCAGAAGTTCCCGCCAAAAGGCGCCGCCATTGCTACACCCCAGGAGAAGGAGGGTGTGTTATGGGCGGAGACTCCCAGTTTGGCGCGAGAAATGGCTACCGCCCCCTGCACTTCTGGCTGCAAAGAGATGACCTGCCCCAAAACAGAAGACAACCCCCTGAGATGCAACGGCGGGAAGCTGGCGACGGAGAAGCCCGACCTCGGAGAAATGGCGGAGTTAGGTGCATGCACTGCCAGCGACTATCAGGCGGCGATGATGAACGGCGAGTGCCTGAGCGAGGAAGAAGCAGTTCCGGCCTGCCCTTCTTCACCGGAGATGGACCGGAAGCCTGCGGACCCGACAGCGGAGTTACGTCCACCAATCCCGACCTCGGAGTTAGAGGAGGAGGAACCACAGCCAGCGGAGCCGAGTCCGAGCATCCCATTGGAGGAGCCCCGGTCCGGGCTGCAGCAGACTCCAGCGTCCTCGTTAACGGACCGGAGCGACACCGATGGAACCATATTAGGCGCAGGTATGGCCGACGTCCCTGCTCCCCTCCGCGAGCCCGCTTCCATGACCCACCTCTATCGCAGTAGGGAGCGACTTATCTCGGCAGGGCTAATGGTGCTATCCCCCGATGACCTGGGGAGGATGGTGCCACCGCTGTCGACTGGAGTGGGGGAGCCTGTGGATGTGAGCTTAGATGGAGTAGTTCTTCGGTGGGACACCCCCTGGTTTAGAGCAGATGGATCCCGGGAGAACGGGTCCACTCTTGCGGTGCTTACATGGGAACAATATAGACAGTGCTTGATTCTGCAGTGGAAAGGAGCTGAGTCGATGGGCCCATCGAAAGTACAACAACCCCCCCCGGCATGGGATGACAGAGACGTGACAAGGCGGGGCACTGTGTTGGCCTACCATGCAAGAAGAGGTTGGGGCCTCATACACGAGCCAGGATTGGATACTGACGTTTTTGTTGCGCACTGTAACGTGAGGGCTCCCTGCTGTGGCCAAAGTGGAGAACCATTGCAAAAGGGGGATTCAGTGACCTACAGCCGCCACCAGAACCCGCTCGGGTGGTATGCACGGAATGTTCGGCGGTGTGTGTCTGGAGCCGCGACCCTTACCGCCTCGGACCTGGTCCCAGGAGCACCCGATCTTGTCACCATTGCAACGGTGCGCCTGGTTGCGGCCACCGAGTTGGCCAGTCGAGTTCATCTTCATGTTCGAACCGCAGATGCTGGCACCACGGTGGCTGGGGGGCAGGAGCCCGAGCCGCCTGAAGAAGAATAAACCTCGATACCATGAAAATGTAAATAGTTACTATTTGTTCTTTTGAGTTGCTGCTAAACCCGCCCAGGGTTAATGGATCCCTCTGTTAACCCGGGATCCTCTTTGTTTGTTTTCCTTTTCTGAAGTTGTTGCACAAAAGTTACACAAACTGCAGAAATCATGGACTGTGCATGATTCGAACTTCCTTTGTAAATAGTTTGCACCTTCTTAAAGGTGCACCCTACTGGTTTTAGTCAAAAGACACTTTGCGAAGAAACCGTTCCTACTGGTCCTAGTTAAAGACAATTTGTGAAGATACCGGACCGGAACTTTGCATGAGACTGGTAGGCTGAGAAGACGAGCTACCTCAGAGAGACCTGGTCCCCTCTTAAAGGGGATGTGAAGAATTGTACTTGAAAGCGATACTGTTACAGAACAGTAATGTGGTAATGATGCCTTGAAAAGAAAATGTAACTGTTTTACATGCCGAGTTATATGTGTTGAATTTGTTAAAATGTGAAATTTGAATAATGTTTTGAAGACAGGAAAGATGCAGAGAGCCCGTAGGGGTAGAAGTAGAGGTCTGCATAGTTGAAAGTAAGAGAAGTAATAATGAGGGTGAGGATAGAAGGTAAACCCTGCGTCCCCATTGAAAAGTTACTTTATTGCTAAGGACAGAGAGTGAACCTGTAGGGGTTAGAGAGTGAGTCCTTAAAGGGGCCGAGTAGAGCTGGCTCAGAGTTCTTCAACCGAAAGGAATGTTATGTCTATACTGTGTATAGTAGCGAAAGGCAGTAGGCCCTGGCTGAACAGGGCGGTCCTGTAGAAGAAAGGAGAGGCAGTAGGTCTGGTGCCGTAGGGACAGGCGGTCCTGCAGGTTCACAAGAAGGAGAATGTAAAGTTGAAATGCCTTATAATGTGATTATAGGAAGGCCTTTGATAGACTAAGAGTGTGAGTTTCTTAAAGGCAATGTTAAGTTATTATTTCAAAAATTGCACTAAATAGAATACCCGGTTGGGTAACAGAAGTTATTTATACTCTGTAAATTATAAGGTTAATTATGTTTGTAACGTTACAAGTGTCCTCACCTCCCATAAAGGGAAGCCTACTTAAGTATACTTATTGTTATTTGCACTCAACAAAATTGTATGTCTTTTTGCTAACCTGTATTGTTGTTTTTCTTCCCAGTCCCGGAGTACTGTGTTTAACCAGGGGGGAGTGCAGCGCCCCAGAGTCCTGGTCGTTGCAGTAGCATGGTTCAGCCACTAAGGGGGGCCATGCTGCGTTCGATGGCACGGAAGGAGTTCTCTGAGCAGGTATCACAGTCACCAATACATTTCACAGCTGGGCCTCCGGGGGGAGCTAAGGGTGCTATTCATTAGGCCACTCCCCACCATAGTGGGTAAACTGGGGGTCAGGCAGGAAGTTAGAGAGAACGCTGACGGGATTGAACGGAGCAACACCTGGTGGCAGAGGGTGTTGTGAAGGGAGAGACTGTAGGGTCTCTGCCAGGGGTGGGATCCTGGCAGAGGCTTGGCATGGAAAGAACGTAAAGGGACCGTGCCTGCTCAGCATAGCGGCGGTGCCCAAGGAAGGACTAAGAAGCGAGATAGATTGTGCTGAGTGAGAAACGAAATCAAGCGAAAGGAGATACCAGTGAGGGTTGTGCTGAAAGAGGCAGCACCTTACTGAGGCGCACTACCGGTGGCCGGAACGCCGAGGAGGTAAAGAGTTTCAAGCCATACCTCAGACCTACGGCAGGGCAGTTAGCTTGAGGCGGACTGTCTCACGCATCACCCAGGAAGGCAAAGGGGGGTACCAACAGGAGAGGGGCGCAGATAGAGTCCCGGAAGATCTCCGAGCCTCCCCGTCATACGGGTGCGTTCCTACCATAGTATCTGGAGGGACGAGGAAGATCATTGCGAATTAAGTTGTTGTGAGGGAACACGAGAAACAGACACAACAGTTGTGGGGTACTTTCCGTAAGCACAGCAGGGAAGGACTGCAACACATAGCGCTAGAAGGAAGGCACCGATTTCCACCTGCAAGGAGAGCTCTGGAAGTGCCATTGGACCGGCCGGACTTGCGCAGCCTGGTGAGCCGTATTCCGGACTGAGGACCCAGAGAGCTTCAGTAAAGAGGTAAAGAGACTGCAACCTGGTGTCCTCGTTATTTACCGCGACCTGCACCCCACAACTGCACCGCTACAACATCACTTATTGCACCGGACGTCCCCCACTGACAGACAGGGCCACGGACCGGGTCTAGCCACCGTGACAACCCCAGGACTGAGACCTAGAGGCCCGGCTCCGGGTACCCCTCGGCCCTGCGGCGGTGTGGGGGCGCTCCAGCAGCATCGCTCATATCCTTCTTGTCTTATGCGCCCTTAGTTACTGTTACTGAAAAACAGCGATACGTCAATTCCGAGTAAGCTCTGACGCTGCCCTCCACAAGCTGGCCACTCCAAGTGAACTGGGTAGCAACTCTGCGCATGCGCACCCCTGGAGTGTCCTTGGTTAATGTAGCCATCACACATCATTTCCAGGTGAGTCCACAGTTCCTAGCAATGTCCTCCAGCTGCTCTGTATCACCTTTGATGATTTCAGGTACAGATGCTTCTCACAAAATTAGAGTATCATCAAAATATTAATTTATTTCAGTTCTTCAATACAAAAAGTGAAACTCATATATCATATAGAGTCATTACAAACAGAGTGATATATTTCAAGTGTTTATTTCTGTTAATGTTGATGATTATTGATAACAGCCAATGAAAACCCAAAATTCATTATCTCAGTAAATTAGAATAATTAACAAAAAACACCTGCAAAGGCTTCCTAAGCATTTGAAAAGGTCCCTTAGTGTTTGGTGTTGAGTTCCCGCCTCTGAACAGGGGGAATCTCGAACCATCTCCGCTGTGGTCTCCCTTTCTTTTCCAGCCGCAGTGGAGCTTGCTCAGCGCAGATGTCGGTCCCAGCATCTGGCTCAAGCTGATACTGTGTGACTGGTAACTGCTGCCCTTCCAGGCTTTGCCTTTGTAGCCAGCACTGATCAGCAGTGAGCAGGTCTTTCTGGGACTAAGTCCTGCTTTTCCCATACTGAGCATGCTCATGGGACGACCTACCATTGGAGGTCGGGGGTCACATGCTCAGGTCCTGTTGCGGCTCCTATTGGACCATCAGCGGAGGAGGAGGAGGAACCTCAGCTTATTGTCCCTTCTGAGAACCTGAGGACCGTGGCTTCGGTTTTGCTAGAGACTGTGCCCCCGGGCAACACTTTTGTGCCATCAAATTTGTGACCGGAGGTTCTCTCTTGGGCATACTCGTCCAGGGTGGGTGGACACTTTGGGACCAAAAGGACATCTGAGCTTCTGGCGAGCACGTACTGGTGGCCGCATGTGGCCCGTGACATCGGAGACTATATTCGGGCGAGTGTCTTCTGCGCCAAAAATAAGTCTCCTCGACAACGGCCAGCTGGGTTACTTTATCCCCTGCCGGTGGCAGACAGGCCCTGGGAGATGGTCGGGATGGACTTTGTGGTGGGCTTACCCAAGACCCGTGGCTGCACCATCATTTGGGTAATCACCGACCATTTTTCTAAAATGGTGCACTTGGTGCCGCTTCCATGGCTACCTTCGGCACGGGCCTTGTCAGTGTTGTTTATAAAACACATTTTCCGCCTACACGGTATGCCGGACAAAATTGTCAGTGACCGGGGTCCCCAGTTTGCATCTCGGTTCTGGAGAGAGCTTTGTCGTCTACTCAGCATCGAGTTGAATCTCTCTTCAGCATACCATCCTGAGATGAATGGGTTGGTAGAGAGGGCCAACCAGACCTTGGTCACATATTTGTGACATTTTGTTTCAGCCAGGCAGGATGAATGGGCATCCTTGCTACCATGGGTGGAGTTTGTGCTGAACAACGCCGTAGCTGACTCCACTGGGCAGACCTTATTCCTCCTTAACTACGGTCTGCATCCACTGGAGCACTTAACACCAGTGTTCGCCTCTGCAGTGCGAGTGAGCGACGTCGGCAGCGTGATCACATGATCTGATCACGCTGCTCATGTCGCTCTGACCTGGCAGTCAGAGCCTCAATTGTACTCACTTCTG
Organism: Ranitomeya variabilis; assembly: GCF_051348905.1. NCBI lineage: Eukaryota > Metazoa > Chordata > Amphibia > Anura > Dendrobatidae > Ranitomeya > Ranitomeya variabilis. Next base: position 346,697,485 of record NC_135237.1, on the reverse strand, counting down.
TAAGATGCGAGTACAATTGATCCCTGGGCAGGGGCGGACACTGGCTCTGCTTCCCCCCTCCCATCTTGTATGCATGGCTCTGCTTCCCCCCTCCCATCTTCTATGCATGGCTCTGCCGCCTCCCCCTCCCATCTTTTATGCATGGCTCTGCTTCCCCCTCCCATCTTGTATGGGTGGCTCTGCTTCCTCCTCTCCCATCTTGGATGTATGGCTCTGCAGCCCCCTCCTCCCATCTTGTATGCGTGGCTCTGCAGCCCCCTTCTCCCATCTTTTATGCGTGGCTCTGCAGCCCCCCCTCTCCCATCTTGTATGTGTGGCTCTGCAGCCCCCCTCTCCCATCTTGTATGCATGGCTCTGCAGCTCCCCCCTCCCATCTTGTATGTGTGGCTCTGCAGCCCCCTGTCCCATCTTGTATGTGTGGCTCTGCAGCCCCCCTCTCCCATCTTGTATGCGTGCCTCTGCAGCCCCCCTCTCCAATCTTGTATGCGTGGCACTGCAGCCACCCTCTCCCATCTTGTATGCGTGGCTCTGCAGCCCCCCTCCCATCTTGTATGCATGGCTCTGCAGCCCCCACTCTCCCATCTTGTATGCGTGGCTCTGCAGCCCCCCTCTCCCATCTTGTATGCGTGCCTCTGCAGCCCCCCTCTCCAATCTTGTATGCGTGGCACTGCAGCCACCCTCTCCCATCTTGTATGCGTGGCTCTGCAGCCCCCCTCTCATCTTGTATGCATGGCTCTGCAGCCCCCACTCTCCCATCTTGTATGCGTGGCTCTGCAGCCCCCCTCCCCATCTTGTATGCATGGCTCTGCAGCCCCCCCTCCCATCTTGTATGCGTGCCTCTGCAGCCCCGTCCTCCCTCATCCTCCTCCCCTGTCATACTCACCTTTCTCACACCGGTGCACCGAATGTCCCTGCATCTTGGTCCCGGCCCTGCAGCTTCTCCCTGAGTGAGCGGTCACGTGGTACCGCTCATTAAGGTCATGAATATGCATCCATATTCATGACCTTAATGAGCGGTACCATGTGACCGCTCAGCACAGGAAGAAGCTGTCGGCGCTGAGAACATTGGATTTGCAGGCACCGCTGGAGCCGAGGAGGGTGAGTATGATGAGTTCAAGGAGGCAGGGAGGTGGGGAGGTAGGCAGGTGGCTGGCGGTGACCCCAGTCCTTATAATAAAAAAAAAACCTTGCTCAGGTGCCGCCCCCCGCATCCTGCTGCCCCAGGCACCTGCCCTCAAGTGCCTAGTGACAAATACGGCCCTGCCTATAATTATAATATTGACAAATCAGTCCATGTTGTAGTATACAAAAGGGGGTACAAGATGAGGTGATCCATGAAGTAGGGGTGTAACAGTCTAGAAATCAAATGAGACAATGAACATGGAGAGACTGGAGAAGTACCAAAAGAATTGGGGCCGCCACATGTGGACAAAGTGTTACCTGGGTGGTTCTGGGAAAGAATGTGGTGCACGCTCCAACATGCATTTTGGAACAAGTCCGTCATCAGGGAACCTTGATTCTCTTGCCTACCCAGCATTCACATAACCTGTGAGTTTCACACTTCCTTTTGTAAAGTTGGCAGACAATTTCTTCTGTAGCTTTGATATCTGATTGAACAATGGTTGCAATTAGTGATGAGCAAGTATACTCATTACTCGATATTTCCCAAGCATGCTCAGGTGGTCTCCGAGTATTTTGGCGTGCTCAGAGATTTAGTTTATGTCGACACTAGTGTTGAGCGATACCGTCCGATACATGAAAGTATCGGTATCGGAAAGTATCGGCCGATACCGGCAAAGTATCGGATCCAATCCGATACCGATACCCGATACCAATACAAGTCAATGGGACTCAAGTATCGGACGGTATTCCTGATGGTTCCCAGGGTCTGAAGGAGAGGAAACTCTCCTTCAGGTCCTGGGAACCATATTAATGTGTAAAAGAAAGAATTAAAATAAAAAATATTGCTATACTCACCTCTCCGAGGGAACCGGCAGTGTTGTTTGCTTAAAATTCGCGCTTTTCTTTCCTTACGTGAAGTCCTGGCTTTGTGATTGGTTGCGTCGCAGTCACATGGGCGACGCAACCAATCACAGCAAGCCGTGACGTAATTTCAGGTCCTTAAGGATTTTAAAATTACGTCCCGGCTTTGTGATTGGTTGCGTCGCAGTCACATGGGCGATGCAACCAATCACAGCAAGCCGTGATGTAATTTCAGGCCCTTAAGGATTTTAAAATTACGTCCCGGCTTTGTGATTGGTTGCGTCGCAGTCACATGGGCGACGCAACCAATCACAAGCCGTGATTTTAAAATGCGCGCGTGTCCAGCCTCCCGGCTTGTGATTGGTTGACCGCGATGCAACCAATCACAAGCCGGGACGTCACGGGAGGCTGGACAAGCGCTCATTTTAAAATGCGCGCGTGTCCAGCCTCCCGGCTTGTGATTGGTTGACCGCGATGCAACCAATCACAAGCCGGGACGTCACGGGAGGCTGGACAAGCGCTCATTTTAAAATGCGCGCATGTCCAGCCTCCCGGCTTGTGATTGGTTGACCGCGATGCAACCAATCACAAGCCGGGACGTCACGGGAGGCTGGACAAGCGCTCATTTTAAAATGCGCGCGTGTCCAGCCTCCCGGCTTGTGATTGGTTGACCGCGATGCAACCAATCACAAGCCGGGACGTCACGGGAGGCTGGACAAGCGCTCATTTTAAAATGCGCGCGTGTCCAGCCTCCCGTGACGTCACGGCTTGTGATTGGTTGCGTCGCCCATGTGACTGCGACGCAACCAATCACAAGCCGGGACTTCACGTAAAGGAAAGAAAAGCGCGAATTTTAAACAAAGAACGCTGCCGCTTCCCTCGGTAAGGTGCAGGCTGCGTCGGAGAGGTGAGTATAGCAATATTTTTATTTTAATTCTCTCTTTTACACATTTTTACATTAATGTTGTTTCGATACCGATACCCGATACCACAAAAGTATCGGATCTCGGTATCGGAATTCCGATACCCGCAAGTATCGGCCGATACCCGATACTTGCGGTATCGGAATGCTCAACACTAGTCGACACAGCTGTATGATTTGCGGCTGTTAGACAGCTTGAATACATAATAACAGAACATCCGAAAACATGGCAAATACACCCGGGACAGAGTACTAGTGACTATATACGGTAATAACCCGGAATGCAAAATTCATCGCTCCAAAACTAAATATCAAAAAAACAGGAGAACCAGGAGCCAGAAGTATAAATATAGAAAGAGTCTTTATTAATATATAATATTAAAATCAGGACATGGATATAGATGCCAATTATGCCACAATAATACGTGAAAGGGGAAAGAAAAAAATCCCTAAACCAATCCACCCCAATGCTATGAAAATAAAAGACACAAATGGTAAAGGGCAATAGGCCCTATGTGGTAGCCCCAATAATTAGGGGTCCCGCATGGCGGTATGAGCAGTAAAAGTTACGTAGCAAAGATTAGTAATGGCATGGAAAGCACAGGTCACAAAAAATAGTGACCGTGGTACTGACTGGCCAAAGGAGTGTATGGCAAGTGCACTAAATAATCATATTAAGCCAGCATGAGACACAGTCACAGTAAATATGAACACAGCGCTTACCCATGCAGAGAGGGGGAGGAAGAGGAAGAGGGATCCCACCGGTGGATAGCCCCGACGTGCGTTTCGTGGCGTACACGCGCCGCTTCCTCAAGGGGAGGAAGCGGCACGTGTATGCCACGAAACGCGCGTCGGGGCTATCCACCGGTGGGATCCCTCTTCCTCTTCCTCCCCCTCTCTGCATGGGTAAGCGCTGTGTTCATATTTACTGTGACTGTGTCTCATGCTGGCTTAATATGATTATTTAGTGCACTTGCCATACACTCCTTTGGCCAGTCAGTGCCGCGGTCACTCTATTTTTTGTGACCTGTGCTTTCCATGCCATTACTAATCTTTGCTATGTAACTTTTACTGCTCATACCGCCATGCGGGACCCCTAATTATTGGGGCTACCACATAGGGCCTATTGCTCTTTACCATTTGTGTCTTTTATTTTCATAGCATTGGGGTGGATTGGTTTAGGGATTTTTTTCTTTCCCCTTTCATGTATTATTGTGGCATAATTGGCATCTATATCCATGTCCTGATTTTAATATTATATATTAATAAAGACTCTTTCTATATTTATACTTCTGGCTCCTGGTTCTCCTGTTTTTTTGAGCTTGAATACATGCAGGGATTACCTGTTTGTTAGGGAATGCAACTGGAGAAAAAGTGTGGCATCATAGTTGTCGCCTTACTTTTGCCAGTTTTTCTTTTTCATCTAATTATCCCCTTAATCTGTGAATTGTACCCTCAGAGCCATGCTTGGTTTTGAAGACCTACTTACATGTGATTGTTTTCATCCCTTGAAGTAGCTTGGTGACTTTTCATGTCTGGAATTGCACCTCTTCATAAATATATTTTATTTCTAAATCTAATGGATAGGTACGGTACTTATTGTATCTCCTTCCATTACAGTGGCTCTGGCTCAAAAAGTGTTTTAATCATGCATGGAGACATTTAGATGAAATTACATTTTTATAATGAAAACAAAGCAAATCATGAAGAACTTCATTTTCTGTTCTAAATACTGGACCCCAGAAGGACCACTTAATAATTTGTCGGGTCCATCAATTTACATCAGTTATCCAGCAGATTCTTTTTTGACATTAGTTCTATTTATCTGTTCCTCAAAATGGAACAGATACAATGAATTATAACAGGTGTGAAAAAAGTCTAACATGAAATCTACATAACAAATAAGTAAAATATGTGTCCTTAGTAACTATCCCTTGACCCAGAAAACCTTTACTAAGGCAACTTTAAAAATATTTATAACAGATTTGATATCACCTGCCTTAGAATAGAAAAAGTACAGGTTCCTTGGAAAATGAGTAATAGCATTTGTCATATACCAAGACAGAAGCAATTATGAAATGCATGAAGTATAATAATGATAGCATAAGTGTAGTTAGAATGAGGGCAGGAGAAGAGGAAATAGAGGACATCAAATCCACCTTAAATGTATAGAGTCACGTTGTTATTTTGGGTACTAGACACGTAGAATGAGAGAGGTACAGGTATCCGGAGATAAGTACGTGACGAAAAGATGCAGGTGTCCCTGTGTAAGCGTGAAAGCATTTAAGTTCTAACCTTGCTGACAGAGGACACAACTATTTATAGAGCCAGAAGTCATGAAGTTCAGACAGTATGGAAATACATAAGCAGCCAGTCTGTGTAACATAGATACCAACATTAAGGCTGTAAAATTAATAACAGTAGTAAGATTTTTTTTCCGGTAATTGGTTTGTCAGGGAAAAAGGCACCAAATTCATTAGACCATATGTTTGTTACATACAGACCCAGTCCCATTCTTGCACTGCCTACATCAGCTACTTTAAGTCCCCTTCTATGAATCTGAAAATGGAGGTGACAGTGCAGAAAGGCCGTACTGGCCCCTAGGGCCATCAGGGGAGGCCGACATGACGGGGTCACATGCAAAATCAGGGCCACAAGGGGTTAATGGGCAGTTACAGGGTTAAGTGGGCTGCGGGGAGTTATTTGAATTGGTGAGGGGGGAGGGACCCAGAGGGGCGGAGTGAAGGGGCTTTGGGCTGAGAGACTGCAGGGCAGTTATTGGAAAACTGCCAAGGACGAGTCAGCATTCGGCTGGAGCACGTAATTACCTGCGGTCTGCCAGCAAGCGAAGCTCCAGCCTGCCGACAGCATGGATGTGGAAGCGCTCCTGCAGAGCCTCAGAGACGCAGCCAGCACGCAGGGGACGGCATGGCTGCAGCAAAATGTAAGCAGCCTTCTCCAGGGGGTGGCGAGCGGATCTCCCCAGGTCCCCACAGGAGGGCGCCGGCTGCGGCGGTCCCGGCCGCCGGCACGCTTAAGCCCCGATGTCCCCCCCTGGGCCCGATGCCGAGTTAGGAGCCCCTCCGGGGACCCTCCAGCTAATGGCGCGTGCCGCGGGACTGCTGGGTCCCGAGGGTGAGCTGGGAGGAATCCAGTCATGCGGCGGGGCCTGCAACAGGGGGAGGCGGCGGCCTCCTCCTCAACATCCAGACCACGCAGGGTGTCGGGAGCAGGAATGGCCGGAGCCACCAGGGCAGGTGAGCCGGCTCAGCATGTGACAGGCGGGCGAGACCATATACGGGGGCCTGATCCACAGGCACCTTAGCGGGGGGCGCAATGCGGGCGTCTAACAGCTGGCCCTAGCAGCGCCGCCTTACCAGGCACAGCGCAGAGCAGCAGGGGGTCGAGCGTGGCGCGAGTCCTTGGGCCGCTGATCGGCGCTGCGCAGGCCCCATCCCCCACTCCAGCACGCAGGGACCACCAGCGGCGACAGTTCACGGATGACGCGGGCTCCCAGTCCACAGCACAGACTTCCGCGGCTCTTCCGATAACGCCAAGGAGAGCGTCGCTGAGCAACTCCCGAATGGATCACGGTGCACCAGACCACGACAGGAGGACGGAGGAGGAGAGGCAGCATCAGGCTACCGGACCGTCGGCTGCCGGGTCCACAGCGATCGGGCACCTTGGTGAGAACATCCCTTTTTTACCTTATCCCCCTTTGTTAACCTCGTCTGGTAGGGGTAGTCACGAGGGGGTCCCAGGGGGGGTTAGCGGGGGATTAAATATTCTTATGCACAGTTTAAGAGACTTAGCTCTTCTGTGGGGGGCTGGGCAGACTGCTGCTCCACCATCTACTGCATGGCTGGGGTGTACAGGTAGGAGCGCTGGGCAAGGGGGCATGTTTGGTGAGCTATCCAATGTGCAGGCTAGGGATCCATTGGCAGAGAATTTAAGGAACAAAAGCGGAGGGGACGGTGCAGCCGTTTCTTCCGCTACAGTATCAGTGGCCTGTCAGGTAGGAGACACGGAAAAGGAGAAGGAGGATACAGTGAGGTTAGACGATACAGCACGTGGAGAGGTATACGTCTGTTTTGAGGGCCCTTTAGGAGCTCACCTAAAAAACGAGACTAGGGAAAAAATATGGAAAGTGGAGTATGTGGAAATTTTGCTTTATTGCTCCTAGAACGGTTTAATTTAGATAGAGTGAGGAGAGATGACTCTAAAAAAGAGGACGAGGAAAGGAGGAGGTACAGATTGATTCCGAGAACTTTTACAAATTGGCTGCAGGCATTTGCCATTTTGGCCAGTGTTATAGGAGAAAAGGCTCCCGAAAATTGTTCAGGATTATTCTGTTATATGGACGCCATAGGGGAGGCTTATCGCGTTTACGGGGGTCAGGGGTGGCTGAGATATGACGAGCAATTTCGTCAGAGGAAGGCAGTTAGGCCTAACATTCGGTGGGATCATAAGGATATCGCTCTGTGGATGCGGGTGATGGTCCCATCCAGAGCGGCGCCTAGCACTCAGTCCTTTCCCGGGAGCGCAGGGGGCTATAGTCAGCCAGGACATTCAACGGCCATACAGAAGGGTTTGTGCTTCGCATTCAACGAGGGGGCGTGTAGATTTGGCGCAAAATGCAAGTTTAAGCATGAGTGTACAATCTGTGGAGGAGCACACGGATCAGCTAAATGTTTCAGGGGAAACAGACAGAGAGGAGCGGAGGGATCTGAAAAAAGGGGTGACGCCAATTCAGCTGGGAGAGATGGTATATTACCTAAATAGGTACCCAGATAGGATGGTAGCCAGGTTGTTGGAAGATGGTTTCAGGGATGGTTTTAGAATCCCGTCAGTTGATATGGAAGTAAATTTATCCAAAAAAAATTTAAAGTCAGCGCGGCAATTTCCTGAGGTTGTGTCGGAGAAGTTAGAGAAGGAAGTCAGTTTGGGTAGGATGGCAGGTCCGTTTGCTTGTCCTCCTTTGCGGAACTTAAGGGTATCGCCATTAGGTATAGTCCCTAAGAAGGAACCCAATAAATTTAGAATGATACATCATCTGTCATTTCCCAGGGGGTCGTCTGTAAATGATGGCATTGATCCGCAATTGTGCTCAGTGGTGTATACTTCTTTTGATGCAGCCATGCATTGGGTGCGGGTGTGTGGACAGGGTGCCAAGTTAGCAAAGACTGATATTGAAGCAGCGTTCAGGCTGTTACCTGTCCATCCTGATAGTATGCATTTGTTGGGTTGCTATTGGAATGGAGGTTATTTTGTCGACCGCTGTCTTCCCATGGGATGCTCCCTATCCTGTGCGTATTTTGAAGCATTCAGCACCTTTTTGGAATGGGTGATAAAAGACATGTCAGGTTTAAATGCATGTATACACTATCTTGATGATTTTTTGTTCATAGGGGCGGCTCAGACTGCTGACTGTTCAATATTATTGCATTCAATGGAGAAGATTGCTAAGAGTTTTGGGGTCCCATTAGCGGCAGATAAGACAATGGGCCCAGTTACTGTTTTAAGTTTTTTAGGTATTGAAATTCACACGATGGAAATGGTTTGCAGATTACCAGAGGAGAAAGTAGGCGCGCTGCGAGAGGAAGTATTTAAGGCACACAGGGCAAAAAAACTGAGACTACATGAAGTGCAGTCGTTGTTGGGAAAGTTGAACTTCGCTTGTCGGATCATGCCGATGGGCCGAGCATTTTGCAGGAGGCTTTCATTGTCAACAGCAGGTGTAAAATCTCCAGTTCATTTTATTAGATTGAAAAAAGAGTTAAGGGATGATCTGGCAGTTTGGGCGAGATTTTTGAAGGATTATAATGGTAAGTCCATTTGGATTGAACCGGTGATAGACGCGGATGCTTTGGGGCTTTTTGTCGCAGTGGTAGACGGACGCGGTTTCAGACTGTTTTTTCAGAGAGCTTGGTTGTTGGCAGAATGGCCTGAATTTTGGAAGGAGCAAGGTTGGACAGCGAATCGGGTGTTGACGTACCTGTTTCCCATTTTGGTGGCTTTGTCATTATGGGGTAAGGTTATCATGAACAAAAAGATACGTTTTCCATGCAGGTCAGAAAGAGAGGCGAGGGTGATGAATTCATTGTCAGCGGATTCCCCGTTAGTGGTAAAAATTTTGCAACGTCTGGTTTTCTTGGGTTTATCGTATAACTTGTGGATTGTGGCCGAAGTCAGGTCAATGGAGTGTAACTCAGTCGTTGTCGCTCTTTCTCATCTTCAGGAGGACCGTTTTCAAGAGCTGGTGCCTCAAGCGGACTCAACAGACATGGAGTGTCCGGCGGATTTGTGGAATCTTCCTGGCGGGCTTTAGAGGGTTTGTTGGTGAACTCCTTATCCGATACGTCCTGGAAGCAGTACGATCATGCATGGGGAGTGTGGGAGGAGTGGAAAGGTTGTTTAGGGGAGCATTTACAAGATGAACCCAGATTGCTTTTGTTGATCGGTCACCTAAAAGAATAAGGTTGGTCTGTTTCTAAATTGAACAAGCTGTTAGCAGGTTTAGCTTTTGGTTTTAAGGCCCGTGGTTCAAAAGATGTTACAAAATCGTTTTTGGTGGGCCAAGCGGTAAAAGGATGGAGAAAGGGTTGGAAAGTTCAGGATTTAAGGCGCCCGGTTTCGTACGAAGTGTTGTTGGTGTCAGGTGCACAGTTGTCGACGGTTTGTGGATCACAATGGGAGATCGATCTTTTTAGAGTAGCATTCGCTTTAGCCTTTTTTGGTGCTTTTCGCCTTGGGGAATTGGTTAGCCCCTCCAAACTGAAGAAAGGGGGTGTACGGAGGGAAGATATTAATGTGTTTGGCGACAGAGTCGAGATATTACTGAGGTCCTCTAAGACCGATGTCTGCGGTAAGGGTTGCAAAATAACGTTGTTTGCGGTTCCGGGTTCATTCATGTGTCCAGTGTCGTGCGCGAATAATTTCATTAGACACGGTGGTGCGTTATCTAACCCCTTTTTGATACACGAAGATGGGTCTTTCTTATCGCGATTCCAGTTTATCGCGGTGTTCAAACGGTGTTTGTCAGCTGGGGGTGTTTCGCCTAAGTACTACAGTGGACACTCGTTTACGATTGGTGCGGCGATGGAGGCGGCAAGAAGAGGATTAGGTGAAGAAATGGTTAAGAGAATTGGTCTATGGGAATCGATTAGATTCAGATCTTACATCCGCCCGAATTTGGGGGATTAGTTTTCGTTGGCTTCATAAAGTTTTTCTTACTTACGGTTTTTGTTATTTATTTTAGGCGGTACATCCCATTTGGTCTGGATTTTAGGCCATTCATTCGTGTTCTGGGTGGCGCTAAGGGCAGAAGTTCGGCCGGATGGGCGTCAGCTGGGGTTCCAGAGCGATTTCACGACGTTGCGATGGATCGGGAAGCGCGGGATGGTTTGGAGTCAATTCTTGCCGGAATTTCACCGATTCGTGCGCTTAGATCGAGCCCCAGATGTGGTGGTTCACTTGGGCGGGAACGACTTGGGAAAAAGGCCATGCCGGGAAATGATAAAGGACATAAAATTTGACATGCTGCGGTTGTGGGCATCGTTCCCGAAGTTGTTGGTGGTGTGGTCTGACATTGTTCCTCGAAAAGTGTGGCGGGGGGCGAGGTCGGTGGAAGGAATAAATAAGGCAAGAATCAAGGTGAACAGGGCGATTTCGCGCTTCATGTCACGAAATGGAGCTGTGGTTGTACGGCACGTTAATTTAGAATCGGGAACAGGGGAATATTGGAGGTCAGACGGGGTTCACTTAAATGCAGTAGGGACAGACATGTGGTGTCTGGCCATACAAGAGGGCATTGAAACCGGCCTCAGGGTTTGGAGGGACATAAATGTTTGAGGTGTCAGAACATTTATGCTGGTGGCGGGGGAGGGAGGTCCTCGAAGTTGGTGGAAAGGGCGATGGCGGATTGCAGGGGGGGGATCTCTATTGGTCCTGGACTCCCCCGGAGTAGTTTACGAGGAAATGTGGTCGATCAGTCGGTGGAATGGATAATTTTGGGGAATCGGTATTGGTTGGTTTTGGCCGGGCTGGTCATTAGCTGCCTCCGAGCTGGTGCGTTGCAGCTGGGGGCAAGACTAAGCCTGGAGGCCAAAAGGAATATATAAAATAGGAACATTGAAAATCCTTAATTTTGTGGCTTCGAGGACCACCTCTTCCTAGTTTGGGTTTTTTATTTAATTGTGTAATTGTTTGTTAATAAAAGGCTGCTGTGGCCATTGAATCCAAAACAGGTGTAATGTCATTCTTTTTGGGTATTACAACTGATGTTACTATAGGGTGGGGGCGGTATGGATAAGAATTTGGGAATAAGGGGATAGTATTGGAGGCGCTGGTGAGTCAAGTGTACCCCAGACGTCAAGAAAGGCCGTACTAGCCCCTAGGGCCAGCAGGGGAGGCCGACATGACGGAGTCACATGCAAAATCAGGGCCACAAGGGGTTAATGGGCAGTTACAGGGTTAAGTGGGCTGCGGGGAGTTATTTGAATTGGTGAGGGGGGAGGGACCCAGAGGGGTGGAGTGAAGGGGCTTTGGGCTGAGAGACTGCAGGGCAGTTATTGGAAAACTGCCAAGGACGAGTCAGCATTCGGCTGGAGCACGTAATTACCTGCGGTCTGCCAGCAAGCGAAGCTCCCACCCTCCCTTAATTTTCGAAATCGGGATTTGATTTGTTAAGTTTGTTAACGGTATTTATGCTTATGTTAAATAGTGAGTGTTAATTTTCTGTCATAGCAGTAAGGCGGGGGAGGGAGGTCCTCGAAGTTGGTGGAAAGGGCGATGGCGGATTGCAGGGGGGGGGGATCTCTATTGGTCCTGGACTCCCCCGGAGTAGTTTACGAGGAAATGTGGTCGATCAGTCGGTGGAATGGATAATTTTGGGGAATCGGTATTGGTTGGTTTTGGCCGGGCTGGTCATTAGCTGGTGCTTTGCGGCTGGGGGCAAGACTAAGCCTGGAGGCCAAAAGGAATATATAAAATAGGGACATTGAAAATCCTTAATTTTGTGGCTTCGAGGACCACCTCTTCCTAGTTTGGGTTTTGTATTTAATTGTGTAATTGTTTGTTAATAAAAGGCTGCTGTGGCCATTTAATCCAAAACAGGTGTAATGTCACTCTTTTTGGGTATTACAACTGATGTTACTATAGGGTGGGGGCGGTATGGATAAGAATTTGGGAATAAGGGGATAGTATCGGAGGCGCTGGTGAGTCAAGTGTACCACAGACGTCATGACGCCATAGCTAGGCAGCACTCTAGCCTCCCAACTTATTAGTATTGTTGCTCTTTATAACATGCTGGGTGGTGCACTCACTGTCTAGCCATCTCTGTTAGGGCAGAATGACTGTTCAAACCTAGCACAGGGCTCGCTGCTTCACGGCAGGGCCAATCATTTATGTACACCTTTCCACCTGCTTGGTTTTCACCTATCTCCTCCCTTCTCTGGACCTATGAAGCCAGAGCTGTCAATCAAAAAGAGGGACTAGGAGATAGAGTGAAAACAAGTAGGTGTCAAGCTATATTTAAATGATTGTCCCCGCCGTGAAGCACCGAGTCTTGGGAATTAGTTTGAACAGTCATGCTGTGCTCACAGAGTTGCTTTAATGTAATTTTGCTCTTCTGCCAGGTGACATGCTCTCCACCAAGCCTATAAACTCCTGCTGGATTCAGTAGCCTGATCACTGCTAAGCTTTCACTTCACTTTTAATATACAGCTCTGGCAAAAATTAAGAGACCGCCACATCAAAACCCTGTCATGGGCAGCCCAATCGCCAGACCTGAACCCCATTGAAAACCTCTGGAATGTAATCAAGAGGATGAAGAATAGTCACAACTTCACAAGTCATCAAACAAAGAAAAACTGCTTAAATTTTTGCACCAGAAGCAGTGTGAAAGACTGGTGCAAAGCATGACAAGACGCATGAAAGCTGCGAACAATTCCTTTCTGTCCTCGGACGGAAAAGTATGTCCAAGGACAGAACCCCTGCTTTGATGTGGGGTCCGGCGGTGAGTCAGCATCAAAGCCGGGACATGTCAGCTGTTTTGTACAGCTGACATGTGTCCGCAATAGCGGCAGCTGGAATCGCGATCCACCCACTGCTATTAACTAGTTAAATGCCACTGTCAAACTCTGACAGCGGCATTTAACAAGCGCTTCCAGCCATCGGGCCGGAAATGCACGCATCGCTGACCCTGTCATGTGATCGGGGATCGGAGGTCATCGATGCGTCGGCATGACAACCAGAGGTCTCCTGAAGACCTCTATGGTTGCTCATGCCGGATTGCTATGAGCGCCACCCTGTGGTCAGTGCTCATAGCAATGCTGTAATTTAGCTATATAGGAGCGATCTGAGCATCGCTCCTATGTGGCAGAGCCGATCAGGCTATGCCAGCTTCTAGCCATGGAGGCTATTGAAGCATGGCAAAAGAAAAAAAAATGTTTTAAAAAATAAGAAAAATAAAAAAATATAAAAGTTCAAATCACCCCCTTTTCGCCCCATTCAAAAGAAAACAATAAAAAAATCAAACCTAGACATATTTGGTATTGCCGCATTCAGAATCACCTGATCTGTCAATAAAAAAAAGGATTGACCCGATCTCTAAATGGTGCAGCGAGAAAAATCAAAAGCTCCAGAATTACATTTCTTTGGTCGCCGGGACATTGCATTAAAATGCAGTAACGGGCAATCAAAAGGACGTATCTTCACAAAAATAGTATCATTAAAAACATCAGCTCAGTATGCAAAAAATAAGCCATCAGCCGACCCCAGATCACAAAAAATGGAGATGCTATGGGTAACGGAAAATTGCGCAATTTTTTTAAAGCAAAGTTTGGATTTTTTTTTTATCACTTAGATAAAAAATAACCTAGACATGTTTGGGGTCTATGAACTCGTAATGACCTGGAGAATCATAATCGCAGGTCAGTTTTAGCACTTAATGAACCTAACAAAAAAGCCAAACAAAAAACCAGTGTGGGATTGCACTTTTTTGCAATTTCACCGTACTTGGATTTTTTTTTCCCGTTTTCTAGTACACAAAATGGTAAAGCCTATGATGTCGTTTAAAAGTACAACTCGTGCTGCAAAAATAAGCCCTCACATCACATGGCCATATTGATGGAAAAATAAAAATGTTATGGCTCTGGGAAGAGGGGGAGCGAGAAACAAAAACGCAAAACCGAAAAAGCTGAGGTCATTAAGGGGTTAAAAATCATGCTTATTCCACAAAATATTGATTTCTGAACACTTCCTGAGTTAAAACATTAGTATTTTTGTCTCTAAATAATTATGAACTTGTTTTCTTTGCATTATTTGAGGTCTGAAAGCACTGTTTTTTTTTAAATTGTGATCATTTCACCTTTACAGAAAAAAATACAAAATGTATTGCTTGGAAATTTGGAGACATGTTGTCAGAAGTTTATAGAATAAATGAAAAATTTACATTTTACTCAAAAATATACTGTACCCATATAAAGAGATAAATCAGACAAACTGAACATTTTGCAGTGGGCTCTTAATTTTTGCCAGAGCTATATATATGTATATACAGTGTTTGTGTGTATAAATATACAGTGTATATAAATATAGAAGGTGTGTCCAAACTTTTGGTCTGTACTGTTTGCGTGTGTGTATATATACATAAATAAATAAATATATATATATATATATATATATATATATATATATATATAAATATAATATGTAATATATATAAATATATATATATATATATAGATATATATATATATATATATATATATATATATATATATATATATATATATATATATATATATATATATTCGGTATATATGCTACTCAAAAAAATAAAGGGAACACTAAAATACCACATCCTAGGTATCTCTGATCAAAATATTCCAATTGCAAATTTATATTCACTGTATAGTGGAATGTGTTCAGAACAATAAAACATAACAATTATCAATCTAAATCAAAATGAATGTCCCATGGAGGTCTGGATTTGGAATGATATTCAAAATCAAAGTGGAAAATCTAGTAGAAATCAAGAATTAATCACCGCGCTACTCTATATACTGTAGGTAGAGTGACAATAGTAGTAGGGGAGTAATTGCGAGGATATGAGATATATGAATGAGGAAAAACTTACTATGATTGCGCCAAAAATCCGCGTTTGGTAAAAGGTACTTGGTTCAATGATGTGGTAATCCCAGAATTTGATGGGATGGGGTATATTCTCCTCTATAGAGAAAAGGAGTTTTTACCAACAAGACTTTTGTGATGACATTATTTCAGAACAATAAGATATAATAGTGTGTCTACTATTGTACTTACTGGGGTAACACAAGGTAGTGTAACCAATTGGAGATCAGTATTGATGGATAGTTGGTGGTGAAATCCATGGAAGCTGCTTGAATAGCTGCCCTTTGGAAGCAGATATGGTGTCCTACTAGATTGCCTCAGATTGATCACAGTAGATGTTTGTTATAAATTGTCTGGTTAGAATGGAGTGAAATCAGTGATCAGTTATTCTGGCAGTGAGTGGATAAAGCAGTGCTTAGCGGTACTCACTGTTTTGATCATTGATGTAAAGAGGCGAATGATGTGCCGGTATCCAAGAGACTGTCCGCTATGCTGCAGAAGGCAACCGCGGGTTGTCTGCGGAGACCGCTACAGTGGGAGCCGTAACCTCAGCGTGCTTCCGGCCGGGGGACCTGTGGCTATTGCCGGCTCCCAGTGTAGCGGTCTCCGCACACAACCTGTGGTCGCCTTCTGCAGCATAGCGGCCAGTCTCTTGGACACGGGCACATCATTCGCCTCTTTACATCAATGATCAAAATAGTGAGTACCGCTAAAATCCTAATCTAGTCCTTATGTTTACTGCTAGTAAGCACTGTTTTATCCACTCACTGCCAGAATTACTGATCACTGAGTTCACTCCATTCTAACCAATTTATAATGAGCATCTACCGTGCTCAATCTGGGGCAATCTAGTAGGAAACCATATCTGCTTCCAAAGGGCAGCCTATTTATGCAGCATCCACTGATTATAACACCAACTATCCATCAATACTGATCTCCAATTGGTTACACTACCAGGTGTTACCCCAGTAAGTACAATTGTAGACACACTATTATATGTTATTGTTCTGAATTAATGTCATCACAAAAGTCTTGTTGGTAAAAACTCCTTTTCTTTATAGAGGAGAACATACTTCATCTCATCAAATTCTGGGATTACCACATCTTTGAACCAAGTACCTTTCACCAAGCGCGGATTTTTGGCGCAATCATAGTAAGCTTTACCTCATTCATATATCTCATATCCTCGCGATTACTCCCCTACTACTGTTGTCACTCTACGTATATAGAGTAGCGCGGTGATTAATTCTTGATTTCTACTAGTTTTTGTTTTTTCAGCAGGTACACACAGAACCTGCTTTAACTGCCAGCAGCTCTCTATATAGATCTGACCCTCGAGCTTCACTCGCACACAGAGTGCCAGTGTTTACCCATATTACTCAAAGTGGAAAATCAAATTACAGGCTGATCCAACTTCAGTGGAAATGCCTCATGATAAGGAAAAGATACTCAGTATTGTGTGTGGCCTCCACGTGCCTGTATGACCTCCCTACTGTAAAACACCTGGGCATGCTCCTGATGAGGCGGTGGATGGTCTCCTGAGGGATCACCTCTCAGACCTGCACTAAAGCATCTGCCAACTCCTGGACAGTCTGTGGTGCAACATGACGTTGGTGGATGGAGCGGGATATAATGTCTCAGATGTGCTCAATTGGATTCAGGTCTGGGGAACAGGAAGGCCAGTCCATAGCTTCAATGCCTTCATCTTGCAGGAACTGCTGACACACTCCAATCACATGAGGTCTGTCATTGTCCTGCATCAGGAGGAACCCAGGGCCAACCACACCAGCATATGGTCTCACAAGGGGTCTGATGATCTCATCTCGGTACCTAATGGCAGTCAGGCTACCTCTGGTGAGCGCATGGAGGGCTGTGCGGCTCTCCAAAGAAATGCCACACTACACCATTACTGACCCACTTCCAAACTGGTCATGCTGAAGGATGTTGCAGGCAGCAGATCACTCTCCATGGCATCTCCAGACTCTGTCACATGTGCTCGGTGTGAACCTGCTTTCATCTGTGAAGAGCACAGGGCGCCAGTGGCGAATTTGCCAATCCTGGTGTTCTGTGGCAAATGCCAAGCATCCTGCACTGTGTTGGGCTGTGACCACAACCCCCATCTCTGGACGTCAGGCACTGAGACCATCATCATGGAGTCTGTTTTTAACTGTTTGTGCAGACACATGCACATTTGTGGCCTGCTGGAGGTCATTTTGCAGGGCTCTGGCAGTGCTACTTCTGTTCCTCC
Source organism: Ranitomeya variabilis (assembly GCF_051348905.1). Lineage (NCBI taxonomy): Eukaryota > Metazoa > Chordata > Amphibia > Anura > Dendrobatidae > Ranitomeya > Ranitomeya variabilis. The sequence goes on along the minus strand of NC_135237.1, from coordinate 346,680,200 downwards.
TTGCACAAAGGCTGATGTAGCGGGCCTGCTGCTGGGCTGCTGCCCTCCTATGGCCCCCTCCACATCTCCTGGTGTACTGGCCTGTCTCCTGGTAGCTCCTCCAGCCTCTGGACACTATGCTGACAGACACAACAAACATTCTTGCCACAGCTCACATTGATGTGCCATCCTGGATGAGCTGCACAACCTGAGCCACTTGTGTAGGTTGTAGAGTCCGTCTCATGCTACCACGAGTGTGAAAGCACAACCAACATTCAAAAGTGACCAAAACATCAGCCAGAAAGTATTGGTACTGACATGTGGTCTGTGGTCTCCACCTGTAGAACCACTCCTTTATTGAGGGTGTCTTGATAATTGGCAATAATTTCCATCTGTTGTCTATTCCATTTGCACAACAGCATGTGAAATTGATTGTCAATCAGTGTTGCTTCCTAAGTGGACAGTTTGACTTTACAGAAGTTTGATTTACATGGAGTTATATTCTGTTGTTTAAGTGTTCCTTTTATTTTTTTGAGCAATGCATAATAGTGTATAATTGAGGTATTGCTTACCAACGAACTGGACACTGGTCAGCAAACCAATTGCAGATCATATTCGGCAGTCAAATATGGTTTTTGGCACCCTATTCAAACTTCCTAGTGCCCATTTGTCATTGTATTTGTTTCTGATCCTGTTCTCCTTGTTATGACCTTGAATATTTTCCGGATTATATCCTCAACTACTAATTTTATCATTGTGCTTCCTTTGGCTGTGAAATAGATTCAAGACAATTTTATTGCAAATTCATTTAATCAATCAGCAGTTGATCAGTGGAAGCTATCCAGAGACCTCCACAGAAAAGTAGAGATTCCTCTGTAGGGGTAACACTTCCTGGAATCTACTAAGCAGAATGGCTAGTGCCAAGGCTGTTCGTGGAAGATACGTTCAGAGCTACCAGAACTCCACAAACAGTTCCCTTATTCCAATAATATTAAACAGTTTCTGCATCACACTAACAGCATTGAAGTGGAAACTTTTTTTTATTCCCTATACAACCTCAGGGTTGGCATGTATGTGCAGTGCTATGAAATGGCCACTGTCATATAGAAATGTGCTGCATTTTTCAAACGCCCATCAACTGCAAGTATTTTTTCAGACATTTTCCAACTGTCAAGGTAGATGTTTGTGAGTTAGCGTGATCTGGAAACAGCGGAACAATAACGAGGGTAAAAATAAGTCACATAAAAATGACTGCTATTTGCTGAGATTGATAATGCACTAGGAAAATCCACTATTCCACATATGTCAGAAGGAAATGATCACTGTGTAATCAGTTAAAGCCTCTATGACAGTAGAATTGCAGAACAAGCAGGAGGTAGGATTTCTTGGGAAAATTTGAAAGCACATTTTTATGGTGTATATGGGGTCATGAAAAAAATACTAAAAGCCTTTTACAACTGTTATTGTATGCACATTAAATTATTTTACGTGTTTGAAGTTTCTGAGAGATCAAAAAATAGCAAATAAATCAAATTATACTGTATACATGAAGCCAATGTGGATGATCATTTAATAAAATACAATTATACTAAAATATAACAATGACCCACCTGCGCTTATGAGGAAATAATATTGTTACATACACTACAGCACTGCCTGCTGTTAGAATAAACAGAGCCGACTGCGCTCTTTGATACTGTGACTCCCTGCAATGATTGCGTTAATGTACACAGTATCAAAGAGCGCAGTCTATTTTAGATAGGGTCTAGCACAGTCCCTGTTACCTCACCAGCAGCTCATTTCCCCCTTTTCCCCTCCCCCCTCTCCTATTTTCCAGACAGTGCAGCGCCAGTGTTTTTCTTTTTTAAAATACAATTATAGTTTAATAAATAGAGATGAATGTATCCCCAGAAATTTGTTTTGGGCAAATTGGCATAAATCATCCCGCAGATGTGATTCAGTCCAAATACAGTTTGCCCTGTATTAAAAGTACCCAGATAATGGTAAAAAATGCAGAAATAGACATCAGGACCTGAAATTACGTCATGGCTTGCTGTGATTGGTCGCGTCGCGGTCACATGGGCGGCACGCAACCAATCACAAGCCGTGACGTAATTTTAAAAATGCGCGCGTCTCCTGCCTCCCGTGACGTCACGGCTAGTGATTGGTCGCGTCGCCCATGTGACCGCGACGCGACCAATCACAAGCCGGAACGTAATTTTAAAATCATGAATGCCTAGAATTAGGCATTGAGGACCTGAAAATTACGTCACGGCTTGCTGTGATTGGTCGCGTCGCGGCCACATGGGCGGCACGCGACCAATCACAAGCCGTGACGTCACGGAAGGAAGTAAACGCGCGCAGTTTAAGCAAACAACGCTGCCGGTTCCCTCGGTGAGGTCCAGGCTGCGTCGGAGAGGTGAGTATAGCAATATTTTTTATTTTAATTCTTTATTTTACACATTAATGTTGTTTCGATACCGATACCCAATACCACAAAAGTATCGGATCTCGGTATCGGAATTCCGATACCCGCAAGTATCGGCCGATACCCGATACTTGCGGTATCGGAATGCTCAACACTAGCCCTCACCTGACTCATTATGCTGTCACAGCTTTGTTACATGGGTCACTTGGATAGTGATGAACCTCACTGAAATCAATGACTTGCATTATCCACATGTGATGGTGTGGGACTTGGTGTAGGAAGAACTAAAGAGACTTATATGGAGGACCATGGGTTTGTGGCAGCGAGGGCATAGGATAAGTGAGTATAATGTTGTTTTGTTTTTTCATTTTAACCATTCCTTTGGAATGTAAAAGAAATCTAGAAAAATAACAGAAGATTTGCTGCAGATGAATTCTCCCTTAAATCTATAAGGTTTGAGCATGGGGAGAAGGCAAGGTTTATTCTGTATGCTCATTATAGAGGTGACATAAGGTGTGGGTAATTCTTTAAGTTATATATACCGTATTTTCCGGCGTATAAGATTACTTTTTAACCCCTGAAAATCTTCTTAAAAGTCGGGGGTCGTCTTATACGCCGGGTGTCGTCTTGTACGCTGGGTACAGACCTATGTGTATATGGTGGGTGAGGGGGAGTGGTCCCGATGACGAAGAGAGGGGGTGTCTCACAGGAAAGTGTGAGTGGAGTATCCCCCTATTACCTCATTGTAGCTGCAGCGTGGGGTCTCTGTGCTGGGGAGCGGCTGCTCCTCTTTGTGCCGCGTGGGTGCTGTGCTGTGGGGCGACTCCTCTTCGTGCAGCGTTGGGCCTCTGTGCTGTGGGGTGGCAGAGACGTATCTTAGTGCAGAGTCGGGGCTCCTCCGGCATCTCCTCAAAGCCCGGAGGCACCGGCAGCTCCATTGCTGCGATGCGGTGGCCTCCGGGAAAATGGCCGCTGGGGACGGCGCATGGTCAGATTCAGATCTCGTCTCCCGAGACAAGCACATCTCTGTAGACAAGCCTATCACCTCAACACACTAATCTAACTCTCCTCTGTTCCCTCCTATATGTTAATAATAATTAGTGATGAGTGAAATTGTTCGAAAAACGGTCGCCAAACATAAATTCGACATGAATATGGCACATTCGGATTCTTGATCGGAAACACGAGCAAAATTTTATAAAATGGGTAAAAATCTGTAACATTCGGTAAAAAGTGCTGGAAAATATTTGCGTTGCCACTAAAGTATTTTCAGCACTTTGGCTATGATAATGGTGGTGTATCATGAGCATGAGGCACATGTTAATGAGGGTAGGGAATTTGCAGAGTTTAGAGGCACGGCGTTCTTGTAAACTGTAATTTATTTTTATTTTTTTCTAACTTCAAGTGTGTACAGTACATCTAGCCAATCAGGGTGCAGGAAACATCTGTAATGACCAGACTGAACGTTCCCTGCTATCCAACCCCACACGGTGTCCGCAGCCGAAGGAATTATGACACATACTCGTCTTGGGGATAACAATTGCTTTTACTTCAGCAGGAACGGGAATTATAACTTGGAACAAATAAGGAACAGTCTCTCATGGGTAGTCCACGGCAATTACAGTTCACACTTAGATGCTGAGATGTGATTGGGATCTGGAGCTTTAATAGCACTGGACAGTGTCTTTTGGTAGTTTACAGAAGGAGGTAGATGCAGCAATTAGAGGTTACAGACCTGTACTTGGGGTTAACGCCAGTGTGTCACGGCACGTGCACAATTACTTATAGATGAATGTAAAAACTGAGGCAATTCCAGTCAGAAAGACTTTAGAATGATGTTTGTAGAGGTTTTAGAGGGAACCCAGGCTCCTAGGCCTGCAGGAGATCTTTTAGTGAAAACAGCCTCCACGTGTGTTCTGCTATCCCTGAGGGCATCCCTCAGACTAAAGATCATTCTAGACTATTTTTCAGTCTCTGCAGCGGGCTGGAAGTGTTCCCTTTGTGCTTCGCTCTGAACACCTCAACCTTTGATCTTCCTCTTGAGCAGGAATTAAACAGTCTACTGGCTCAGGTGGGATTGGCAAAGGAGCAACAACTGGAGCAGGAATCAAGACGGGGGATATATTGATAGCACGGGAGTATAAATTGATAGTTGAAAGAAGACTCTTCCGCCATGGGTTGTCTGGGTGGTGGCTCCAAGGTAGGAATTGGTGTGCAGACCGGCTTGACTTGTGGAGGAGGTGAGGACATCACCGGTATATCCTCTTTGCTTCATAACTTCATGCGGTTTCTGTGCACTATCTGTGGGGCCATTCCGGGTTTCTTCACTTCATATACATCGGACTCTGGATATATGATAGTGTAATACTATTGTAGGAACTGGAGGATTCTGGTAGCATGGGGCAATGAACAGACAGAGACGGGTTTCTTTAGTGCAAATAGTGTATTTGTACAACAGAAAATAACACCCAAAACAATATACTGATAAAATGCAGTGACCTGCAATGAAACAAGTCCTTGAAACTTATAATAATAATCTTTATTTTTATATAGCGCTAACATATTCCACAGCACTTTACAGGTTGCACACATTATCGACGCTGTCCCCATTGGGGCTCACAATCTAAATTCCCTATCAGTATGTCTTTAGAATGTGGGAGGAAACCCACACAAACATGGAGAGAACATACAAACTCTTTGCAGATGTCCTTAGTGGGGCTTGAACCCAGGACTCCAGCGCTGAAAGGCTGCTATGCTATCAACTGCGCCATCATGCTGGCAGAGTTCTTAAGACAGAGTCCTCAGAAAGGTGATCAAAAGGTGAGTGTGAACGGTGACGTGGTGCGGATCAAAACACTGGCGGTGCAGGAAGTGTCAAATCAGGTATGTAGTAAACACAGGGAAGTCCAGAACAAGTCCTCAGGTTAATCCCAGGTATGACATGAACACGGGTAAGTCCAGAAACTAGTTCACAAGTTGATCCCAGATGTGGCATGAACACGGGTAAGTCCAGAAACAGGTTCACATTAAAGTATTATACTGGTGTTGGTTCCAGCAGCTCCCACCGGGGGGAGTAATGAAGGATTAAGAAGCAACACACAGTCCAGAAACACAGTTCAGAAACACAGTTCTTTCCAGGAGGAGTGAAACAAGGGTTAAGTTCCAAAGTCAACAGACTAAAGATAACATGCAGAGAATGTCCAGAGCATGGGTAGAAGCACACTAAGAACAAGCAGCTGAGCTGAAGGGGAGCGGAAGCAGAATACTCCAGCAAGGAAGCTGACACCTGAGCCAGGTTTTAAACAAACGAGCATGAAGTAGGGCAGACAAAAAACAGCAAACTCCATCTTATCAAAAGGCAAGATCATTCACAAGGTGACTTGGAAAGCCCAGAATACTGACAGATAGCTGTAATTGTGTAGGGCTCTGTTTCTCAGAGTGAATTGTGTTTCCCTGTATGGTGGCACTACTTTAGAGATACTGTGTCTCAAATGTGAAGTGGGGAAGCATTAGCTCTTTGATTGTATTTCTCTTCCTGTCAATGGTGAGCTTCGCTCATGCGGTGATCGACGATCTGCTGGGCTTCATGTATTCTTCACTAATGCTCTGAGACCCAATCAGTTTTAGGCAGGGGATTGATCATATCAGGAACCTGGATTCCCAAAGCACGATCTTTTGGAAGTTGACCTTGTCTTCCAAACATGAAGTAATATGGCGAGTAGCCAGTAGGACAGTGGACAGTATTGTTGTAGATTTCCACTAACTCATCAAGTAGTTGAGGCCATTCAGCTGGTTTGGTAACAGATGCTGTTCGCAGCACATTGTGGAAGGTCTGGTTGACTTTCTCAGAAAGGCCATTCTCTTGTGGATGATAGGCAGTGGTTCTTAGCTTCTTGCACCCATGGAATTGTCAGAGTTCTTGAAATAGTTGTGACTCAAAGGCAGGTCCACAGTCAGTGAGGACTGCTTCAGGGCAACTGTAATGTCTCACATATTCATGGTATAAGGTGATAGCTGTAGTCCTATCTGTAAGGTCTTTCACCGGTATAACGGCAACCCACTTAGTATAGTTGTCCACCATGGTAAGGGCATACGTGTAGCCCAAATGAGTTGGAGCTAGCTTCATGTGATCAAGAACAACTAGCTATTTCGGTTTCTGAGAATGGATTGGATGAAGAGGAGCTCCTGCATCTTTGTTACCAGCTTTAGTGAGGTTGCAAGCTAAACATGCGCTACACCAATTCTCTATGCCTGAACGCATCCCAATCCAATAGAAGCGTTGGCGTATGGCGGCTTCAGTTTTGTGTACGCCAAAGTGCCCAGACTGGTCATGGTAGGCATCAAGAACAATTCTGGCATAATGCCGTGGGATTAGAATCTGATGTAATCATTCACCTGAAACAGGGTCCAGAGAATTGCGCAAGACCAAGCCCTTTTGAATGAAGAGTCTTTTGCACTGTCTCCATAGATGATGAAGCTCAACATCAGGACATCAGGCAGGTATTCTCCCAGTAGTCAGGTAATCATAGATCTCTCCTAGGACATGAGACTCATTTTGAAGGGTTTGCCATCTCTGTGGATTTTGGGACAAATCTGGTTTCGGTTGAGAGACTTCTTCAGCTTGTGTAGCAGCAATGACGTTCTGTGTAGCAAATCTTTGATAGAAGGGAGGCATCTCGACATCCTCCCAAAGATCTTCCTCAGAAGGCTCTTCTCCTTTGGGCAAACTAGATAATACATCTGCATTGATGTTGATCTTGCCATTGCGATACTTAATGTCAAAGCAGAAACTCGCCAATCTTGAAGCCCATCTCTGTTCCAGAGCACCTAGCCGTGCAGCATTAAGGTGAGCAAGAGTATTATTGTCCATGTAAATGGTGAAGAGGGTAGCCGTGAGGGAATCTTTGAACCTCTCGGTGACGGCCCACACAAGAGCTAGCAGCTCTAACTTGAATGAGCTGTAATTGTTATCGTTCCTCTTGGCGCCTCTCAAGCTTCGGCTGGCATAGACAATGAATTTCTCTATGCCATTCTGGACTTGTGATAGTACTGCCCCGAGCTGGCATCCATGTAGAGACGGAAAGGGTGGCAGTAGTCAGGATACACCAGAATTGGAGGGGAAGTTAGTAAGCTTTTCAGCATCTGAAAGGCTGTTTCTTGTCGCTCAGACCAATCAATTGGAAGTCTTCTGTCGTAGTGTTCTCTAGGGCAACCTCATAGCAGTTCTGTAAGGGGTTCTGCTACTTGCGCAAAATGAGGTATGAAGCTACGGTAGTAGCTCACAAAACCTAGAAATCTCTTAACTTCCTTCACGGTTCTTGGTGTATCCCAGTCGTTCACAACTGAGATTTTGTCAGGACCAGGCTGGATACCTTCGGCACTTACAACATGACCCAGGTGTTTGACCTTTGGCTTAAGCAGATGGCACTTTGATGGCTTTAGTTTCAGGTCATGTTCAATGAGTACCTGGAATACTTCTGCAAGATGGCGTAAGTGCTCTTCATAAGTGCGGGAATACACAATCACATCATTGAGATATAACAGAATGCTTTGGAAGTTGAGGTGACCAAGACATCTCTCCATGAGTCACTAAAATGTAGCAGGGGCAGTGCATAACCCAAACGGCATACCGTCAAACTCGTAGAGTCCCATCAGGGTGGTGAAGGCCATCTTCTCTCTACCTTCAGGAGCCATGGGTACCTGCCAATAGCTGCTGGTCAAGTCAAGAGTGGAGAAATATGCAGCTGAGCCAAGAGCCGTGATGGATAGTGTTGAGCGATACCGTCCGATACTTGAAAGTATCGGTATCGGAAAGTATCGGCCGATACCGGCAAAGTATCGGATCTGATCCGATACCGATACCCGATACCAATACAAGTGAATGGGACTCAAGTATCGGAAGGTATCCCTGATGGTTCCCAGGGTCTGAAGGAGAGGAAACTCTCCTTCAGGCCCTGGGATCCATATTAATGTGTAAAATAAAGAATTAAAATAAAAAATATTGATATACTCACCTCTCCGTCGCAGCCTGGACCTTACCGCTGTGAACCGGCAGCCTTCTTTGCTTAAAATGAGCGCGTTCAGTACCTTCCATGACGTCACGGCTTCTGATTGGTCGCGTGCCGCTCATGTGACCGCCACGCGACCAATCACAAGCCGTGACATCATCCCTCAGGTCCTAAATTCCTAGAAGGGGTGAGCTGAATTTTCCTCTTTTCTCACACGTGCTTCCCTGAGACCCTCAGAACAACGCGATGTGATCGCGTTGCTCCGAGGGTCTCCTCCGGTCTCATCCCTGCAGGCCCCTGGATCCAAGATGGTCGTGGGGTCCTTCCGGGTCCTGCAGGGAGGTGGCTTGTCAGTGCCTGCTGAGAGCAGGTGCCGGCAAGCCTACTTCACTGCCTGTCAGATCACTGATCTGACACAGTTATGTGCAAAGTGTCAGATCAGTGATCTGACTTTATACAGTGATGTTCCACCCTGGGACAATGTAAAAAAGTTAAAAAAAATATTATACTGTGAAAAAATATTTTATTTTAAATTCCTAAATAAAGAAAAAAAAATATTGTTCCAATAAATACATTTCCTTATGTAAATAAAAAAACAATAAAAGTAAACATATGAATAATAAGGAGGAATCAAGAGTTTTTACGTATAAAAATATATATTTTATTACATATAATATTAACAAATGTTCATTATTATAATAATACAAAGACAATATGTCAATATGGAAAAGAAGATGATCCAACTTGGTGATAGTGCAGCGTGATCGCTAAAACAAAGGGCTGACTATGTGCTGAGATTCCCAAACAATTGCTAACTGCCAGGTGGGCGTATTACAAAGTAACACCAAATGGTCCTATATTGAATGAGTGTGGCAACAAATATAGTGTAACGGTACCGACCACGCTGATCTAGTGGCAGCGCTGATCCAATAAACCATAAGTGCCACACCTAACATCCAATGAGGAACCGCACATAAAGAGTGACAAAATATAAAGGTTATTTACCCATTTTGCAGAGAAGTCAGACCTGGGAGCAATCACTCTCCCCGACGCGCGTTTCGTGAGAAAAACTCTCTCTTCCTCAAGGGGGAATTAGTATTGCCGCGTCCGTAACGACCCGGTCTATAAAACTGCCCCACTAGTTAACCCCTTCAGTGAACACCGTAAAATAAATAAATAAAAAACAAGGCAAAAAACAATGCGTTATCGTCATACCACCGAACAAAAAGTCAAAGAACATATGATCAAAAAGACAGATATAAATAAACATGGTGCCGCTGAAAATGTCATCTTGTCTCGCAAAAACCGAGCTGCCACACAGTGACATCACCAAAAACATAAAAAAGTTATAGCCCTCAAAATAAAGCGATGCAAAAATGATAATTTTTTTATATAAATTCGTTTTTATTGTATAAAAGAGCCAAAACATAATAAAGATATAAATGAGGTATAAATGCCTTATCAATTTAACCAAATGTAGAACGGTATAAACGCCCCACCCAAAAGAAATTTATGAATTGCTGGTTTTTGTTTATTCTGCCTCACAAAAATCAGAATAAAAAGCGATCAAAAAATGTCATGTGCCCAAAAATGGTACCAATAACAATGTCAACTCGTCCCGCAAATAACAAGACCTCACATGACTCTGTTGGCCAAAATATGGAAAAATTATAGATCTCAAAATGTGGTGATGCAAAAACTATTTTTTGCAATAAAAAGCGTCTTTTAGTGTGTGACAGCTGCCAAACATAAAAACCCCTCTTTATCACCCCCTTAGTTAGGGAGAAATAATAAAATTAAAATATGTATTTATTTCAATTTTCCCATTAGGTTTAGGGTTAGGGCTAAAGTTAGGGTTAGAGTTGGGGTTAAAGTTAGGGTTTTGGCTAGAGTTGGGGTTAGGGTTTGGGTTACGTTTACAGATGGGGTTAAGGTTGGGATTAGGGTTGGGATTAGGGTTAAGGTTAGGGTGAGGATTAGGGATGTCTTGGGGTTAGGGGTGTGTTGGGGTTAGGTGTGCTGTTAGGGTTGGGATTAGGGTTAGGGGTGTGTTTGGGTTAGGGGTGTGGTTAGGGTTATGATTAGGGTTGGGATTAGGGGTGTGGTTAGGATTGGGATTAGGGTTAGAGGTGTGTTGGGGTTAGGGTTGGAGTTAGAATTGGGGGGTTTCCACTGTTTAGGCACATCATGGCCTCTCCAATCGCGACATGAAATCCAATCTCAATTCCAGCCAATTCTGTGTTGAAAAAGTAAAATGGTGCTCCTTCCCTTCTGAACTCTGCTGTGTGCCCAAACAGTGGTTTACCCCCACATATCGGGTATCAGCGTACTCAGGACAAATTGGACAACAAGTTTTGTAGTCCAGTTTTTCCTGTTACCCTTGTGAAAATAAAAATTTGGGGGCTAAAAAATCAATTTTGTGGGAAAAAATTATTTTTTATTTTCACGACTCTGCTTTATAAAATTTAGTGAAACACTTTGGGTTTCAAAGTTCACAAAACACATCTAGATAAGTTCCTTGGGGGGTCTAGTTTCCAATATGGGGTCATTTGTGAGGGGTTTCTACTGTTTAGGTACATCAGGGGCTCTGCAAATGCAACATGATGCCCGCAGACCATTCCATCAAAGTCTGCATTCCAAAACGGCGCTCCTTCCCTTCCGAGCTCTGCCATGCGCCCAAACAGTGGTTTACCCCCATATATGGGGTATCAGCGTACTCAAGACAAATTGCTCAACAACCTTTGGGGTCCAATTTCTCCTGTTACCCTTGGGAAAATAAAAAAATTGGGGGCGAAAAGATAATTTTTGTGAAAAAAATATGATTTTTTATTTTTACGATTCTACATTATAAACTTCTGTGAAGCACTTGGGGGTTCAAAGTGCTCACCACACATCTACATAAGTTCCTTAGGGGGTCTACTTTCCAAAATGGTGTCAATTGTGGGGTTTTCAACTATTTAGGCACATCAGGGGCTCGCCAAAAGCGACATGGTGTCCGATCTCAATTACAGCCAATTTTGCATTGAAAAGTCAAACGGCGCTCCTTCCATTCCGAGCTCTGCAATGCGCCCAAACAGTGGTGTACCCCCCATATGGGGTATCAGTATACTCAGGACAAATTGTACAACAACCTTTGCCATCCAATTTCTCTTGTTACCCTTGGTAAAATAAAACAAATTGGATCTGAATAATTTTTTGTGAAAAAAAGTTAAATGTTCATTTTTTTTTAAACATTCCAAAAATTCCTGTGATGCACCTGAAGTGTTAATAAGCTTCTTAAATGTGGATTTGAGCACCTTGAGGGGTGCAGTTTTTAATATTTTCTATTATATATAACCCTCAAAGTGACTTTAAATCTGATGTGGTCCCTAAAAAAAAATGGTGTTGTAAAAATGAGAAATCGCTGGTCAACTTTTAACCCTTATAACTTCCTAACAAAAAAAATGTTGGTTCCAAAATTGTGCTGATGTAAAGTATACATGAGGGAAATGTTACTTATTAAGTATTTTGTGCAACATATCTCTGTGATTTAATAAACTCCCTGCTGTTCTGTTTAGATTTCACATAAAAAAATTGTACCAAATAAAGTAAACAAAAAAAAAAAAAAAATTCCCACAGAGAGTACCCCCCTAATGACGAAAAGTCAGGGACCCTCAAGTCTCAGAATCACACGCTGAATTTTTATAACATTATAGAATTTCAAAAACGGTCATTTTTGACCAACAGAACAGCAGGGTTTTAAGGGCATGAAAATTGAAAGTTGGTAAATTGCGAAATTTTAAAAATTTTTGACAAATTTCCGTTTTTTCTACAAATAAACGCAAGTAATATCAAAGAAATTTTACCACTTTCATAAAGTGCAATATATCATGGCAAAATAGTGTCAGAATAACCAGCATCCGTTGAAGCTTTCCAGAGTTATATCCTCATAAAGGGACAGTGGTCAGAATTGTAAATTGGCCCGGTCATTAACGTGCAAACCACCCTTGGTGGTAAAGCGGTTAAACAAACTACATAGTCTATCCTTGAAATCACTCAGGGTATGTGACTCCCCTGAGTACTGTGGTAACCAAGCCACTCCCTGTATGTACAGCATCAATAGCGGCATTATGGAGGAGGTAACTGCGGCTGCTGCTGGATACGGCCGGTCTATGGAGGCTGCGGCCGCCGCTGGATCTGGCTGGGTCATGGGGCTGCGGCTGCCTCTAGATCTCCACCCAGATTGGACCTTTGTTTCCCCCCCTAGTGAACCCCAGCCAGGCTCTGGGTATCGTTACCATGGTAAGCGGCTGGTCCACCGGCGAGATGAATTGTGCTATTGAGGGTTTTCAAGACTCCTCCTTTTTGTCTGCTCACGGCTCTGGCTCTGCCCACACAGACACACCTCCTCTGTTTATCGCATGATGCGCGGCATGATAATGGTGGTTACCACACAGTTTAATAAAGTCTATGGTGCACAGGAAAACGGCTAGGGCTGTGGGGTACTTGGAACCAAGTCAGACAATTTCTAAAGGGTGGTCACGGCAGCAGTGGTCCGTGGCCCTGGGCATGCAATAAAAGTGATGAGAGAATGTTTGTAGGGGATTTCACGTGACACCACCTGTGGTGTTCAGCTATTGGTGGCTGACGCTGCTTAAGGGGACCGCTGGGGCCGATGGTGTTGCAGCCGAGATGCTTTGGCTCCCCACAGATGAAGCAGGGCACCGGAGCTGCCAGAACATTTTATGAGGGATGGTGGATGTTGGCGTCCAGGAAATGATTGGAGGATACAAGGACTATAGTTTCTTTAACTTTAATTGCAGGTGCAGTCCTGGGCACTTGTGACAGGTGATCATAGAGGTCGGAGCAGCCTGGAAGCATTTCAGGATTAACCTAGCCAGGTGGATTTGGCGGACTTCCCTCTGCGCTGCTCTCTTGATGCCTTAAGTTCTCCACAAGTCCTTATTGCTGTCTGTCCATGAAATAGAACATTCCCCACTTGGCAGGCAGCTTGAGTCTGTTCCAGGTGTCACTCCCTCGTGGTGACTCCGGGCTCTAATGTGCTGCTGTGCCTCAGGGAGTCAGCTGGGGCCAAGAGACTTGCAATCTGGTTTTAGTTGCTGGGCCTGCAGTTCCTACACAATCACGGACTCCGTTGTCTGGTCCTTGATGCTCAGTCCTATGGTGAGCTCATTCGCAGCTTCAATCCCTCAGTTTCTCTTCACTTGCCTCCTCTTCCTTCCTCTCAGACTCACACACTAAGACTAACTAACCCTGCCTTCAGCCAGAACTTATAGGGAAGCTCTCCTAAAACAGGTGTTAGAGCTCCCCTTTCTGGTCTGGAGTCTGGAAAGGTGTTGCATGCTGATGTACCAGGAAAGGGGATCCCTCCTTGCTTCCAGGCATGACATCACCCCCTGTGAGGGAGGTAATGCCACTCCTGGGGTGCCACAGCTTCATTTGCCAATTTTTATGGACAGTGATTCTTGAGTTCACCTGCTATAATTTTGCTGCTTGTACCATTTTTTTGCAAAGTTTAGTAATCCTAGCGTCAACTGCACCAGAATGTCTTCATTAAGTCCTTGTGTTACACTTATAGTAAGTTTTGTCCTCTTCAACATCTACATCTTGTTGAACAAGAGGAACTAGAAATCAACCAAGTGTTGGAGGAGGGCAGAAGTAAAAAACGATATTGACAAAGTAGAAAATTTTCCTTAATTTTTCATAATGGACTCTGACATAAACAATATAAATTGGATGACAAATAGAAGCATGATATGTACGTAAGTACCATGCATGGTTTTAGCCTTGTAATGTAAGGAGGGCGCTAAAGTGAGGGAAGTGGCTGTGGTCAAACTTTTACAAATAAAATATAGTCAAAACCTTGTGCTATGTAAAATTTTCTAAACAGTGCATTTTTTGCTATGAAAGCATGTTTATTCTCGACTTTATGCATTAAGTTGCCTTTTTCAATATTACATTCTTCAGATTTTTCACATGCCTAAAACCCATCAAGGTTTTACGCAGGCATTGCTATGCTTCTTTTAAATGCTTACATTTTAATACATGATTGACTTACTGACACTAAGCTCAAATTTTGCAGTCAGTCAACATTAGGTGAACATAGTCCTTAAGGCAGAAAACCATGAACATGTGTCTTCATAACAAAGTGAGTGGAGCAAGAAGTGATTGTTGATACTGGAAAAAACAACTGCTTCAGAAAAAAGCACGAGGTGTACAGGCCCGAGCATGAACTGTGAAGCTGACATATATCCAAATCACTGTTTTAAACAGTGTGTAAGTACGTATACATTACATAACTCTACTAGCCGAAAATGTTCTTAAGATTGCTTTAGAGTTATTATTAATATGTAGAGATTTGCAATGTCAGAGCAGTGGTCAACTTTGATGATCTAATCAAAAGGTACAAAAAATAGTTTTCATGCCAATGACAAATTTATGAAGGTTAATCAGGAAAATTGAATAATGTTTCTATTTCAAGCTTCACGTTCTCCAATATGTTACTTAGCGCAATTTGGAATGCAAAATATTTCTGTATGATTGAGAGTCGCTGACTCAGGAGCAGTTCAGCTCCAGAATTTGGATCATCTTTCATTAGTGTACTGGATCACATTTTCAGCAGTTTTCTGTCAGTATGTCATCTTTTACCATCACTGTTTCATCAGTTTTTCTTGTATGCAGTAAAACGCCAATGTAGATTTTTCAATCTTCTCCTAGTAAACAGTTTGTTTTAAACAGACAGCAATAAAATGCTAAGATGTTGTCCGAGTTTTACATTGACCCACAGACTTCTTGGCGAGTTTTGTCTATGATTTGTATCAAAAATAGATAGGTCAGTCCGCAAAAACACACGGACATGTGAGCAGTCCCATGAGCTACAATAGTTATGGGTTCTGCCTGTACATTAAACAAATTGAAAACTATGTGAAAAGGCAGATGTCTAAATGAGATCTTATTTTCCCTTGAATCTTTATAAGTAGAGATAGACGAACCCAAACAGTAATGTTCGGCGTCCATACCGAACACCTATTCAGGCACGGACACCGAACATGGACTTCACCAGGAAGTCTGTGTTATTGTTCAGGTTCGGCACCTTTTCTAGGCGGCTACGGGCTGATATTTAAAGGGTGGCCAATGTCCATGGCCCCTTACCAGCCTGAGAATACCAGCCCTCCGCTGTCTGCTTTAGCTTGACTGGTTGTCAAAAACAGGGGGGACCCAACACAATTTTTAAAAATTATTAATTTAAATAATTAAAAAAAACAGCTTGGGGATATCTCTATTCTTGATAAACAGCCTTGCTAACACTGACAGCTGAGGGTCGCAGTCCCCCAGTCGCAGTTTTCCCTGGCTGGTTATCAAAAATACAGGGGAGCCCACATCGTTTTTTTTTAATCACGGTATTTATTTAGAGTGCAGGCGCTGGCTGATGAATACTTCCATCAGCCGCTGCCTGCTCTCACTGTTATTACTGGCAGCAGGCATAGGCTGATGGGAGCAGTAGTCCTATCAGCTGACAATTTTAGAAGAATGATTTTACCGCCGATCAGAAGTGTTTGCCAAGCTGCCATGGACATGACAGCATGGCAAACACTGGATGTTCAGGCCCTTCATTCAAGTGAATGGGGTCTGTGTTCGGGTATGGATACTGTTCTGGTACCCGAACCCAAACTTTTTTTTAACTATTCAGCCAAATCTGCCAGACTTAAACATCCAGGGGTCCGCCTATCTCTGTTTATAACTAGGGTTGAGCGGCTTTTACTTTTGGGGTCGAGTCGGGTTTTGTGAAACCCGACTTTGTCAAAAGTAGAGTCGAGTGAAGTCGGCCGATTATCGCGAAAAGTCGGGGATCGACCGAAACATGAAACCTAATGCAAGTCAATGGGGAAGCATAGTCGGCAGTGAGTGGAGGCCAGGAAAACACCTACAGTGCCCATTTTAATGGCAAAAACATCCATTCTTGTTACTGAAGCTTGTCAATGTTAATTTACTTTATAATAATAGATAGGCATTGGAAATTGGGGGTCATTTGGCTAAAGTTGTGGGGGGTAGGGCTGGTTCAAGTTTTTAGTGGGCCCAGGAAACGTGGACTACGTCACGGCGGTGGAGCAGTGAGAGGTAAGTATGTCAAGTTTGCAAGTGCTGTGATCCTGAGCAAGCAGGGGGGGCCCACTCGTTGGCATTGGCACTGGCACAGGGCCCCTCAAAGTACAGCGGTGTGTTTGCACGGCGGGGGCGCCTCCCACCGGCAGCGACACTTTTGCGTACTCTGAGGGGCCCTGTGCCAGTGACGTTGCCAACGAGTATGCCCCCCCACCTGATGAAGGAACCTGCACTTTCATCTGCACCTTCCTCTTTGTCCCTGTGTAAGGTGGTATAGCATGCGGGAAGGGGAACCTTACTTTCAGCAGGGTCAGATTCTGGCTGTGTAGAGTGCAAGGGGAATGTAGTGGTCTGGGTCAATGTACCAGCAGACTCATCTAGCAGTGGCTGGGCAATGGGCAGGATGAGGAGGAAACACAGATATAGGGCCAAAGACGGACAAGGAAACCTGGAGGAGAACATCAAGGAGGAGGAGAACACCAAGGAGCGGCAGACACCGTTACTAGGCCCCAACCAAAGTAGTAGGCCAACTGCAGTGTGACATTAAAAAATACTTAATGAGAGCCTGAAGGTTGAAGCTCGGACAAGGAAACCTGGAGGAGAACACCAAGGAGGAGGAGAACACCAAGGAGCGGCAGACACCGTTACTAGGCCCCAACCAAAGTAGTAGGCCAACTGCAGTGTGACATTAAAAAATACTTAATGAGAGCCTGAAGGTTGAAGCTCGGACAAGGAAACCTGGAGGAGAACACCAAGGAGGAGGAGAACACTAAGGAGCGGCAGACACCGTTACTAGGCCCCAACCAAAGTAGTAGGCCAACTGCAGTGTGACATTAAAAAATACTTAATGAGAGCCTGAAGGTTGAAGCTCGGACAAGGAAACCTGGAGGAGAACACCAAGGAGGAGGAGAACACCAAGGAGCGGCAGACACCGTTACTAGGACCCAACCAAAGTAGTAGGGCAACTGCTGTCTTATATAAACAACTACTTAATGAGAGCCTGAAGGTTGAAGTTCAGCTTTTTCAGTGGAGGACAGCGTGATTGAGTGGCGCCACAGACAGATAAAGGTAGTATGTGTTAACTTAAAAAGTGGGCTCTATGCATTTTTAAATTAGTTTCAGGGGTACACAGGCAGCATTGGTGTGGTCAGCGGAGGACAATTGGAAGGAGGGACCGCAGACAGACTTCCTAGGCCTAAAATAATAAAATAGGCTCTATGCAGCTTCCATTAGGTGGCAGGGGTACACAGGCAGCATTGGTGTGGTCAGTGGAGGACAATTGTAAGGAGGGACCGCAGACAGAATTCCTAGGCCCAAATTAGTAAAATAGGCTCTATGCAGCTTCCATTAGGAGACAGGGGTGCACAGGCAGCATCGGTGTGGTCAGTGGAGGACAATTGGAAGGAGGGACCGCACACAGACTTCCTAGGCCTAAAATAATAAAAAAGGCTCTATGCAGCTTCCATTTGGTGGCAGGGGTTCACAGGCAGCATTGGTGTGGTCAACGTAGGACAATTGGAAGGAGGGACCGCAGACAGACTTCCTAGGCCTAAAATAATAAAATAGGCTCTATGCAGCTTCCATTAGGTGGCAGGGGTACACAGGCAGCATTGGTGTGGTCAGTGGAGGACAATTGGAAAGAGGGACCGCACACAGACTTCCTAGGCCTAAAATAATAAAATAGGCTCTATGCAGCTTCCATTAGGTGGCAGGGGTACACAGGCAGCATTGGTGTGGTCAGTGGAGGACAATTGGAAGGAGGGACCGCACACAGACTTCCTAGGCCTAAAATAATAAAATAGGCTGTATGCAGCTTCCATTAGGTGGCAGGGGTACACAGGCAGCATTGGTGTGGTCAACGTAGGACAATTGGAAGGAGGGACCGCAGACAGAATTCCTAGGCCTAAAATAATAAAATAGGCTCTATGCAGTTTCCATTAGGTGGCAGGGGTACACAGGCAGCATTGGTGCGGTCAACGTAGGACAATTGGAAGGAGGGACCGCAGACAGAATTCCTAGGCCTAAAATAATAAAATAGGCTCTATGCAGCTTCCATTAGGTGGCAGGGGTACACAGGCAGCATTGGTGTGGTCAGTGGAGGACAATTTGAAGGAGGGACCGCACACAGACTTCCTAGGCCTAAAAAAATAAAATAGGCTCTATGCAGCTTCCATTAGGTGGCAGGGGTACACAGGCAGCATTGGTGTGGTCAACGTAGGACAATTGGAAGGAGGGACCGCAGACAGAATTCCTAGGCCTAAAATATTAAAATAGGCTCTATGCAGTTTCCATTAGGTGGCATGGGTACACAGGCAGCATTGGTGTGGTCAACGTAGGACAATTGGAAGGAGGGACCACAGACAGAATTCCTAGGCCTAAATTAATAAAATAGGCTCTATGCAGCTTCCATTAGGTGGCCGGGGTACACAGGCAGCATTGATGTGGTCCGTGGAGGACAATTGGAAGGAGGGAACGCAGACAGAATTCCTAGGCCTAAAGTAATAAAATAGGCTCTATGCAGCTTCCATTAGGTGGCAGGGGTACACAGTCAGCATTGGTGTGGTCAGTGGAGGACAATTGGAAGGAGAGACCGCAAACAGACTTCCTAGGCCTAAAATAATAAAATAGGCTCTATGCAGCTTCCATTAGGTGGCAGGGGTACACAGGCAGCATTGGTGTGGTCAGTGGAGGACAATTGGAAGGAGGGATCGCACACAGACTTCCTAGGCCTAAAATAATAAAATAGGCTCTGTGCAGCTTCCATTAGGTGGCAGGGGTACACAGGCAGCATTGGTGTGGTCAGTGGAGGACAATTGGAAGGAGGGACCGCACACAGACTTCCTAGGCCTAAAATAATAAAATAGGCTCTATGCAGCTTCCATTAGGTGGCAGGGGTACACAGGCAGCATTGGTGTGGTCAACGTAGGACAATTGGAAGGAGGGACCGCAGACAGAATTCCTAGGCCTAAAATAATAAAATAGGCTCTATGCAGCTTCCATTAGGTGGCAGGGGTACACAGGCAGCATTGGTGTGGTCAGTGGAGGACAATTGGAAGGAGGGACCGCAGACAGAATTCCTAGGCCTAAAATAATAAAATAGGCTCTAGGCAGCTTCCATTAGGTGGCAGGGGTACACAGGCAGCATTGGTGTGGTCAGTGGAGGACAATTGGAAGGAGGGAGCGCACACAGACTTCCTAGGCCTAAAATAATAAAATAGGCTCTGTGCAGCTTCCATTAGGTGGCAGGGGTACACAGGCAGCATTGGTGTGGTCAGTGGAGGACAATTGGAAGGAGAGACCGCAAACAGACTTCCTAGGCCTAAAATAATAAAATAGGCTCTATGCAGCTTCCATTAGGTGGCAGGGGTACACAGGCAGCATTGGTGTGGTCAGTGGAGGACAAATGGAAGGAGGGACAGCACACAGACTTCCTAGGCCTAAAATAATAAAATAGGCTCTATGCAGCTTCCATTAGGTGGCAGGGGTACACAGGCAGCATTGGTGTGGTCAACATAGGACAATTGGAAGGAGGGACCGCAAACAGAATTCCTAGGCCTAAAATAATAAAATAGGCTCTATGCAGTTTCCATTAGGTGGCAGGGGTACACAGGCAGCATTGGTGTGGTCAACGTAGGACAATTGGAAGGAGGGACCGCAGACAGAATTCCTAGGCCTAAAATAATAAAATTGGCTCTATGCAGCTTCCATTAGGTGGCCGGGGTACACAGCCAGCATTGGTGTGGTCCGTGGAGGACAATTGGAAGGAGGGACCGCAGACAGAATTCCTAGGCCTAAAGTAATAAAATAGGCTCTATGCAGCTTCCATTAGGTGGCAGGGGTACACGGGCAGCATTGGTGTGGTCAGTGGAGGACAATTGGAAGGAGAGACCGCAAACAGACTTCCTAGGCCTAAAATAATAAAATAGGCTCTATGCAGCTTCCATTAGGTGGCAGGGGTACACAGGCAGCATTGGTGTGGTCAGTGGAGGACAATTGGAAGGAGGGACCGCACACAGACTTCCTAGGCCTAAAATAATAAAATAGGCTCTGTGCAGCTTCCATTAGGTGGCAGGGTTACACAGGCAGCATTGGTGTGGTCAGTGGAGGACAATTGGAAGGAGGGACCGCAGACAGACTTCCTAGGCCTAAAATAATAAAATAGGCTCTATGCAGCTTCCATTAGGTGGCAGGGGTACACAGGCAGCATTGGTGTGGTCAACGTAGGACAATTGGAAGGAGGGACCGCAGACAGAATTCCTAGGCCTAAAATAATAAAATAGGCTCTATGCAGCTTCCATTAGGTGGCAGGGGTACACAGGCAGCATTGGTGTGGTCAGTGGAGGACAATTGGAAGGAGGGACCGCAGACAGAATTCCTAGGCCTAAAATAATAAAATAGGCTCTATGCAGCTTCCATTAGGTGGCAGGGGTACACAGGCAGCATTGGTGTGGTCAGTGGAGGACAATTGGAAGGAGGGAGCGCACACAGACTTCCTAGGCCTAAAATAATAAAATAGGCTCTGTGCAGCTTCCATTAGGTGGCAGGGGTACACAGGCAGCAATGGTGTGGTCAGTGGAGGACAATTGGAAGGAGGGACCGCAGACAGACTTCCTAGGCCTAAAATAATAAAATAGGCTCTATGCAGCTTCCATTAGGTGGCAGGGGTACACAGGCAGCATTGGTGTGGTCAACGTAGGACAATTGGAAGGAGGGACCGCAGACAGACTTCCTAGGCCTAAAATAATAAAATAGGCTCTATGCAGCTTCCATTAGGTGGCAGGGGTACACAGGCAGCATTGGTGTGGTAAACGTAGGACAATTGGAAGGAGGGACCGCAGACAGACTTCCTAGGCCTAAAATAATAAAATAGGCTCTATGCAGCTTCCATTAGGTGGCAGGGGTACACAGGCAGCATTGGTGTGGTCAACGTAGGACAATTGGAAGGAGGGTTTGCAGACAGACTTCCTTGGCCTAAAATAATAAAATAGGCTCTATGCAGCTTCCATTAGGAGGCAGGGGTACACAGGCAGCATTGGTGTGGTCAGTGGAGGACAATTGGAAGAAAAAAAAAAGGGTGGCATACTTAGGTACAGGGGTGTGCTCCTATGCTGACTTTCAGACATTGTAATTTGGCGCAAAGTATTTACTGGTGTAAATGTAGGACAGGGCCCCTGACCATTTTAACTAGCATCATACATGTCAACAAATTGTTATTGTCTGTGCCAGGCATGGAAGGATTTCAGTGCATAGACTAAACAGTGGTGGAGCAGCGACAGATAATTTTGCAAGTGGTAGAGCACTGTTTGACCTGGGGGGGGGGACACTCTCTCCTGGCCGGCGGTACAAGCCCAGGGCTCCTCATGTTACAACGGTGTGTCTGACGTTGGGTGCGCGCCACCACCGCCAGAGACACTTCATTGTACTATGAGGGACCCAGTGCCAGTGCCGTCGACCAAAAGTGGGCACACCCACCTCTTCAGACAAACGGCACTCTGACGGGTGCTTGCGACAAGTGGCGAGACCACGGGCCCGTGGGGGGAGTTAGGCCATTTAGGGAGGTGTAAACATGTCATATGCTGGACACACAGCAGCTGCAAATTAAGAGATTGGAACAGTCAGTAACACCAGTCCCAAAGCAAGACCTTTTTACAGGAAAGCTAGGTGTCAGCCGGGAAAGGTGGGGCAAAATAATTTGAAATCCACGAATGGTTCATTTTAATGAAGGTTAGATCATCAACATTTTGGGTAGACAGACGAGTCCTTTTTTCGGTCAGTATTGAACCGGCAGCACTGAATACTCTTTCTGATAGCACACTAGGTGCTGGGCAAGCAAGCTCCTGCAATGCATATTCAGCCAATTCAGGCCAGGTGTCTATTTTGGATGCCCAGTAATCAAAGGGGAATGACGGTTGAGGGAGAACATTGGTAATGGAGGAAAAATAGTTAGTAACCATACTGGACAAATGTTGTCTCCTGTCACTTTGAATGGATGCTGCTGTACCTGTCGTGTCTGCGGTCATTGCGAAATCACTCCACAACCTGGTCAGAAAACCCCTCTGTCCTACGCCACTTCTGATCTGTGCACCTCTAACACCTCTGCCCTGTTGCCCCCTGCAGCTCGTGTGAGAACCATCATCGGCGCTGTGTGCTGGGAATGCCTGAATCAAATGGTCTACAAGAGTTGCTTGTTTGGTTGCTAATATTTGTTCGAGGTTCTCATGTGGCATAATATTTAGCAATTTGCCTTTATAGAGAGGATCAAGGAGGCAGGCCAACCAGTAATCTTCATCTGTCATCATTTTTATAATGCGTGGGTCCCTTTTGAGGATACGCAAGGCATAATCCGCCATGTGGCCAATGTTCCAGTTGTCATGTCAGTGCATATGCTGGGTTGAGGAGCACTTTCTGGCAAATCAATGTCACTTGTCTCCCTCAAAAACCCTGAACCCGGCCTTGCACCGCCAGCAGTTTCTATTGCCCCCTGAGAAGCTTCCTCATCCAAAAAATAGTCATCCCCATCATCCTCCTCGTCCTCCTCCTCTTCGCCGGCCACCTAGTCCTGTAGACTTCCCTGAGCAGACAATGGCTGACTGTCATCGGCTGCAGACGCCTGTTCCTTTATGTGCGTCAAACTTTGCATCAGCAGACGCATTAGAGGGATGCTCATGCTTATTACAGCGTTGTCTGCACTAACCAGCCGTGTGCATTCCTCAAAACACTGAAGGACTTGACACAGGTCTTGGAGCTTCGACCACTGCACAGCTGACAACTCCATGTCTGCCATCCAACTGCCTGCCCATATATGTGTATCCTCCCACAAATACATAACAGCACGCCTCTGTTCGCACAGTCTATGAAGCATGTGCAGTGTGGAGTTCCACCTTGTTGCAACATCGATAATTAGGCGATGCTGTGGAAGGTTCAAAGAGCGCTGATGGTTCTGCATACGGCTGGAGTGTACGGGCGAACGGCGGATGTGAGAGCAAAATCTGCGCACTTTCAGCAGCAGGTCGGGTAACCCCGGATAACTTTTCAGGAAGCACTGCACCACCAGGTTTAAGGTGTGAGCCAGGCAAGGAATGTGTTTCAGTTGTGAAAGGGCTATGGCAGCCATGAAATTCCTTCCGTTATCACTCACTACCTTGCCTGCCTCAAGATGTACAGTGCCCAGCCATGACCGAGTTTCTTCCTGCAAGAACTCAGACAGAACTTCCGCGGTGTGTCTGTTGTCGCCCAAACACTTCATTGCCAATACAGCCTGCTGACGCTTGCCACTAGCTGTTCCATAATTGGACACCTCGTGTGCAACAGTGGCAGCTGCGGATGGAGTGGTCGTGCGACTGCACAGACTGCGGTCTGTGGACGAGCTCTCGCTTCTGCTGGAGGACGAGGAGGAGGAGGGGGGACGAACGCCTACAGCCAACTGTTTCCTAGACCGTGGGCTAGGCAGAACTGTCCCAATATTACTGTCCCCTGTGGACCCTGCATCCACTACATTTACCCAGTGTGCCGTGATGGAGACGTAACGCCCCTGGCCATGCCTACTGGTCCATGCATCTGTTGTCAGGTGCACCTTTCTACTCACAGATTGCCTGAGCGCATGGACAATGCGGTCTTTTACATGCTGGTGGAGGGCTGGGATGGCTTTTCTCGAAAAGAAGTGTCGACTGGGTAGCTCGTAGCGTGGTACAGCGTAGTCCATCAGGGCTTTGAAAGCTTCAGTTTCAACTAACCGGTAGGGCATCATCTGTAACGAGATTAGTCTAGCAATGTGGGCGTTCAAACCCTATGTACGCGGATGCGAGGATGAGTACTTCCTTTTCCTAACGAGAGTCTCATGTAGGGTGAGCTGGACTGGAGAGCTGCATACGGTGGAACTAGCTGGGGTGCCGGTGGACATGGGTAACTGAGAGAGGGTTGGTGATGGTATTCTTGATGGTGCCCTACATACAGTTTTTCCGACCACGAACTTGGTGACTCCCTGACTGCTTTGGCCTTGCGACGAAACCGCAACATTACCTCCAGTTGGTGTGGTAAACGGTGGGCTTACAGTGAGGGAAGGGATGTCGCGTTGCTGACTAGCTTCATTGTGAGAGGGTGCAACAACGTTAAGGGACGTTTGGTAGTTTGTCCAGGCTTGCAAGTGCATGGTGGTTAAATGTCTATACATGCAACTTGTATTTAAATTTTTAACATTCTGACCTCTGCTGAAGGTCCTTGAGCATTTCTTACAGATGACTTTGCGCTGATCATTGGGATCTTGGTTAAAAAAATTCCAGACTGCACTCTTCCTATCGGATACCTTTTCAGGCATTGCTCACTGAGCTACTTTAACCTGATGGCCACGCTGTCCTACAGCTGGTTTTGGTTTTGCCAGACGTTTTTGGCCAGATTCGGGCCTGCCAGATGGAACCTGTTGCGATGTTGATGCCTGCCGCGGCTCCTCCTCCTTTGCTTCAGAGCTACTGCCGCCTGCACCCTGTTCCCCCAATGGCTGCCAATCGGGGTCAACAACTGGGTCATCTATGACCTCCTCTTCTATGTTCTGTGCACCTTTCTCTCGGTCACCGTGTAAGCCGGTGCTATAGCGTTCGTGACGGGGCTCCATAGTCTCATCGGGGTCAGATTCTGGATCAGTACACTGCGAGGGCAATGTTCTGATCTGAGTCAAAGGAACAGCATAATAATCTGGCTGTGGCTGTGCATCTGTGCACTCCATGTCCAATTCATCTTGTAATGGGCATGGCCTGTTAACAATTTCCCTTTCTAACCCAGGCACGGTATGTGTAAAGAGCTCCATGGAGTAACCAGTTGTGTCGCCTGATGCATCCTTCACTGTTGTTCTGGGTGAAGGACACAAGAAAGCGACTTGTTCCTGACCGGGAGCATCCACTGACGACGCACTGCTCTGACATTTGGCACTTTCCGAGGAGGAGGCGAAAGAGCTAGAGGCAGAGTCAGCAATGAAAGCCAATACTTGTTCCTGCTGCTCCGGCTTCAAAAGCGGTTTTCCTACTCCCAGAAAAGGGAGCCTTCGAGGCCTTGTGTAGCCAGACGAGGACGCTGGCTCAACAACTTGAGACTTAGGGGCTATACTGCTTTTCCCACGACCACCTGATGCTCCACGACCCCCACCACTACCATCATTACCAGCTGCCAATGACCGCCCACGGCCACGACCTCTTCCACCAGACTTCCTCATTCTTGGAAAAATGTTACCAAACTAACAACCGTTATGTGGTCCTGTAAAACCAGGTACAAGGTGTGCGTGAACTTGTTGGGAATCTCCCTTTTTTATGTGTGGGAGAATGCAGTGAAAAATGAGGCCCACTGTATTACACTGGACAGTTTGATTGGCAGAAAGAGGCTGGCAGATATGGCACTAACAGGAGTGACACAGATAAAACACTGGCAATAGAAATGTCCCTCTTTGTATGTGGGAGAATGCAGTGAAAAATCAGGCCCACTATATTACAGTAGACAGTTTGATTGGCAGAAAGAGGCTGGCAGATATGGCACTAACAGAAGTTACGCAGATGCACACACTGGCAATATAAATGTCCCTCTTTATGTGTGGGAGAATCCAGGGAAAAATCAGGCCCACTGTATTACACAACAACACAGTTTGATTGGCAGAAAAAGGCTGGCAGATATGGCACTAACAGGAGTGACGCAGATGCACACACTGGCAATATAAATGTCCCTCTTTATGTGTGGGAGAATGCATTGAAAAATCAGGGCCACTGTATTACACAACAACACAGTTTGATTGGCAGAAAAAGGCTGGCAGATATGGCACTAACAGGAGTGACGCAGATGCACACACTGGCAATAGAAATGTCCCTCTTTATGTGTTTGAGAATCCAGGGAAAAATCAGGCCCACTGTATTACACAACAACACAATTTGATTAGCAGACAGAGGCTGGCAGATATGGCACTAACAGGAGTGACGCAGATAAAAACACTGGCAATAGAAATGTCCCTCTTTATGTGTGGGAGAATGCAGTGAAAAATCAGGCCCACTGTATTACACAACAACACAGTTTGATTAGCAGAAAGAGGCTGGTAGATATGGCACTAGCCGGACTGACGCAGATGCAGACACTGGCAATAGAAATGTCCCTCTTTATTTTGATATGGGAGACAAGGGATTGAATCAGGCCCACTATATCACGGTATAGTTCCTGTGGCACAAAATGACTGACAGATACCACAGCCAGCACTCGCACAGATGCACAGGTTTGGCAAGATTATTCTCCCTTTATTTTAATTTTTTGGGGGGATATGTGAGACAAGTGATTTAATCTGGCCCACTGTTATACAGTAGGTTTTCTGTGGCAGAAAAAAAAAAACAGTGCCACACACAGGACTGGCACTAATGCAGATTTGCCAATCTTAATCTCCCACTTTTATTTTTTTTTTCTGGGAGAATTGTGAAGAAATCAGGCCCACTGCTACACAGTAGGTTTTCTGTGGCAGAAAAAAAAAAAAAAAGATGCCACACACAGGACTGGCACTAATGCAGATTTGCCAATCGTAATCTCCCACTTTTATTTTTTTTTCTGGGAGAATTGTGAAGAAATCAGGCCCATTGTTACACAGTAGGTTTTCTGTGGCAGAAAAACAAAGACAGATGCCACACACAGGACTGGCACTAATGCAGATTTGCCAATCTTAATCTCCCACTTTTATTTTTTTTTCTGGGAGAATTGTGAAGAAATCAGGCCCACTGTTAAAAAAGTAGGTTTTCTGTGGCAGAAAAACAAAGACAGATGCCACACACAGGACTGGCACTGATGCAGATTTGACAATCTTAATCTCCCACTTTTATTTTTTTTTCTGGGAGGATTGTGAATAAATCTGGGCCACTGTATTAGAGTATATTTTCTGTGGCAAAAAGTGGCTTGAAGAGATATTAAAAAAAAAAAAAATAGGGACTGTACTACAATTACTATCTCCCTACAGTTATATCAGAAAAGTATGTCAGGCAGCAATAAAAAGGACTGCTGCACACAAAAGTCAAAAGTGTGGACAAACAAACAAGATAGCTGTGCAGAAAGAAAGGAGCAACAGGATTTGTGCCTTGAAAAAAGCAGTTGGTTTGCACAGCGGCGTACACACAGCAACACAGCTATCAGGGAGCCTTATAACCTACAGAGCTGTTACACAGAAATCGAGCCTCCACTGTCCCAAAAAGAAAAGGTGGTGTTGGACAGTGGAAATCGCTACAGCACAAGCGGTTTGGGGCTTAATTTACCCTGCCTAACTCTATCCCTGCTTCTGACGAAGCGGCAGCAACCTCTCCCTACGCTCAGATCAGCAGCAGTAAGATGGCGGTCAGCGGGAACTCCCCTTTATAGCCCCTGTGACGCTGCAGAAAGCAAGCCAATCACTGCCATGCCCTTCTCTAAGATGGTGGGGACCAGGATCTATGTCATCACGCTGCCCACACTCTGCGTGCACCTTCATTGGCTGAGAAATGGCGCTTTAAGCGTCATATGAAACGCGACTTTGGCGCGAAGATCTTGTACCGCATGGCCGATCCCACGCTGGGATCGGTTCGGGTTTCATGAAACCCGACTTTGCCAAAAGTCGGCAACTTATGAAAATGACCGATCCGTTTCGCTCAACCCTATTTATAACATTTCTAAATTAATCTGTGTGGGCAGCATGGTTGATCAGTGGTTAATACTGCTGCTTTGCAGCACTGGTGTACTTCAACAAGTCTGAATGTTCTCCCCACATTTGCATGGGTTTCTTCCAGGTGCTACGGTTTCCTCCCACACTCCAAAAACATACTATTAGGGAATTTAGATTGTGTGCTCCAATGGGAGCAGTGATCATGATGTCTGTAAAGCTCCATGGAATATGATGGCATTATATAAATAAGAATAATTAATAAATACATTTGCTGTGGATGTATCTCATTGGTCACATGTAGATTCCTAGGAGGGGTCTATGGAGTAGTACAAGATGGTAAGGAATGCATTCAAGGAGTTTGTATGTTCTCCCCATGTTTGTGTGGGTTTCTTGTCGCTACTCTGGTTTCCTCCCACACTCCAAAGACATACTGAAAAGGAATTTAGATTGTGAGCCCCTCCAGTGATAATAATGTCTGTAAAGTGGTGTTGAATTAATATCACAATATACCTTAGTTAAATAAATTAATAGTGGTGCTATTATATGGTCAACATATTTTTCATATTCTCAAATGACAGAAAAAAAGTCAATATACAGTGTGTCCGTAAAGTCATGGTGCACTTTTATAGTTTACATTTTGGCACCCTTTCTCTGGCCCAATCATATCTGACCTGTTAATGAGGAGAGATAACAAGAACCAATCAAACAACACAAACTCATTTAAGCTGTTGCTGAGCCCCCAGTCAGAATAACCCCTGATAAACTGAACACTGATCAATACACTGCCAGGTCTGTGACATCATACAACCACAAGCTTATTCCAGCTGTGTGGTTTTCCATGCCAGTCAAGATGTGGACGGTACAGAGGAAAGTTCAGTCTGTTCTGTGGCTCGCTAAATTCGAATCCGTGACCAAAGTGCTATGTGAATATCGGCGTGTAGGAACACGTAGGAATAACATTACACGTTGTGACAAGCAGTTAAAGGAAATCAGCAGTTTGGTGGAGAAATCCCATTCTGGTAAGCCATCAGTCAGTGACAAGTCTGTAGAGGCTATACGGGATAGCTACCTAAGGAGCCCTAAAAAATCTGTGCGTGCATGTGCTTGACAATTACACCTAAGCAAGACTACAGTTCATAAGGTGTTAAAGAAATGAATCAGTTTCACAGGGTACAAAATGCGGCTGTTGCATGCTATCAAACCGACAGATAGATGCAAACGATGCAGGTTTGCTACAGATATGCTTCATGAGATCGACAATGATGCAAGATTTTTGTAGAAGATTGTGTTTAGCGATGAGGCGACCTTTCATAGAACAGAGAATCACAGACGTTATTCACTCTGTTACACCAGACGTCCTTACTAGTGTTGAGCGATACCGTCCGATACTTGAAAGTATCGGTATCGGAAAGTATCGGCCGATACCGGCAAGGTATCGGATCTAATCCGATACCGACACCCGATACCAGTGGCGTAGGAAGGGGGGTGCGGGCCGCCCCGGGCGGCACAATGCCGGGGGCGGCTCCGACCCAGAGAGGAGGAGGAGGAAGAAAAAAAAAAAAAATTGAGACGCGGGCCCTTTAAATCTTCGGGCGGCGCCGACGCCGCCGCCACGACCAGGGCCGCCATACCAGCGTTGGCATTGCCCCCCCCCTTCTAATACTCACCTCTCCTGGTTCCTGCGGCAGCTGCAGCGTCTTCAGCGCCCTCTGACTCTGCGACGTCTCAGGGCAGAGGGTGCGATGACGTCATCACTGCGCGCTCAGCCTCTCTGTCCTGAGCGTTGCAGAGCCGGAGAGACGCTGAGTGCACGGGACCTGCGCTGGGAACGGGAGAGGTGAGGATTTTACTTTTTTTTTCTT
Organism: Ranitomeya variabilis; assembly: GCF_051348905.1. Classification (NCBI taxonomy): domain Eukaryota; kingdom Metazoa; phylum Chordata; class Amphibia; order Anura; family Dendrobatidae; genus Ranitomeya; species Ranitomeya variabilis. Next base: position 346,650,179 of record NC_135237.1, on the reverse strand, counting down.
TATGTCTGACTCAGACAGACTGGGGGCAGTATGCTGGAGACAGACTGGGGGCAATATGCTGGAGACAGACTGGGGGCAGATTGCTGGAGACAGACTGGGGGCAGATTGCTGGAGACAGACTGGGGGCAGATTGCTGGAGACACACTGGGGGCAGATTGCTGGAGACACACTGGGGGCAGATTGCTGGAGACACAGTGGGGGCAGATTGCTGGAGACACACTGGGGGCAGATTGCTGGAGACACACTGGGGGCAGATTGCTGGAGACACACTGGGGGCAATGCTGGACACTGGGGCAGATTGCTGGACACAGTGGGGGCAATGCTGAACACTGGGGCAGATTGCTGGACACTGGGGCAGATTGCTGGACACACTGGGGGCAATGCTGGACACTGGGGGCAATGCTGGACACTGGGGGCAATGCTGGACACTGGGGCAGATTGCTGGACACACTGGGGGCAATGCTGGACACACTGGGGGCAATGCTGGACACTGGGGCAGATTGCTGGACACACTGGGGCAATGCTGGACACTGGGGGCAATGCTGGACACTGGGGCAGATTGCTGGACACACTGGGGGCAATGCTGGACACTGGGGCAGATTGCTGGACACACTGTGGGCAATGCTGGACACACTGGGGGCAATGCTGGACACTGGGGCAGATTGCTGGACACACTGGGGCAATGCTGGACACTGGGGGCAATGCTGGACACTGGGGCAGATTGCTGGACACACTGGGGGCAATGCTGGACACACTGGGGGCAATGCTGGACACTGGGGCAGATTGCTGGACACACTGGGGCAATGCTGGACACTGCGCCTGTGCGGCCGCCCTGCTTGTGAATCCCAGCCCCGAACTCTGCATAATGCATAACACACTGCGGGGCTGGGATTACCAAGGTGGGTGGCCGCACAGGCGCAGTCTGCAAGCCTGGCTGTGACGTCAGACGGCCAGAGCTCTCTGCGCCTGCACCAAACAGTGATACACAGCGCAGGCACCGGATTTCATGGGTAAACAGTGCTGAGGGGGTGGTGCCCGGTGTTGAGTGACGGCAATGGGGGGGGGGGGGGCGCCAAACTCAGAAACAGCCCCGGGCGGCAAAAGCTCTAGCTACGCCAGTGCCCGATACCAATACAAGTCAATGGGACTCAAGTATTGGACGGTATCCCTGATGGTTCCCAGGGTCTGAAGGAGAGGAAACTCTCCTTCAGGCCCTGGGATCCATATTAATGTGTAAAATAAAGAATTAAAATAAAAAATATTGCTATACTCACCTCTCCGACGCAGCCTGGACCTCACCGAGGGAACCGGCAGCGTTCTTTGCTTAAAATGCGCGCTTTTACTTCCTTACGTGACGTCACGGCTTGAGATTGGTCGCGTGCCGCCCATGTGGCCGCGACGCGACCAATCACAGCAAGCCATGACGTAATTTTCAGGTCCTCAATGCCTAATTCTAGGCATTCAGGAATTTAAAATTACGTTCCGGCTTGTGATTGGTCGCGTCGCGGTCACATGGGCGACGCGACCAATCACAAGCCGTGACGTCACGGGAGGCAGGAGACACGCGCATTTTTAAAATTACGTCACGGCTTGTGATTGGTTGCGTGCCGCCCATGTGACCGCGACGCGACCAATCACAGCAAGCCGTGACGTAATTTCAGGTCCTCAATGCAGAAATAGGCATCAGGACCTGAAATTACGTCACGGCTTGCTGTGATTGGTCGCGTCGCGGTCACATGGGCGGCACGCAACCAATCACAAGCCGTGACGTCACGGAAGGAAGTAAAAGCGCGCATTTTAAGCAAAGAACGCTGCCGGTTCCCTCGGTGAGGTCCAGGCTGCGTCGGAGAGGTGAGTATAGCAATATTTTTTATTTTAATTCTTTATTTTACACATTAATATGGATCCCAGGGCCTGAAGGAGAGTTTCCTTTTAAAAATGCGCGCGTCTCCTGCCTCCCGTGACGTCACGGCTTGTGATTGGTCGCGTCGCCCATGTGGCCACGACGCGACCAATCACAAGCCGGAACGTAATTTTAAATTCCTGAATGCCTAGAATTAGGCATTGAGGACCTGAGAATTACGTCACGGCTTGCTGTGATTGGTCGCGTCGCGGCCACATGGGCGGCACGCGACCAATCACAAGCCGTGACGTCACAGAAGGAAGTAAAAGCGCGCATTTTAAGCAAAGAACGCTGCCGGTTCCCTCGGTGAGGTCCAGGCTGCGTCGGAGAGGTGAGTATAGCAATATTTTTTATTTTAATTCTTAATTTTACACATTAATGTTGTTTCGATACCGATACCCGATACCACAAAAGTATCAGATCTCGGTATCGGAATACCCGATACTTGCGGTATCGGAATGCTCAACACTAGTCCTTACCCGTGTGTGGCAAGAACTTCACTATCATTTGTATGTGTGTAGGGCAACAAATGGAGCACACATCGAACTGCACTGAATAGGTATGAAACTGGGAGAGGTTTTCTTTTATTTGGAGCAGATTTCACATTTCTATTTTTTTTTTTGTTGCATTCCAGTGACTGGTCAAAAGGGCACCATGACTTTACAAACGCACTGTATAAAAAATTGAATAGTATATATTATTGCTGGCTAGGCACTGAAAGGGTAATTCAACTGCAAACCAATAAACTAGTTATGGGTGAATATTGCTGAATACGCAATATGCAGTACAGACCAAAAGTTTGGACACACCTTCTCATTTAAAGATTTTTCTGTATTTTCATGACTATGAAAATTGTAAATTCACACTGAAGGCATCAAAACTATGAATTAACACATGTGGAATTATATACTTAACAAAAAAGTGTGAAACAACTGAAAATATGTCTTTTTTCAAGGTTCTTGAAAGTAGCCACCTTTTGCTTTGATGACTGCTTTGCACACTCTTGGCATTCTCTGGATGAGCTTCAAGAGGTAGTCACCGAAAATGGTCTTCCAGCAATCTTGAAGGAGTTCCCAGAGATGCTTAGCACTTGTTGGCCCTTTTGCCTTCACTCTGCGGTCCAGCTCACCCCAAACCATCTCGATTGGGTTCAGGTCTGGTGACTGTGGAGGCCAGGTCATCTGGCATAGCACCCCATCACTCTCCTTCTTGGTCAAATAGCCCTTACACAGCCCGGAGTTGTGTTTGGGGTAATTGTCCTGTTGAAAAATAAATGATGGTCCAACTAAACGCAAACTGGATGGAATAGCATGCTGCTGCAAGATGCTGTGGTAGCCATGCTGGTTCAGTATGCCTCCAATTTTAAAAAAAATCCCCAACCATGTCACCAGCAAATCACCCCCACACCATCACACCTCCTCCTCCATGTTTCACAGTGGGAACAGGCATGTAGAGTCCATCCATTCACCTTTTCTGTGTTGCAAAAAGACACAATGGTTGGAACCAAAGATCTTAAATTTGGACTCATCAGACCAAAGCACAGATTTCCACTGGTCTAATGTCCATTCCTTGTGTTCTTTAGCCCAAACAAGTCTCTTCTGCTTGTTGCCTGTCCTTAGCAGTGGTTTACTAGCAGCTATTTTACCATGAAGGCCTGCTGCACAAAGTCTCCTCTTAACAGTTGTTGTAGAGATGTGTCTGCTGCTAGAACTCTGTGTGGCATTGACCTGGTCTCTAATCTAAGCTGCTGTTAACCTGCGATTTCTGAGACTGGTGACTCGGATAAACTTATCCTCAGAAGCAGAGGTGACTCTTGGTCTTCCTTTCCTGGGGCGGTCCTCATGTGAGCCAGTTTCTTTGTAGCGCTTGATGGTTTTTGCAACTGCACTTGGGGACACTTTCAAAGTTTTCCCAATTTTTCAGACTGACTGACCTTCATTTCTTAAAGTAATGATGGCCATTCGTTTTTCTTTTCTTAACTGCTTTTTTCTTGCCATAATACAAATTCTAACAGTCTATTCAGTAGGACTGTCAGCTGTGTATCCACCAGACTTCTGCACACAACTGATGGTCCCAACCCCATTTATAAGGCAAGAAATCCCACTTATTAAACCTAACAGGACACACCTGTGAAGTTAAAACCATTTCTGGTGACTACCTCTTGAAGCTCATCAAGAGAATGCCAAGAGTGTGCAAAGCAGTCATCAAAGCAAAAGGTGGCTACTTTGAAGAACCTAGAATATTGTCATGCTCGCGCCCAGACTGGTTGGCGCGGGCGTGCGGGGGAGTGGCCCCACTGGACCACAGACCAAACCTCCCTGGAAGGGGCGTAACTAAGTAGCTTCCTAGGTGTTCGCTGGAGCCTCTGATGGTGAGGTCAGACTTGTGCAATAGGAATCTACCAGGTACCACTCCAGGGTGGAGTCTGGTTGTGGCTGCTGATCCCACCAGGGAACGGAACATAGACAAGCAAGCGGGCACGGCTGGCACATAGGCAGGCAGACGGGTACAACAGGAACACTGTCAGGCAGGCGGGCACGGCTGGCTCTCTGGTAGGCAGGCGGGCACGGCTGGCTCTCTGGCAGGACTGGTGGACAAGACTGGTACACTGGAAGAACTGGTAGGGACCGGTCTGCAGGCAGGTATGTAGAACGGGTAAGAACCTGTTCAGACATGAGGACCTAGGAATAAGTAGTTAAAGACCGCAAGAGCGGATGCAGAGCGAAAGCACAGGAGCTAGAGCCAAGAACAGAAATGCAGGAGGCGGAGCCAAGAGCAGGAGGCGGAGCCAAGTGAAAAACCGCAGGAGGTGGAGCCAAGAGCTGGAGGCAGAGCCAAGTGCAAAACCGCAGGAGGCGGAGCCAAGAGCTGGAGGCGGAGCCAAGTGCAGACAGGCAGGAGGCGGAGCCAATAGCTGGAGGCGGAGCCAAGTGCAGACAGGCAGGAGGCGGAGCCAAGAGCTGGCGGCGGAGCCAAGTGCAGGAGAAGTAGAACCGCAAAGAGCAGAGCAAGGTAGAACCGCAAGGAGCGGAGCCAGGTAGAACCGCAAGGAGCGGAGCCAGGTAGAACCGCAAGGAGCAGAGCCAGGTAGAACCGCAAGGAGCGGAGCCAGGTAGAACCGCAAGGAGCAGAGCCAGGTAGAACCGCAAGGAGCGGAGCCAGGTAGAACAGCAAGGAGCGGAGCCAGGTAGAACCGCAAGGAGCGGAGCTAGGTAGAACCGCAAGGAGCGGAGAGGAGCTGCAGGAGGGGTCTCTGCAGCAAAGCTGAGCAGAGCCACAAAGAATGTGGAGAGAAGCTGCAGCAAGGGATAACTGAAACAGCAGAAGATAAGCTGAGTAGAAAGGAGCAGAAACGCAGAAGTAAGAAGCAGAGGTAAAGTCACAAAGGTTCAGAGCAGGCAGAGCTGCAAGAGTGCGGAGAGTAAGCAGACTGAGAATACAAAGAAAGACAACAGGGAAGGAAGCCAAAGACTAGAAGACCGAGGTAAGACTAAGTACAGACAAGGCAATGGAACAAGACACAAGGACAAAGACACTGGGACCAGGATATTCTGCCTCCTGGTGGGCGGACAACAAGACCAAGGAAATAACACAGAGAATCCTCCAGAGAGGGAGTAACTCAGAGCAAGGCCAGGCAAACTCAGAAGCAAGACACTAACTGAGCTAACACATTGCACAGGCCCAGACCACTGGGTGGAGCTGAACTAAATACTGGAGGTCTCCTGGCAATTGGTCAGGAACAGATTGGACATATGCACCTGATTCCTATAATAACCAGAGAGTTCAGGCGCCGCCCCTCTATACACAGAACTATGAAGCATGCAGAGAGCAGAGACACAGAACATGGAGCTGGCAAGAAACAGAAACCACATCATGGCCTGGAGCAGTGGGTAAGATAGTGTGAGAAATGCGAGGCCATGCCGTGATGCCAGCAGAGTTGTTACAGTACCCCCCCCTTTACGGCCCCTCTTCTTCAAGCCCGCCAGAATAACTTGTAGAAGAAGGATGGGAGCACACATAGTCCAGGCCAACATGACATCTTCAGGGTAGAAGGCGGCAGGAGGGTCACCAGGTATCTCAGAAAACAAAGTCTTTTGGTACTCAACAGGGTTAGCTTCCACAATGAGCAGGACCACCTCCTCCAGGTACATAGGTAACAGGGACTTGAATGCTGCCGTCTTAATATCTTCACCAGCCAGACACTTGGAAACTGGAAACCGTCTCATAGGATTCAAATTTTGCCCAACAGGTAGTAGAGAAGCTCCCGGATACTGAACACAGGAAAAGTCACTAGAGATGAGTGTGGAGAGCATCAGCTCCACCAGGTCAGAGAAAAATTGAGGTGAACAAACTTCTGTTTTGAAATCTTCACCAGCCGGCCACAAGGACGCAGAAGGTATAAACATAGGAACCATCTTCTGCCCGTTATCCAGAAGAAATCGTCCAAGCTGCGGGGATGTTCCTAGGAACGGAATACAGGTAAAGTCGTTGGAGATGTGTGGAGAGATAGTCACCGCTTCCCCATCTTCGGTGACATTAGCACATCTTGACTCGACGACTAAGTGTTTACTGGTATAGTCGCTGGAGATGTGTGGAGACATAGTCACCGTTTCCCCATCTTCGGTGACGTCAGCACAGCTTGACTCGACGACTAGCAGACCAGCAGAAGAAGATGTCACTGCTGAGTGCCTTTGATGCATGGGAACCAGACACTTCTCAAGACTGGGTAAGTTCAAATGAAGCACCTTACTGCAACTCTTGACCAGAGCGGGTTGTAGAGTCCTTGGCTTAGAATGACCCATGGGCATAACAGACAGCATACGGAAAACAAACTTCTTCGTGTATAAGGCTCCAACTTGGAGCTGTAGTTGTCCTTGCAGGACTAGACTGCTCTTTAGCAGGGTTCGGCCATTATCAGGCAACGCCCACACTGGGTTCTGGAGCTGAAGAACGGAGACCATACACCGACTCCGTATGACAGGCGGCTTAGACACACCAAAGCTCCCAGAAGGCAGAGAAACAGTCATTAACTTAGATGGAGAGGAAGTACTCTCGCCAGGGGCAACCTCTCCAACTGGCCCGAGGTTTTGGAGCTTAAGATCCCCTGGACAGAGGCCATCCAGGTGTTCCTAACAACAGCAGTGACATTGTATGCCCTTCTTATGGTTGATTTCAGGCTGCTGCTTTGCCAGCCCACTCTCATCAACCTTCTTAGGCTTCACACAGGTTGCTGCTTTAACGGGTAGAGGAACAGGAGGGTCACAGATGGTCATGGCTTGACGTGGGGGTTTCTTCACGGGTTTCGCCCGTCTGGAGCGCCTCTCGGATCTAGATGGGGAAGACTTAACAGGAGCAGCAGGACAAGGCTTGTCAAAGACTTTACGGAAGGCCACCAGGAAGGCCCCTAGGTTCGTGACGATAGGATCCCCTGCTTCCCAGAGGGGAGTTTGTTGTGGATTCTGTTTGTGGGCTCCCTCTGGTGGTTACTGCTGGTACTGGGTGACTTTGGTGGGTTTCGGCCTTTGGTTTCCACCTGTCCATCAGAGGCTGGGTGGTTCCTATTTTACCTGGCCTTTCTGTCATTCCCTTGCCGGCTATCAATGTATTCAGATGTGCTCTGTTTGGTTCCTGCCTACCTGCTCCCAGATCTTTCAGGATAAGCTAAGTGCTGATTTTCAGTTGTTGTTTTTTTTGTCCAGCTTGCTTATTATGTCTCTATGCTAGCTGGTAGCTCTAGTGGACTGAGGTTCTCCCCATGTGCCATGAGTTGGCACATGGGTTCTTGTAATCTCAGGATGGTTTTTTGATTAGGGTTTTTTGCTGACCGCTCAGACCCCTTTTGTATCGTTCTGCTTTCTAGTTTACAGCGGGCCTCAATTTGCTGAACCTATATATATCATCTCTATGTGTGTGCCTTCCTCTCATTTCACCGTCAATACATGTGGGGGGCAACTATACCTTTTGGGGTTCATTCCTCTGGAGGCAAGTGAGGTCTTTATTTTCTCTGCAGTACTAGTTAGCTCTTAGGCTGGTGCGTGGCGTCTAGAACCAACGTAGGCACGCTCCCTGGCTATCTCTAGTTGCGTTTGTCAGGCGTAGGGCAGCGGTCAGCCCAGGTTCCATCACCCTAGAGCTCGTCCGATATTTTGTATTACTTTGCTTGTCCCTTGCTATCCCTAGCCATTGGGATTCATGACAGAATAGCCGGCCCACAAAGTGTTAATTGTTTGGGCTGAAGCAGGAGAAAAAGAAGTGTTTAAGGGAAATTTTTTTTTTTTTTTTCCTTCAGAGTTTTGCTGCCTAGCCCTTAATTGCTGTCTAGCTGCTTCTTACCTCCTCTTAACCCTTGAATGGCTCTGATATTAGCTGTTTAACATGGATGTCCAGAGTTTGGCTTCCAGCCTGAGTAATCTCGCGGCAAAAGTTCAAAACATACAGGATTTTGTTGTTCACACTCCCATGTCTGAACCTAGAATTCCTATTCCAGAGTTCTTTTCTGGGGATAGATCTACCTTCCTGAATTTCAGGAACAATTGTAAATTGTTTCTTTCTTTAAAATCTCGCTCCTCTGGAGACCCTGCTCAACAGGTCAAGATTGTAATATCTTTCCTGCGGGGCGACCCTCAGAATTGGGCATTTGCATTGGCACCAGGGGATCCTGCATTGCTCAATGTGGATGCGTTTTTTCTGGCATTGGGATTGCTCTATGAGGAACCCAACCTGGAGATTCAGGCTGAAAAGGCTTTATTAGCCCTCTCTCAGGGGCATGATGAAGCGGAAATATATTGTCAAAAATTTCGGAAATGGTCGGTGCTTACTCAGTGGAATGAGTGCGCCCTGGCTGCAAACTTCAGAAATGGTCTTTCCGAGGCCATTAAGGATATTATGGTGGGGTTCCCTACGCCTACAGGTCTGAATGAGTCGATGGCTATGGCCATTCAGATTGATCGGCGTTTACGGGAGCGCAAACCCGTGCACCACTTGGCGGTGTCTTCTGAACAGGCACCTGAGACTATGCAATGTGATAGAATTCAGTCCAGAAGTGAACGGCAAAATTATAGGCGGAAAAATGGATTGTGTTTTTATTGTGGTGATTCAGCTCATGTTATATCAGCATGCTCTAAACGCACAAAAAGGGTTGATAAATCTTTTGCCATTGGTACTCTGCAGCCTAAGTTCATTTTGTCTGTGACTTTGATTTTTTCACTGTCTTCCATTTCCGTCGATGCCTATGTGGATTCAGGCGCTGCCCTGAGTCTTATGGATTGGTCATTTGCTAAACGCTGCGGTTTTTGTCTGGAGCCTCTGGAAGTTCCTATCCCTCTGAAGGGAATTGACTCTACACCATTGGCTATGAATAAGCCGCAGTATTGGACACAAGTGACCATGCGCATGACTCCCGTTCATCAGGAGGTGATTCGCTTCCTTGTACTGTATAATTTACATGATGTACTAGTGCTTGGTCTGCCATGGTTACAAACTCATAATCCTGTCCTGGACTGGAAAACAATGTCTGTGTTAAGCTGGGGATGTCGGGGGGTTCATGATGATGCACCTCCGATTTCAATCGCTTCATCTACTCCTTCTGAGATCCCTGCATTTTTGTCTGACTATAGGGATGTTTTTGAGGAGCCTAAGCTCAATTCGCTCCCTCCTCATAGAGATTGTGACTGTGCTATAGAATTGATTCCTGGCAGTAAGTTCCCTAAGGGTCGTTTATTTAATCTGTCACTGCCAGAGCATACTGCTATGCGGAATTATATTAAGGAGTCATTGGAAAAGGGACATATTCGTCCATCTTCGTCCCCTCTGGGAGCAGGTTTTTTTTTCGTGGCAAAAAAAGATGGTTCCCTGAGGCCTTGTATAGATTATCGCCTTCTGAATAAGATTACAGTCAAATATCAGTATCCACTGCCATTATTGACTGATTTGTTTGCTCGCATTAAGGGGGCTAGGTGGTTCACTAAGATAGATCTTCGCGGTGCGTATAATCTGGTGCGGATAAAACAGGGTGACGAGTGGAAAACCGCATTTAATACGCCTGAGGGCCATTTTGAGTATTTGGTAATGCCTTTTGGACTCTCCAATGCTCCGTCAGTCTTTCAGTCCTTTATGCACAATATTTTCCGTGAATATCTGGATAAGTTTATGATTGTGTATTTGGATGATATTTTGGTGTTTTCTGATGACTGGGAGTCTCATGTTTTACAGGTCAGGAAGGTGTTTCAGGTTCTGCGGGCCAATTCTCTGTTTGTGAAGGGCTCAAAGTGTCTCTTCGGAGTCCAGAAGATTTCTTTTTTGGGGTACATTTTTTCTCCTTCTACTATTGAGATGGATCCCGTCAAGGTTCAGGCGATTTGTGACTGGACACAACCTACATCTGTTAAGAGCCTTCAGAAGTTCTTGGGGTTTGCTAATTTTTATCGTCGGTTCATTGCTAATTTTTCCAGTATTGTTAAACCTTTGACTGATTTGACTAAAAAGGGTGCTGATGTTGCTGATTGGTCTCCTGCGGCCGTGGAGGCCTTTCGGGAACTTAAGCGCCGGTTTTCTTCTGCTCCTGTGTTGTGTCAACCAGATGTTTCACTTCCTTTTCAGGTTGAGGTTGATGCTTCCGAGATTGGAGCGGGGGCGGTTTTGTCACAGAGAAGTTCTAATGGCTCGGTGATGAAGCCATGTGCATTCTTCTCTAGAAAATTCTCGCCCGCCGAGCGCAATTATGATGTGGGTAATCGGGAGCTTTTGGCCATGAAGTGGGCATTTGAGGAGTGGCGTCATTGGCTTGAGGGTGCTAAACATCGTGTGGTGGTCTTGACTGATCACAAGAATCTCATTTACCTTGAGTCTGCCAGGCGTTTGAATCCTAGACAGGCTCGTTGGTCGTTGTTTTTTTCTCGTTTCAATTTCGTGGTTTCATACCTGCCAGGTTCAAAGAATGTGAAGGCAGATGCTCTTTCCAGGAGTTTTGTGCCTGACTCTCCTGGAGACTCTGGGCCTACTGGTATCCTTAGGGATGGGGTAATATTGTCCGCCGTATCCCCAGACTTGCGACGTGCATTGCAGGAGTTTCAGGTGGATAAACCGGATCGTTGTCCGCCAGAAAGACTGTTTGTTCCGGATGATTGGACCAGCAGAGTCATCTCCGAGGTCCATTCTTCTGTGTTGGCTGGTCATCCTGGAATATTTGGTACTAGAGACTTGGTGGCCAGGTCTTTTTGGTGGCCTTCCTTGTCTAGGGATGTGCGTACCTTTGTGCAGTCTTGTGAAGTGTGTGCTCGAGCTAAGCCTTGCTGTTCTCGGGCCAGTGGGTTGTTGTTATCCTTGCCCATCCCGAAGAGGCCTTGGACGCACATTTCCATGGATTTTATTTCTGATCTCCCGGTTTCACAGAAAATGTCCGTTATCTGGGTTGTGTGTGACCGCTTTTCTAAGATGGTTCATTTGGTGCCCTTGCCTAAGTTGCCTTCCTCCTCTGAGTTGGTCCCTTTATTTTTTCAGAACGTGGTTCGTTTGCATGGGATTCCGGAGAATATCGTTTCTGACAGGGGATCCCAGTTTGTGTCTAGATTTTGGCGGACGTTTTGTGCCAAGATGGGCATTGATTTGTCTTTCTCGTCTGCATTCCATCCTCAGACGAATGGCCAGACGGAGCGAACTAATCAGACCTTGGAAACTTATTTGAGGTGTTTTGTTTCTGCTGATCAAGATGACTGGGTTGCTTTTTTGCCACTGGCCGAATTTGCTCTTAATAATCGGGCTAGTTCTGCCAAGTTGGTCTCTCCTTTTTTTTGTAATTCGGGGTTTCATCCTCGTTTTTCCTCTGGTCAGGTGGAGTCTTCGGATTGTCCTGGAGTGGACGTGGTGGTGGACAGGCTACATCAGATTTGGAATCAGGTGGTGGACAATTTGAAGTTATCTCAGGAGAAGACTCAGCAGTTTGCTAATCGCCGTCGCCGCGTGGGTCCCCGACTTCTTGTTGGGGATTTGGTGTGGTTGTCTTCTCGTTTTGTCCCTATGAAGGTCTCTTCTCCTAAGTTCAAGCCTCGGTTCATCGGTCCTTATAGGATCTCGGAGATTCTTAACCCTGTATCTTTTCGTTTGGATCTCCCAGCATCGTTTGCTATTCATAATGTGTTCCATCGGTCGTTGTTGCGGAGGTATGAGGTGCCCGTTGTTCCTTCGGTTGAGCCTCCTGCTCCGGTGCTGGTGGAGGGAGAATTGGAGTATGTTGTTGAGAAGATCTTGGATTCTCGTGTTTCCAGACGCAAACTCCAGTATTTGGTTAAGTGGAAGGGTTATGGTCAGGAGGATAATTCCTGGGTGGTCGCCTCCGATGTTCATGCGACTGATTTGGTCCGCGCCTTCCATAGAGCTCACCCTGATCGCCCTGGGGGTTCTCGTGAGGGTTCGGTGACCCCTCCTCAAGGGGGGGGTACTGTTGTGGATTCTGTTTGTGGGCTCCCTCTGGTGGTTACTGCTGGTACTGGGTGACTTTGGTGGGTTTCGGCCTTTGGTTTCCACCTGTCCATCAGAGGCTGGGTGGTTCCTATTTTACCTGGCCTTTCTGTCATTCCCTTGCCGGCTATCAATGTATTCAGATGTGCTCTGTTTGGTTCCTGCCTACCTGCTCCCAGATCTTTCAGGATAAGCTAAGTGCTGATTTTCAGTTGTTGGTTTTTTTGTCCAGCTTGCTTATTATGTCTCTATGCTAGCTGGTAGCTCTAGTGGGCACATGGGTTCTTGTAATCTCAGGATGGTTTTTTGATTAGGGTTTTTTGCTGACCGCTCAGACCCCTTTTGTATCGTTCTGCTTTCTAGTTTACAGCGGGCCTCAATTTGCTGAACCTATATATATATCATCTCTATGTGTGTGCCTTCCTCTCATTTCACCGTCAATACATGTGGGGGGCAACTATACCTTTTGGGGTTCATTCCTCTGGAGGCAAGTGAGGTCTTTATTTTCTCTGCAGTACTAGTTAGCTCTTAGGCTGGTGCGTGGCATCTAGAACCAACGTAGGCACGCTCCCTGGCTATCTCTAGTTGCGTTTGTCAGGCGTAGGGCAGCGGTCAGCCCAGGTTCCATCACCCTAGAGCTCGTCCGATATTTTGTATTACTTTGCTTGTCCCTTGCTATCCCTAGCCATTGGGATTCATGACAGGAGTTATCCATATTAGAGCATCTTCAGCCAGGTAGGACATGATGTAACCCACCTTGACCCAGTCAGAGGGGAAACAAGCTGCATTCTGCAGGATGTAGCGTAAGCACTGCTTCAGGAACCCCTGGCATTCTTCAGGATTCCCATAGAACCTAGGTGGGTCAGCTGGGTAGTGCTCCTCCTCATAGGCCTGAAGTTGCTTGAAGAGAGCATTAGAGACAATAATTGGGTCAGAGGTCTCTTCAATCTGAACCACCCTTGGTGGAACAAATTTTTCAGGTTGCTCATATGGGCAGGAAAAAAGTTAATCATGCTCTGCGAGCAGTAGGACATGGGATACAGCGGAGGCCATGGCCTGTGCAAACTGTCATGCTCGCGCCCAGACTGGTTGGCGCGGGCGTGCGGGGGAGTGGCCCCACTGGACCACAGACCAAACCTCCCTGGAAGGGGCGTAACTAAGTAGCTTCCTAGGTGTTCGCTGGAGCCTCTGATGGTGAGGTCAGACTTGTGCAATAGGAATCTACCAGGTACCACTCCAGGGTGGAGTCTGGTTGTGGCTGCTGATCCCACCAGGGAACGGAACATAGACAAGCAAGCGGGCACGGCTGGCACATAGGCAGGCAGACGGGTACAACAGGAACACTGTCAGGCAGGCGGGTACGGCTGGCTCTCTGGTAGGCAGGCGGGCACGGCTGGCTCTCTGGCAGGACTGGTGGACAAGACTGGTACACTGGAAGAACCGGTAGGGACCGGTCTGCAGGCAGGTATGTAGAACGGGTAAGAACCTGTTCAGACACGAGGACCTAGGAATAAGTAGATAAAGACCGCAAGAGCGGATGCAGAGCGAAAGCACAGGAGCTAGAGCCAAGAACAGAAATGCAGGAGGCGGAGCCAAGAGCAGGAGGCGGAGCCAAGTGCAAAACCGCAGGAGGCGGAGCCAAGAGCTGGAGGCGGAGCCAAGTGCAGACAGGCAGGAGGCGGAGCCAAGAGCTGGAGGTGGAGCCAAGTGCAGACAGGCAGGAGGCGGAGCCAAGAGCTGGCGGCGGAGCCAAGTGCAGGAGAAGTAGAACCGCAAAGAGCGGAGCCAGGTAGAACCGCAAGGAGCGGAGCCAGGTAGAACCGCAAGGAGCGGAGCCAGGTAGAACCGCAAGCAGCGGAGCCAGGTAGAACCGCAAGGAGCAGAGCCAGGTAGAACCGCAAGGAACAGAGCCAGGTAGAACCGCAAGGATCGGAGCCAGGTAGAACCGCAAGGAGCGGAGCCAGGTAGAACCGCAAGGAGCGGAGAGGAGCTGCGGGAGGGGTCTCTGCAGCAAAGCTGAGCAGAGCCACAAAGAATGTGGAGAGAAGCTGCAGCAAGGGATAACTGCAACAGCAGAAGATAAGCTGAGTAGAAAGGAGCAGAAACGCAGAAGTGAGATGCAGAGGTAAAGTCACAAAGGTTCAGAGCAGGCAGAGCTGCAAGAGTGCGGAGAGTAAGCAGACTGAGAATACAAAGAAAGACAACAGGGAAGGAAGCCAAAGGCTAGAAGACCGAGGTAAGACTAAGTACAGACAAGGCAATGGAACAAGACACAAGGACAAAGACACTGGGACCAGGATATTCTGCCTCCTGGTGGGCGGACAACAAGACCAAGGAAATAACACAGAGAATCCTCCAGAGAGGGAGTAACTCAGAGAAAGGCCAGGCAAACTGAGAAGCAAGACACTAAGGGTACTGTCACACAGTGCAATTTTGATCGCTACGACGGCACGATCCGTGACGTCGCAGCGATCGTATGATTATCGCTCCAGCGTCGTAGACTGCGGTCACACGTTGCAATCACGGCGCTGGAGCGATGCCGAAGTCCCCGGGTAACCAGGGTAAACATCGGGTTACTAAGCGCAGGGCCGCGCTTAGTAACCCGATGTTTACCCTGGTTACCAGCGTAAACGTAAAAAGAACAAACAGTACATACTTACATTCCGGTGTCTGTCCCCCGGCGTTCTGCTTCTCTCCACTGTGTAAGCACCATAGCCGGAAAGCACAGCGGTGACGTCAGACGTCACCGCTGTGCTCGCTTTCCGGCCGGCAGGCGCTCACAGTGCAGAGAAGCTGAGACGCCGGAGAACAGACACCGGAATGTGAGTATGTACTGTTTGGTTTTTTTACGTTTATGCTGGTAACCACGGTAAACATCGGGTTACTAAGCGCGGCCCTGCGCTTAGTTACCCGATGTTTACCCTGGTTACAAGCGAACACATCGCTGGATCGCTGTCACACACAACGATCCAGCGATGTCAGCGGGAGATCCAGCGACGAAAGAAAGTTCCAAACGATCTGCTACAACGTACGATTCTCAGCAGGATCCCTGATCGCTGCTGCGTGTCAGACACTGCGATATCGTATGGATATCGCTGGAACGTCACGGATCGTACCGTCGTAGCGATCAAAATTGCACTGTGTGACAGTACCCTAACTGAGCTAACACATTGCACAGGCCCAGACCACTGGGTGGAGCTGAACTAAATACTGGAGGTCTCCTGGCAATTGGTCAGGAACAGATTGGACAGATGCACCTGATTCCTATAATAACCAGAGAGTTCAGGCGCCGCCCCTCTATACACAGAACTATGAAGCATGCAGAGAGCAGAGACACAGAACATGGAGCTGGCAAGAAACAGAAACCACATCATGGCCTGGAGCAGTGGGTAAGATAGTGTGAGAAATGCCAGGCCATGCCGTGATGCCAGCAGAGTTGTTACAAATATAAGATATATTTTCAGTTGTTTCACACTTTTTTGTTAAGTATATAATTCCACATGTGTTTATTCATAGTTTTGATGCCTTCAGTGTGAATTTACAATTTTCATGGTCATGAAAATACAGAAAAATCTTTAAATGAGAAGGTGTGTCCAAACTTTTGGTCTGTACTGTACGAATGATTATAAATTGTTTATTGAATACTGCGCTTCCAAATGAATTGCATAGATCACTACCTATGTTTGACTCTCATCTTACACTTGAGCACAGCTTCACATTGGGTCATGGTGCCAGGTGGCATCACAATCAAAAGAGGACTAGGGAACAATGAGTGGTGAGTTAAGGAAACAGATGTGCTCAGCTCTATATGTTCTCCTGTAGGCAGCTTTGGTACCCCCAACAATATGACATATTTTGCAAATATGTGATAGGGTAATTTGCAGAATAATATTTGTGGCAGATCGGCTCACTTGGCAGCATATAGAGGTAGACACAGGAACACTGTCTCATTAAATCTTCCACTGGTTTATTAAAGGTAGTGCATAAACCAGTGCAATGTTAGCGAAAACAAACCTGGACTTCCTGGCCTTACAGAAAAACAAAACCATAATGCATGGCACAATCCTTGTTGCTACAAGAATCTGCCTGCTTCAGGAACAAATAATAAAAGGTTCAGCTTTTCTTAACATGAAAAACACCGCTCCAAAGCTTTGCACCTCCAGGCCAAACCTGTCACACTAGGTGAAGGAAAGTAAGTGCACAACAATGGAAAGAGGGAATGGGGAGCCCAAACACTAGGGAAGAGGGAAGTGCAGACCCCTAGGCAGATCTAAAATCATCCTGTCTACCCTAAATGTCCCCTATATAGGTTCTGCACCTATCGCTGAGCAGAAACCTAAGCCCTGCTTGACCCTAGCAATAGGACCTACCTTGTGGGGGGATGGAATGAGCACCCTCGGAACTTCCCCCCGACTCCGTGTTATTGTCCCAGAAAGAGGACTCAGGAGAAGGTGGTCTTACCCACGTATCTCACAGGTGTCTTTCCACACATATAGCCAATGACATGGCAGCCAAAGCATCTTTTAACATTTCAGTAAAACCTTGACAAAATTGGCTTCCAAGAGGCGGGTCATTCCATTTGGTAGCGGTTGCGCACCTGTGGAATTCTGAGCTATAAGTCTCCACTGAATGATTCCCTTGCTGAAGGCGACAGAGCCTGGATTCAGCCAAGAAAGTAAGGTCAGGATCATCACAGATAATGGCTAAAGCCCTGAAAAACACTTCTATGGACTGGAGACACATAGAATCCTGTGGCAGAGAAAAAGCCCAGGATTGAGGCTCCCCGTCCCAAAGTGAAATCACAATTCCCACTCGCTGTTCCTGATCGCCAGAGGAGTAAGGACGAGGTTTAAAATACAATTTGCATGCATCTTTAAATACAAAAAACTGTCCCTACCTCCTGTAAACCTGTCCTGGAGAACAATTTTGGGTTCAAGCTGGACCGACCTGCCTGCAGAGTTCCCCACAGTAGGATCCTCCAAAGAATATTCATCAGACACAAATTTATAATATCAATGATACTTTGTTTGAACATAATAGACCCCAAATCATCACCATGAAAATTCATAAAAAATATATAAACTTTATTAAAACTGATAGAAGAATGATATAAAAATGTTTAAAAACAACTATGTATGTGCAGGGCAGGGCATGCTACACTGATTGGCACCCAGTAAAATAATAATAGATAAAATATCAAAATAAATAGCGGTAATCAATACACCAAAAAAATATATAAAAAATATTGTGATTTTTTTTTTATATATGTGAATATACTCTATTATTTATACCTGTAATTATTTCTCAATAATAATCAAAGTGCTAGTGCCATAAAATATTATAATTAAAAATAATTCATAAGCAAAACAATAAAAAATATATAATTAAAAAAATGTGCTGAAATTTGATCATAAATATTCTGATTATAATAATTCATGAAAAAACACATGAATAAAGACGTGTGAACTTCAAATCAGTTATATATAAGTGTAAACACCAAATGTGCAAAAACTAGTGAATAATACACAAATGTGATCCAGAATATACAAAATATGCAGTGTAAAAAAAGAAAACCACAATACCAACCAGTGTTAACACGCCACTGTCCCTGCACAAACCACTCCAACAAGCACGTTTCGCTTCCGCTTCATCAGGGAGAGTTAACACTGGTTGGTATTGTGTTTTTCTTTTTTTAGACTGCATATTTTGTACATTCTGGATCACGTTTGTGTATTATTCACTGTGGTAATATTCATTGACTATGCATATTTTGAAAACATTTTTCTGGTATTTCCTTTCTATATATTAGTTTCCCCCACAGTAGGAGTCTGCGGCCACTGCCATTGGTGCTGAACCTCAGAATGAAGGTTAATCACCTCCAGCGACAATCTGTGCAGCTGCTCTGCAAGCACAGAAACGGGTTGCTCTACATAGCGGGTATGGGGTGTGCACTAGTCAGTTCCCACTAAAACTAGAGACCGAGAGGGAAGATGGAGGGGGGGGAAAACACTTAGCTAGAGAAAAGAACCAAGATGTCATGCCAACAATCCTCCAAAGATCCTCAGGGAAAGACACTAGCCAACTGCTAGAACTTGAAACAAGACTGAGGCAAGTATGAGCTAACAAACACACCATGTGGCAGCAATTGAATGTATTTAAACCTTCAGCACAGGTGTGTGATTAGCATCAGAAGATGGGGTTAACTATTGGGTCCTAGAGGGAGAAGTATATCACTCCATAACAGAGATGCAAAAATCAAGAAGGTGCATGAGCTAAGCGCAAAGACCTTCTAATGCCGGATCCATGATGACTATCTGTCACACCTTGCACACCCATGACAACCCCCTTCTGAATGCTCTAGAAGGCTGAGTATTTATCCTCTGGACCCACTCTACAGCAGTTCAATCAACCCAGCACTAAACATTACCCTTTCAGCACTTGGTGTGCTGAAGCAATTTCCTAGGTTGCTATCACAGAAGCTATCACCCTTAGTGGAACATAGCTCCCCTCTAGTACTTTGTCACATATTACATTAAGGTATTGCTTTAACTGTAGTATATTGGAATAAAAATTGACTCCAATCCATAACTTCACATTAAAGGGGTTTTCCTTTTTCAGGAAATATGAGTCTCCAGGTGCAGTTTTTGGAAAAATCGATGCTGAGTCCAGTTCTGAGTCTCCATCACTAACCTGGCATCTGTTCTTGTCTGCAGAACTGACATCATGTCGACAGTGCAGCAGCCAATCGAGATGCCACGAACTGCAGACCTCACTGATTACACTGTGTTCCAAATTATTATGCAAATTGGATTTAAGTGTCATAAAGATTTAATTGCTTTGTTTTTCAAATAAACTCATGGATGGTATTGTGTCTCAGGGCTCATTGGATCACTGAAATCAATCTTAAACACATGTGATAATCAGTTTTCCAGGTGATTCTAATTAAAGAAAAACTACCTAAAAATGATGTTCCACATTATTAAGCAGGCCACAGTTTTCAAGTAACATGTGAAAGAAAAAGGATCTCTCTACTGCCGAAAAGTATCAAATAGTGCAATGCCTTGGTCAAGGGATGAAAAGATTAGATATTTCACGAATACTTAAGAGTGATCATCATACCGTAAAAAGATTTGTGACTGAAACAGAGCACAGACAGAGTTCATGCAGATAAAGGCATAATTAGGAAGGTTTGTGCCAGAAAAATTAATTGGATTAAGAGAGCATCTGCCAAAATACCATTACAAAGCAGCAAACAGATATTGGAAGCTGCTGGGGCCTCTGGAGTCCCTCGAACCTCAAGGTGTAGGATCCTTCAAAGGCTTGCTGTGGTGCATAAACCTACTTTTCGGCCACTGCTAGCACAAAAAAAGGATTCAAAGATCCTCCAAAAATTCCAAAAAATAGCAAAAAAAGGCAGAGATGCTAACCTGCCTAGGCCTCCGAACAAATGCATTATCAGGATGCAGTGGACCTATGTGGTTAAAATGCATAATCGTGCCTTCAAGAGCAAAACCATCTTCATGCATGACAATGCACCATCTCATGCTGCAAGGAATACCTGTGAGTCATTGGCTGCTATGGGCATAAAAGGAGATAAACTCATGGTGTGGCCACCATCTTTCCCTGACCTCAACCCTATAGAGAACCTTTGGAGTATCATCAAGCAAAACATCTATGAGGGTGGGAGGCAGTCAGGGCCGGACTGGCCATCGGGCACTTCTGGCAAATGCCAGAAGGGCCGGTGCCAGTAGTGGGCCGCTGCACTCTTAAACCCCCCCTCTCCCCCCGCAAGTGCCGCCGCCGCCGCATTCAACTATACCGGCGTCCATGACGCCGGTATAGTTCAATGCAATGATGGAGGGAGAGAGCGTCTACAGACGCTCCCTCTCCCATCATTCCCCGCTCTGCCTCTGACACTGCGGGTGCGCGATGACGTCATAGCATCGTGCACCTGCTGTGTCCTGGGCAGACTGCAGCCACCGAGACAGGAGCAGGAACCAGGAAGCAGCGCGGGCAAAAGAAAAGGTGAGGAGAGTTTTTTTTTTTACTGGGCTGTGGGGCCATTATCGGGGGGGGGGGGGAGAGATGAGATGTGGGCTGTGCTCTATATACCACTGTGTTGGCTGTGCTCTATATACCACTGTGCGGGCTGTGCTGTATATACTACTGTGTTGGCTGTGCTCTATATACCACTGTGTTGGCTGTGCTCTATATACCACTGTGCGAGCTGTGCTCTATATACCACTGTGTTGGCTGTGCTCTATATACCACTGTGCGGGCTGTGCTGTATATACCACTGTGAGGGCTGTGCTCTATATACCACTGTGCGGGCTGTGCTGTATATACCACTGTGTTGGCTGTGCTCTATATACCACTATGTTGGCTGTGCTCTATATACCACTGTGCGGGCTGTGCTCTATATACCACTGTGCGGGCTGTGCTCTATATACCACTGTGAGGGCTGTGCTCTATATACCACTGTGCGGGCTGTGCTCTATATACCACTGTGCGGGCTGTGCTCTATATACCACTGTGCGGGCTGTGCTCTATATACCACTGTGTGGGCTGTGCTCTATATACCACTGTGTGGGCTGTGCTCTATATACCACTGTGCGGGCTGTGCTCTATATACCACTGTGCGGCCTGTGCTGTATATACCACTGTGTTGGCTGTGCTCTATATACCACTGTGTTGGCTGTGCTCTATATACCACGGTGTTGGCTGTGCTCTATATACCACTGTGTTGGCTGTGCTCTATATACCACTGTGTTGGCTGTGCTCTATATACCACTGTGTTGGCTGTGCTGTATATACCACTGTGCGGGCTGTGCTGTATATACCACTGTGTTGGCTGTGCTCTATATACCACTGTGTTGGCTGTGCTCTATATACCACTGTGCGGGCTGTGCTCTATATACCACTGTGCGGGCTGTGCTGTATATACCACTGTGTTGGCTGTGCTCTATATACCACTGTGTTGGCTGTGCTCTATATACCACTGTGTGGGCTGTGCTCTATATACCACTGTGCGGGCTGTGCTCTATATACCACTGTGCGGGCTGTGCTGGATATACCACTGTGCGGGCTGTGCTGGATATACCACTGTGCGGGCTGTTCTGGATATACCACTGTGCGGGCTGTGCTGTATATACCACTGTGTGGGCTGTGCTATATATACCACTGTGCAGGCTGTGCTGCATATACCACTGTGCGGGCTGTGCTGGATATACCACTGTGCGGGCTGTGCTCTATATACCACTGTGCGGGCTGTGCTGTATATACCACTGTGCAGGCTGTGCTGTATATACCACTGTGTAGGCTGTGCTCTATATACCACTGTGTGGGCTGTGCTCTATATACCACTGTGAGGGCTGTGCTCTATATACCACTGTGTTGGCTGTGCTCTACATACCACTGTGAGGGCTGTGCTGTATATACCGCTGTGAGGGCTGTGCTGCATATACCACTGTGGGGGCTGTGCTGTACATACTACTGTGTGGGCTGTGCTGTATACTACTACGCGGGCTGTGCTATATTATGCAGGCTGTGCTATATACTATGCAAGTTGTGCTATATACTATGCGGGCTTTGATATATACTATGGGGGGTATATTATATTCTATGGGGGAGGCCGTGTTATATACTATGTGGCTGTGTTATATACTATTGCGGGGGTATATTATATTCTATGGGGGAGGTTGTGTTATATACTATGGGGGTATATTATATTCTATGGGGGAGGCTGTCTTATATATACTATGGGGGGCTGCATTATATTCTATGGGGGGCTACATTATATATTATGGAGAGGTGGGTGGTATTATATTCTATGGGGGGCTGTATTAGATTTTATGAGGGATGATTGCATCATACTCTTTGATGGGGCTGCATTATATTCTATGTGGAGGTGGGCTGTATTCTATTTGGGGCTACATTATATTCTATGGGGGCAGTATTATATTTATATGCTATGAGGGGTGATTGCATCATACTCTATGGGGGGGCTGCATTATATTGTATTCTATGGGGTGGCTGCATTATACTCTGGGTTGGCTGCATTATATTCTGTAGGGTGGTGGCTGCATTATACTATATGTGGGCTGCATTATACTGTATTGAGGACTATAGGGAATACGTTATACTATATGAAGAACTATGGGGTGCATTATACTATGGGAAGTGAATTGTACTACATGGATGACTATGGCGGTGCATTATACTATATGGAGCACTATGAGGAGTGTACTATGCTATATGGAGGACTATGAGGAGTGTTTTATACTATATGGAGGTCTGAGCAGTGTATTTTAATATATGGAGTACTATAAGGGGTGTATTATACTATATGGAGGACTGTGGTGCACATTATAATATATGGAGGACTGTGGGGTGTATTTTACTAAACAAGTAAAATGCTGCATATTCAGATTGTTTTTGCTGGAACAAAAATCCTTGTTCTCAGCAGCACATCGACGGTGTATACTGTAGATGTGCTGCTGATAACATGATCCTCATCATTATTCCTCAGCTGGTGGAAAGAGGCCGGGAGACAAGCGTTGAACAACTTCAGTATTGTTGATCAAACTCATTTAGCGGCCTGAACTCAGCTCTTGTAAACCGAAATGCTTCTGTGTGATGTGCAATATGTTAGCATTTGGGGTCACATTTTAATCTTTGCCTAGAGCCCCACTTTGCCTAAAACCGGCCCTGCCTACAAGTCTACAAAGATATTATACAGTCACCATTTGACAAGTGGGCCTGTGTAACTTCAAATGCCAGGGCTGAATTTTAGTCCCAGTCCGGCCCTGGTGACTGTATAATATCTTTGTAGACTTGTAGGCAGGGCCGGTTTTAGGCAAAGTGGGGCTCTAGGCAAAGATTAAAATGTGACCCCAAATGCTAACATATTGCACATCACACAGAAGCATTTCGGTTTACAAGAGCTGAGTTCAGGCCGCTAAATGAGTTTGATCAACAATACTGAAGTTGTTCAACGCTTGTCTCCCGGCCTCTTTCCACCAGCTGAGGAATAATGATGAGGATCATGTTATCAGCAGCACATCTACAGTCTACACCGTCGATGTGCTGCTGAGTAGGGTTGAGCGAAACGGGTCGATCATTTTCAAAAGTCGCCGACTTTTGGCTAAGTCGGCGTCTCATGAAACCCGATCCGACCCCTGTGCTTGTCGGCCATGCGGTACGCGACTTTCGCGCCAAAGTCGCGTTTCAATGACGCGAAAAGCGCCATTTCTCAGCCAATGAAGGTGAACGCAGAGTGTGGGCAGCGTGATGACATAGATCCTGGTCCCCACCATCTTAGAGAAGGGCATTGCAGTGATTGGCTTGCTGTCTGCGGCGTCACAGGGGCTATAAAGGGGCGTTCCCGCCGACCGCCATCTTACTGCTGCTGATCTGAGCTTAGGGACAGGTTGCTGCCGCTTCGTCAGAAGCAGGGAGAGCGTTAGGCAGGGTCCACTAACCACCAAACCGCTTGTGCTGCAGCGATTTCCACTGTCCAACACCACCTTCGGTGTGCAGGGACTGTGGAAGCTATTTTTTTTTTTTTTTCCCCTCAGCGCTGTAGCTCATTGGGCTGCCCTAGAAGGCTCCGTGATAGCTGTATTGCTGTGTGTACGCCACTGTGGAAACCAACTGCTTTTTTCAAAGCACATATCCTCTTGTTCCTTCCTTTCTGCACAGCTATCTTTTTTGTTTGTCCACACTTTTTATTTAATTTGTGCATCAGTCCACTCCTATTGCTGCCTGCCATACCTGGCTTAGATTACTGCAGGGAGATAGTAATTGTAGGACAGTCCCTGTTTTTTTTTTGTTTTTTTTGTGGGAGATTAAGATTGGCATTTCTGCTACAGTGCCATCCCTGTGTGTGCCATCTCTCACTGAGTGGGCCATAGAAAGCCTATTTATTTTTTCCGTGATTTGTGTTCTAAATTCTACCTCAACACAAAAACACTACATCAATCAGTGGGAGAAAAATATTGGCCTCAGTCAGGGCTTGTGTGCCACTGCTGTGTGTGCTATCTCTCATTCAGTGGGCTATAGAAAGCCTATTTATTTATTATTTTTTTTTAATATTATTTGGTTTCTAAAGTCTCCCTGAAAAAAAAAAAATACCTAAAAAAACAGTGGGAGAGTAATATTGCCCTTTCAGCTTGTGTGCCAGTCTTGACTCCTGGGTGTGCCACCTCTCTCTCTCATTCAGTGGGCCATAGAAAGGCTATTTTTTTTTTTTGTTTTTTTAATATTATTTGGTTTCTGAAGTCTCCCTGAAAAAAAAAAAAAAAACATAAAAAAACAGTGGGAGAGTAATATTGCCCTTTCAGCTTGTGTGCCAGTCTTGACTCCTGGGTGTGCCACCTCCCTCCCTCTCATTCAGTGGGCCATAGAAAGCCTATTTATTTTTAAAAAAAAATATTATTGGGTTTCTAAAGTCTCCCTGAAAAAAAAAAAAAACCTAAAAAAACAGTGGGAGAGTAATATTGCCCTTTCAGCTTGTGTGCCAGTCTTGACTCCTGGGTGTGCCACCTCTCTCCCTCTCATTCAGTGGGCCATAGAAAGCCTATTTATTTTTTTTTTAAAATATTATTGGGTTTCTAAAGTCTCCCTTAAAAAACAAAAAATACATATAAAAACAGTGGGAGAGTAATATTGCCCTTTCAGCTTGTGTGCCAGTCTTGACTCCTGGGTGTGCCACCTCTCTCTCATTCAGTGGGCCATAGAAAGCATTTTTTTTTTTTTTCCTTGATTTGTGTTCTAAAATCTACCTCAACACAAAAACACTACATCAATCAGTGGGAGAAAAATATTGGCCTCAGTCAGGGCTTGTGTGCCACTGCTGTGTGTGCTATCTCTCATTCAGTGGGCTATAGAAAGCCTATTTATTTATTTATTTTTTTTCTTATTATTTGGTTTCTAAAGTCTCCCTGAAAAAAAAAAAAAATAAATAAAAAAACAGTGGGAGAGTAATATTGCCCTTTCAGCTTGTGTGCCAGTCTTGACTCCTGGGTGTGCCACCTCTCTCCCTCTCATTCAGTGGGCCATAGAAAGCCTTTTTTTTTTTTTTTTTTTTTAAATATTATTGGGTTTCTAAAGTCTCCCTTAAAAAAAAAAAAATACATAAAAAAACAGTGGGAGAGTAATATTGCCCTTTCAGCTTGTGTGCCAGTCTTGACTCCTGGGTGTGCCACCTCTCTCTCTCATTCAGTGGGCCATAGAAAGGCTATTTTTTTTTTTTGTTTTTTTAATATTATTTGGTTTCTAAAGTCTCCCTGAAAAAAAAAAAAAAAACATAAAAAAACAGTGGGAGAGTAATATTGCCCTTTCAGCTTGTGTGCCAGTCTTGACTCCTGGGTGTGCCACCTCTCTCTCTCATTCAGTGGGCCATAGAAAGGCTATTTTTTTTTTGGTTTTTTTAATATTATTTGGTTTCTAAAGTCTCCCTGAAAAAAAAAAAAAAACATAAAAAAACAGTGGGAGAGTAATATTGCCCTTTCAGCTTGTGTGCCAGTCTTGACTCCTGGGTGTGCCACCTCTCTCTCATTCAGTGGGCCATAGAAAGCATTTTTTTTTTTTCCTTGATTTGTGTTCTAAAATCTACCTCAACACAAAAACACTACATCAATCAGTGGGAGAAAAATATTGGCCTCAGTCAGGGCTTGTGTGCCACTGCTGTGTGTGCTATCTCTCATTCAGTGGGCTATAGAAAGCCTATTTATTTATTTATTTTTTTTCTTATTATTTGGTTTCTAAAGTCTCCCTTAAAAAACAAAAAATACATAAAAAAACAGTGGGAGAGTAATATTGCCCTTTCAGCTTGTGTGCCAGTCTTGACTCCTGGGTGTGCCACCTCTCTCCCTCTCATTCAGTGGGCCATAGAAAGCCTATTTATTTTTTTTTTAAAATATTATTGGGTTTCTAAAGTCTCCCTTAAAAAACAAAAAATACATAAAAAAACAGTGGGAGAGTAATATTGCCCTTTCAGCTTGTGTGCCAGTCTTGACTCCTGGGTGTGCCACCTCTCTCTCATTCAGTGGGCCATAGAAAGCATTTTTTTTTTTTTTTCCTTGATTTGTGTTCTAAAATCTACCTCAACACAAAAACACTACATCAATCAGTGGGAGAAAAATATTGGCCTCAGTCAGGGCTTGTGTGCCACTGCTGTGTGTGCTATCTCTCATTCAGTGGGCTATAGAAAGCCTATTTATTTATTTATTTTTTTTCTTATTATTTGGTTTCTAAAGTCTAACTGAAAAAAAAATAAAAAAAATAAAAAAACAGTGGGAGAGTAATATTGCCCTTTCAGCTTGTGTGCCAGTCTTGACTCCTGGGTGTGCCACCTCTCTCCCTCTCATTCAGTGGGCCATAGAAAGCCTTTTTTTTTTTTGGTTTTTTTAATATTATTGGGTTTCTAAAGTCTCCCTTAAAAAACAAAAAATACATAAAAAATCAGTGGGAGAGTAATATTGCCCTTTCAGCTTGTGTGCCAGTCTTGACTCCTGGGTGTGCCACCTCTCTCTCATTCAGTGGGCCATAGAAAGCATTTTTTTTTTTTTTTCCTTGATTTGTGTTCTAAAATCTACCTCAACACAAAAACACTACATCAATCAGTGGGAGAAAAATATTGGCCTCAGTCAGGGCTTGTGTGCCACTGCTGTGTGTGCTATCTCTCATTCAGTGGGCTATAGAAAGCCTATTTATTTATTTATTTTTTTTCTTATTATTTGGTTTCTAAAGTCTCCCTGAAAAAAAAAAAAAATAAATAAAAAAACAGTGGGAGAGTAATATTGCCCTTTCAGCTTGTGTGCCAGTCTTGACTCCTGGGTGTGCCACCTCTCTCCCTCTCATTCAGTGGGCCATAGAAAGCCTATTTATTTTTTTTTTTAAATATTATTGGGTTTCTAAAGTCTCCCTTAAAAAACAAAAAATACATAAAAAAACAGTGGGAGAGTAATATTGCCCTTTCAGCTTGTGTGCCAGTCTTGACTCCTGGGTGTGCCACCTCTCTCTCATTCAGTGGGCCATAGAAAGCATTTTTTTTTTTCCTTGATTTGTGTTCTAAAATCTACCTCAACACAAAAACACTACATCAATCAGTGGGAGAAAAATATTGGCCTCAGTCAGGGCTTGTGTGCCACTGCTGTGTGTGCTATCTCTCATTCAGTGGGCTATAGAAAGCCTATTTATTTATTTATTTTTTTTCTTATTATTTGGTTTCTAAAGTCTCCCTTAAAAAACAAAAAATACATAAAAAAACAGTGGGAGAGTAATATTGCCCTTTCAGCTTGTGTGCCAGTCTTGACTCCTGGGTGTGCCACCTCTCTCCCTCTCATTCAGTGGGCCATAGAAAGCCTTTTTTTTTTTTGGTTTTTTTAAATATTATTGGGTTTCTAAAGTCTCCCTTAAAAAACAAAAAATACATAAAAAATCAGTGGGAGAGTAATATTGCCCTTTCAGCTTGTGTGCCAGTCTTGACTCCTGGGTGTGCCACCTCTCTCTCATTCAGTGGGCCATAGAAAGCATTTTTTTTTTTTTTTCCTTGATTTGTGTTCTAAAATCTACCTCAACACAAAAACACTACATCAATCAGTGGGAGAAAAATATTGGCCTCAGTCAGGGCTTGTGTGCCACTGCTGTGTGTGCTATCTCTCATTCAGTGGGCTATAGAAAGCCTATTTATTTATTTTTTTTTTTCTTATTATTTGGTTTCTAAAGTCTCCCTGAAAAAAAAATAAAATAAATAAAAAAACAGTGGGAGAGTAATATTGCCCTTTCAGCTTGTGTGCCAGTCTTGACTCCTGGGTGTGCCACCTCTCTCCCTCTCATTCAGTGGGCCATAGAAAGCCTTTTTTTTTTTTGGTTTTTTTAATATTATTGGGTTTCTAAAGTCTCCCTTAAAAAACAAAAAATACATAAAAAATCAGTGGGAGAGTAATATTGCCCTTTCAGCTTGTGTGCCAGTCTTGACTCCTGGGTGTGCCACCTCTCTCTCATTCAGTGGGCCATAGAAAGCATTTTTTTTTTTTGTTTTTTTTATATTATTTGGTTTCTAAAGTCTCCCTGAAAAAAAAAAAAAAAAACAGTGGGAGAGTAATATTGCCCTTTCAGCTTGTGTGCCAGTCTTGACTCCTGGGTGTGCCACCTCTCTCTCTCATTCAGTGGGCCATAGAAAGGCTATTTTTTTTTTGGTTTTTTTAATATTATTTGGTTTCTAAAGTCTCCCTGAAATAAAAAAAAAACTTAAAAAAACAGTGGGAGAGTAATATTGCCCTTTCAGCTTGTGCGCCAGTCTTGACTCCTGGGTGTGCCACCTCTCTCTCTCTAATTGTGGGCCATAGAAAGCCTTTTTTTTTTTTTTTTTTTTAATATTATTTGGTTTCTAAAGTCTCCCTGAGAAAAAAAAATAAATAAATTAGGTGGGAGATTAATATTGACATTAGTGCTTGAGTGACAGTCCTGCGTGTGTGTCATCTCTGTGATTTTGTGCCACAGAAAACAGAGTGTGTAACATTGTGCCTGATTTTCCTTGTGGTCTCACCAACCTGTTAAGGGATATTGAAATCATACTGAAGTTATAGCTCACCGTGTAAGTTGTTTGACAGCAACAAATAAAGTTACTTTGGTTAAGATTTTAAAACAATGAGGAAGTCTGGTGCAAGAGGTCGTCGTGGGCGTTCATTGTCAGCTGGTAATGATGGTAGTGGTAGTGGAGCATCAGGTGGTCGTGGGGATAAAAATATTCCACCTAAGTCTGGAGCTGTGGAGCCAGTTTCGTCGTCAGGCTACACAAGGCCTCGAACGCTCTCTTTTCTGGGAGTAGGAAAACCGCTTTTAAAGGCGGAGCAGCAACAGCAAGTTTTGGCTTACATTGCAGACTCAGCCTCTAGCTCTTTTGCCTCCTCTTCCGAAACTGGTAAATGTAAAAGCAGCGCGTCGCTTGTGGATGTTCACGGTCAGGGACAAGTCGCTTCCTTGTCCTCCTCAGCAAAAACTACAACAAGAGAGAAGGATGCAGCAGGCGACACAACGGGTCACTCCATGGAGCTCTTTACACATACCGTCCCTGGCTTAGAAAGTGAAACATTTAACAGGCCATGCCCATTACAAGTATATTCTGACATGGAGTGCACTGATGCACAGCCACAGCCAGAGTACTATGCTGCTCCTTTGACTCAGACCACCACATTGCCCTCTCAGGGTACAGATCCACAATCAGACCCTGATGAGACTATGTTGCCCCGCCACGAACGCTATACCACCGACCGACACAGTGACACAGACGAAGTTGCACACGAGCTCGAAGAGGAGGTAATAGATGACCCAGTTATTGACCCCGATTGGCAGCCATTGGGGGAACAGGGTGCAGGCGGCAGTAGTTCAGAAGCGGAGGTGGAGGAGGGGCCGCAGCATGCATCAACATCGCAACAGGTTCCATCTGCCGGGCCCGTATCTGGCCCAAAACGCGTGTCAAAGCCAAAACCTGTTGGAGCACAGCGTTGCCATCCGGTTAAAGCTCAGTCTGCAATCCCTGAAAAGGGATCCGAGTCTAGGAAGAGTGCAGTCTGGCATTTTTTTAAACAACATCCAACTGATCAGCGCAAAGTCATCTGTCAAAAATGTTCAACTAGCTTAAGCAGAGGTCAGAATCTGAAAAGTCTAAATACTAGTTGCATGCATAGACACTTAACCACCATGCATTTTCAAGCCTGGACTAACTACCAAACGTCCCTCAAGGTTGTAGCACCCTCAGCCAATGAAGCTAGTCAGCAACGCAACATCCCTTCCGTCACTGTAAGGCCACCATTTTCCGCACCACCGGCAGTATCTGTGCAGGTTTCTTTGCCAGCCAAAAGCAGTCAGGGTCAGGGAATCACCAGTTTTGTAGGAGGAAATATTGCATCTAGGGCACCGGCGGAAACAATACCGTCTCCAACCGTCTCTCAGTCTGCCATGTACACCGGCACACCCGAAAGTTCCACGATCTCCAGCTCTCCAGTCCAGCTCACCCTACATGAGACTCTGGTTAGAAAAAGGAAGTACTTATCCTCGCATCCGCGTACACAGTGTTTTAACGCCCACATAGCTAGACTAATCTCGTTAGAGATGATGCCCTACCGGTTAGTTGAAAGCGAAGCTTTCAAAGCCCTGATGGAGTACGCTGAACCACGATACGAGCTACCCAGTCGACACTTTTTTTCCAGAAAAGCCATCCCAGCCCTGCACCAGCATGTTAAACAGCGCATCGTCCATGCACTCAGGCAATCTGTGAGTACAAAGGTGCACCTGACTACAGATGCATGGACCAGTAGGCATGGCCAGGGACGTTATGTGTCCATCACGGCACACTGGGTGAATGTGGTGGATGCAGGGTCCACAGGCGACATCAATTTAGGGACAGTTGTGCCTAGCCCACGGTCTAGGAAACAGTTGGCTGTAGGCGTTCGCACCCCCTCCTCCTCCTCCTCCTCGTCCTCCTGCAGAAGCTACAGCTCTTCCACAGAACGCAGTCTGCCAACCACTCCATCGGCAGATGACACTGTTGCACACCAGTTGTCCCATTATGGGCCAGCTACTGCCAAGCGTCAGCAGGCTGTATTGGCTATGAAGTGCTTGGGCGACAACAGACACACCGCGGAAGTTCTGTCCGAGTTCTTGCAACAAGAAACGCAGTCGTGGCTGGGCACAGTAGATCTTGAGGCAGGCAAGGTAGTGAGTGATAACGGAAGGAATTTCATGGCTGCCATCTCCCTTTCCCAACTGAAACACATTCCTTGCCTGGCTCACACCTTAAACCTGGTGGTGCAGTGCTTATTGAAAACTTATCCTGGGTTCTCCGACCTGCTCCTCAAAGTGCGTGCACTTTGCTCACATATCCGACGTTCGCCTGTACACGCCAGCCGTATGCAGACCTATCAGCGGTCTTTGAACCTTCCCCAGCATCGCCTAATCATAGACGTTGCAACAAGGTGGAACTCAACACTGCACATGCTTCAGAGACTGTGCGAACAGAGGCGTGCTGTTATTTATTTGTGGGAGGATACACGGGCAGGCAGTAGGATGGCAGACATGGAGTTGTCAGGTGTGCAGTGGTCTAAGATACAAGACATGTGTCAAGTCCTTCAGTGTTTTGAGGAATGCACACGGCTGGTTAGTGCAGACAACGCCGTAATAAGCATGAGCATCCCCCTAATGCGTCTGCTGATGCAAAGTTTGACGCACATAAAGGAGCAGGCGTCTGCACCAGAGGAAGAGGAAAGCCTTGATGACAGTCAGCCATTGTCTGGTCAGGGCAGTGTACAGGACGAGGTAGCGGGCGAAGAGGAGGTGGAGGACGAGGAGGATGATGGGGATGAGTATATTTTTAATGCCGAACCTTTCCCGGGGGCACAGGAAATTGGTTGCGTGTCACGGCCGGGTTCTGGTTTTTTGAGGGACACAAGTGACGTAGATTTGCCTGCAACTGCCCCTCAACCAATCACAACCGGAGATTTGACAACTGGAACTTTGGCCCACATGGCGGATTATGCCTTACGTATCCTAAAAAGGGACACACGCATTACGAAAATGATGAACGATGACGATTACTGGTTGGCCTGCCTCCTTGATCCACGCTATAAAGGCAAATTGCAAAATATTATGCCACATGAGAACTTGGAACTAATATTAGCAACCAAACAATCAACTCTTGTTGACCGTTTGCTTCAGGCATTCCCAGCACACAGCGCACGTGATCGTTCTCACACGAGCTCCAGGGGGCAGCAGACTAGGAGTGTTAGGGGTGCACACATCAGAAGTGGCGTTGGACAGAGGGGTTTTCTGACCAGGTTGTGGAGTGATTTTGCTATGACCGCAGACAGGACAGGTACTGCTGCATCAATTGAAAGTGACAGGAGACAACATTTGTCCAGTATGGTTACTAACTATTTTTCATCCCTTATCGATGTTCTCCCTCAACCGTCATTCCCATTTGATTACTGGGCCTCCAAATTAGACACCTGGCCAGAATTGGCAGAATATGCATTGCAGGAGCTTGCTTGCCCGGCAGCAAGTGTCCTATCAGAAAGAGTATTCAGTGCTGCAGGTTCAATATTAACCGAAAAAAGGACTCGTCTGGCTACCCAAAATGTTGACGATCTAACATTCATTAAAATGAACCACAACTGGATTTCGAAATCTTTTGCCCCACCTTGCCCGGCCGACACCTAGCTTTCCTATGAAAGGCTCTTGCCTGTGAATTACTTTTCTAATGTCTAATTTGCTGCAGCTGATTGTACAGCATACGACATGTTTACACCTCCCTAAATGGCCAAACTCCCCACACGGGGCCGTGGTATCGCGACTTGGCGCAAGCACCCGTGAGACTGCTGTTTGTCTGAAGAGGTGGGTGTGCTCGCTTTTGGTTGACGGCATTGCTACTGGGTCCCTCATAGTACAATGTAGTGTCTCTGGCGGTGGTGGTGCGCACCCAACGTCAGACACACCGTTGTAACATGAGGGGCCCTGGGGCGGTCCCGCCGGCCTCTAGAGAGTTCCCCCCTACCCCAGCTCAAAATGTGCTCTATCACATGCAAAATTATGTCGCACAGCTCAACCAATCTTTAGTCTATTCGCTGACATCATTCAATGTCTGGCACTGACAATACAAATTTGTAGACATCTATGATGCAACTTAAAGTAGTCTGTGTCTGTGTCCTTTATTGGCACCATTAAATAGTTACTGCCAAATTACTATGTCAGAAACTCAGCAGATGAGCCCACCCCTGTACCTAAGTATGCCACCTTTTTTTTTGTTTTGGTTGTTTTGCGAGACATTAACATCTATTTATATTTTGGGAGTACTGGGACAGACACTCCTTGCACTACTCCTCCACTCACCACCAAGCTGCCCGTGTATCCATGTAACCGCTGTAAAACTGCCATGAGCCTATTGTTTGTTATTTTAGGCCTTTGATAGCCTGTCTGCGGTCCCTACTTTAAATACTCCTCCACTCACCACCAAGCTGCCTGCCCGTGTATCCATGTAACCGCTGTAAAACTGCCATGAGCCTATTGTTTGTTATTTTAGGCCTTTGAAGCCTGTCTGCGGTCCCTCCTTCCACTAGTCCTCCACTGACCAGACCACTGCTGCCCGTGTACCCATGGAACCAATTATAAAGTGCCTACAGCCAGCCCATTTTTTTATGTTAGGCCTTTGAAGCCTGTCTGCGGTCCCTCCTTCCACTAGTCCTCCACTGACCAGACCACTGCTGCCCGTGTACCCCTGGAACCAATTATAAAGTGCCTACAGCCAGCCCATTTTTTTATGTTAGGCCTTTGAAGCCTGTCTGCGGTCCCTCCTTCCACTAGTCCTCCACTGACCAGACCACTGCTGCCCGTGTACCCCTGGAACCAATTATAAAGTGCCTACAGCCAGCCCATTTTTTTATGTTAGGCCTTTGAAGCCTGTCTGCGGTCCCTCCTTCCACTAGTCCTCCACTGACCAGACCACTGCTGCCCGTGTACCCCTGGAACCAATTATAAAGTGCCTACAGCCAGCCCATTTTTTTATGTTAGGCCTTTGAAGCCTGTCTGCGGTCCCTCCTTCCACTAGTCCTCCACTGGCCAGACCACTGCTGCCCGTGTACCCCTGGAACCAATTATAAAGTGCCTACAGCCAGCCCATTTTTTTATGTTAGGCCTTTGAAGCCTGTCTGCGGTCCCTCCTTCCACTAGTCCTCCACTGGCCAGACCACTGCTGCCCGTGTACCCCTGGAACCAATTATAAAGTGCCTACAGCCAGCCCATTTTTTTATGTTAGGCCTTTGAAGCCTGTCTGCGGTCCCTCCTTCCACTAGTCCTCCACTGACCAGACCACTGCTGCCCGTGTACCCCTGGAACCAATTATAAAGTGCCTACAGCCAGCCCATTTTTTTATGTTAGGCCTTTGAAGCCTGTCTGCGGTCCCTCCTTCCACTAGTCCTCCACTGACCAGACCACTGCTGCCCGTGTACCCCTGGAACCAATTATAAAGTGCCTACAGCCAGCCCATTTTTTTATGTTAGGCCTTTGAAGCCTGTCTGCGGTCCCTCCTTCCACTAGTCCTCCACTGACCAGACCACTGCTGCCCGTGTACCCCTGGAACCAATTATAAAGTGCCTACAGCCAGCCCATTTTTTTATGTTAGGCCTTTGAAGCCTGTCTGCGGTCCCTCCTTCCACTAGTCCTCCACTGGCCAGACCACTGCTGCCCGTGTACCCCTGGAACCAATTATAAAGTGCCTACAGCCAGCCCATTTTTTTATGTTAGGCCTTTGAAGCCTGTCTGCGGTCCCTCCTTCCACTAGTCCTCCACTGGCCAGACCACTGCTGCCCGTGTACCCCTGGAACCAATTATAAAGTGCCTACAGCCAGCCCATTTTTTTATGTTAGGCCTTTGAAGCCTGTCTGCGGTCCCTCCTT
Source organism: Ranitomeya variabilis (assembly GCF_051348905.1). Lineage (NCBI taxonomy): Eukaryota > Metazoa > Chordata > Amphibia > Anura > Dendrobatidae > Ranitomeya > Ranitomeya variabilis. The sequence continues at coordinate 346,615,370 of NC_135237.1, read as the reverse complement.
CCACTAGTCCTCCACTGACCAGACCACTGCTGCCCGTGTACCCCTGGAACCAATTATAAAGTGCCTACAGCCAGCCCATTTTTTTATGTTAGGCCTTTGAAGCCTGTCAGCGGTCCCTCCTTCCACTAGTCCTCCACTGACCAGACCACTGCTGCCCGTGTACCCCTGGAACCAATTATAAAGTGCCTACAGCCAGCCCATTTTTTTATGTTAGGCCTTTGAAGCCTGTCTGCGGTCCCTCCTTCCACTAGTCCTCCACTGACCAGACCACTGCTGCCCGTGTACCCCTGGAACCAATTATAAAGTGCCTACAGCCAGCCCATTTTTTTATGTTAGGCCTTTGAAGCCTGTCTGCGGTCCCTCCTTCCACTAGTCCTCCACTGACCAGACCACTGCTGCCCGTGTACCCCTGGAACCAATTATAAAGTGCCTACAGCCAGCCCATTTTTTTATGTTAGGCCTTTGAAGCCTGTCTGCGGTCCCTCCTTCCACTAGTCCTCCACTGACCAGACCACTGCTGCCCGTGTACCCCTGGAACCAATTATAAAGTGCCTACAGCCAGCCCATTTTTTTATGTTAGGCCTTTGAAGCCTGTCTGCGGTCCCTCCTTCCACTAGTCCTCCACTGACCAGACCACTGCTGCCCGTGTACCCCTGGAACCAATTATAAAGTGCCTACAGCCAGCCCATTTTTTTATGTTAGGCCTTTGAAGCCTGTCTGCGGTCCCTCCTTCCACTAGTCCTCCACTGACCAGACCACTGCTGCCCGTGTACCCCTGGAACCAATTATAAAGTGCCTACAGCCAGCCCATTTTTTTATGTTAGGCCTTTGAAGCCTGTCTGCGGTCCCTCCTTCCACTAGTCCTCCACTGACCAGACCACTGCTGCCCGTGTACCCCTGGAACCAATTATAAAGTGCCTACAGCCAGCCCATTTTTTTATGTTAGGCCTTTGAAGCCTGTCTGCGGTCCCTCCTTCCACTAGTCCTCCACTGGCCAGACCACTGCTGCCCGTGTACCCCTGGAACCAATTATAAAGTGCCTACAGCCAGCCCATTTTTTTATGTTAGGCCTTTGAAGCCTGTCTGCGGTCCCTCCTTCCACTAGTCCTCCACTGGCCAGACCACTGCTGCCCGTGTACCCCTGGAACCAATTATAAAGTGCCTACAGCCAGCCCATTTTTTTATGTTAGGCCTTTGAAGCCTGTCTGCGGTCCCTCCTTCCACTAGTCCTCCACTGACCAGACCACTGCTGCCCGTGTACCCCTGGAACCAATTATAAAGTGCCTACAGCCAGCCCATTTTTTTATGTTAGGCCTTTGAAGCCTGTCTGCGGTCCCTCCTTCCACTAGTCCTCCACTGACCAGACCACTGCTGCCCGTGTACCCCTGGAACCAATTATAAAGTGCCTACAGCCAGCCCATTTTTTTATGTTAGGCCTTTGAAGCCTGTCTGCGGTCCCTCCTTCCACTAGTCCTCCACTGGCCAGACCACTGCTGCCCGTGTACCCCTGGAACCAATTATAAAGTGCCTACAGCCAGCCCATTTTCTTATGTTAGGCCTTTGAAGCCTGTCTGCGGTCCCTACTTTAAATACTCCTCCACTCACCACCAAGCTGCCTGCCCGTGTATCCATGTAACCGCTGTAAAACTGCCATGAGCCTATTGTTTGTTATGTTAGGCCTTTGATAGCCTGTCTGCGGTCCCTACTTTAAATACTCCTCCACTCACCACCAAGCTGCCTGCCCGTCTATCCATGTAACCGCTGTAAAACTGCCATGAGCCTATTGTTTGTTATGTTAGGCCTTTGATAGCCTGTCTGCGGTCCTTACTTTAAATACTCCTCCACTCACCACCTAGCTGCCTGTGTATCCATGTAACCGCTGTAAAACTGCAATGAGCCTATTGTTTGTTATTTTAGGCCTTTGATAGCCTGTCTGCGGCCCCTACTTGCAATACTCCTCCACTGACCACAATGCTGCCTGGAGTGCCTGCCTGTGTATCCATGTAACCGATGTAAAACTGCCATGACTGCCTACTGTTTGTTATTTTAGGCCTTTGATAGCCTGTCTGCGGCCCCTACTTGCAATACTCCTCCACTGACCACAATGCTGCCTGGAGTGCCTGCCTGTGTATCCATGTAACCGATGTAAAACTGCCATGACTGCCTACTGTTTGTTATTTTAGGCCTTTGATAGCCTGTCTGCGGCCCCTACTTGCAATACTCCTCCACTGACCACAATGCTGCCTGGAGTGCCTGCCTGTGTATCCATGTAACCGATGTAAAACTGCCATGAGTGCCTACTGTTTGGTATTTTAGGCCTTTGATAGCCTGTCTGCAGCCCCTACTTGCAATACTCCTCCACTGACCACACCAATGCTGCCCGTGTACCCCTGGAACCTATTTAAAAGTTCATAGAGCCTAGTTATATATTTTATTTACTATTAATAAGGCCATGATGGACTACGCTGTACCACGCTACAAGCTAACCAGTCGACACTTCTTTTGCGAGAAAAGCCATCCCAACCCTCCACCAGCATGTAGAAGACCGCATTGTCCATGCACTCTGGCAATCTGTGAGTACAAAGGTGCACCTGACAACAGACGCATGGACCTGTAGGCATGGCCACGGAAGATTACGTGTCCATTACGGCGCAATGGGTTAATGTGTTGGATGCATGGTCCACAGGGGACAGCCTACTAAGTCTGTCTGCAGTCCCTAATTCAAATTGTCCTCCACTGTCTAAATCGGAGCTTCCACCTTCTGGCTTTCGGCCTATAGTATCAGAAATTAAACTGCATTTGGCCTTCAACTTTGGTTAGGGCCTACTAACGGCTTCTGCCCCTCCCTGGTGTTGCCCTCAACTAAATAAAGCTGAGCTTCAACCTTCTGCTCCAAATTACCATTTTAAAAAATGCAATAGGCTTTTCCGGCCTACTAAAGGTGTCTGTCTGTGTGCCCCTGCCTGGTGTTGTCCTCAACTAAATAAAGCTGAGCTTCAACCTTCTGCTCCAAATTACCATTTTAAAAAATGCAATAGGCTTTTCCGGCCTACTAAAGGTGTCTGTCTGTGTGCCCCTGCCTGGTGTTGTCCTCAACTAAATAAAGCTGAGCTTCAACCTTCTGCTCCAAATTACCATTTTAAAAAATGCAATAGGCTTTTCCGGCCTACTAAAGGTGTCTGTCTGTGTGCCCCTGCCTGGTGTTGTCCTCAACTAAATAAAGCTGAGCTTCAACCTTCTGCTCCAAATTACCATTTTAAAAAATGCAATAGGCTTTTCCGGCCTACTAAAGGTGTCTGTCTGTGTGCCCCTGCCTGGTGTTGTCCTCAACTAAATAAAGCTGAGCTTCAACCTTCTGCTCCAAATTACCATTTTAAAAAATGCAATAGGCTTTTCCGGCCTACTAAAGGTGTCTGTCTGTGTGCCCCTGCCTGGTGTTGTCCTCAACTGAATAAAGCTGAGCTTCAACCTTCCGGCTCTCATTAAGTGGTTTTTAAAAAACAAAATGGTGGTTAGGGCCTACTAACGGCTTCTGCCCCTCCCTGGTGTTGCCCTCAACTAAATAAAGCTGAGCTTCAACCTTCTGCTCCAAATTACCATTTTAAAAAATGCAATAGGCTTTTCCGGCCTACTAAAGGTGTCTGTCTGTGTGCCCCTGCCTGGTGTTGTCCTCAACTGAATAAAGCTGAGCTTCAACCTTCCGGCTCTCATTAAGTGGTTTTTAAAAAACAAAATGGTGGTTAGGGCCTACTAACGGCTTCTGCCCCTCCCTGGTGTTGCCCTCAACTAAATAAAGCTGAGCTTCAACCTTTTGCTCCAAATTACCATTTTAAAAAATGCAATAGGCTTTTCCGGCCTACTAAAGGTGTCTGTCTGTGTGCCCCTGCCTGGTGTTGTCCTCAACTGAATAAAGCTGAGCTTCAACCTTCCGGCTCTCATTAAGTGGTTTTTAAAAAACAAAATGGTGGTTAGGGCCTACTAACGGCTTCTGCCCCTCCCTGGTGTTGCCCTCAACTAAATAAAGCTGAGCTTCAACCTTCTGCTCCAAATTACCATTTTAAAAAATGCAATAGGCTTTTCCGGCCTACTAAAGGTGTCTGTCTGTGTGCCCCTGCCTGGTGTTGTCCTCAACTGAATAAAGCTGAGCTTCAACCTTCCGGCTCTCATTAAGTGGTTTTTAAAAAACAAAATGGTGGTTAGGGCCTACTAACGGCTTCTGCCCCTCCCTGGTGTTGCCCTCAACTAAATAAAGCTGAGCTTCAACCTTCTGCTCCAAATTACCATTTTAAAAAATGCAATAGGCTTTTCCGGCCTACTAAAGGTGTCTGTCTGTGTGCCCCTGCCTGGTGTTGTCCTCAACTGAATAAAGCTGAGCTTCAACCTTCCGGCTCTCATTAAGTGGTTTTTAAAAAACAAAATGGTGGTTAGGGCCTACTAACGGCTTCTGCCCCTCCCTGGTGTTGCCCTCAACTAAATAAAGCTGAGCTTCAACCTTCTGCTCCAAATTACCATTTTAAAAAATGCAATAGGCTTTTCCGGCCTACTAAAGGTGTCTGTCTGTGTGCCCCTGCCTGGTGTTGTCCTCAACTGAATAAAGCTGAGCTTCAACCTTCCGGCTCTCATTAAGTGGTTTTTAAAAAACAAAATGGTGGTTAGGGCCTACTAACGGCTTCTGCCCCTCCCTGGTGTTGCCCTCAACTAAATAAAGCTGAGCTTCAACCTTCTGCTCCAAATTACCATTTTAAAAAATGCAATAGGCTTTTCCGGCCTACTAAAGGTGTCTGCCCCTCCCTGGTGTTGTCCTCAACTGAACAAAGCTGAGCTTCCACATTCTGGCTTTCGCGCTATACTATCAGATATTAAACTGCATTTGGCCTACTAGTGTGGTTAGGCCCTTGAAACAGTGTCTGCTGCTCTTGGGTTTGCTACTCCACTGAACAAAGCAATGCCGCCTGTTTAGTCCTGTTACCAATTTTGAACTGCATTTAGCCTACTTTATTCTTTGGCCCTATATCTGTTTCCTCCTCATCCTGCCCATTGCCCAGCCACTGCTAAATGAGTCTGCTGGTACATTGACCTAGACCACTACATTCCCCTTGTACTCTACACAGCCAGAATCTGACCCTGCTGAAAGTAAGGTTCCCCTTCCCGCATGTTATACCACCTTACACAGGGACAAAGAGGAAGGTGCAGATGAAAGTGCAGGTTCCTTCATCAGGTGGGGGGGCATACTCGTTGGCGACGTCACTGGCACAGGGCCCCTCAGAGTACGCAAAAGTGTCGCTGCTGGTGGGAGGCGCCCCCGCCATGCAAACACACCGCCGTACTTTGAGGGGCCCTGTGCCAGTGCCAATGCGAACGAGTGGGCCCCCCCCTGCTTGCTCAGGATCACAGCACTTGCAACGTTTAAATACTTACCTTTCCCTGCAACACCGCCGTGACGTAGTCCGCATTTCCTGGGCCCACGAAAAACTTGAGCCAGCCCTACTCCCCCCACAACTTTCCCCCAATTCCCTATGCCCAACTATTATTATACAGTTAATTAAGATTGGCAAGCTTCAGAAACAAGAATGGATGTTTTTGGCATTAAAATGGGCACTGTAGGTGTTTTCCTGGCCTCCACTCACTGCCGACTATGCTTCCCCATTGACTTGCATTGGGTTTCGTGTTTCGGTCGATCCCCGACTTTTAGCGATAATCGGCCGACTGCACTCGACTCGACTCTGGACAAAATCGGGTTTCCCAAAACCCTACTCGATCTTAAAAAAATGAAAGTCGCTCAACCCTACTGCTGAGAACAAGGATTTTTGTTCCAGCAAAAACAATCTGAATATGCAGCATTTTACTTGTTTAGTAAAATACACCCCACAGTCCTCCATATATTATAATGTGCACCACAGTCCTCCATATAGTATGATACACCCCTTATAGTACTCCATATATTAAAATACACTGCTCAGACCTCCATATAGTATAAAACACTCCTCATAGTCCTCCATATAGCATAGTACACTCCTCATAGTGCTCCATATAGTATAATGCACCGCCATAGTCATCCATGTAGTACAATTCACTTCCCATAGTATAATGCACCCCATAGTTCTTCATATAGTATAACGTATTCCCTATAGTCCTCAATACAGTATAATGCAGCCCACATATAGTATAATGCAGCCACCACCCTACAGAATATAATGCAGCCAACCCAGAGTATAATGCAGCCACCCCATAGAATACAATATAATGCAGCCCCCCCATAGAGTATGATGCAATCACCCCTCATAGAATATAAATATAATACTGCCCCCCATAGAATATAATGTAGCCACAAATAGAATACAGCCCACCTCCACATAGAATATAATGCAGCCCCATCAAAGAGTATGATGCAATCATCCCTCATAAAATCTAATACAGCCCCCCATAGAATATAATACCACCCACCTCTCCATAATATATAATGTAGCCCCCCATAGAATATAATGCAGCCCCCCATAGTATATAAGACAGCCTCCCCCATAGAATATAATATACCCCCATAGTATATAACACAACCTCCCCCATAGAATATAATATACCCCCGCAATAGTATATAACACAGCCACATAGTATATAACACGGCCTCCCCCATAGAATATAATATACCCCCCATAGTATATATCAAAGCCCGCATAGTATATAGCACAACTTGCATAGTATATAGCACAGCCTGCATAATATAGCACAGCCCGCGTAGTAGTATACAGCACAGCCCACACAGTAGTATGTACAGCACAGCCCCCACAGTGGTATATACAGCACAGCCCCCACAGTGGTATATGCAGCACAGCCCTCACAGCGGTATATACAGCACAGCCCTCACAGTGGTATATAGAGCACAGCCCACACAGTGGTATATAGAGCACAGCCCGCACAGTGGTATATAGAGCACAGCCCGCACAGTGGTATATAGAGCACAGCCCTCACAGTGGTATATAGAGCACAGCCCACACAGTGGTATATAGAGCACAGCCCGCACAGTGGTATATAGAGCACAGCCAACACAGTGGTATATAGAGCACAGCCCGCACAGTGGTATATAGAGCACAGCCCGCACAGTGGTATATAGAGCACAGCCCTCACAGTGGTATATAGAGCACAGCCCACACAGTGGTATATAGAGCACAGCCCGCACAGTGGTATATAGAGCACAGCCAACACAGTGGTATATAGAGCACAGCCCGCACAGTGGTATATAGAGCACAGCCAACACAGTGGTATATAGAGCACAGCCAACACAGTAGTATATACAGCACAGCCCGCACAGTGGTATATAGAGCACAGCCAACACAGTGGTATATAGAGCACAGCCCACATCTCATCTCTCCCCCCCCCCCCGATAATGGCCCCACAGCCCAGTAAAAAAAAAAAAACTCTCCTCACCTTTTCTTTTGCCCGCGCTGCTTCCTGGTTCCTGCTCCTGTCTCGGTGGCTGCAGTCTGCCCGGGACACAGCAGGTGCGCGATGCTATGACGTCATCGCGCACCCGCAGTGTCAGAGGCAGAGCGGGGAATGATGGGAGAGGGAGCGTCTGTAGACGCTCTCTCCCTCCATCATTGCATTGAACTATACCGGCGTCATGGACGCCGGTATAGTTGAATGCGGCGGCGGCGGCACTTGCGGGGGGAGAGGGGGGGTTTAAGAGTGCAGCGGCCCACTACTGGCACCGGCCCTTCTGGCATTTGCCAGAAGTGCCCGATGGCCAGTGCGGCCCTGACAGTCACCATGTGACAAGTGGGCCTGTGTAACTTCAAATGCCAGGGCTGAATTTTAGTCCCAGTCCGGCCCTGGAGGCAGTTCACATCAAAACAGCAGCTCTGGGAGGCTATTCTGACTTCATGCAAAGAAATACAAGCAGAAACTTTCCAAAAGCTCACAAGTTCAATGGATGCAAGAATTGTGAAGGTGATATCAAATAAGGGCTCCTATGTTAACATGTATCTTGGCCTGTTAGGATGTTTTGGAGTTAAATAGCTGTTTTGTTCAGTGAATGTGATCTCCTAATGCTGCAAATTCCACAAATGAGCATTTTCAGTTCTTTAAAACATATCAAATGTTTAGAAATTGTACTGTGCCTAATAATTTGGAACAGTGCATTTTGAGTTTTTATTCATTTTGTAGATTACACTGTTATCATTGGGAGGTTTCTTCAATAAAATTCGATGTATACTCTAACGGGTGATGACTTTTATTAGACTGACTGTCATTTGCACCATTTAGGAAAATTCTAAAAAAATATTATTTGCATAATAATTTGGAACGCTGTGTAGTTGTTGCACTGTCAGCACAAAGTCAGTGCTGAAGTTAACCACAGAAAACAGGTTAATGGTCGAATTTCAACAGTGGACTCATGGAGGGTGAATATAGCACAAAATGTTTATTCTACAACACAGTGTGCCTGGGGACACAACTTTCTTGAAATTGGAAAACCCCTTGAAGCATATAACATGAAAACATGAACACTAGTTAAGCAAACATCTATCTTTGGTATAATAATATCTACAATTAAAGGGAATCTGTCACCCCAAAATTTGCCTATGAACTGTGGCCACCACCATCAGGGGCTTATCTACAGCATTCTGTAATGCTGTGGTAAAGCCCCCGATGTAACCTGCAAGATAAGAAAAACAGGTTATATTATACTCACCCAGGGGCGGTCCCGGTTCTGTTCGGGTCTGATGGGCGTTGCGGTCTGGGTCCAGCGCCTCCCATCTTCATACAATGACGTCGTCGTCTTCTTTTATTCCTGTCGTGGCTCCGGTGCAGACGTAATTCTCTGCCCTGTTGAGGGCAGAGCAAAGTACTGCAGTGCGCTGGCGCTGGGCCTCTCTGTCCTTTCCCGGCGCCTGCGCACTGCAGTACTCTGCTCTGCCCTCATCAGGGCAGAGAATTACGTCTGCACAGGAGCCGTGGCAGAAAGACAAGAAGAGGACGTCATCGTAAGAAGATGGGAGGCCCCGGACCCGGACCGCGACTCCCATCGGACCCGAACAGAACCGGGACGGCCCCTGGTTGAGTATAATATAACCTGTTTTTCTTATCTTGCAGGTTACATCGGGGGCTTATCTACAGCATTACAGAATGCTGATGGTGGTGGCCGCAGTTTATAGGGGAATTTTGGGGTGACAGATTCCCTTTAAGTTCTTTGCCAGAAACTTAATGATGGAGGAATTTACCTTTTAGATTCCCTGAGAGAATATGTTCCACGATGCATCACTATCAATCAGTGAATTATTTGACATTAAAAGTGAACATCGCTTATCAGTAGTGTTGAGCATTCCGATACCGCAAGTATCGGGTATCGGCCGATACTTGCGGGTATCGGAATTCCGATACCGAGATCCGATACTTTTGTGGTATCGGGTATCGGTATCGAAACAACATTAATGTAATAATGTGTAAAAGAAAGAATTAAAATAAAAAATATTGCTATACTCACCTCTCCGACGCAGCCTGGACCTCAGCGAGGGAACCGGTAGCGTTGTTTGCTTAAAATTTGCGCGTTTATTTCCTTACTTGAAGTCCCGGCTTGTGATTGGTCGCGTGCCGCCCATGTGGCCGTGACGCGACCAATCACAGCAAGCCGTGACGTAATTTTAGGTCCTTCAGTATTTTAAAATTACGTTCCGGCTTTGTGATTGGTCGCGTCGCGGTCACATGGGCGACGCGACCAATCACAAGCCGTGACGTCACGGGAGGCTGGACACGCGCGCATTTTAAAATGCGTGCTTGTCCTGCCTCCCGTGACGTCCCGGCTTGTGATTGGTCGCGTCGCCCATGTGGCCGCGACGCGACCAATCACAGCAAGCCGTGATGTAATTTTAGGTCCTTCAGGATTTTAAAATTACGTTCTGGCTTGTGATTGGTCGCGACGCGATGCGACCAATCACAAGCCGTGACGTCACGGGAGGCAGGACAAGCGCGCATTTTAAAATGCGTGCGTGTCCAGCCTCCCGTGACGTCACGGCTTGTGATTGGTCGCGTCGCCCATGTGACCGCGACGCGACCAATCACAAAGCCGGAACGTAATTTTAAAATCCTGAAGGACCTAAAATTACGTCACGGCTTGCTGTGATTGGTCGCGTCGCGGCCACATGGGCGGCACGCGACCAATCACAAGCCGGGACTTCAAGTAAGGAAATAAACGCGCAAATTTTAAGCAAACAACGCTGCCGGTTCCCTCGGTAAGCTCCAGGCTGCGTCAGAGAGGTGAGTATAGCAATATTTTTTATTTTAATTCTTTATTTTACACATTAATATGGTTCCCAGGGCCTGAAGGAGAGTTTCCTCTCCTTCAGACCCTGGGAACCATCAGGAATACCGTCCGATACATGAGTCCCATTGACTTGTATTGGTATCGGGTATCGGTATCGGATTAGATCCGATACTTTGCCGGTATCGGCCGATACTTTCCGATACCGATACTTTCAAGTATCGGACGGTATCGCTCAACACTACTTATCAGTTGTAAATTTGTTCCTGTCTTAAATACAACAGTCTAACACTGTGGTAGGTGAAATGTCACCAACACATTCTTGTAATTCATATCACAACACATTAGCATGGGCTTTTGTGAGATTTCATGCACAGACCATTTGTTAATTTGCCCAGGGAGATCACATCAGTTACAAAAAGCCAGCAGCTGCACTGCTCATTCATCTTTCTAAAGTTCATTTTCTGTCACGTTGCAAGAGAAAGAATCTTTTGTACTGGACAAACATGAAAGATTTTTCCAGAACAAAACAAAATAATTTACTTTTAAATATGAATACGCTGTTTAGACTGAGGCCAAGCAGTCCATTAAGTTATGCTGCTATATTACAAGTGTTTCATCACTATGCCCGTCTGATGCCTTGCACTAATTAAAATAATTCCACAAACAGGTTTCTGTACCTGCACACGTGATTCAGTTTCACCAAATATGTTACCCTTGATAATACGAGGAGAAGGAAGAGTTGGCCACTGGTTTTGCTAGTTTGGTACTGCAGTGTTATGTTTTTCCATTTATCAGGGCATATTTCCCAATGTTTCTACTTCTCTTCTTTCTGCAGGCGGCTTTTCCTCCATAATAATAATAGTTTATATTTATACAGCATTAACATATTTTGCAGAACTTTGTAATTCAGAGGATACTTCTACAAATGAGATAAGACATTATTAGTGTTGAGCGATACCTTCTGATACTCAAAGGTATCGGTATCGGATGGTATCGGCCGATATCCAAAAAATATCGGATATCGCCGATACCGATACCTGATACCAATGCAAGTCAATGGGACACAAGTATCGGAAGGTATCCAGGATGGTTCCCAGGGTCTGAAGGAGAGGAAACTCTCCTTCAGGCCCTGGGATCCATATTCATGTAAAAAATAAAGAATTAAAATAAAAAATATGGATATACTCACCCCTCCGGCGGCCCCTGGACCTTACCGATGTAACCGGCACCCTCTGTTCCTAAGAATGAGCAGTGAAGGCCCTTCGATGACGTTGCAGCTTGTGATTGGTCGCGTGACCGCTCATGTGACCGCTCACGCGACCAATCACAAGCCGCGACGTCATCGCAGGTCCTAAACTCACTGCATTCTTAGGAACGGAGGCTGCCGGTTACATCGGTAAGGTCCAGGGGCCGCCGGACGGGTGAGTATATCCATATTTTTTATTTTAATTCTTTATTTTTTACATGAATATGGATCCCAGGGCCTGAAGGAGAGTCTCCTCTCCTCCAGACCCTGGGAACCATACACTGGGAACTTCCGATTCCGATTTCCGATATCAAAAAAATCGGAACTCGGTATCGGAATTCCGATACAGCAAATATCGTCCGATACCCGATACTTGCGGTATCGGAATGCTCAACACTAGACATTATACAGGTGCATCTCACAAAATTAGAATATCATCAAAAAGTTAATTTATTTCAGTTCCTCAATGCAAAAAGTGAAACTCAAAATTAGATAGAGTCATTACAAACAGAGTGATCTATTTCAAGTGTTTATTTCTGTTAATGTTGATGATTATGGCTACAGCCAATGAAAACTAAAACGTCATTATCTCAGTAAATTAGAATACTTTATAACACCAGCTTGAAAAAATGATTGTACAATCCGAAATGTTGACCAACTGGAATATGTATTCAGTAAATGCACTCACTACTTGGTCAGGGCTCCTTTGGCATCAATTATTGCATCAATGCAGCATAGCATGGAGGCGATCAGCCTGTGGCGCTCCTGAGGTGTTATGGAAGCCCAGGTTGCTTTGATTGGAAACAAAATACATTTTGCTACAAAAAGAAATATGAGTAATTAAAATATTAATACTAACAATATTAATTCACCATAATATTAAAAATGAAGGGGCAATAAAAATATTTAAACAAAATAAAAAGAGCTATTTGACAATGTTATCAATGGTAATATTTAAACCTTCTGGAGCCAAAGTGCTAAGCTTAAAAATCCAGTAATCTTCCCTATTGATCAAATGTCTCAAATGATCCTGAGCTTTATATTGTTTTTATTAATATTTTAAGTACTCATATTTCTTTCTGTACCAAATCTATTTTATTTTATTTGATTCCCATGTTTAGACTGCACAATGTGTTCTGTGTTGTGAATTCCGCTCTTGGGCTTCCTCCGGTGGTTGTAAGTGGCACTTTTGTGAGTTCTGCTCTTCGGCTCCCTCCGGTGGATTTAAGTGGAACTGCTGCTCCTTGGATTTAGCAGTCAGCAGCTGCTTCCACTGATCATCTATTCTGGCTCGGCTATTTATCCTGGCTCTATCCTTCAGCTAGTGCCAGTTGTCAATGGTTCCTGCTTGGATTCACATCTCTCTTGGATTTCCCTGATATTCTGACCAGTTCAGCAAAGATAAGTCCTTGCTTTGTTCTTTTGCTTTCCACTTGTTGTGGACTTAATCATTCAGCACATTCTATGTTTTTTCTAGTCCAGCTTGTCAGTATGGATTTATTCAGTTAAGCTGGAAGCTCTGGGAAGCAGATTTACCCTCCGCACCTTTAGTTAGGTGTGGAGATTTTCGTAAACTCTGTGGTGGATTTTTCTAGTTTTTAATACTGACCGCACAGTATTCTGTCCTGTTCTATCTATCTAGCTAGATTGGCCTCCTTTGCTACATCCTAGTTTCATTCTGTGCATGTCATTTCCCTCTCTACTCACAGTCAATATTTGTGGGGGGCTGTCTGTCCTTTGGGAATTTTCTCTGAGGCAAGATAGCTTTCCTGTTTCTATCTTTAGGGGTAGTTAGTTCTCCGGCTGTGATGAGGTGTCTAGGGAGTGACAGGAACATCCCACGGCTACTTCTAGTGTTGTGTTGAGTTCAGGAACTGCGGTCAGGACAGGTACCACCTCCTCCAGAGCACGTCCCATGTTGCTCCTAAACCACCAGTTCATAACAGTACAACTGGCCAAAAATGAATTAAATGGATCTCAAAAGAAGGAAAAAAAAGTTCTGAGTCATTTTTTTTTCTGCAGTCTGTTTTGTCTTTTTTTTCCTCTTAATCTCTGGGTGGTTCAGGATTTTGGCGCTGGCATGGATGTTCAGGGTTTGTTTTCTCATGTGGATCATGCAGAAAAAACCCTGTTGGCCCTGTGTCAGGGTCAGGAAGCGGCAGAATTATACTGCCAGAAATTTAGAAAATGGTCTGTGCTCACTAAATGGAATGAGGATGCTCTGGCAGCAATTTTCAGAAAGGGTCTTTCTGAAGCCCTTAAAGATGTTATGGTGGGGATCACCCACGCCGGCTGGTTTGAGCGAATCTATGTCTCTAGCCATTCAGATTGATCGGCGTCTGCGCGAGCGCAAAGTTGTGCACCATATGGCGGTATCCTCTGAGCAGAGTCCTGAGCCTATGCAATGTGATAGGATTTTGACTAGAGCAGAACGGCAGGGATTCAGACGTCAGAATAGGCTGTGTTTTTACTGTGGTGATTCTGCTCATGTTATTTCTGATTGCCCTAAGCGTACTAAGAGGGTCGCTAGGTCTGTTACCATCAGTACTGTACAGCCTAAGTTTCTCTTATCTGTGACCCTGATTTGCTCATTGTCGTCCTTTTCTGTCATGGCATTTGTGGATTCAGGTGCTGCCTGTTGTGAATTCCGTTCTCGGGCTCCCTCCTGTGGTCATGAGTGGTACTGTGTGAGTTTGTTCTTGGGCTCCCTCTGGTGGCCTTTAGCGATATGGCTGGTCTTGGCTGGGCTCAGCTGTTTCATTTCCTGCTAGGCTGGGCCTATTTAACTCACCTGGACCTTTACTTGTCGCCTGCTGTCGGTGTGTTTAGTCCTGATCCTGTGCTCTCCTGAATATACCTTGTGACCAGTCTCCTGCTATGAGAAGCTAAGTTTGCTTGTTGAGTTTCTCATTATTTCCTTGAAAACGTTTCTCATTATATTATGAGTTCAGCCCAGCTTGCTTTTATGTGATTTTTTGCTTGCTGGTTAGTTCTGGGGTGCAGAGTGCGCCCCTCACATCGTGAGTCGGTGTGGGGGTTCTTGTATTCTCTGCGTGGTTTACTTTTGATAGTTTTCGTACTGACCGCACAGACACCTATCTATTTTCTGCCTATCTAGTATTAGCGGGCCTCATTTGCTAAAGCTGTTTCATCTCTACGTTTGTGTTTTCCCCTTAACTCACCGTTATTATTTGTGGGGGGCTATCTAAATCTTTGGGGATATTTCTCTGAGGCAAGTGAGGTCTTTGCTTTCTCTCTAGGGGTAGTCAGTTTCTCAGGCTGTGACGAGGCGTCTAGGTTTTCAGGTAACGTTCCACAGCTGCCTTTAGTGTGTTTGGATAGGATCAGGATTGCGGTCAGTATAGCTTCCACATCCCCAGAACTTGTCCTATATATTCAGGGTATATGTGTCAGGTCAGTTTGAGATCCTACCACCAGGATCATAACAGTACAGCAGGCCCGAAAGTGTTAATGCAGCAGAAGAGGGAGAAGAGAAATCTTAAGGTCATTTTTTTTTTTTTCCTCTGCACTGTGTTTGGCCTCTTTCCTCCCCTTAATCTCTGGGTGGTTCTGTATGCAGCTACTAATATGGACATTCAGACTCTGTCTTCTAGTGTGGATCATCTCAATGCAAGGGTACAGGGCATTCAGGATTATGTAGTCCGCAGTCCTATGTCAGAGCCTAAAATACCTATTCCTGAGCTGTTCTCCGGAGATAGATCTAGGTTTTTGAACTTTAAGAATAATTGTAAGTTATTCCTTTCTCTGAGACCTCGCTCATCTGGCGACTCTGTTCAGCAAGTTAAAATTGTTATTTCTTTGTTGCGGGGTGACCCTCAAGATTGGGCATTCTCTCTAGCGCCAGGAGATCCGGCACTGCTAAATGTTGATGCGTTTTTTCTGGCGCTTGGAGTGCTTTATGAGGAACCAAATCTGGTAGACCAAGCAGAGAAGGTTTTGCTGGCTCTCTCTCAGGGTCGGGATGAAGCAGAGGTTTATTGTCAGAAGTTTAGGAAGTGGTCAGTGCTCACTCAGTGGAATGAGTGCGCCCTGGCGGCGATTTTCAGAAAGGGTCTTTCTGAAGCCCTTAAAGATGTTATGGTGGGGTTCCCCACGCCGGCGGGTCTGAATGAGTCAATGTCTTTGGCCATTCAGATTGATCGGTGTTTGCGGGAGCGCAAACCTGTGCACCCTCTGGCGGTATTTTCTGAGCAGAAACCTGAGCCTATGCAATGTGACAGGATTCTGACCAGAGTTGAACGGCAAAACCACAGACGTCAGAATGGGTTGTGCTTTTACTGTGGTGATTCTGCTCATGTTATCTCAGCATGCTCTAAGCGCACAAAAAGGGTTGCCAAGTTTGTCACCATTGGTACTGTACAACCTAAATTCATTTTGTCTGTTACTTTGATTTGCTCTCTGTCATCCTACCCAGTTATGGCTTTTGTGGATTCAGGTGCTGCCCTGAATTTGATGGATTTGTCATTTGCCAGGCGCTGTGGTTTTATCTTGGAGCCTTTACAATTCCCTATCCCGCTAAAGGAAATTGATGCTACACCATTGGCCAAGAATAAACCTCAGTACTGGACTCAATTGATCATGTGCATGGCTCCTGTACATCAGGAGGTAATTTGCTTTCTGGTGCTACAGAATTTGCATGATGTTGTCGTGTTGGGTCTGCCATGGCTGCAGGCTCATAATCCAGTCCTGGATTGGAAAGCAATGTCTGTGTCAAGTTGGGGTTGCCAGGGGATTCATGGCGATGCTCCTTTGGTGTCAATTGCTTCTTCTACTCCTTCTGAAGTCCCTGAATTTTTGTCGGACTACCAGGATGTATTTGATGAGCCCAAATCCAGTGCCCTACCTCCTCATAGGGATTGTGATTGTGCCATAAATCTGATTCCTGGTAGTAAGTTCCCTAAGGGACGACTTTTTAATTTGTCTGTACCAGAACATACCGCTATGCGGAGTTATATAAAGGAGTCCTTGGAGAAGGGACATATTCGCCCGTCCTCGTCCCCTTTGGGTGCGGGGTTCTTTTTTGTGGCCAAGAAGGATGGTTCTCTGAGATCCTGTATAGATTATCGCCTTCTAAATAACATCACGGTCAAATTTCAGTATGCCTTGCCACTGTTGTCTGATCTGTTTGCCCGGATTAGGGGGGCCAGTTGGTTCACCAAGATAGATCTTCGTGGAGCGTATAATCTTGTGCGCATAAAGCAGGGCGATGAATGGAAAACAGCATTTAATACGCCCGAAGGCCATTTTGAGTACTTGGTGATGCCTTTTGGGCTTTCTAATGCCCCCTCTGTGTATCAGTCCTTCATGCACGACATCTTCCGAGAGTACCTGGATAGATTTATGATTGTGTACCTGGATGATAATTTGGTCTTTTCTGATGATTGGGAGTCTCATGTGAAGCAGGTCAGGATGGTATTTCAGGTCCTGCGTGCCAATGCCTTGTTTGTGAAGGGCTCTAAATGTCTCTTCGGAGTCCAGAAGGTTTCCTTTTTGGGCTTTATTTTTTCTCCTTCTACTATCGAGATGGATCCAGTCAAGGTCCAGGCTATTCATGACTGGACTCAACCTACATCTGTGAAGAGTCTTCAGAAGTTCTAGGGTTTTGCTAATTTTTACCGTCGCTTCATCACTAATTTTTCTAGTGTGGTGAAGCCTTTGACAGATTTGACCAAGAAGGGTTCTGATGTGACAAATTGGTCTCCTGCGGCCGTGGAGGCCTTTCAGGAGTTGAAACATCGGTTTTCTTCGGCTCCTGTCTTGCGCCAGCCCGATGTCTCTCTTCCCTTTCAGGTCGAGGTTGATGCTTCTGAGATTGGAGCAGGGGCTGTTTTGTCGCAGAGAAGCTCTGATGGCTCTGTGATGAGACCATGTGCTTTCTTTTCAAGAAAGTTTTCGCCTGCCGAGCGGAATTATGATGTTGGTAATCGAGAGTTGTTGGCAATGAAGTGGGCATTTGAGGAGTGGCGACATTGGCTTGAGGGAGCCAAGCATCGTGTGGTGGTCTTGACGGATCCCAAGAATTTGACTTATCTCGAGTCTGCCAAATGGTTGAATCCGAGACAGGCTCGATGGTCGCTGTTTTTCTCTCGTTTCAATTTCGTGGTTTCATATCTTCCGGGTTCGAAAAACGTGAAGGCTGATGCCCTTTCTAGGAGTTTTGTACCTGACTCCCCGGAAGTTTCTGAACCGACTGGTGTTCTCAAAGAGGGGGTGATTTTGTCTGCCATCTCTCCTGATCTGCGACGGGTGTTGCAGGAGTTTCAGGCCAATAGACCTGACCGTTGTCCACCGGAGAGACTGTTTGTCCCAGACAGATGGACCAGTAGAGTTATTTCCGAGGTTCATTCTTCGGTGTTGGCGGGTCATCCTGGGATTTTTGGTACCAGGGATTTGGTGGCGAGATCCTTTTGGTGGCCTTCCTTGTCGCGGGATGTGCGTTCCTTTGTGCAGTCCTGTGGGATTTGTGCTCGGGCCAAGCCTTCGTGTTCTCGTGCCAGTGGATTGCTTTTGCCTTTGCCTGTCCCGAAGAGGCCTTGGACGCATATTTCCATGGATTTTATTTCGGATCTTCCTGTCTCTCAGAAGATGTCTGTCTGGGTGGTTTGTGATCGTTTTTCCAAAATGGTCCATTTGGTACCCTTGCCTAAGTTGCCTTCCTCCTCCGATTTGGTGCCACTGTTTTTTCAGAATGTGTTTCGTTTACATGGTATTCCGGAGAACATTGTGTCCGACAGAGGATCCCAGTTTGTGTCCAGATTTTGGCGATCCTTTTGTGCTAAGATGGGCATTGAATTGTCTTTTTCGTCAGCCTTCCATCCTCAGACGAATGGTCAAACCGAACGAACTAATCAGACCTTGGAAACTTATTTGAGATGTTTTGTTTCTGCTGACCAGGATGATTGGGTGACCTTTTTGCCATTGGCTGAGTTCACCCTCAATAATCGGGCTAGTTCTGCTACTTTGGTTTCACCTTTCTTTTGCAATTCTGGTTTTCATCCTCGTTTCTCCTCGGGTCAGGTTGAGTCTTCTGACTGTCCTGGGTTGGATTCTGTGGTGGATAGGTTGCAGCAGATTTGGAACCATGTGGTGGACAATTTGACTTTGTCCCAAGAGAAGGCTCAGCGCTTTGCTAACCACCGTCGCTGTGTGGGTCCCCGACTTCGTGTGGGGATTTGGTATGGTTGTCTTCTCGTTATGTCCCGATGAAGGTTTCCTCTCCTAAGTTCAAGCCTCGTTTCATCGGTCCTTATAAGATTTTGGAAATCCTCAACCCTGTGTCTTTTCGTTTGGACCTCCCAACATCGTTTGCCATTCATAATGTGTTCCATAGGTCATTGTTGCGGAGATATGTGGTGCCTGTGGTCCCTTCTGTTGATCCTCCTGCTCCGGTCTTGGTCGAGGGGGAGTTGGAATATGTGGTGGAGAAGATCTTGGATTCTCGTATTTCGAGACGGAGGCTTCAGTACTTAGTGAAATGGAAGGGTTATGGCCAGGAGGATAATTCCTGGGTTGTCGCCTCCGATGTCCATGCGGCCGATTTGGTTCGTGCCTTTCATTTGGCTCGTCCTGATCAGCCTGGGAGCTCTGGTGAGGGTTCGGTGACCCCTCCTCAAGGGGGGGGTACTGTTGTGAATTCCGTTCTCGGGCTCCCTCCTGTGGTCATGAGTGGTACTGTGTGAGTTTGTTCTTGGGCTCCCTCTGGTGGCCTTTAGCGATATGGCTGGTCTTGGCTGGGCTCAGCTGTTTCATCTCCTGCTAGGCTGGGCCTATTTAACTCACCTGGACCTTTACTTGTCGCCTGCTGTCGGTGTGTTCAGTCCTGATCCTGTGCTCTCCTGAATATTCCTTGTGACCAGTCTCCTGCTATGAGAAGCTAAGTTTGCTTGTTCAGTTTCTCATTATTTCCTTGAAAACGTTTCTCATTATATTATGAGTTCAGCCCAGCTTGCTTTTATGTGATTTTTTGCTTGCTGGTTAGTTCTGGGGTGCAGAGTGCGCCCCTCACATCGTGAGTCGGTGTGGGGGTTCTTGTATTCTCTGCGTGGTTTACTTTTGATAGTTTTCGTACTGACCGCACAGACACCTATCTATTTTCTGCCTATCTAGTATTAGCGGGCCTCATTTGCTAAAGCTGTTTCATCTCTACGTTTGTGTTTTCCCCTTAACTCACCGTTATTATTTGTGGGGGGCTATCTAAATCTTTGGGGATATTTCTCTGAGGCAAGTGAGGTCTTTGCTTTCTCTCTAGGGGTAGTCAGTTTCTCAGGCTGTGACGAGGCATCTAGGTTTTCAGGTAACGTTCCACAGCTGCCTTTAGTGTGTTTGGATAGGATCAGGATTGCGGTCAGTATAGCTTCCACATCCCCAGAACTTGTCCTATATATTCAGGGTATATGTGTCAGGTCAGTTTGAGATCCTACCACCAGGATCATAACAGCTGCCCTGAACTTAATGGACTTGGAATTCGCCAGGCGCTGTGGTTTTTCCTTGCAGCCTTTGCAGAGCCCTATTCCTTTGAAGGGAATTGATGCTACACCATTGGCCAAGAATAAACCTCAGTATTGGACTCAGCTGACCATGTGCATGGCTCCAGCACATCAGGAAGATTGCCGTTTTCTGGTGTTGCATAACTTGCATGATGTTGTTGTACTGGGTTTTCCATGGTTACAGGAACATAATCCGGTGCTGGATTGGAAATCTATGTCTGTGACTAGTTGGGGTTGTCAAGGGGTACATTGTGACGTTCCTTTGATGTCAATTTCCTCTTCCCCCTCTTCTGAAGTCCCTGAGTTTTTGTCTGATTTCCAGGATGTATTTGATGAGCCCAAGTCCAGTTCCCTTCCTCCACATAGGGACTGTGATTGTGCTATTAACTTGATTCCTGGCTGTAAGTTCCCTAAGGGCCGACTTTTCAATCTGTCTGTGCCAGAGCATGCTGCCATGCGGAGTTATGTCAAGGAGTCTTTGGAGAAAGGGCATATTCGGCCGTCCTCGTCACCATTGGGAGCGGGATTCTTTTTTGTTGCCAAGAAGGATGGCTCCTTGAGACCCTGTATTGATTATCGCCTTCTTAATAAGATCACGGTCAAATTCCAATACCCTTTACCATTGCTTTCTGATTTGTTTGCTCGGATTAAGGGGGCTAGTTGGTTTACTAAGATTGACCTTCGAGGGGCATATAATCTTGTTCGTATTAAACAGGGTGACGAATGGAAAACTGCATTTAATAAGCCCGAAGGCCATTTGAATACCTTGTGATTAGTGTTGAGCGATACCGTCCGATACTTGAAAGTATCGGTATCGGAAAGTATCGGCCGATACCGGCAAAGTATCGGATCTAATCCGATACCGATACCCGATACCAATACAAGTCAATGGGACTCATGTATCGGACGGTATTCCTGATGGTTCCCAGGGTCTGAAGGAGAGGAAACTCTCCTTCAGGCCCTGGGAACCATATTAATGTGTAAAATAAAGAATTAAAATAAAAAATATTGCTATACTCACCTCTCCGACGCAGCCTGCACCTTACCGAGGGAACCGGCAGCGTTGTTTGTTTAAAATTCGCGCTTTAACTTCCTTACGCGAAGTCCCGGCTTGTGATTGGTCGCGCGCCGCCCATGTGGCCGGGACGCAACCAATCACAGCAAGCCGTGACGTAATTCAGGTCCTTCAGGATTTTAAAATTACGTTCCAGCGTTGTGATTGGTTGCGTCGCGGTCACATGGGCGACGCGACCAATCACAAGCCGGGACGTCACGGGAGGCAGGACAAGCACGCATTTTAAAAAGGAAGGCTGCCGGAAAGAAGCCGAGGGTGAGTATATTCCTATTAGGTATATACTCACCCTCGTACGCGCCCTGCTTCTTTCCGGCAGCCTTCCTTCTTAAGAATGAACGCGTGAAGGACCTTCCGATGACGTCACGGCTTTGTGATTGGTCGCGGCGGCCCACGTGACCGCTCAGCGACCAATCACAAGCCGTGACGTAATTCTCATGTACCTGAGAACCAGAACAGGACCTGAGAATTACGTCACCGGCTTGTGATTGGTCGCTCAGCGGTCACGTGGGCCGCCGCAACCAATCACAAGCCGTGAAGCATTCGAAAGGTCTTTCAAGCGCCATTTTTAGGAACGGAAGATGCCGGTTACCAGCGGCGATGTCCAGGCTGCGTCGGAGAGGTGAGCATATCAATATTTTTTATTTTAATTCTTTATTTTACACGTAAATATGGATCCCAGGGCCTGAAGGAGAGTTTCCTCTCCTTCAGACCCTGGGAACCATAGTATCCCATTGCACTGCATTGGGTTTCGCGTTTCGGCCGACCCCGACCCCGACTTTTTTATAGGATCTGCCGATTTCACTCGACCCGACTTTTGAGAAAGTCGGGTTTCGTGAAACCCGACCCTATAAAAATAAAAGTCGCTCAACCCTAGTCTTGACCGATCATAAGAATCTGATTTACCTCGAGTCGGCCAAGCGGCTGAACCCTAGACAGGCTCGATGGTCCCTGTTTTTCTCCCGTTTTGATTTTGTGGTCTCGTATCTTCCGGGATCTAAGAATGTTAAGGCTGATGCCCTCTCTAGGAGTTTTTTGCCTGATTCTCCTGGAGTCCTTGAGCCGGTTGGCATTCTTAAAGAAGGGGTGATTCTTTCTGCCACCTCCCCTGATTTGCGGCGGGTGCTTCAGGAATTTCAGGCTGATAAACCTGACCGCTGTCCAGTGGGGAAACTGTTTGTTCCTGATAGATGGACTAGTAAGGTAATTTCTGAGGTTCATTGTTCAGTGTTGGCTGGTCATCCTGGGTTTTTTGGTACCAGAGATTTGGTTGCTAGGTCCTTTTGGTGGCCTTCCTTGTCGCGGGATGTGCGTTCTTTTGTGCAGTCCTGTGGGACTTGTGCCCGGGCCAAGCCTTGCTGTTCTCGCGCTAGTGAGTTGCTTTTGCCTTTGCCGGTCCCTGAGAGGCCCTGGACGCATATTTCCATGGATTTTATTTCAGATCTTCCTGTTTCCCAGAAGATGTCTGTTATCTGGGTGGTTTGTGACCGGTTCTCTAAAATGGTCTATTTGGTACCTTTGCCTAAATTGCCTTCCTCCTCTGATTTGGTTCCATTGTTTTTTCAGCATGTGGTTCGTTTGCATGGCATTCCGGAGAATATTGTGTCTGACAGAGGTTCCCAGTTTGTTTCTAGGTTTTGGCGGGCCTTTTGTGCTAGGATGGGCATTGATTTGTCTTTTTCTTCGGCGTTCCATCCTCAGACAAATGGCCAAACTGAGCGAACTAATCAGACCTTGGAAACCTATTTGAGATGCTTTGTGTCTGCTGATCAGGATGATTGGGTGGCGTTCTTGCCGTTGGCCGAGTTTGCCCTTAATAATCAGGCTAGTTCGGCTACTTTGGTTTCGCCTTTCTTTTGTAATTTTGGTTTTCATCCTCGTTTTTCTTCGGGGCAGGTTGAGCCCTCTGATTGTCCTGGTGTGGATTCTGTGGTGGACAGGTTACAGCAGATTTGGACTCATGTGGTAGACAATTTGACGTTGTCTCAGGAAAAGGCTTAACGTTTTGCTAACCGCCATCGGTGTGTTGGTCCCCGGCTTCGGGTGGGGGATTTAGTCTGGTTATCTTCTCGTCATGTTCCTATGAAGGTTTCTTCCCCTAAGTTCAAACCTCGGTTTATTGGTCCTTATAAGATTTCTGAGATTATCAATCCGGTATTTTTTCGTTTGGCCCTTCCAGCCTCTTTTGCCATCCATAATGTTTTCCATAGATCTTTGTTGCGGAGATATGTGGTGCCCGTTGTTCCCTCTGTGGATCCTCCTGCCCCGGTGTTGGTTGATGGGGAGTTGGAATATGTGGTGGAGAAAATTTTGGATTCTCGTTTTTCGAGGCGGAGGCTTCAGTATCTTGTCAAGTGGAAGGGTTATGGCCAGGAGGATAATTCTTGGGTTGTTGCCTCCAATGTCCATGCCGCCGATTTGGTTCGTGCCTTTCACTTGGCTCGTCCTGATCGGCCTGGGGGCTCTGGTGTGGGTTCGGTGACCCCTCCTCAAGGGGGGGTACTGTTGTGAATTCCGCTCTTGGGCTCCCTCCGGTGGTTGTAAGTGGCACTTTCGTGAGTTCTGCTCTTGGGCTCCCTCCGGTGGATTTAAGTGGAACTGCTGCTCCTTGGATTTAGCAGTCAGCAGCTGCTTCCACTGATCATCTATTCTGGCTCGGCTATTTATCCTGGCTCTATCCTTCAGCTAGTGCCAGTTGTCAATGGTTCCTGCTTGGATTCACATCTCTCTTGGATTTCCCTGATATTCTGACCAGTTCAGCAAAGATAAGTCCTTGCTTTGTTCTTTTGCTTTCCACTTGTTGTGGACTTAATCGTTCAGCACATTCTATGTTTTTTCTAGTCCAGCTTGTCAGTATGGATTTATTCAGTTAAGCTGGAAGCTCTGGGAAGCAGATTTACCCTCTGCACCTTTAGTTAGGTGTGGAGATTTTTGTAAACTCTGTGGTGGATTTTTCTAGTTTTTAATACTGACCGCACAGTATTCTGTCCTGTTCTATCTATCTAGCTAGATTGGCCTCCTTTGCTACATCCTAGTTTCATTCTGTGTATGTCATTTCCCTCTCTACTCACAGTCAATATTTGTGGGGGGCTGTCTGTCCTTTGGGAATTTTCTCTGAGGCAAGATAGCTTTCCTGTTTCTATCTTTAGGGGTAGTTAGTTCTCCGGCTGTGATGAGGTGTCTAGGGAGTGACAGGAACATCCCACGGCTACTTCTAGTGTTGTGTTGAGCTCAGGAACTGCGGTCAGTACAGGTACCACCTCCTCCAGAGCACGTCCCATGTTGCTCTTAAACCACCAGTTCATAACAGTTCTGGCACCTTAAGAGTGCTTATGATCCTCCCGCTTCATCAATGTTTAATTAATTGCTCTGTTTCATTGGATCTCCTTTCTCTTAAATACTCTGTTAACCACCATTGTCTAGCTTGCCACCTGATGAAGACAGCAGAACGTTGTTGAAACGCGTTGTGGATTATCTTTCAATAAAGGTCTGCACTCTTTAAAAAAAAGAAAAAATTATTGCTTCCTTTATTGTCAACTCAGCGCTCCTTACCAGACCGTTATTTTTTTCCTATGACTGCTATTCTCCCTCCTTGGGGGTGCGCGGCAGAAGCTGCTCTCACAGGCTCGTCTCCGGCAGATCAGGACCTTCCGTCATGTGACCGCAGGGGCGCATAATGCATAACCTCCTAAGGTTAGTGGCTACACAGCTTCACCCACAGTCTATTGCTCCACTGGTCCTGCTCATGCACGTCCCTATCCTCTTTTCTTTTGCAGGTTGCTTTGATAGCAGCATTCTGCTCATCTGCATTGTGTGGTCTGGTGTCTCATCTTCCTCTTTACAGTACCCCATAGATTCTCTATGGGGTTAAGGTCAGGCGAGTTTGCTGGCCAATCAAGCACAGTAATACTGTTGTTTTTAAACCAGGTATTGGTACTTTTGGCAGTGTTGGCAAGTCCTGCTGGAGAATAAAACTTCCATCTTCAATAATCTTGTCGGCAGATGGAAGCATGAAGTGCTCTAAAATTTCCTGGTAGACTGCTGCGCTGACTTATGTCTTGATAAAACACAGTGTACCTCTACCAGCAGATATCATGGCTCCCGAAACCATTACTGATTGTGGAAACTTCACACTATATATAGTTATATAGGCAACATCTTCTTGATCTGGAAAAGTATGCCTGAAGAGCTGGAAAAATTTGTGGGTAGTGTGAATTCGAATTACATCGGGTTGCATTTCTCTTACGAATGGAGCTCAGATAGACTGCCATTTATGGATGTCAGCATCAGAAAGACAGCGATATCTGGTGACATGAATCTAAAGCAAACCTACATCCAGCAATTTCCTCCTGAGATGGTAAAGCAATTATCCCAAACCTCTCAAAAGAGGTATTTCAAAAGGCCAGTACCTACAGGTACGACACAACTGTAGAGATGAAAAGGGTTTTGGAGAACAAGTTAAGGAATTAACGGAGAGGTTTCTCTAAAGAGGCTATTGCAATACAGTTCTAAAGGAAGCCTACAAAGAGGCAAAATTCAGAAATAGAGTTGAGTTTTTGTCATCTACCCCAAAAACTGAGACTGGAAACCTTATTAGATACATTACAACTAGGGTTGAGCGACTTTCATTTTTTTAAGATCGAGTCTGGTTTTGTGAAACCCGATTTAGTCCAGAGTCGAGTCGAGTGAAGTCGGCCGATTATCGCTAAAAGTCGGGGATCGACCGAAACACGAAACCCAATGCAAGTCAATGGGGAAGCATAGCCGGCAGTGAGTGGAGGCCAGGAAAACACCTACAGTGCACATTTTACTGCCAAAAACATCCATTCTTGTTTTCTGAAGCTTGTCAATCTTAATTAACTTTATAATAATAGTTGGGCACTGGAAATTGGGGGTCATTTGGCAAAAGTTGTGGGGGTAGGGCTGGTTCAAGGTTTTAGTGGGCCCAGGAAACATGGACTACGTCATGGCGGTGGAGCAGGGAGAGGTAAGTATTTCAACGTTGCAAGTGCTGTGATCCTGAGCAAGCAGGGGGGGCCCACTCGTTCGCATTGGCACTGGCACAGGGCCCCTCAAAGTACGGCGGTGTGTTTGCATGGCGGGGGCGCCTCCCACCAGCAGCGACACTTTTGCATACTCTGAGTGGCCCTGTGCCAGTGACGTCGCCAACGAGTATGCCCCCCCACCTGATGAAGGAACCTGCACTTTCATCTGCACCTTCCTCTTTGTCCCTGTGTAAGGTGGTATAATATGCGGGAAGGGGAACCTTACTTTCAGCAGGGTCAGATTCTGGCTGTGTAGAGTACAAGGGGAATGTAGTGGTCTAGGTCAATGTACCAGCAGACTCATCTAGCAGTGGCTGGGCAATGGGCAGGATGATGAGGAAACAGATATAGGGCCAAAGAATAAAGTAGGCTAAATGCAGATCAAAATTGGTAACAGGACTAAACAGGCGGCATTGCTTTGTTCAGTGGAGTAGCAAACCCAAGAGCAGCAGACACTGTTTCAAGGGCCTAACCACACTAGTAGGCCAAATGCAGTTTAATATCTGATAGTATAGGCCGAAAGCCAGAATGTGGAAGCTCAGCTTTGTTCAGTTGAGGACAACACCAGGGAGGGGCAGACACCGTTAGTAGGCCCTAACCACCATTTTGTTTTTTAAAAAACACTTAATGAGAGCCAGAAGGTTGAAGCTCAGCTTTATTCAGTTGAGGGCAACACCAGGCAGGGGCAGACACCGTTAGTAGGCCGGAACCAGCAATGTGTTTAAAAACAGCAGTTAATCAGAGCCGGAAGGTAGAAGCTCAGCTTTATTCAGTTGAGGGCAACACCAGGGAGGGGCAGAAGCCGTTAGTAGGCCCTAACCACCATTTTGTTTTTTAAAAAAACACTTATTGAGAGCCAGAAGGTTGAAGCTCAGCTTTATTCAGTTGAGGGCAACACCAGGCAGGGGCAGACACCGTTAGTAGGCCGGAACCAGCAATGTGTTTAAAAACAGCAGTTAATCAGAGCCGGAAGGTAGAAGCTCAGCTTTATTCAGTTGAGGGCAACACCAGGGAGGGGCAGAAGCCGTTAGTAGGCCCTAACCACCATTTTGTTTTTTAAAAAACACTTAATGAGAGCCAGAAGGTTGAAGCTCAGCTTTATTCAGTTGAGGGCAACACCAGGCAGGGGCAGACACCGTTAGTAGGCCGGAACCAGCAATGTGTTTAAAAACAGCAGTTAATCAGAGTCGGAAGGTAGAAGCTCAGCTTTATTCAGTTGAGGGCAACACCAGGGAGGGGCAGAAGCCGTTAGTAGGCCCTAACCACCATTTTGTTTTTTAAAAAACACTTAATGAGAGCCAGAAGGTTGAAGCTCAGCTTTATTCAGTTGAGGGCAACACCAGGCAGGGGCAGACACCGTTAGTAGGCCGGAACCACCATTTTGTTTTTTAAAAAACACTTAATGAGAGCCAGAAGGTTGAAGCTCAGCTTTATTCAGTTGAGGGCAACACCAGGCAGGGGCAGACACCGTTAGTAGGCCGGAACCAGCAATGTGTTTAAAAACAGCAGTTAATCAGAGCCGGAAGGTAGAAGCTCAGCTTTATTCAGTTGAGGGCAACACCAGGGAGGGGCAGAAGCCGTTAGTAGGCCCTAACCACCATTTTGTTTTTTAAAAAACACTTAATGAGAGCCAGAAGGTTGAAGCTCAGCTTTATTCAGTTGAGGGCAACACCAGGCAGGGGCAGACACCGTTAGTAGGCCGGAACCAGCAATGTGTTTAAAAACAGCAGTTAATCAGAGCCGGAAGGTAGAAGCTCAGCTTTATTCAGTTGAGGGCAACACCAGGGAGGGGCAGACATCGTTAGTAGGCCGGAACCAGCAATGTGTTTAAAAACAGCAGTTAATCAGAGCCGGAAGGTAGAAGCTCAGCTTTATTCAGTTGAGGGCAACACCAGGCAGGGGCAGACACCGTTAGTAGGCCGGAACCAGCAATGTGTTTAAAAACAGCAGTTAATCAGAGTCGGAAGGTAGAAGCTCAGCTTTATTCAGTTGAGGGCAATACCAGGGAGGGGCAGAAGCCGTTAGTAGGCCCTAACCACCATTTTGTTTTTTAAAAAACACTTAATGAGAGCCAGAAGGTTGAAGCTCAGCTTTATTCAGTTGAGGGCAACACCAGGGAGGGGCAGAAGCCGTTAGTAGGCCCTAACCACCATTTTGTTTTTTAAAAAACACTTAATGAGAGCCGGAAGGTTGAAGCTCAGCTTTATTCAGTTGAGGACAACACCAGGCAGGGGCACACAGACAGACACCTTTAGTAGGCCGGAAAAGCCTATTGCATTTTTTAAAATGGTAATTTGGAGCAGAAGGTTGAAGCTCAGCTTTATTTAGTTGAGGGCAACACCAGGGAGGGGCAGAAGCCGTTAGTAGGCCCTAACCACCATTTTGTTTTTTAAAAAACACTTAATGAGAGCCAGAAGGTAGAAGCTCAGCTTTATTCAGTTGAGGACAAGTTGAATTAGGGACTGCATACAGACTTAGCAGGCTGTCCCCTGTGTGGACCATGCATCCAATACATTAACCCATTGAGCCACAAAGGACACGTAACCTTCCGTGGCCATGCCTACAGGTCCATGTGTCTGTTGTCAGGTGTACCTTTGTCAGTGTAGGCCTATTGGAAGGAGGGACCGCAGACAGGCTTCGAAGGCCTAACACAATAAAATGGGCTGGCTGTAGGCACTTTAAAATTGGTTCCAGGGGTACATGGGCAGCAGTGGTCTGGTCAGTGGAGGCCTAGTGGAAGGAGGGACCGCAGACAGGCTTCGAAGGCCTAAAATAACAAACAATAGGCTCATGGCAGTTTTACAGCGGTTACATGGATACACGGGCAGGCAGCTTGGTGGTGAGTGGAGGAGTATTTAAAGTAGGGACCGCAGACAGGCTATCAAAGGCCTAAAATAACAAACGATAGGCTCATGGCAGTTTTACAGCGGTTACATGGATACACGGGCAGGCAGCTTGGTGGTGAGTGGAGGAGTATTTAAAGTAGGGACCGCAGACAGGCTATCAAAGGCCTAAAATAACAAACAATAGGCTCATGGCAGTTTTACAGCGGTTACATGGATACACGGGCAGGCAGCTGGTGATGAGTGGAGGAGTATTTAAAGTAGGGACCGCAGACAGGCTATCAAAGGCCTAAAATAACAAACAATAGGCTCATGGCAGTTTTACAGCGGTTACATGGATACACGGGCAGGCAGCTGGTGATGAGTGGAGGAGTATTTAAAGTAGGGACCGCAGACAGGCTATCAAAGGCCTAAAATAACAAACAATAGGCTCATGGCAGTTTTACAGCGGTTACATGGATACACAGGCAGCTTGGTGGTGAGTGGAGGAGTATTTAAAGTAGGGACCGCAGACAGGCTATCAAAGGCCTAAAATAACAAACAATAGGCTCATGGCAGTTTTACAGCGGTTACATGGATACACGGGCAGGCAGCTTGGTGGTGAGTGGAGGAGTATTTAAAGTAGGGACCGCAGACAGGCTATCAAAGGCCTAAAATAACAAACAATAGGCTCATGGCAGTTTTACAGCGGTTACATGGATACACAGGCAGCTTGGTGGTGAGTGGAGGAGTATTTAAAGTAGGGACCGCAGACAGGCTATCAAAGGCCTAAAATAACAAACAATAGGCTCATGGCAGTTTTACAGCGGTTACATGGATACACGGGCAGGCAGCTGGTGATGAGTGGAGGAGTATTTAAAGTAGGGACCGCAGACAGGCTATCAAAGGCCTAAAATAACAAACAATAGGCTCATGGCAGTTTTACAGCGGTTACATGGATACACGGGCAGGCAGCTGGTGATGAGTGGAGGAGTATTTAAAGTAGGGACCGCAGACAGGCTATCAAAGGCCTAAAATAACAAACAATAGGCTCATGGCAGCTTTACAGCGGTTACATGGATACACAGGCAGCTTGGTGGTGAGTGGAGGAGTAGTGCAAGGAGTGTCTGTCCCAGTACTCCCAAAATATAAATAGATGTTAATGTCTCGCAAAACAACCAAAACAAAAAAAAGGTGGCATACTTAGGTACAGGGGTGGGCTCATCTACTGAGTTTCTGACATAGTAATTTGGCAGTAACTATTTAATGGTGCCAATATAGGACACAGACACAGACTACTTTAAGTTGCATCATAGATGTCTACAAATTTGTATTGTCAGTGCCAGACATTGAATGATGTCGGCGAATAGACTAAAGATTGGTGGAGCTGTGCGACATAATTTTGCATGTGGTAGAGCACATTTTGAGCTGGGGTAGGGGGGAACTCTCTTGAGGCCGGCGGGACCGCCCCAGGGCCCCTCATGTTACAACGGTGTGTCTGACGTTGGGTGCGCACCACCACCGCCAGAGACACTACATTGTACTATGAGGGACCCAGTAGCAATGCCGTCAACCAAAAGCGAGCACACCCACCTCTTCAGACAAACAGCAGTCTCACGGGTGCTTGCGCCAAGTCGCGATACCACGGCCCCGTGTGGGGAGTTTTGCCATTTAGGGAGGTGTAAACATATCGTATGCTGTACAATCAGCTGCAGCAAATTAGACATTAGAAAAGTAATTCACAGGCAAGAGCTTTTCATAGGAAAGCTAGGTGTCGACCGGGCAAGGTGGGGCAAAAGATTTAGAAATCCAGTTGTGGTTCATTTTAATGAATGTTAGATCGTCAACATTTTGGGTAGCCAGACGAGTCCTTTTTTCGGTTAATATTGAACCTGCAGCACTGAATACTCTTTCTGATAGGACACTTGCTGCCGGGCAAGCAAGCTCCTGCAATGCATATTCTGCCAATTCTGGCCAGGTGTCTAATTTGGAGGCCCAGTAATCAAATGGGAATGACGGTTGAGGGAGAACATCGATAAGGGATGAAAAATAGTTAGTAACCATACTGGACAAATGTTGTCTCCTGTCACTTTCAATTGATGCAGCAGTACCTGTCCTGTCTGCGGTCATAGCAAAATCACTCCACAACCTGGTCAGAAAACCCCTCTGTCCAACGCCACTTCTGATGTGTGCACCCCTAACACTCCTAGTCTGCTGCCCCCTGGAGCTCGTGTGAGAACGATCACGTGCGCTGTGTGCTGGGAATGCCTGAAGCAAACGGTCAACAAGAGTTGATTGTTTGGTTGCTAATATTAGTTCCAAGTTCTCATGTGGCATAATATTTTGCAATTTGCCTTTATAGCGTGGATCAAGGAGGCAGGCCAACCAGTAATCGTCATCGTTCATCATTTTCGTAATGCGTGTGTCCCTTTTTAGGATACGTAAGGCATAATCCGCCATGTGGGCCAAAGTTCCAGTTGTCAAATCTCCGGTTGTGATTGGTTGAGGGGCAGTTGCAGGCAAATCTACGTCACTTGTGTCCCTCAAAAAACCAGAACCCGGCCGTGACACGCAACCAATTTCCTGTGCCCCCGGGAAAGGTTCGGTATTAAAAATATACTCATCCCCATCATCCTCCTCGTCCTCCACCTCCTCTTCGCCCGCTACCTCGTCCTGTACACTGCCCTGACCAGACAATGGCTGACTGTCATCAAGGCTTTCCTCTTCCTCTGGTGCAGACGCCTGCTCCTTTATGTGCGTCAAACTTTGCATCAGCAGACGCATTAGGGGGATGCTCATGCTTATTACGGCGTTGTCTGCACTAACCAGCCGTGTGCATTCCTCAAAACACTGAAGGACTTGACACATGTCTTGTATCTTAGACCACTGCACACCTGACAACTCCATGTCTGCCATCCTACTGCCTGCCCGTGTATCCTCCCACAAATAAATAACAGCACGCCTCTGTTCGCACAGTCTCTGAAGCATGTGCAGTGTTGAGTTCCACCTTGTTGCAACGTCTATGATTAGGCGATGCTGGGGAAGGTTCAAAGACCGCTGATAGGTCTGCATACGGCTGGCGTGTACAGGCGAACGTCGGATATGTGAGCAAAGTGCACGCACTTTGAGGAGCAGGTCGGAGAACCCAGGATAAGTTTTCAATAAGCACTGCACCACCAGGTTTAAGGTGTGAGCCAGGCAAGGAATGTGTTTCAGTTGGGAAAGGGAGATGGCAGCCATGAAATTCCTTCCGTTATCACTCACTACCTTGCCTGCCTCAAGATCTACTGTGCCCAGCCACGACTGCGTTTCTTGTTGCAAGAACTCGGACAGAACTTCCGCGGTGTGTCTGTTGTCGCCCAAACACTTCATAGCCAATACAGCCTGCTGACGCTTGGCAGTAGCTGGCCCATAATGGGACAACTGGTGTGCAACAGTGTCATCTGCCGATGGAGTGGTTGGCAGACTGCGTTCTGTGGAAGAGCTGTAGCTTCTGCAGGAGGACGAGGAGGAGGAGGAGGAGGGGGTGCGAATGCCTACAGCCAACTGTTTCCTAGACCGTGGGCTAGGCACAACTGTCCCTAAATTGATGTCACCTGTGGACCCTGCATCCACCACATTCACCCAGTGTGCCGTGATGGACACATAATGTCCCTGGCCATGCCTACTGGTCCATGCATCTGTAGTCAGGTGCACCTTTGTACTCACAGATTGCCTGAGTGCATGGACGATGCGCTGTTTAACATGCTGGTGCAGGGCTGGGATGGCTTTTCTGGAAAAAAAGTGTCGACTGGGTAGCTCGTATCGTGGTTCAGCGTACTCCATCAGGGCTTTGAAAGCTTCGCTTTCAACTAACCGGTAGGGCATCATCTCTAACGAGATTAGTCTAGCTATGTGGGCGTTAAAACCCTGTGTACGCGGATGCGAGGATAAGTACTTCCTTTTTCTAACCAGAGTCTCATGTAGGGTGAGCTGGACTGGAGAGCTGGAGATCGTGGAACTTTCGGGTGTGCCGGTGTACATGGCAGACTGAGAGACGGTTGGAGACGGTATTGTTTCCGCCGGTGCCCTAGATGCAATATTTCCTCCTACAAAACTGGTGGTTCCCTGACCCTGACTGCTTTTGGCTGGCAAAGAAACCTGCACAGATACTGCCGGTGGTGCGGAAAATGGTGGCCTTACAGTGACGGAAGGGATGTTGCGTTGCTGACTAGCTTCATTGGCCGAGGGTGCTACAACCTTAAGGGACGTTTGGTAGTTAGTCCAGGCTTGAAAATGCATGGTGGTTAAGTGTCTATGCATGCAACTAGTATTTAGACTTTTCAGATTCTGACCTCTGCTTAAGCTAGTTGAACATTTTTGACAGATGACTTTGCGCTGATCAGTTGGATGTTGTTTAAAAAAATGCCAGACTGCACTCTTCCTAGACTCGGATCCCTTTTCAGGGATTGCAGACTGAGCTTTAACCGGATGGCCACGCTGTCCTCCAACAGGTTTTGGCTTTGACACGCGTTTTGGGCCAGATACGGGCCCAGCAGATGGAACCTGTTGCGATGTTGATGCCTGCTGCGGCCCCTCCTCCACCTCCGCTTCTGAACTACTGCCGCCTGCACCCTGTTCCCCCAATGGCTGCCAATCGAGGTCAATAACTGGGTCATCTATTACCTCCTCTTCGAGCTCGTGTGCAACTTCGTCTGTGTCACTGTGTCGGTCGGTGGTATAGCGTTCGTGGCGGGGCAACATAGTCTCATCAGGGTCTGATTGTGGATCTGTACCCTGAGAGGGCAATGTGGTGGTCTGAGTCAAAGGAGCAGCATAGTACTCTGGCTGTGGCTGTGCATCAGTGCACTCCATGTCAGAATCTACTTGTAATGGGCATGGCCTGTTAAATGTTTCACTTTCTAAGCCAGGGACGGTATGTGTAAAGAGCTCCATGGAGTGACCCGTTGTGTCGCCTGCTGCATCCTCAGGAGGACAAGGAAGCGACTTGTCCCTGACCGTGAACATCCACAAGCGACGCGCTGCTTTTACATTTACCAGTTTCGGAAGAGGAGGCAAAAGAGCTAGAGGCTGAGTCTGCAATGTAAGCCAAAACTTGCTGTTGCTGCTCCGCCTTTAAAAGCGGTTTTCCTACTCCCAGAAAAGAGAGCGTTCGAGGCCTTGTGTAGCCTGACGACGAAACTGGCTCCACCGCTCCAGACTTAGGTGGAATATTTTTATCCCCACGACCACCTGATGCTCCACTACCACTACCATCATTACCAGCTGACAATGAACGCCCACGACGACCTCTTGCACCAGACTTCCTCATTGTTTTAAAATCTTAACCAAAGTAACTTTATTTGTTGCTGTCAAACAACTTACACGGTGAGCTATAACTTCAGTATGATTTCAATATCCCTTAACAGGTTGGTGAGACCACAAGGAAAATCAGGCACAATGTTACACACTCTGTTTTCTGTGGCACAAAATCACAGAGATGACACACACGCAGGACTGTCACTCAAGCACTAATGTCAATATTAATCTCCCACCTAATTTATTTTATTTTTTTTCTCAGGGAGACTTTAGAAACCAAATAATATTAAAAACAAAACAAAAAAAAAAGGCTTTCTATGGCCCACAATTAGAGAGAGAGAGGTGGCACACCCAGGAGTCAAGACTGGCGCACAAGCTGAAAGGGCAATATTACTCTCCCACTGTTTTTTTAAATTTTTTTTTTTGTTATTTTCAGGGAGACTTTAGAAACCAAATAATATTAAAAAAACCAAAAAAATAAATAGCCTTTCTATGGCCCACTGAATGAGAGAGAGAGGTGGCACACCCAGGAGTCAAGACTGGCACACAAGCTGAAAGGGCAATATTACTCTCCCACTGTTTTTTTTAGGTATTTTTTTTTTCAGGGAGACTTTAGAAACCAAATAATAAGAAAAAAAATAAATAAATAAATAGGCTTTCTATAGCCCACTGAATGAGAGATAGCACACACAGCAGTGGCACACAAGCCCTGACTGAGGCCAATATTTTTCTCCCACTGATTGATGTAGTGTTTTTGTGTTGAGGTAGATTTTAGAACACAAATCAAGGAAAAAAAAAATAAATGCTTTCTATGGCCCACTGAATGAGAGAGAGGTGGCACACCCAGGAGTCAAGACTGGCACACAAGCTGAAAGGGCAATATTACTCTCCCACTGTTTTTTTATGTATTTTTTGTTTTTTAAGGGAGACTTTAGAAACCCAATAATATTTTTTTAAAAAAATAAATAGGCTTTCTATGGCCCACTGAATGAGAGGGAGAGAGGTGGCACACCCAGGAGTCAAGACTGGCACACAAGCTGAAAGGGCAATATTACTCTCCCACTGTTTTTTTATGTTGTTTTTTTTTCAGGGAGACTTTAGAAACCAAATAATATTAAAAAAACCAAAAAAATAAATAGCCTTTCTATGGCCCACTGAATGAGAGAGAGAGGTGGCACACCCAGGAGTCAAGACTGGCACACAAGCTGAAAGGGCAATATTACTCTCCCACTGTTTTTTTATGTATTTTTTGTTTTTTAAGGGAGACTTTAGAAACCAAATAATATTAAAAAACAAAAAAAAAAAAAAGGCTTTCTATGGCCCACAATTAGAGAGAGAGAGGTGGCACACCCAGGAGTCAAGACTGGCACACAAGCTGAAAGGGCAATATTACTCTCCCACTGTTTTTTTATGTATTTTTTGTTTTTTAAGGGAGACTTTAGAAACCCAATAATATTTAAAAAAAAAAAAAAAAAAAAGGCTTTCTATGGCCCACAATTAGAGAGAGAGGTGGCACACCCAGGAGTCAAGACTGGCACACAAGCTGAAAGGGCAATATTACTCTCCCACTGTTTTTTTATTTATTTTTTTTTTTTTCAGGGAGACTTTAGAAACCAAATAATAAGAAAAAAAATAAATAAATAAATAGGCTTTCTATAGCCCACTGAATAAGAGATAGCACACACAGCAGTGGCACACAAGCCCTGACTGAGGCCAATATTTTTCTACCACTGATTGATGTAGTGTTTTTGTGTTGAGGTAGAATTTAGAACACAAATCACGGAAAAAATAAATAGGCTTTCTATGGCCCACTCAGTGAGAGATGGCACACACAGGGATGGCACTGTAGCAGAAATGCCAATCTTAATCTCCCACAAAAAAAAAAAAAAAAAACAGGGACTGTCCTACAATTACTATCTCCCTGCAGTAATCTAAGCCAGGTATGGCAGGCAGCAATAGGAGTGGACTGATGCACAAATTAAATAAAAAGTGTGGACAAACAAAAAAGATAGCTGTGCAGAAAGGAACAAGAGGATATGTGCTTTGAAAAAAGCAGTTGGTTTCCACAGTGGCGTACACACAGCAATACAGCTATCACGGAGCCTTCTAGGGCAGCCCAATGAGCTACAGCGCTGAGGAAAAAAAAAAAAAATAGCTTCCACTGTTCCTGCACACCGAAGGTGGTGTTGGACAGTGGAAATCGCTACAGCACAAGCGGTTTGGTGGTTAGTGGACCCTGCCTAACGCTCTCCCTGCTTCTGACGAAGCGGCAGCAACCTCTCCCTAAGCTCAGATCAGCAGCAGTAAGATGGCGGTCGGCGGGAACGCCCCTTTATAGCCCCTGTGACGCCGCAGACAGCAAGCCAATCACTGCAATGCCCTTCTCTAAGATGGTGGGGACCAGGATCTATGTCATCACGCTGCCCACACTCTGCGTTCACCTTCATTGGCTGAGAAATGGCGCTTTTCGCGTCATTGAAACGTGACTTTGGCGCGAAAGTCGCGTACCGCATGGCCGACAAGCACAGGGGTCGGATCAGGTTTCATGAGACGCCGACTTAGCCAAAAGTCGGCGACTTTTGAAAATGATCGACACGTTTCGCTCAACCCTAATTACAACATACGCAAATGGAGCACCTGAGATCAGGTCCATATTGGCTAAACATTGGCCCATCCTGATGATTGACAATGACATAATGAGGCATTTGGACACATTCCCCATGGTCACCTACAGAAAAGATAGATCACTTAAGGACAGACTGGTTTTAAGCCATTTTTCTGTACCACGTTTTAAGACATATTTAATCTCCAGTCTCAAAGGCTGTCACTAGGGTTGAGCGACTTTCATTTTTTTAAGATCGAGTCTGGTTTTGTGAAACCCGATTTAGTCCAGAGTCGAGTCGAGTGAAGTCGGCCGATTATCGCTAAAAGTCGGGGATCGACCGAAACACGAAACCCAATGCAAGTCAATAGGGAAGCATAGCCGGCAGTGAGTGGAGGCCAGGAAAACACCTACAGTGCACATTTTACTGCCAAAAACATCCATTCTTGTTTTCTGAAGCTTGTCAATCTTAATTAACTTTATAATAATAGTTGGGCACTGGAAATTGATGGTCATTTGGCAAAAGTTGTGGGGGTAGGGCTGGTTCAAGGTTTTAGTGGGCCCAGGAAACATGGACTACGTCATGGCGGTGGAGCAGGGAGAGGTAAGTATTTCAACGTTGCAAGTGCTGTGATCCTGAGCAAGCAGGGGGGGCCCACTCGTTCGCATTGGCACTGGCACAGGGCCCCTCAAAGTACGGCGGTGTGTTTGCATGGCGGGGGCGCCTCCCACCAGCAGCGACACTTTTGCGTACTCTGAGTGGCCCTGTGCCAGTGACGTCGCCAACGAGTATGCCCCCCCACCTGATGAAGGAACCTGCACTTTCATCTGCACCTTCCTCTTTGTCCCTGTGTAAGGTGGTATAATATGCGGGAAGGGGAACCTTACTTTCAGCAGGGTCAGATTCTGGCTGTGTAGAGTACAAGGGGAATGTAGTGGTCTAGGTCAATGTACCAGCAGACTCATCTAGCAGTGGCTGGGCAATGGGCAGGATGATGAGGAAACAGATATAGGGCCAAAGAATAAAGTAGGCTAAATGCAGATCAAAATTGGTAACAGGACTAAACAGGCGGCATTGCTTTGTTCAGTGGAGTAGCAAACCCAAGAGCAGCAGACACTGTTTCAAGGGCCTAACCACACTAGTAGGCCAAATGCAGTTTAATATCTGATAGTATAGGCCGAAAGCCAGAATGTGGAAGCTCAGCTTTGTTCAGTTGAGGACAACACCAGGGAGGGGCAGACACCGTTAGTAGGCCCTAACCACCATTTTGTTTTTTAAAAAACACTTAATGAGAGCCAGAAGGTTGAAGCTCAGCTTTATTCAGTTGAGGGCAACACCAGGCAGGGGCAGACACCGTTAGTAGGCCGGAACCAGCAATGTGTTTAAAAACAGCAGTTAATCAGAGCCGGAAGGTAGAAGCTCAGCTTTATTCAGTTGAGGGCAACACCAGGGAGGGGCAGAAGCCGTTAGTAGGCCCTAACCACCATTTTGTTTTTTAAAAAACACTTAATGAGAGCCAGAAGGTTGAAGCTCAGCTTTATTCAGTTGAGGGCAACACCAGGCAGGGGCAGACACCGTTAGTAGGCCGGAACCAGCAATGTGTTTAAAAACAGCAGTTAATCAGAGCCGGAAGGTAGAAGCTCAGCTTTATTCAGTTGAGGGCAACACCAGGGAGGGGCAGAAGCCGTTAGTAGGCCCTAACCACCATTTTGTTTTTTAAAAAACACTTAATGAGAGCCAGAAGGTTGAAGCTCAGCTTTATTCAGTTGAGGGCAACACCAGGCAGGGGCAGACACCGTTAGTAGGCCGGAACCACCATTTTGTTTTTTAAAAAACACTTAATGAGAGCCAGAAGGTTGAAGCTCAGCTTTGTTCAGTTGAGGGCAACACCAGGCAGGGGCAGACACCGTTAGTAGGCCGGAACCAGCAATGTGTTTAAAAACAGCAGTTAATCAGAGCCGGAAGGTAGAAGCTCAGCTTTATTCAGTTGAGGGCAACACCAGGGAGGGGCAGAAGCCGTTAGTAGGCCCTAACCACCATTTTGTTTTTTAAAAAACACTTAATGAGAGCCAGAAGGTTGAAGCTCAACTTTATTCAGTTGAGGGCAACACCAGGCAGGGGCAGACACCGTTAGTAGGCCGGAACCAGCAATGTGTTTAAAAACAGCAGTTAATCAGAGTCGGAAGGTAGAAGCTCAGCTTTATTCAGTTGAGGGCAACACCAGGGAGGGGCAGAAGCCGTTAGTAGGCCCTAACCACCATTTTGTTTTTTAAAAAACACTTAATGAGAGCCAGAAGGTTGAAGCTCAGCTTTATTCAGTTGAGGGCAACACCAGGCAGGGGCAGACACCGTTAGTAGGCCGGAACCACCATTTTGTTTTTTAAAAAACACTTAATGAGAGCCAGAAGGTTGAAGCTCAGCTTTATTCAGTTGAGGGCAACACCAGGCAGGGGCAGACACCGTTAGTAGGCCGGAACCAGCAATGTGTTTAAAAACAGCAGTTAATCAGAGTCGGAAGGTAGAAGCTCAGCTTTATTCAGTTGAGGGCAACACCAGGGAGGGGCAGAAGCCGTTAGTAGGCCCTAACCACCATTTTGTTTTTTAAAAAACACTTAATGAGAGCCAGAAGGTTGAAGCTCAGCTTTATTCAGTTGAGGGCAACACCAGGCAGGGGCAGACACCGTTAGTAGGCCGGAACCAGCAATGTGTTTAAAAACAGCAGTTAATCAGAGCCGGAAGGTAGAAGCTCAGCTTTATTCAGTTGAGGGCAACACCAGGGAGGGGCAGACACCGTTAGTAGGCCGGAACCAGCAATGTGTTTAAAAACAGCAGTTAATCAGAGCCGGAAGGTAGAAGCTCAGCTTTATTCAGTTGAGGGCAACACCAGGCAGGGGCAGACACCGTTAGTAGGCCGGAACCAGCAATGTGTTTAAAAACAGCAGTTAATCAGAGTCGCAAGGTAGAAGCTCAGCTTTATTCAGTTGAGGGCAACACCAGGGAGGGGCAGAAGCCGTTAGTAGGCCCTAACCACCATTTTGTTTTTTAAAAAACACTTAATGAGAGCCAGAAGGTTGAAGCTCAGCTTTATTCAGTTGAGGGCAACACCAGGGAGGGGCAGAAGCCGTTAGTAGGCCCTAACCACCATTTTGTTTTTAAAAAACACTTAATGAGAGCCAGAAGGTAGAAGCTCAGCTTTATTCAGTTGAGGACAACTTGAATTAGGGACTGCATACAGACTTAGCAGGCTGTCCCCTGTGTGGACCATGCATCCAATACATTAACCCATTGAGCCACAAAGGACACGTAACCTTCCGTGGCCATGCCTACAGGTCCATGTGTCTGTTGTCAGGTGTACCTTTGTCAGTGTAGGCCTATTGGAAGGAGGGACCGCAGACAGGCTTCGAAGGCCTAACACAATAAAATGGGCTGGCTGTAGGCACTTTAAAATTGGTTCCAGGGGTACACGGGCAGCAGTGGTCTGGTCAGTGGAGGCCTAGTGGAAGGAGCGACCGCAGACAGGCTTCGAAGGCCTAAAATAACAAACAATAGGCTCATGGCAGTTTTACAGCGGTTACATGGATACACGGGCAGGCAGCTTGGTGGTGAGTGGAGGAGTATTTAAAGTAGGGACCGCAGACAGGCTATCAAAGGCCTAAAATAACAAACAATAGGCTCATGGCAGTTTTACAGCGGTTACATGGATACACGGGCAGGCAGCTTGGTGGTGAGTGGAGGAGTATTTAAAGTAGGGACCGCAGACAGGCTATCAAAGGCCTAAAATAACAAACAATAGGCTCATGGCAGTTTTACAGCGGTTACATGGATACACGGGCAGGCAGCTGGTGATGAGTGGAGGAGTATTTAAAGTAGGGACCGCAGACAGGCTATCAAAGGCCTAAAATAACAAACAATAGGCTCATGGCAGTTTTACAGCGGTTACATGGATACACGGGCAGGCAGCTGGTGATGAGTGGAGGAGTATTTAAAGTAGGGACCGCAGACAGGCTATCAAAGGCCTAAAATAACAAACAATAGGCTCATGGCAGTTTTACAGTGGTTACATGGATACACAGGCAGCTTGGTGGTGAGTGGAGGAGTATTTAAAGTAGGGACCGCAGACAGGCTATCAAAGGCCTAAAATAACAAACAATAGGCTCATGGCAGTTTTACAGCGGTTACATGGATACACGGGCAGGCAGCTTGGTGGTGAGTGGAGGAGTATTTAAAGTAGGGACCGCAGACAGGCTATCAAAGGCCTAAAATAACAAACAATAGGCTCATGGCAGTTTTACAGCGGTTACATGGATACACGGGCAGGCAGCTGGTGATGAGTGGAGGAGTATTTAAAGTAGGGACCGCAGACAGGCTATCAAAGGCCTAAAATAACAAACAATAGGCTCATGGCAGTTTTACAGCGGTTACATGGATACATGGGCAGGCAGCTGGTGATGAGTGGAGGAGTATTTAAAGTAGGGACCGCAGACAGGCTATCAAAGGCCTAAAATAACAAACAATAGGCTCATGGCAGTTTTACAGCGGTTACATGGATACACAGGCAGCTTGGTGGTGAGTGGAGGAGTATTTAAAGTAGGGACCGCAGACAGGCTATCAAAGGCCTAAAATAACAAACAATAGGCTCATGGCAGTTTTACAGCGGTTACATGGATACACGGGCAGGCAGCTTGGTGGTGAGTGGAGGAGTATTTAAAGTAGGGACCGCAGACAGGCTATCAAAGGCCTAAAATAACAAACAATAGGCTCATGGCAGTTTTACAGCGGTTACATGGATACACAGGCAGCTTGGTGGTGAGTGGAGGAGTATTTAAAGTAGGGACCGCAGACAGGCTATCAAAGGCCTAAAATAACAAACAATAGGCTCATGGCAGTTTTACAGCGGTTACATGGATACACGGGCAGGCAGCTGGTGATGAGTGGAGGAGTATTTAAAGTAGGGACCGCAGACAGGCTATCAAAGGCCTAAAATAACAAACAATAGGCTCATGGCAGTTTTACAGCGGTTACATGGATACACGGGCAGGCAGCTGGTGATGAGTGGAGGAGTATTTAAAGTAGGGACCGCAGACAGGCTATCAAAGGCCTAAAATAACAAACAATAGGCTCATGGCAGCTTTACAGCGGTTACATGGATACACAGGCAGCTTGGTGGTGAGTGGAGGAGTAGTGCAAGGAGTGTCTGTCCCAGTACTCCCAAAATATAAATAGATGTTAATGTCTCGCAAAACAACCAAAACAAAAAAAAAGGTGGCATACTTAGGTACAGGGGTGGGCTCATCTACTGAGTTTCTGACATAGTAATTTGGCAGTAACTATTTAATGGTGCCAATATAGGACACAGACACAGACTACTTTAAGTTGCATCATAGATGTCTACAAATTTGTATTGTCAGTGCCAGACATTGAATGATGTCAGCGAATAGACTAAAGATTGGTGGAGCTGTGCGACATAATTTTGCACGTGGTAGAGCACATTTTGAGCTGGGGTAGGGGGAAACTCTCTTGAGGCCGGCGGGACCGCCCCAGGGCCCCTCATGTTACAACGGTGTGTCTGACGTTGGGTGCGCACCACCACCGCCAGAGACACTACATTGTACTATGAGGGACCCAGTAGCAATGCCGTCAACCAAAAGCGAGCACACCCACCTCTTCAGACAAACAGCAGTCTCACGGGTGCTTGCGCCAAGTCGCGATACCACGGCCCCGTGTGGGGAGTTTTGCCATTTAGGGAGGTGTAAACATGTCGTATGCTGTACAATCAGCTGCAGCAAATTAGACATTAGAAAAGTAATTCACAGGCAAGAGCTTTTCATAGGAAAGCTAGGTGTCGGCCGGGCAAGGTGGGGCAAAAGATTTAGAAATCCAGTTGTGGTTCATTTTAATGAATGTTAGATCATCAACATTTTGGGTAGCCAGACGAGTCCTTTTTTCGGTTAATATTGAACCTGCAGCACTGAATACTCTTTCTGATAGGACACTTGCTGCCGGGCAAGCAAGCTCCTGCAATGCATATTCTGCCA
This sequence comes from Ranitomeya variabilis, assembly GCF_051348905.1. Lineage (NCBI taxonomy): Eukaryota > Metazoa > Chordata > Amphibia > Anura > Dendrobatidae > Ranitomeya > Ranitomeya variabilis. The sequence goes on along the minus strand of NC_135237.1, from coordinate 346,572,487 downwards.
ATTCTGGCCAGGTGTCTAATTTGGAGGCCCAGTAATCAAATGGGAATGACGGTTGAGGGAGAACATCGATAAGGGATGAAAAATAGTTAGTAACCATACTGGACAAATGTTGTCTCCTGTCACTTTCAATTGATGCAGCAGTACCTGTCCTGTCTGCGGTCATAGCAAAATCACTCCACAACCTGGTCAGAAAACCCCTCTGTCCAACGCCACTTCTGATGTGTGCACCCCTAACACTCCTAGTCTGCTGCCCCCTGGAGCTCGTGTGAGAACGATCACGTGCGCTGTGTGCTGGGAATGCCTGAAGCAAACGGTCAACAAGAGTTGATTGTTTGGTTGCTAATATTAGTTCCAAGTTCTCATGTGGCATAATATTTTGCAATTTGCCTTTATAGCGTGGATCAAGGAGGCAAGCCAACCAGTAATCGTCATCGTTCATCATTTTCGTAATGCGTGTGTCCCTTTTTAGGATACGTAAGGCATAATCCGCCATGTGGGCCAAAGTTCCAGTTGTCAAATCTCCGGTTGTGATTGGTTGAGGGGCAGTTGCAGGCAAATCTATGTCACTTGTGTCCCTCAAAAAACCAGAACCCGGCCGTGACACGCAACCAATTTCCTGTGCCCCCGGGAAAGGTTCGGCATTAAAAATATACTCATCCCCATCATCCTCCTCGTCCTCCACCTCCTCTTCGCCCGCTACCTCGTCCTGTACACTGCCCTGACCAGACAATGGCTGACTGTCATCAAGGCTTTCCTCTTCCTCTGGTGCAGACGCCTGCTCCTTTATGTGCGTCAAACTTTGCATCAGCAGACGCATTAGGGGGATGCTCATGCTTATTACGGCGTTGTCTGCACTAACCAGCCGTGTGCATTCCTCAAAACACTGAAGGACTTGACACATGTCTTGTATCTTAGACCACTGCACACCTGACAACTCCATGTCTGCCATCCTACTGCCTGCCCGTGTATCCTCCCACAAATAAATAACAGCACGCCTCTGTTCGCACAGTCTCTGAAGCATGTGCAGTGTTGAGTTCCACCTTGTTGCAACGTCTATGATTAGGCGATGCTGGGGAAGGTTCAAAGACCGCTGATAGGTCTGCATACGGCTGGCGTGTACAGGCGAACGTCGGATATGTGAGCAAAGTGCACGCACTTTGAGGAGCAGGTCGGAGAACCCAGGATAAGTTTTCAATAAGCACTGCACCACCAGGTTTAAGGTGTGAGCCAGGCAAGGAATGTGTTTCAGTTGGGAAAGGGAGATGGCAGCCATGAAATTCCTTCCGTTATCACTCACTACCTTGCCTGCCTCAAGATCTACTGTGCCCAGCCACGACTGCGTTTCTTGTTGCAAGAACTCGGACAGAACTTCCGCGGTGTGTCTGTTGTCGCCCAAACACTTCATAGCCAATACAGCCTGCTGACGCTTGGCAGTAGCTGGCCCATAATGGGACAACTGGTGTGCAACAGTGTCATCTGCCGATGGAGTGGTTGGCAGACTGCGTTCTGTGGAAGAGCTGTAGCTTCTGCAGGAGGACGAGGAGGAGGAGGAGGAGGGGGTGCGAATGCCTACAGCCAACTGTTTCCTAGACCGTGGGCTAGGCACAACTGTCCCTAAATTGATGTCGCCTGTGGACCCTGCATCCACCACATTCACCCAGTGTGCCGTGATGGACACATAATGTCCCTGGCCATGCCTACTGGTCCATGCATCTGTAGTCAGGTGCACCTTTGTACTCACAGATTGCCTGAGTGCATGGACGATGCGCTGTTTAACATGCTGGTGCAGGGCTGGGATGGCTTTTCTGGAAAAAAAGTGTCGACTGGGTAGCTCGTATCGTGGTTCAGCGTACTCCATCAGGGCTTTGAAAGCTTCGCTTTCAACTAACCGGTAGGGCATCATCTCTAACGAGATTAGTCTAGCTATGTGGGCGTTAAAACCCTGTGTACGCGGATGCGAGGATAAGTACTTCCTTTTTCTAACCAGAGTCTCATGTAGGGTGAGCTGGACTGGAGAGCTGGAGATCGTGGAACTTTCGGGTGTGCCGGTGTACATGGCAGACTGAGAGACGGTTGGAGACGGTATTGTTTCCGCCGGTGCCCTAGATGCAATATTTCCTCCTACAAAACTGGTGGTTCCCTGACCCTGACTGCTTTTGGCTGGCAAAGAAACCTGCACAGATACTGCCGGTGGTGCGGAAAATGGTGGCCTTACAGTGACGGAAGGGATGTTGCGTTGCTGACTAGCTTCATTGGCCAAGGGTGCTACAACCTTAAGGGACGTTTGGTAGTTAGTCCAGGCTTGAAAATGCATGGTGGTTAAGTGTCTATGCATGCAACTAGTATTTAGACTTTTCAGATTCTGACCTCTGCTTAAGCTAGTTGAACATTTTTGACAGATGACTTTGCGCTGATCAGTTGGATGTTGTTTAAAAAAATGCCAGACTGCACTCTTCCTAGACTCGGATCCCTTTTCAGGGATTGCAGACTGAGCTTTAACCGGATGGCCACGCTGTCCTCCAACAGGTTTTGGCTTTGACACGCGTTTTGGGCCAGATACGGGCCCGGCAGATGGAACCTGTTGCGATGTTGATGCCTGCTGCGGCCCCTCCTCCACCTCCGCTTCTGAACTACTGCCGCCTGCACCCTGTTCCCCCAATGGCTGCCAATCGGGGTCAATAACTGGGTCATCTATTACCTCCTCTTCGAGCTCGTGTGCAACTTCGTCTGTGTCACTGTGTCGGTCGGTGGTATAGCGTTCGTGGCGGGGCAACATAGTCTCATCAGGGTCTGATTGTGGATCTGTACCCTGAGAGGGCAATGTGGTGGTCTGAGTCAAAGGAGCGGCATAGTACTCTGGCTGTGGCTGTGCATCAGTGCACTCCATGTCAGAATCTACTTGTAATGGGCATGGCCTGTTAAATGTTTCACTTTCTAAGCCAGGGACGGTATGTGTAAAGAGCTCCATGGAGTGACCCGTTGTGTCGCCTGCTGCATCCTTCTCTCTTGTTGTAGTTTTTGCTGAGGAGGACAAGGAAGCGACTTGTCCCTGACCGTGAACATCCACAAGCGACGCGCTGCTTTTACATTTACCAGTTTCGGAAGAGGAGGCAAAAGAGCTAGAGGCTGAGTCTGCAATGTAAGCCAAAACTTGCTGTTGCTGCTCCGCCTTTAAAAGCGGTTTTCCTACTCCCAGAAAAGAGAGCGTTCGAGGCCTTGTGTAGCCTGACGACGAAACTGGCTCCACAGCTCCAGACTTAGGTGGAATATTTTTATCCCCACGACCACCTGATGCTCCACTACCACTACCATCATTACCAGCTGACAATGAACGCCCACGACAACCTCTTGCACCAGACTTCCTCATTGTTTTAAAATCTTAACCAAAGTAACTTTATTTGTTGCTGTCAAACAACTTACACGGTGAGCTATAACTTCAGTATGATTTCAATATCCCTTAACAGGTTGGTGAGACCACAAGGAAAATCAGGCACAATGTTACACACTCTGTTTTCTGTGGCACAAAATCACAGAGATGACACACACGCAGGACTGTCACTCAAGCACTAATGTCAATATTAATCTCCCACCTAATTTATTTTATTTTTTTTCTCAGGGAGACTTTAGAAACCAAATAATATAAAAAAAAAAACAAAAAAAAAAAGGCTTTCTATGGCCCACAATTAGAGAGAGAGAGGTGGCACACCCAGGAGTCAAGACTGGCGCACAAGCTGAAAGGGCAATATTACTCTCCCACTGTTTTTTTAAGTTTTTTTTTTTTTATTTTCAGGGAGACTTTAGAAACCAAATAATATTAAAAAAACCAAAAAAATAAATAGCCTTTCTATGGCCCACTGAATGAGAGAGAGAGGTGGCACACCCAGGAGTCAAGACTGGCACACAAGCTGAAAGGGCAATATTACTCTCCCACTGTTTTTTTATGTTTTTTTTTTTTTTCAGGGAGACTTTAGAAACCAAATAATATTAAAAAAAACAAAAAAATAAATAGCCTTTCTATGGCCCACTGAATGAGAGAGAGAGGTGGCACACCCAGGAGTCAAGACTGGCACACAAGCTGAAAGGGCAATATTACTCTCCCACTGTTTTTTTATGTATTTTTTGTTTTTTAAGGGAGACTTTAGAAACCAAATAATATTTAAAAAAAAACAAAAAAAAAAAGGCTTTCTATGGCCCACAATTAGAGAGAGAGAGGTGGCACACCCAGGAGTCAAGACTGGCGCACAAGCTGAAAGGGCAATATTACTCTCCCACTGTTTTTTTAAGTTTTTTTTTTTTTATTTTCAGGGAGACTTTAGAAACCAAATAATATTAAAAAAACCAAAAAAATAAATAGCCTTTCTATGGCCCACTGAATGAGAGAGAGAGGTGGCACACCCAGGAGTCAAGACTGGCACACAAGCTGAAAGGCAATATTACTCTCCCACTGTTTTTTTATGTATTTTTTGTTTTTTAAGGGAGACTTTAGAAACCAAATAATATTAAAAAAAAAACAAAAAAAAAAGGCTTTCTATGGCCCACAATTAGAGAGAGAGAGGTGGCACACCCAGGAGTCAAGACTGGCGCACAAGCTGAAAGGGCAATATTACTCTCCCACTGTTTTTTTAAGTTTTTTTTTTTTTATTTTCAGGGAGACTTTAGAAACCAAATAATATTAAAAAAACCAAAAAAATAAATAGCCTTTCTATGGCCCACTGAATGAGAGAGAGAGGTGGCACACCCAGGAGTCAAGACTGGCACACAAGCTGAAAGGGCAATATTACTCTCCCACTGTTTTTTTATGTTTTTTTTTTTTTCAGGGAGACTTTAGAAACCAAATAATATTAAAAAAACCAAAAAAATAAATAGCCTTTCTATGGCCCACTGAATGAGAGAGAGAGGTGGCACACCCAGGAGTCAAGACTGGCACACAAGCTGAAAGGGCAATATTACTCTCCCACTGTTTTTTTATGTATTTTTTGTTTTTTAAGGGAGACTTTAGAAACCAAATAATATTAAAAAACAAAACAAAAAAAAAAAGGCTTTCTATGGCCCACAATTAGAGAGAGAGAGGTGGCACACCCAGGAGTCAAGACTGGCGCACAAGCTGAAAGGGCAATATTACTCTCCCACTGTTTTTTTAAGTTTTTTTTTTTTTATTTTCAGGGAGACTTTAGAAACCAAATAATATTAAAAAAACCAAAAAAATAAATAGCCTTTCTATGGCCCACTGAATGAGAGAGAGAGGTGGCACACCCAGGAGTCAAGACTGGCACACAAGCTGAAAGGGCAATATTACTCTCCCACTGTTTTTTTATGTTTTTTTTTTTTTTCAGGGAGACTTTAGAAACCAAATAATATTAAAAAAACCAAAAAAATAAATAGCCTTTCTATGGCCCACTGAATGAGAGAGAGAGGTGGCACACCCAGGAGTCAAGACTGGCACACAAGCTGAAAGGGCAATATTACTCTCCCACTGTTTTTTTATGTATTTTTTGTTTTTTAAGGGAGACTTTAGAAACCAAATAATATTTTAAAAAAAACAAAAAAAAAAAGGCTTTCTATGGCCCACAATTAGAGAGAGAGAGGTGGCACACCCAGGAGTCAAGACTGGCGCACAAGCTGAAAGGGCAATATTACTCTCCCACTGTTTTTTTAAGTTTTTTTTTTTTTATTTTCAGGGAGACTTTAGAAACCAAATAATATTAAAAAAACCAAAAAAATAAATAGCCTTTCTATGGCCCACTGAATGAGAGAGAGAGGTGGCACACCCAGGAGTCAAGACTGGCACACAAGCTGAAAGGGCAATATTACTCTCCCACTGTTTTTTTATGTATTTTTTGTTTTTTAAGGGAGACTTTAGAAACCAAATAATATTTAAAAAAAAACAAAAAAAAAAGGCTTTCTATGGCCCACAATTAGAGAGAGAGAGGTGGCACACCCAGGAGTCAAGACTGGCGCACAAGCTGAAAGGGCAATATTACTCTCCCACTGTTTTTTTAAGTTTTTTTTTTTTTATTTTCAGGGAGACTTTAGAAACCAAATAATATTAGAAAAACCAAAAGAATAAATAGCCTTTCTATGGCCCACTGAATGAGAGAGAGAGGTGGCACACCCAGGAGTCAAGACTGGCACACAAGCTGAAAGGGCAATATTACTCTCCCACTGTTTTTTTAGGTATTTTTTTTTTCAGGGAGACTTTAGAAACCAAATAATAAGAAAAAAAATAAATAAATAAATAGGCTTTCTATAGCCCACTGAATGAGAGATAGCACACACAGCAGTGGCACACAAGCCCTGACTGAGGCCAATATTTTTCTCCCACTGATTGATGTAGTGTTTTTGTGTTGAGGTAGATTTTAGAACACAAATCAAGGAAAAAAAAAATAAATGCTTTCTATGGCCCACTGAATGAGAGAGAGGTGGCACACCCAGGAGTCAAGACTGGCACACAAGCTGAAAGGGCAATATTACTCTCCCACTGTTTTTTTATGTATTTTTTGTTTTTTAAGGGAGACTTTAGAAACCAAATAATATTTAAAAAAAAAATAAATAGGCTTTCTATGGCCCACTGAATGAGAGGGAGAGAGGTGGCACACCCAGGAGTCAAGACTGGCACACAAGCTGAAAGGGCAATATTACTCTCCCACTGTTTTTTTATGTTTTTTTTTTTTTCAGGGAGACTTTAGAAACCAAATAATATTAAAAAAACCAAAAAAATAAATATCCTTTCTATGGCCCACTGAATGAGAGAGAGAGGTGGCACACCCAGGAGTCAAAACTGGCACACAAGCTGAAAGGGCAATATTACTCTCCCACTGTTTTTTTATGTATTTTTTGTTTTTTAAGGGAGACTTTAGAAACCAAATAATATTTAAAAAAAAACAAAAAAAAAAGGCTTTCTATGGCCCACAATTAGAGAGAGAGAGGTGGCACACCCAGGAGTCAAGACTGGCACACAAGCTGAAAGGGCAATATTACTCTCCCACTGTTTTTTTATGTATTTTTTGTTTTTTAAGGGAGACTTTAGAAACCCAATAATATTTAAAAAAAAAAAAAAAAAAAGGCTTTCTATGGCCCACAATTAGAGAGAGAGGTGGCACACCCAGGAGTCAAGACTGGCACACAAGCTGAAAGGGCAATATTACTCTCCCACTGTTTTTTTATTTATTTTTTTTTTTTTCAGGGAGACTTTAGAAACCAAATAATAAGAAAAAAAATAAATAAATAAATAGGCTTTCTATAGCCCACTGAATAAGAGATAGCACACACAGCAGTGGCACACAAGCCCTGACTGAGGCCAATATTTTTCTACCACTGATTGATGTAGTGTTTTTGTGTTGAGGTAGAATTTAGAACACAAATCACGGAAAAAATAAATAGGCTTTCTATGGCCCACTCAGTGAGAGATGGCACACACAGGGATGGCACTGTAGCAGAAATGCCAATCTTAATCTCCCACAAAAAAAAAAAAAAAAAAAAAAAAACAACAGGGACTGTCCTACAATTACTATCTCCCTGCAGTAATGTAAGCCAGGTATGGCAGGCAGCAATAGGAGTGGACTGATGCACAAATTAAATAAAAAGTGTGGACAAACAAAAAAGATAGCTGTGCAGAAAGGAACAAGAGGATATGTGCTTTGAAAAAAGCAGTTGGTTTCCACAGTGGCGTACACACAGCAATACAGCTATCACGGAGCCTTCTAGGGCAGCCCAATGAGCTACAGCGCTGAGGAAAAAAAAAAAAATAGCTTCCACTGTTCCTGCACACCGAAGGTGGTGTTGGACAGTGGAAATCGCTACAGCACAAGCGGTTTGGTGGTTAGTGGACCCTGCCTAACGCTCTCCCTGCTTCTGATGAAGCGGCAGCAACCTCTCCCTAAGCTCAGATCAGCAGCAGTAAGATGGCGGTCGGCGGGAACGCCCCTTTATAGCCCCTGTGACGCCGCAGACAGCAAGCCAATCACTGCAATGCCCTTCTCTAAGATGGTGGGGACCAGGATCTATGTCATCACGCTGCCCACACTCTGCGTTCACCTTCATTGGCTGAGAAATGGCGCTTTTCGCGTCATTGAAACGCGACTTTGGCGCGAAAGTCGCGTACCGCATGGCCGACAAGCACAGGGGTCGGATCGGGTTTCATGAGACGCCGACTTAGCCAAAAGTCGGCGACTTTTAAAAATGATCGACCCGTTTCGCTCAACCCTAGCTGTCACAGGTGTGGAAACTGTGTTGCATGTCCATACCTAGCAATGGAGAAGACTTTCAGCAGTAGTGTCATGCAGGAGGAATTTGAGATCAGAGATTTCAATAACGGTTGCACAAAGGGGATTGTACACAAGGCCATATGCATTTGTGGCCTTGAATATATAGGCAAAACAAAGAGGGAAATTAAACAAAGCATGGCAAACACCTGGGAAACATTGAGCACATGAGAGACACCCTGGTGGCTAAACATGTAAATACCAATCATGGGGGAAAAAACAGCTATCACTTTTATAGGAATAGATAAAATAGCCAAACTAGTAAGATAAGAGGACTGGGACCAAATGATTTTGAGAAAGGAGACTAGATTGCTTTTTCCTTGGATATAGTCTCCCTGTCTGAATTTAATGAACAATTAAATTTTTGTTGTTCCTTATAAAATTTACTAAGAATATGTACACTTTTGGGGTTTCCACTCCAGTTGTTTCTTCCTCTCTATACAAATCATTGGGACCTTTAAATCAGGCATGTGACTAATCCATGTGTTTAATTTATCTATGAAAGTTGAGATATTTTTGTGGTGGTATATGTGTCTTAGATGTCAATGCCCACCTCAACAATCCCATCTGATTAAGTGGTTCAATATTATTTACTAGTATAATCGCTTTACTTTGAAACTCTAGCTCCATTTGAATCGGCTTAAATTGATACCTTTAAAATTGACTTTATAGAATTAGTAAGATGTATTCACGAAATGGCTAACTGATATGGTACAGTATAGTATAGTGAAGTAATGCCCACTGACCCCTCCCTATATATAAGATACATAATATTTGAGGAGGCACGTCAAAAATGGGGCCCAATTCCCAAGACTGCGGCCACATGACAGGTCATGTGACTGATGAAACGGCTGTTAGGGAATGTCCTGGAAGGTATGCCCCTCCAGTTCATGCCCTGACCATCGTATTTTGCATCCCATAGTGTGAACAAGGCCCGAGGTCACATAGCAATATATCGTCACTAATCACGTGAATTTCAGAGGAGGACCCAGAGAGCATGTATCATCATCATGAACGAGGTATGCGTTCCACGGTCCCTGGTGTGCATGCTACCTGGGAATTTGGAACAGAATCATAAACAGATGAGAACAGGTCACATGGGATTCCTGACAGGATACGCAGATATTTAATGAGTAGTGGTGAGCAAATTTGTTCAGAAAACGATCGCCAGACATAAATTTGGCATGAGTATGGCACATTCTGATTTGGGATCGTAAACACGAGCAAAATTTTATAAAATCTGAAAAAATCGGTAACATGCAGTAAAAGTATTTTCAGCACTTTAGCAACGATAATGGTGGTGTATCATGAGCATTTGGCACGTGTTTAATGAGGGAAGGGGGTTTGCAGAGCTCAGAGGCGCTGCGTTCTTGTAAACAGTCATTTTTTTCTAACTCTATGTGTGCACATTGCGGCTAGCCAATCAGGGTGCAGGAGCACCAACAATGTCCTGACACAACGGCTTGTGTCATTGGCTGCTGAAATATGTCCCTCTTATAGAGGGGCACACAATAGGGGCCTGACTTTCAAATAGTTTGCAGCATCTAGTGTGTTATAGAGGCCTGATCCAGATGCCACAAAAATTCTTCTGTTCCTAGCGTCATACAGTAGGGGAACTGACTTTCAAATTGTTTGTAGCATAACTTTTTGGTCATATTTCCACATGCGGGGTAGCAGAGTACTCACAGAAGCTTAAAGTCACAATACTCCCAGAAGCAGGTTTGTAGAGGTACAGTACTCCCAGAGGCAAGTTACTGAGTACACGCAGCGACTTAAAGGCAAAGAACTCCCACAGGCAGGATGCAGGCAGGTTGCAGAGTACATACAGTGGCTTAAATCCCTGACGAAGTGGCAGCGAAACGTGCGTTAGAGTGGTGTGTGCGGGGGCAGTGGCACGTCATATCGGTTGGTATATTGTGGCTGTTTTTTATTTATTATACTCTTAACATTTAAATCATATTTGCGGATTAAGTTACACATTTAGCACTTTAACTTCTCAATATTAATATTATTTTGCACCAGCATAATTTTTTAATCAATTTTGTGTGGATGTATTACACCTATTGTTGTGATTTCAATATATAATATAATTAACTTCAAAACACTCTCATATCACCTTTGGTTTTTATTTGCATTTATTGCATCACTGATATGTTATCACTCATATACTGTAGTTATTTAATTCTTGCCAGCCATGAATTATAATTGATTTGGAAAAATATTTTTGTAATAATATTATTTAATATATATTGTATTTTTTATTTTCCTTATATATATAAATTACCAATTGATTTGACATACCCTGCTTACCACATACAGGATTAAAATATCTGTGTTCCTCTAACATCTGGTTTTTATATATTTTTCATCTTCAAGAAAAATTCCTGTCTTTATGTATATTGTGTCATTCACTTTTTATATATTAATAAAATAATATTGATTTATTATATTTTTTGATGAATTTTTTTTGGTTTATATTTATAATTAATATTCATTCGTTGTATATTTTATTAGATATTTTTTGGTATTTCTTTTCTATATAGGATTGCATCCCAATATTAGTCTTAATGATTTTTAAGAGGAAATCTGGCCTTCTGATTTGCCTCTGAAGCACAGTTTTTGTCACGGGAGTACTGGGTAGACTAAGGCTGGTTACCCGGGCCCCTGTGATATCTCTCAGGTTAGGGAAACCCTGTCTGTCCCTCTCCCAGAAGTTACACTAAAGGTGTGCATGTCTGGGCCGCAAGGCCTGACCCTGTCTCCTGTTTCAGCCCTAAGCTGAAACCACCACCCGCCACCCAGTGAAGAGACCACACACCAATCCCCACAGAAAGCACAGACAGGGAAAACTGAAAAACGCACCACGCCGCAGTCACACAGCAATACACTATAATGTGCACAGGGCAAAACAAATACAAATATAGGAAGGAGAAATATGACAAAGGCTAATACACCACCAGATACGATATTCCTTCTCCTAGACCACCACTCCAGACCGAGATCACCAGGCACAAGACACAAGCTATAATCGTCGACGCCCCAAAGTCCAGCACAACTATTTAAAGGCCGTGGGCGTGACCCAGCCTCCAACCAAATTACCAGCTAGATTAACCCCGAGCAAGCTGGATAAAGTCTAGCCAATGCCACTGAATGTGTAGTGGACGTAAGTGGAATTACCGCTGTCTGTCGGAGGCCCTAGTGTGAACAGCGTCCGACATGACAGTTTTATCACAAACGATTTGGAGCAGCTAATTGGCCCTCCAGGCTGCAATCCAATATTAGTCCTAACAATTTTTAAGTGAGAATCTGGCCTTCAGATTTGCCACTGAAACACAGTTTTATCACAAACGATTTGAAGTAGCAAATGGGGCCTCTGGTGACTGCCACACAGTTTTGCACAATCTACTTCAATGCTGGAAGATCAATTTCACACAGGACAGGATCCTATCTATTTAACTGACAAGTTCACTTTCAGCAGCAGAACTAGCACAAGAGTGACCTCGCTGCACTGTGACACTGAGACAATGGCACCAGCAAAACAAGATGTCTGCTTTACAGTATATATGGCCAGGGACATGTGACTTCCCCAGCTAATCACAGTAGATCTTGCATTATGACTTTGTGGATGGTTTCTGAGCCCTGATTGGCTGCCGAAATCAACACACATAAAGTTAAGGGGAAAAAAAAGAGCGTGTTGCTGCTCTAACCTCTCCACACCCCCTCTCCTCATCAAGCACATCCCGTCACCTCCCCCACTCATAATACAGTACCACTATCCTAGACAAAGCAAAAGCATTAGTGGAAACGCAATGATTTAAGTGTGTCCGAATTTTCCCAACTTTGAGTAAAAATGCTCGTAAAAACGAACATGAATCCAAATGTGCTGCATTTGTGCCAAATTTGAAATTGGCGAATGTTTCCATCCAGAATGTTCCTCACATTGTAGCTCATGACAATTACAGATTGCAGTTCATGGGGAGATAGCAAATTTGCGGGTTGTCGCTTTATGCAAAACTGCAACTTGTTTGCTATGTAGTTTTTCTTCCCCAGGCTTTTAAGCTGTGAAACTGTTTGACAGTATATTGTCTTGCATTGTCGAAAAGAAAGTGATCCGTGTGTGCAATCAATGTTTTTGCACTCTGGTACTTGAGGATGAGGTCATGTCATTTGGCAAAGTGGCAACAGATGCAACTCTCAGTTGAAGAGGCCTGACCACTAGTTATGAGCGAGTGTGTTCGTCACTGCTCATTACTCGCTCGAGCATGAGTGTGCTCATGATGCTCATTACTCGGCAAGTATTTTTTAAAGGCTCGAGCAGGAGCTTGAGTCCTCGCCCCTCATGTTTGGTGCTTTTTAGACAGCCAATAAACATGTGGAGATTGCCTGCCAGTCACTGTAATGCCATAGCCATTTTGGTTGTGGCATTATTGTGATTGGCTGGTTGCATAGCATCATCAGGTCTATATAAGACCCATAATGCTATGCTCGGCACATTGTTACCCAGAAACATGCAGAGCAGCGAGATGTGCTGCTGAAAGAGGGACAGAATTGTAGCTGCATCTAGGCATTGATTAAACCACATTTATATTTCTATCAACTACAACAATAACCCATCTTAGGGCTAATTATAATCAATATTAAGACTGCTTTTAGCAGCACTTAGGAGAGATTGTGGTGAAGGGATAGTGTAGGACAGGACAGAGCTAATTGCACTTCCTTTCTGCTGCAACTCATACTGGAAGCCCTTCTCAAAACTAATAATATTATTTTTGCTCTTAATCATGCAAATTGTCCTAAGTAGGGAATTATGACACACCATTTTTAAAGCAGCAGGTGTGGGTCAAAAGCATACAGTCAGACTTGGTTGGATCTCAATAACATCGTTATATTGATACTGCAGTGTAACAAGTCCATGTGAGGTGGCGAATTTGTGTGTTCTAGTATTTCTGCCAATTTTTTCAGCAGACTAATATACGCTATTTATACTGCACCAGTTGTGCATCAAACTAAAAAAGCCAGAGTTGGTTGATTTAAAATAGCATCGCTATATTGCTCCGGCACAGTAACAAGTCAATATGAGGTGGGCAAATTTGTGTGCTCTCTTATTACTGTCAATTTTTTTCAGCAGGAAAATATTATACACCATTTAAACTTCTCCAATTCTGCATCAAAATAAAAAAAGCCAGAGTTGTTCTTTTTAGAAATAGCTCCATCACAGCAACAAGTCCATCTGAAGTAGGCAAATTTTCCTGCAACAGTAGTACTGTAAAGTTCTTTCAGCAGTGAAATTTTATATGGCTTTTATACTGCTCCAGTTGTGTATCAAAACAAAAAAAGACAGACTTAGTTGGTTAGAAATAGCATTACTATATTGATTCTGCAGTGTAAAAAGTCTCTCTGAGGTGGGCAAATTTTCCTGTTATAGTAATACTGCACAATTTTCTCAACAAAGATATATCATACACAATTTAAAATGGGAAAGACTTGTGTTAAGTGATGGAGAAGTGGACACGATACTTATGGTGAGTGCAGAGGCAGAGGTTGTGGGCAAGGTGAAACTATGCCTGCTGTGGGAGCACAACAAACACAAATATCATGCCGAACTAGTTTACTGTTTCACTTTGTAGGGAAGAGCGGAGCACCATTATTGAAGCAAGACCAGTGTGAAAAGGTTGTTGGATGGATAGCAGATAATACTTCCAGTCACTTTGCCAGCACCAAACTCTTTTCCACATTGTCCAGTCTCAGTAGCCATATTCTGGACGACATAATCCTCACCCTTATCCTCCTGTCTCCCATCATGCCGAATGCCTGGACACCAGTTATCCCACGCATGGACACTTGGACACTTTTACGAGCTATTCATATTTTCATTTATAGATTCTGGCCTTTCATCCTGCTCATTTCAAGTAGGACATGAGGAGATCACATGTAGCTATGTCCAAATATTTGAGCAGCCACATTCGCAAGAAGGTTACAATGGGGAAACGCAATTAAAGTTGCAAAAGGTGGATGATAATGAGACACAAATAACAACTAGTTATATTGTTACGTCAGCAAGTTAAGAGGAGGACCAGTGGGCAGAAGTAGAAGACGAGGTGGCAGACATTGAAATCATTGACCCAAACTTGGAAGGTGACATGCAAAACGAGGACAGCAGTGCACAGGGGGAGGGATCTGCAGCGCTACAACAGGCAGGAAGAGGCAGTGGGGTGGCCAGAGACTCAAGGCGGGCAACTGTTCCCCAGAGCACCAATGGGGGTTGCAAGTTTTCAAAGACAGGTGCAGGGTGGGATGCATCTTCGCCTACATCATGGAAAAGGGGATTGGCATGTATGTAGAAGAGGGGAAGAGGCAGTGGTATCACTTGCAGACACTATTTCTAGACCTAGGCGTCCAAATTCACCCATGTTGATGCTCTGGGTAACAGTTCCCCTACTTGTGTCTCTGGCCACCCTACTGCCTCTTTCTGTCTGTTGTGGTGCTGCAGATCCATCCCACTGTGCACTGCTGTCTTCGCCTCTGGTCACTCTCCGCACATAATAGCTGATGAGTCTGCATGGATGTCTGACATCTGTGCAGTTGTCCAACACTTTGAGGACTGAACCAAGATGATGAGTGGTGATGACGCCATAATCAGCATCACCATCCTGCTTCTCTGTCTACTGAAATGCTCTCTGCTCATAATTAAAGAGGAGACTTTGCAGGTGGAGCAAATTGAGATGGAGCAAGACACTATACTGGGTGATGCTACACAGCCCAGCCTCATCTCATCTTCTCACCGTGCATTGGGTGATAATGAGGAGGAGTTGGAACAGGAGATGGTTGCCTGTACTATAGATGTTACTGCCCACACCACCTTTATCCTATCTTTTCAGCATGGATGGCCTGAAGACAAGGTGGAGAGGGAGGATGAGAAGGTGGATGAGGAGGACAACATGGACAATCCTCTTGGTGGGGACAGAGAAATCTTGTCTGTAGGCAGTCTGGCATACATGGCTGAGGTTATGTTCCGATACCTTTTCCGTGATCCTCGCATTGTATGCATTTTGGCCAAAACTAATTACTGGTTGGTCACACCTTTAGACCCGCACTACAAGGAGCACTTTACATTTCTCCTTTTTAGTGGCGGAGAGGCCTAATAAAATGTTGCTGTACCTGTAGACCCTAGTTGAAGAATTATTTAAAAAATTCCAATCTGACAATGCTGGCAGCAGAGTTCACAGTTCCTCGGACAACCAAGGAATGGAGACGAGGGAGACACATTACAGATGCAGCAGAGGCAGGGGAACACTCTCAAAGGTCTGGGACAGTGTTTTCAGACCCTCTCATCGACCAGGGCTTGATGCGCGGGATACTCTGACAAGAAGGGAAAAGTTTTGAAAGATGCTGAAGGAGTACCTTTTCAACCATACCAGCATCCTCCATGATTCCTCTGTGTCTTACAATTATTGAGTATCCAAGCTAGACACATGGCATAAATTGTCTCTCTACACCTTGGAGGTCCTGGCCTGCCCTACCGCTAGCATTTTGTCAGAACGGGATTTTAGTGCCGCCGGGGGTATTATAACCGATTGATGCATCAGTCTGTCAACTGAAAATGCTGACATGTTGACTCTTATAAAAAAGGACAAGGGTTGGATTAGGCCAGACTTCTATACACCATCGGATGATAACAGCAGAACATAAACCTAAATCCAGTGTTTTTTTCTGGCCTATTTCCATGCACCCTTTGCTACCCAATGCTTTAGGATTTCATTTTTTGTGTCAGCCTCCTCCTCCACCACCATATCATCAGGGTGATCATGCTACCATCACTATTTATTTTTCTAAGGGTGGTTATTATACCCACATTACCAGTCTAGGATACCCACTCATTAATAGGGAAGAAGTGTTTTCTGAGGCCCTCCACTATGTCTCTTTAAAGGGGCATTGAAGTGCCTCCTTCTAATTTCTGGCATCCCTTGCACTTAGTGCATACGCTTAACCCGTGTAGGAGACCCACTGCTAAAAAATGCAAAAAATGCTTTTCTGAGGCTCCACTTTCTAGGTCAAGGAACATTTTTGGAAACCAAAAGAGCCAGTGGGTTCTATTAGTATATGATCCAGTGCCTTGTTATGAGTTGTCAGGTGGTCGTCACATAGGGGGTTCTCTCACTGCATACAGGATTTGACAGCCGGGACGTGAGAGTTGTACAGTAAGTACAGAAGATCCTGGTCTCCACTACATAAGGCTGAGGATATGCGAAACGCTCCACTATATTCACCAGCAAGATTGATGAGATAACAGTCCTTGATGTAGCTACTAGTGTTGAGCATTCCGATACCGCAAGTATCGGGTATCGGCCGATACTTGCGGGTATCGGAATTCCGATACCGAGATCCGATACTTTTGTGGTATCAGGTATCGGTATCAAAACAACATTAATGTGTAAAATAAAGAATTAAAATAAAAAATATTGCTATACTCACCTCTCCGACGCAGCCTGGACCTCCCCGAGGGAACCGGCAGCGTTCTTTGCTTAAAATGCGCGCTTTTACTTCCTTCCGTGACGTCACGGCTTGTGATTGGTCGCGTGCCGCCCATGTGGCCGCGACGCGACCAATCACAGCAAGCCGTGACGTAATTTTCAGGTCCTCAATGCCTAATTCTAGGCATTCAGGAATTTAAAATTACGTTCCGGCTTGTGATTGGTCGCGCCGCGGTCACATGGGCGACGCGACCAATCACAAGCCGTGACGTCACGGGAGGCAGGAGACGCGCGCATTTTTAAAATTACGTCACGGCTTGTGATTGGTTGCGTGCCGCCCATGTGACCGCGACGCGACCAATCACAGCAAGCCGTGATGTAATTTCAGGTCCTGATGCCTATTTCTGCATTGAGGACCTGAAATTACGTCACGGCTTGCTGTGATTGGTTGCATCGCGGTCACATGGGTGGCACGCAACCAATCACAAGCCGTGATGTAATTTTAAAAATGCGCGCGTCTCCTGCCTCCCGTGACGTCACGGCTTGTGATTGGTCGCGTCGCCCATGTGACCGCGACGCGACCAATCACAAGCCGGAACGTAATTTTAAATTCCTGAATGCCTAGAATTAGGCATTGAGGACCTGAAAATTACGTCACGGCTTGCTGTGATTGGTCGCGTCGCGGCCACATGGGCGGCACGCGACCAATCACAAGCCGTGACGTCACGGAAGGAAGTAAAAGCGCGCATTTTAAGCAAAGAACGCTGCCAGTTCCCTCGGTGAGGTCCAGACTGCGTCGGAGAGGTGAGTATGGCAATATTTTTTATTTTAATTCTTTATTTTACACATTA
Organism: Ranitomeya variabilis; assembly: GCF_051348905.1. NCBI lineage: Eukaryota > Metazoa > Chordata > Amphibia > Anura > Dendrobatidae > Ranitomeya > Ranitomeya variabilis. The sequence continues at coordinate 346,554,904 of NC_135237.1, read as the reverse complement.
ATATGGTTCCCAGGGCCTGAAGGAGAGTTTCCTCTCCTTCAGACCCTGGGAACCATCAGGATACCGTCCGATACATGAGTCCCATTGACTTGTATTGGTATCGGGTATCGGTATCGGATTATATCCGATACTTTGCCGGTATCGGCCGATACTTTCCGATACCGATACTTTCAAGTATCGGACGGTATCGCTCAACACTAGTAGCTACAATAAGCTTATCACTTTTTTTTTAGAGCTAATTCAAATAGATTCTATTCTGTTACAATAACACTGCTCTTACCTTCAATTCGTGAAGGGTGAGTTGTGGCAGTAGGTATACCGTATGACAGGCATCTAGTCAGGGATTATTGCCTTATAAATTCTAATCCTTGTTGCTGCTTTTTTCCATGCACTCATTGACCGATTGTTTTTTTACAGTGATCTCTACTCAGACATTCATCAAAGCTGGCACAAATAATTGATTCAATGTGTCCATTCACAGTTTCTTTGTAGCATCTGTATGTAAGAGATAGTGGTGGAAGACTTTACTCTACTGGAGCTGGAATTACCACTTCCAAACTCAACAGTGCTTTGTTTCAATCTGTTTCTGTGTGCTTCTTAAAGTATGTTTGTGGTCATTCTCCTGCTGGAATACCCCTGAAACCCAACTTCTGACAATGGGCATAACATTGTGACCCAAAATCCTTTGGCAATCTTTACATTCCATGATTCCTTGGATACACTTAAAGCACCCAAGGCCAGAGGCAACAAAACTACCCTAAAATATCTTTTAACATCTACCATATTTGACTGTAACTACTGTGTTTTTTATTTGTAGGTCTCATTTCATTTACAGTAAACAGTACAATGATGTGCTTTACCAAAAATCTCTATCTTGGTCTCATCTGCCCACAAGATGCCTGCTTACCGTCTAAAAATAGTGGAGGCCATCTGCTGACCCTCTATAAATTGTGAGGACAGCCTGCTGGCCCTCCAGGTTTCAAGCGTTACAGTATTAATATGAAAAATAAAATGTTCCCACCTCAGATGGAAAAATTATATTGCTGTAGAATATACGGATATGCAATGCATAGCCGTCTACTGGCCTTCCAGAAACGAGTGAGGGCTGGCTGCTGGCCCTTTAAAATTAGAGTCAGGGCCACCTGAGGGCCCTCTGAAAATAGTGAGGGGTGACTGCTGGCCCTTTAACAATAGTAATGGACACCTGATGGTCCTCTACAAACAGTGATGGCAGCGTGATGGCCATGAAAAAAAAACTTTGTGATTTTCAGAGTCCCTCATTCATACATGTGTCTGATCATGTCTCACACACCACATGACCAAATAAGGTATTAAAATGATCAAATTACATTTCCTGTTGAATGCTTTTTTCACCATTGAAGACAAAGCAGACAGGAAAAAAAGCAGCAAAAAACACTGCGCGTGAACATAGCCCGAAGTGTGGAGGAGCATTTTTTTCTCTTATTTCTTTTGTTTTATATATGGAGCACCCGCTAGGGCCGTGGGGTACTCGGGCCGGGTCCAACGGTCTTTAAGGGGGTTGTCACGGCAGCAATGATGCGGTCCGTGGCCCTGGGCATCCAATAAAATTAATGAAATGAAAGGGAAATAGAGTCTATAGGGAGTCAGTTTGTGACACCACCTGCAGTGTTCGGCAACAGATGGCCGACGCTGCTTAAGTTGACCACTGGGGCCGATGGTGACGCAGCTGGGATGGTTATGTTCCCCACAGGTGGAGCGGGGCCCCAGGGTGACCGGTATAGTTGGTAAGAGATCATAGACGATGGGGTGCAGGACTGAGGGTGTGGGAAATGACTGGAGGACACAATGATTGCAGTTTCCTTTACCTTTACTTGATAGTTGCAGGTGTAGTCCAGTTCACGGGTAACAGGTCATGATGGGGTCTGGGCAGCCTTAAAGCTAGGGTCCACCTAGCTAGGTGGGTTTGGAGGCCTTCCTTCTGCGCTATTTTCTTAGGTCCTTGCTGCTTTAAGCTCTGCTCAAGTTCCTCTCCTGTGTGTTGATTCTAACCTGTATGGCAGACAGCATGAGCCTATCATGGGCACTGCCTTTTCATGGACATCCCTGGCTCTTGGTTTGCTGCGGTGCCTCCAGGCATTCAGTGTGGCCAGGGCTGCCCTCCAGATTCAGCTATCGGGACGTACAGCACTCACACAGCCAAGGACTCTGGCATCCTATTTTGTCAGCGCTCTGTTCTGGGGTGAGCCTGGCTACAGCTCCACTCCCCAGTTTATCCTCGACTTGCCTGCTCTCCTCTCAGCCTCCTCACTAGACTCTCCAACTCTGCCTCCAGGCCAGAACTTAAATGGAAGCTCCCCTGAAACCGGGTGTTAGAGCCCCCCTCCTGGTCTGGAATCAGGAAGGTGTTGGATGCTTGTATTACCTGATAAGGGGACCCCTCTTTGCTTCCAGGCATGATATCACCCCCTGTGAGGGAGGCAATGCCACTGTGGCAACCGGACTCCTGGGGTGCTACATATACACCTCATTATCCTGGAGAGAATATATCTTAACATTTTTTCCAGTAAATCCATTTTATCTTCAGTTTTGTATATTTTATTATCAGTCTGTAAAAGTGGCGTAACACTCTGGCAACATTTTTCCCAGAAGTGACCTGGAATTCAGAGATGCTTCCAGGGGTCTTCCCCATGCTGTTCCCATGCCATTTCAGCTCTGTTTTCATCAAGTTTAGCAACTTTTAGACCTCCTCCAGATGGATCAGACAGAAAAATGCTCGAGTTTCCCATTGACTTTTTTTATATTGTGTTACTCAGGTCAAGCACCCGAGCATTACGATTTGCTCGACTCGAGGAACAAGTACCTGAGCATTTTAGTGCTCGCTCATCAATACTCACCACCTGTACTTGATGAGGTTTCACATTATTGCAGCTGAAAACATTTACTCAGAGAACTATGAAACTCACTTATTGTACTTTCCCAAGATACTGCCTAAGTTATCAAGAGCACAGTGCATATTGGAGCTAAAAAACAAGTAAAAAAAGTGGCCTAAAAAAATGTGGCCTATATTCTATTGCATATGAGAACAGAGAGCAGACATCCCATTCTACAACTAATAGTGGCAGCATGGTGTCTTCCAGCAAGGCTGAGCGCATGCCATAATTTCTCAAAAGGCAGCAGAATCCATAAGCTGGTAAGGCAGTGACTGCCCCCTTGCAACTTGACAAAGAGAAGTTGAGTTGGAGAAGGATTTTTGCCATTGCGACATATAGAGGAGGATGACGATGGGGATGATGACACCAACCAGATACTATTGAAAGATGCTGCATAGCTGGCAGAAATACAAGCATGGCAAGCAGGGAGAGGATAACTTGAGACTTTCTCCGTTTGCTGGCTGGCTTGACATTGCCAAATGAATAGGTAATATTGCTACAACTGCTGATGGAGGGCAGTAATTCCTAGTCTTTACAAGCTGGGACATCCACGGATTATTTTCTTCTTGCACAAACTTCAGACGGCCACCAAATAATTATCTTGTGCAACATGTAAAAGAACTCCCACACATGTGGAGCCAGCATGTCCAGCATCGTGATCAGAATATTCAGACACTGTAGAGCAGAGGTGTCAAACTGCATTCCTCGAGGGCCGCCAACAGGTCATGTTTTCAGGATTTCCTTAGCATTCCACAAGGTGCTGGAATCATTCTGTGCAGGTGATTAAATTATCACCTGTGCAATACAAGGAAATCCTGAAAACATGACCTGTTGGCGGCCCTCGAGGAATGCAGTTTGACACCTCTGCTGTAGAGCCACCTCCATCAATGGCACATGTGCTATCACCTGCTCCAGAACTGATAAAAAAAAGCTGATTTGGCCCCAAAAGAACTTTTTGACACACTTCACTGTGTCTTGCTGATGACAGAAACTTCATCTTGTGATGACCTCACCTTGTTGCCAATCCTGTCTCGCACTCAGGTTTTGTTCACAACAGAATCATCATCATCTTTATTGGCATCCGTGGTTTGGCTGACACGTGCCTCTGTTGTGCCCCTGAGGGTCCAGTCGCCACAGAGGTACTGCACCTCAGCCAGAGGTGTGGTACTCCGATCTCGTGTAAGGAGGGGGCACTACCCTAGACTCACACACTAGCATCCAACACTACACCACTCCAGGCCAGGGGATCTGAGTGGACCCTATTGAGGGAGGGCCCCATCTCAGGCTGGAGGGGGAACTAGGTAGAGGGTGTGGGTGGAGAGAGTGTCAGTTGTGAGGATTTGTCATAGAAAAAAGGAGGAGGAGTTAGGTAGTCAGTTAGAGAGTTGGTGAGGAGGAATCAAGGAGAGCAGATGTGGAAGGAAGAAGCTCCTGAGAGAGGGAGAAGGGGTCGTAGGGGCCAGGGAAGTGAGGAATCCACCCGTGGCGCCCGAATCCACGCTGACCGTAGTTGGGTGGAAGGACCAGGTTGCAGTGGGGGAACCGACCCCCAGACTAGTGGAGGAACTACAATGCTCAGCTAGCAAGCTGGAGGCTCTGGTAACAGTACGTCACACAGCCACACACATTTGCCAAAAAGGCAGCCACATAGGATCAAGGGGAACAGGAGGACGTCGCCCGACGGGATAAGAGGCTGCTGGCTTTGGACACTGTGTGTGAGGCACAAGGCAGGAGGGTGAAGCCAGAGACAACCAGGGATGGAACATAAGAAAGAGCATCTTGGGAAAGTGAACCCCAAATTACCTGAGAGCTGGTTGGACCACAGACCCGGAGGACACAGCCCCCCGGCTAGGGATTGCATCTAAGAACTGTGAGTAAAGTGTGGAAACTGCACCCTGCTGTGTCCTCAAAATTAGTTACTGCGTCACCTGCCCTGCACTACAACATTCACCATCATTGACTTTAACTCTTTAACTGCCCTGGGGCCTGTATCTAACGATGGAAAACTGTAACATCTCTGCTGCGTTGCCAACTGCCCCAGTGGACCTGAACCGCAGCGTCGGCCATCTCCTTATTGCCGAACACCACGGGCGGCGTCACAAACACCCCCCCTATAAACTTTATTTTCCCCTTTAATTGACTTTTATTGGATGCCCAGGGCCATGGACCGGGTCACTGCTGCCATGACAACCCCCTTAAGAACCGTCGGACCCGGCCTGAGTACCCCATGGCCCTAGCAGGCGCTCCACCTCCATATGTGGAATGGCTTCGCTTTCCAACTTGATTCCCACCAAGTGCTACCTCTGCCTTTTTCCAAACCACCATGGCTTGGCATTAGAATCATGTTTTTCATCTACTCCGGCACCGTGTCATCCAAGAATAAATGCTGACTGTTCATCTCTTAAAAAAAAAATCAACTGGAATAAGTTATTCTGGTGTAGTATTTTTCTCAGCCCATGAGTTAAGGCAATATGGGGCAAAACATAAATAGGTGTCATTGACAAATTGAAAATACCGTTATGTGTAATATTAAGTGCTATGGTGGTGGAGGTGTTAAGTGAAATAGCCACAGAAATGTCCATAATAGGACTTGTATGTGATTATTTTTAAAAAAAAATGAAAACAATTGGGAGGGATTTTTTTAACTTATTTATTTTAAAAATAAATTATTTTTTTATTAGGAGTGGAATTATTATTATTTTTTTGTTCATAATTATTCCTTTTTCATCTAGAAATTGGGTATATAATCTTCAATTCTTTACTTTCCCTATTTTTATAAAACATTTATAGAGCATGGTGGAATCGAAATAATACTTGTAATTGGGTTCAAACTGAATCACGATGTGCGGCCTCTAAAAATCTTAAAGCTCTATTTAGTTATTCTTTGATTGCTCCAACTAAAAAGATAGATGCTCTTCCTCTGACGGTGTCATCCATCTCCAGCTAGAAAGCATTCCATAAAAAAGATTCTAACGCCTCAGCCCTTGTTGCGTCCATAAGTCCATTGGAAACTTTAAAACTCTTAATACCAGATCTTAATATTAAAGATTGGACAAAACGAGGCGTTGTACTAGTGAATGACTTGCATGAAGGTCCCTTCTCCTCTCTTTGGTTCTTTACATAATCATTTTAAAATTCGCAATAAAGAGTTCTATAAATATCCCCAAATTCAGCACGCATTACAATATTTTTTCTATATCAGAGGGAACCGTTATCTCAGGATTAATATTGACTCTTTCAAATGCTTCATCCAATAAAGTGGGCCTAAAACCCATATACAATTTAATAGACATGAAAAATGTTTTTATAAAGTCGACTCCCTTTTTATTGTGGGAAAAAGAATTGAATAAGGCATTCTCGAGCAGTGAATGGACAAGCTCACTAATTTTTGCAGCTCACACTTTCAAATGTGCCTCTTATCTTGAGTCCTGTATGAAAACAGTTGTAAGATGGTGTTACTCCCCAATGAGGCTTCACTCTCTGATCCCCACTTCTACTCAACTCTGCTGGCCTAACTGTGGCCAAAAAGGTTCTTTAATCCACACATTTTCGAGCTGTCCAGTAATCACTTCCACAAGACATTAAAAGTTCCCAGGAATTCCTGCCATCGAAGAGAAAATACAATCAATAAATAAAACTTGCACTTTTGAAAAAATTATAGTACAGAAAAATAATAAATTACAAGTTTTCAATGTTAATTGGAAGAGTTAGTTGAATCATCCAGATAATATTGTTCTAATTTAATAGTAGTCATTAATGATTGTAATCCTTGAAATCTGTTGAATACAGCCCTGTATGTTAAGTTGTATTTTATTTTCTATAGGTTGAATCCCTATGCAGACTTCAATGTTTGTCAGTCTAAAGTATTGTATACACTGTTGTTATTTTCTTAAAACCAAATGAAGAGATATTGTTGAAAACAAAATGTGTATGTTGCTCTATTGTGTATTTGGATTTTGATACTCACCAGTGGGTGGGACATGTAATTTCCTTGAATCATAGCTCCTTTAAAAGTTGTTTTATATACTTTTTTGTATGATAGCCTGTGGAAAAAATCAGCTTATTAATAAATTTGTTGCTGTCTTTTAACACATGTTCTTGGGTTTTCTACACCTTCTCATCCTTGTTTTCATCTTGGTAATGCCCACCACAAAGTTTTTTTGTTCCAAATTTTTTGCATGGCAATGGACGCAAATCTGTCTTTAGAGTAAAAGAGGGGTACTGTATACTCTGGTTTGTTTCACATGTGTATCTTTACTCCTTGTTTCCATACTTGTTCCTTCATGGTTTTGTTGCTTTCAGTTTGACATCTACAATGTCCACATTCCAATAAAAACAAGAAAAAACATTGCATGAACAGTTGTGTCCAAACCTTTGACTGGTAATGCTTAAATAAATAAATAAATAAATAAATAAAGATCTATACATGTTGGTCCCAAAAAAATGGTAGTGAGTAGCTTGGCACTGAGATTCCATAGAAGGTAGAAATACTAAATGTGTTCTTTAGTCCACTATATGCTAACAAAAAAGAGAGTGCTTCCTGGTAAATGATCGAAACGTCATATTGGTACACACTGAACTGCAATAAAAATAATTTCTGCTATTAAACATATAAGGAGTTCAGTGACACTTTCTGATTTGAGTATCCTACTGCTTAGGGTAGATTGAACAGTTCCCGACTGGGGAGTAACATTGAGCTGCTAGGAAAGGTGGGAGCTGTCATTGACTTTTAGCAAATAGTCAGATTTGCATGACATGCATGCACCTTTCACATGGTATGGAAATGTTTTATTGTTTTGTACATTGGAAATTACATATAAAATATATTGGCTTTAGAAATGAGCGGATATTTTGAAAATTTTATTTGCCGACTCCCAACTAAATTTGCAAGAATAGAAACAGCTGTGGTATAATCCCCAGAAAAATTCAAATATATTTATACAGGATTAAAATATAACTTTTACTGGATATATTAAAAATATTGCAAAACAACAGATATTTCACTAAAACAGACAAACAAACGAAACGTTGATGGCGCAATAGAAAAAGTGCCTAATTAACACCTCTAAATATTCACTTGCTAACCACCACAATACAACAAATATTGCTGAGACTATTCAAATTCCACAAAGAACCACAACTCAGTCAATACAGTGTATATAGTGGCACTAATATATATTCCCAAGGTTATAAATACTCTGCAGAGTTATCAGCCCCAGGGACATAAAACAAAAACCCTGTTATGGGAACTTAGATTTGGGATAGTGCCATGGATACGTAATTCTAGCGTCTATCAGCAGCCAGCCCGCAGACTGATTTCACTGCATGACATGAAAACCGTATCACGGCTGGTATAGTAATATAGAACGGTCTCATGTGAACAGCTCCGGGTGAGACCGTTCTATATTACTATACCAGCCATGATAATGGATACGGTTTTCATGTCATGCAGTGAAATCAGTCTGCGGGCTGGCTGCTGATAGACGCTAGAATTACGTATCCATGGCACTATCCCAAATCTAAGTTCCCATAACAGGGTTTTTGTTTTATGTCCCTGGGGCTGATAACTCTGCAGAGTATTTATAACCTTGGGAATATATATTAGTGCCGCCATATACACTGTATTGACTGAGTTGTGGTTCTTTGTGGAATTTGAATAGTCTCAGCAATATTTGTTGTATTGTGGTGGTTAGCAAGTGAATATTTAGAGGTGTTAATTAGGCACTTTTTCTATTGCGCCATCAACGCTTCGTTTGTTTGTCTGTTTTAGTGAAATATCTGTTGTTTTGCAATATTTTTAATATATCCAGTAAAAGTTATATTTCAATCCTGTATAAATATATTTAAATTTGCAAGTATCTCAACACTGGAAAGCTTGGAATTGCTTGGAAAATACACATTGGAAAAAGAGAGAAACATGGCCATAACAGATTACACTCTACAGAAAAGAAAGAGGCCCCTGTTGATCATAAGAGCTTACATTCTACAGGAGAGAGCGAAAGAGACAGAGAGAGAGAGAACCCGGATGACCATAACAGCTTACACTTTACAGGAGAGAGAGGACCCTGCTGATTCTAAGAGATTGCACTTTACAGGAGAGAGCGAAATAAAGAGAGGCTGACAATAGCAGTTTATACTCTATAGAAGAGAGAGAAGACTTCGCTGACCATAAGAACTTGCACACTACAAAAGAGAGAGCGAACCCTTCTCATCATAAGAGCTTAAACTTTACAATATTAAAAAAAGGAGCTCAGTAGGTGAAGTTGATTCTCTAAGCCCAAGGTCCAGGTCAGCACAAGGCCTACAAACGTGGTGCAGCAGATGGGTAAGGCACACAGGACACAGACAGTTAACTGGGTGACTGGAAGCTGGCTGCTAGGAGATGTCCTGAAGAATGCCGACAGCTTGCCGAGTTACTGAAATCTTCAGGCAAACAGTAGACTGAAGGACTGAAAGCCACAAGTAGACAGGAGATGTCACGGAGACCATATATTGGTGTCGGGAATAGAGCACAGACTCGGGACAGATGTTTAAAATACAGTTGTTATAGACTTACCCAATGACTCTGGACATGGACATTACTCTGCGTAACAAACTGTGCTCCCCCAGGAACTGCTGATCTGTCATGATACTGACAACCACTGTAGAAGGCATGACAATCCATAAGATGTCATAGCTGCAGGGCATTATGGGGAAGCCTGCGTGGTAATGCAAAATTATACTAGCATGCTCTTTGATGTTGGAGCAGTGTGGAAAAGGTGCACAGCATGTTTTTTTTATTTTGAAAACTGTGAATTGAATCTCAAAATGTTCAAATTCATGTAAAACCATGATTTTTAGTAAATTTTACATGAATTTAAATAATATGCTTAAGGTGTAATTATACTTTACCAAGTTTTTCTATATATTGTAGAAATTAAAATTAATTGCAGATCACTCAATATACTGTGCAATGTATTTATTTTCCTATACTAATATACAGCCACTAATTTCCATAGCTCTATATATACATGATCATCATCACTGCCCCTATTGGGATTCACAATCTAAATTCCCTATCAGTATGTCTTTGGAGTGTGGGCAGAAACCAGAGTACCCAGAGGAAACCCACGCCAACATGGGAGGAATATACAAACTCCTTCAGCAATATACTGTGCTATACAAATGTGCTTTGCTTAGCATGCAGAAGTTCTCAACTCCTTCATAAGTGCATAGAGTTTCTATTGAGACAAAAATTTGGTAATGCGTAGGTACACTTCATTGATTAAATGAGTAACCAAATGAATGAAAAATCTTCATGTGCTCTAAAAACATATTACTGCCATAACCCAAGTGACATGTTAATCCATTTTCTCAGGATTTGCCATTTCACCAGAAGAATTCTGAACATGTCATAGACGGCAGCTCTATTTATTTAGTACATACTTCTTATCTAAATTCCTGACATTGACATTTCTATCTTTTTATAATATGAAGTGGAACATTTTTTTAAAGAAAATGTTAAAGTGTGTTAGTATCTGTATTTTACAAAGATTAATCTGTCTAACAAAAAATAGTGTCCATAATCTAGGACAAGATGACAGGAAACATAGCAATGTAAAGTTTGTGAAGACCTATAATATTCTTCTCGTGCCTCTCTTTTTCTTATCTGGTGATGAAATAGAAGAACAGTGGTCCAGATTTTGTGGCAATTAAAAAATGACATCTATAGAAAAAATAAATAAACATGGGATGTTGTATTTCAGCAGCTAATGGTCTGAAAAGTAGCAAAGGAAGCAACAATTAAGACACAGGGAAAACAATAATGACACCAGAAACAGTTGCCTTTGAAAGTGTGTGCAAGTTGAAAAGTTACATCCTGTTAATTAAATTGTTTTACTAGTCTCTTGAGGGTGATAAAGCGTTCATGTTTCCTTTATGAAATGAATCTGTTTGATCTTTTTTTTCAATAGTTGTAGAAAAAAATTAGGTTACCAGGTTCTAAAGTTCTAAAATGCGCACAAAAATTTCATGCTATAAATCTATCCAATTCATATACAACCCCAATTTAAAAAAAAGTTAGGATCCGGTGTAGAATGTAAAAAAAATAATGAGAGCCATGATTTGTAAATCTCTAATTACTATATTTTATTCACTACAGGACATAGGACTCAGAAGTTGAAAGTTAGACACGTCCATTTCATTTGAAAAAATTAACTCATTTAGAAATTGATGGTGTTAGCACATCTACGAAACGTAGGGACAGTGACATATGTGGCATCTTCGCTTCTTTTTTAACAGTTTGTAATCATCTAGGAAGAGAAGAGACAAAATGCTGGTGTTTTGGGAGAGGAATGTTGTCCTATTCTTGGATGATATAGTATTCCAGCTGCTCAACAGTCCATGTGGCAACTGTTTTCCATTGGTGAAAGGTTTGGGCGGCAGGAGGGCAAATTTTAAACCCAAATCATCTTCTGCAAAACCGTGGTGTTGTGATGGATGCAGTAAATGGCTTAGTATTGTATTGCATCAAATTAGGGTTGTACAGCGGCATGTAAAAGTTTGGGTACCCCTGGTAAAAAAAAAAAATCACTCTTATTGTGAACAGTTAAACAAGTAGAAGATGAAATGATCTCGAAAAGGACTAAAGTTAAAGATGGCATATTTCCTTTACTTTAGGCAAAAAATGTCATTTTTTACATTTTAAAAATTACAAAAAGGAAAATGAGCTGATGCAAGAGTTTAGTCACCTTTGGAGATTTGTGTGCTCAGATAACTTTGACCAAAGTTTCCTATCTTAACTAGCCTGTTAGAGTTATGGCTTATTCACTATTATTGTTAGGAGCAACCAGGTGATACAAATTTCCCAGCTTTATTAAAAAAAAGTCAAGGTCTTCTCTAATCTTGTGCCTAAAAACAGGAGCCATAGGTTCTTCAAAGTAGCTGCCTTGTACTCTGAAAATGAAAAGGGTGGAGGCCCACAAAGCTGGAGAAGGTTTTACAAATGCCCCCACAGTCCCCTTAATCTGAACATAATTGAAAATTTGCGATTAGACCTCAAAATAGCAGTGGAATTACAAGCTTTCCAGTACTTAGATTGCACAAATTTGCTTGATGTGAATTAAATTTAAGGGGAATATTAGGCAATACTGGGGAATTCAAATTTTAAAAGATCCGCTTATCTGTAGTATGTATGTAAAAATATAGTAGATTGGAAATGTTGATCAAAGTGGTTTAATTCTACAAAACACCAACTATTTGAAGAAAAATTAATGTCTGGTAAATTGCTGTTGTAATATATTAAGTAACCTTTTTACAGATTCAGGTACTCAAGTGTGGCACTTCAGTACAAGGCAATATTATCACACCCTTAAATTATGTTTTCCTTGGGTGTGATTTAGACATAAAATCATAGCAATAACACTAATTGGTGTCATAAATCTTTACTTAAAACTAAATACTAATATTAATTGTATGACTATGTACAGTTGTGCTCAAAAGTTTACATACCCCGGCAGAATTTTTGCTTTTTTGGCCTTTTTTCAGAGATTATTATTATTATTATTATTTATTGTTATAGCGCCATTTATTCCATGGCGCTTTACATGTAAGGAGGGGTATATATAATAAACACAAGTACAATAATCTTAAACAATACAAGTCATAACTGGTACAGGAGGAGAGAGGACCCTGCCCGCAAAGGCTCACAATCTACAAGGAATGGGTGAGGATACAGTAGGTGAGAATAGAGCTGGTCATGCAGCGGTTTGGTCGATCGGTGGTTACTGCAGGTTGTAGGCTTGTCGGAAGAGGTGGGTCTTCAGGCTCTTTTTGAAGGTTTCGATGGTAGGCGAAAGTCTGACGTGTTGTGGTAAAGGGTTCCAGAGTAGGGATGATACGCGAGAGAAATCTTGTATACAATTGTGGGAAGAGGAGATAAGAGGGGAGTAGAGAAGGAGATCTTGTGAGGATCGGAGGTTGCGTTTAGGTAAGTCCCGGGAGACGAGGTCACAGACAGATGTATGGAGGAGACAGGTTGTGGATGGCTTTGTACGTCATGGTTAGGGTTTTGTACTGGAGTCTCTGGGCAATGGGGAGCCAGTGAAGGGATTGAAAGAGGGGAGAGGCCGGGGAATAGTGGGGGACAGGTGGATTAGTCGGGCAGCAGAGTTTAGAATAGATTTTAGGGGTGCAAGAGTGTTAGAGGGGAGGCCACAGAGCAGGAGGTTGCAGTAGTCAAGGCGAGAGATTATGAGGGCATGGGCTAGGGTTTTTGCAGATTCTTGGTTGAGGAATGTACGGATTCGTGAAATATTTTTGAGTTGAAGTCGGCAGGAAGTGGAAAGGGCTTGGATATATGGTTTGAAGGAGAGATCAGCGTCAAGGATTACCCCGAGGCAGCGAGCTTGTGCGACTGGGGAGAGTGGGCAGCCATTTACTGTAATGAATAGGTTCATTGGGGGTCACGTGAGATGGGGGAAAGATGGTGAATTCTGTTTTGTCCATGTTAAGTTTCAGAAATCTAGCAGAGAAGAAGGATGAAATAGTGGCTAGACATTGAGGGATTCTGGTTAGTAGGGAGGTGATATCTGGTCCAGAGATGTAGATCTGTGTGTCATCAGCATAGAGGTGAAACTGAAAGCCATGAGATTCTATGAGCCGTACCAGGCCAAAAGTGCAAATGGAGAAGAGCAGGGGCCCTAGAACTGAACCTTGCAGAACTCCGACAGATAGGGGGCGAGGTGAGGAGGTGGTGTGTGAGTGGGAGACGCTGAATGTCCGGTCTGTTAGGTATGATGAGATCCAGGATAGGGCCAAGTCTGTGATGCCAAGGGATGAGAGGGTCTGTCATAATAGGGAATTGTCCACTGTGTCAAAGGCAGCCGACAGGTTGAAGAGGAGGAGGACAGAGTAGTGTCGCTTGCTCTTGGCAGTTAAGAGGTCATTGGTGAGCTTAGTTAGGGCAGTTTTAGTGGAATGGTGTGACCGGAAGCCAGATTGTAATTGGTCAAAGAGAGAGCAAGAAGAGAGATGGGAAGACAGTTCAAGGTAGACGTGTTGTTCCAGTAGTTTGGAGGCATAGGGGAGAAGTGATATAGGGTAATAGCTAGATACAGAGGATAGGTCAAGAGAAGGCTTTTTGAGGATAGGTGTGATGGAGGCATGTTTAAAGCTTGAGAGGAAAACCCCAGTTGTTGGTGATAGGTTGAAGAAATGGGTTAGGGTTGGGATGAAGACTGTGGTGAGGTTTGGGATGAAGTAAGATGGGAGCGGGTCAAGTGCACAGGTGGTGAGAAGCGATCTTGAGAGTAGAGTGGAGAGTTGAACTTCTGTAATGGTGGAGAAGTTGGTTTTGGAGGTGGAGGGCTGGAAAGTCGGGAGGAAGGGCTCTGGGGGTTGTTGACCAAAACTGTCTCTAATGTTATCAATCTTCTGCTTGAAAAATGAGGCAAAGTCTTCAGCTGAGATAAGTGGGGAGGGAGGTGGTGCTGGGGGACCGAGGAGAGAATTGAAGGTGTTGAATAACTGTTTAGGGTTGTGAGACAGGGAGGATATGAGAGATGAGAAGTAGGTTTGTTTAGCTGTGGTGAGTGTGGTCTTGAAGGTAGTGAGGGACTGTTTGAATGCAATGAAGTGTTTGTTGGAGTGGGATATTTTCCATCTGCGCTCAGCAGCCCTGGAAGCTCGCCTCAGTTCTTTGGTCAGGCTGGTGTGCCAGGGCTGTCTGTTGATATTGCAAGCTTTGGTATGTGTAAGTGGGGCAGCAGATTCCAAAGCTACAGCTATTGTGGTGTTATATAGAGCGACAGTGTCATCCGCATTGTGTAAGGAACTTATATCTGTGAGAGGGCGGAGGGATTCAGAGAATGAATGTAGGTCAAGATGTTTAAGATTTCTGCAAGGGTGTGAAAGTTTGTGGGGTGGGTATTGTAGACATGGAGTGGAGAGGTAAGAGAATGTGAAAAGTTTGTGGTCAGCGAGAGGAAGAGTTGAGTTAGAGAGGTTAGATAGGGAGCAGAGGCGGGTGAATATGAGGTCCAGTGTGTGACCATCTTTGTGGGTGGCTGTAGAAGACCATTGAGTGAGGCCAAAGGAGGAAGTGAGAGATAGAAGTTTAGTGGCAGCTAAACTTGAATCTATGAATGATAACACCAAAAACTTTTTCTCCACTCACAGTTAGTGATTGCGTTAAGTCACTTATTGTCAAACTACTGTGTTTTCTCTTTTTAAAATCATAATAACAACACAAAACATCCAAATTACCCTGATGAAAAGTTTACATACCCTGGTGATTTTGGCCTGATAACATGCCCAGAAGTTGACACAAATGGGTTTGAATTGCTACTAAAATTAACATCCTCACCTGTGACCTGTTTGCTTGTAATCAGTGTGCATAAAAGCTGAGTGAATTTTTGGAATCCAGACAGACTCTTGCATCTTTCATCCAGCCACTGACATTTCTGGATTGTGAGTCATGGGGAAAGCAAAAGAATTGTCAACAGATCTGGAGAAAAGGTTGTTGAACTGTATAAAACAGGAAAGGGATACACAAAGATATGCAAGAAATTGATAATGCCAGTCGGCAGTATTCAAACTGTGATTAACTAATGTAAAATCAGGGGCTCAGGGGCTAATGTAAAATCAGGGGCTCTCAAAACTTTTGGAACAAGGTAATTTGGAGTAATGAGACCAAAATTGAAATTTTTGGCCACAACCATAAACGTTTCATTTGGAGATAGGTCAACATGACCTATGATGAAAGGAACACCATTTCTACCGTAAAGCACAAAGGTGGATCTCTGATGTTTTGTGGATGTTTGAGCTACAAAAGGCACAGGAAACTTGGTCAAGGTTGAAGGAAAAATGAAAAAATGAATGCAGCACATTTTCAGCAAATACTGGAAGCAAATTTGCATTCATAAGCCCAGAAGCTGCGCTTGGGACGTACTTAGACATTCCAACATGACAACGATCCAAAACACAAGGCCAAGTCGATCTGTCATTGGCTACAGCAGAACAAAGTGAAGGTTCTAGAGTGGCCATCTCAGTCTCCTGACCTCAATATCTTTGTGCCACTCTCTGGAGAAATCTCAAGCGCACAGTTTATGCTAGATAGCACAGGAATTTACAGTAATTGGAGACTTTATGCCAAGAAGAGTGGGCAGCTTTACCATTTGAGAAAATAAAGAACTACCACAAAAGACTTCAAGCTGCCACTGATGTTATGGAGGCAATACACGGTATTAAGAAATGGGGTAAGTAAACTTTTGATCAGGGTCATTTATATGTTTCGGGTTGTCATTATGATTTAAAAAGAGAAAAGACAGTAGATTGGCAATAAATGGCTTCACCCAACCACTAACCATGAGTGGAGAAAAAGTTTTGGTGTTATTATTCATATCTGTTGGCCATTGAAATGCAGCCTTTCCAGTTTATGGATGCAGACAGTTTCCGAAAGCTGATGGCCGTCGCAGTCCCCCCAATACCACTTGTCCAGTCACCATTACTTCTCTAAGAAAGATTTGCCTGCACTACAGCAACAAGTCACAGACAACATCACCCATTCCCTGAAAAATTCTATGTCTGCCAGGGTGCATTTCAACAATAACACCTGGATGAGCAAGCATGGACAGGGGAATTACAATTAGATGACTGAGCACTGGGTGACTTTGGTGGCTGTAGGGGCAGTCGGGAAAGGGGCTGCTCCACAAGTCTTGCAATCCCCAAGGCTTGCAGGTTGCTTGAGGATGGAGAAATAAACCACTACGCACCATAAGATGGATAACTAAACTATTAGACAACAGGGATTGGAGAACTAAACTACTAAACAGCTAGGTGATGGACATGCAATAGTTAGGAGATGAAGATGATAATGATTCCCTCTCTGTTGTCTGCGGTTGTCAGGAGGGGATGGAGGAAGAAAGGAAGAAAGCTTGAGTGTTATACCACCAACAACACACTGAGGAGTTGGACCTCATAAAAGAGACTGATAGCCGTATAGTTATGATTCCAAATAGTGCTGACTACTGAGTTGCCAGTGTGTTTTTTTACAATACAATTGTACATTTTGCCAGTTGCTTTCCCCCCCTGGAAAGGGACACGCCTATGCTTCAGTATCAAAACATGCTGGAAGACAATCTTGACAGTGGTTTTCCCCAACACAGCAATGAGGGACACAGTTGTAATCGCAGTGATAGCCTTCCAATCAGAGAAACATTCAGTTGTCAATGCAAAAACATTGGCAGTCTTGCAGCGCTGTAGTCCTGTGTTACAACCCCACCAAGGAAAGCATCTGCAAAAAGTTTGTATGTTCTACCCGTAATTGCAAGGGTTTACTCCCAGTAATTATTTTTCTACCCATACTCCAAAGACATACAGATAGTAAATATAGACTGTGAGTCCCAATGATGACAGTGCCAGTAATGTCTGTAAATGTCTGTAAAGCGAATGTTGAATTATTGGCGCTATATAAGTGATAACTGATGCTCAGCCACACTCCGGTGGCTCCCTTATCAGTTTCATAGATTACTATTGTCAGAAAAATGTAAGGATAGTAACACCGGTAGTTGACTCAAAGACAGTAGAGGACTGCCGGTATTGGAGTCCTACTGTCTCGAAATACAACAACACAACAGGGAGTCATTCAGCGGACGGCACAACAAACATAGAACAGGATGGCATAGGGGAAAGGAAGGCTCTTCCGATAGAGAAAAAAGGATGGACACCTCCTGCTCAAACTTGAGCCTGTCCCTGAACTCCCCTAACACTGTAAGTAGGTCCTTCCACCCCACTGCCGTAAGGAACCTCGTCCCTCGCTGTCACCTAGCACTGCCCTGGCTAGTGCACTGCTTGACAAGGGTGCTAGCCTCACCACACAGGGGACAGTGACACACGAGACAGACAGCTCCACACCGCAGATGACACAGAAACAGGACTCCAAACTCCAGAAGTAGCTGACACCAGAAAGCTGCAAATGCAAGGCTGGTGTCCATAGAATAACTCCATCACAAGCAGTCAGCTGATGCACTAGGTGACCATTTATAGGATGGTGGGAGTGGTCAACACCCACATCAGCTGACCTAGCCAATCTGCAGTCACAGCAGGCTTTCAACAAGGGAAACTAACATTATGCCCCCGCTGATCCTGAAAGGAAATAAGCTACATTTAAAACATAATGGAACCAGAGCTGCCACGAATCCAAAATTGGATTGTGACAGTACCCCCCTCTCAATGAGGGGCCTCTGGATCCTCTACACCGGACCTCACCAGAAACGATGTATGGTGAGGACGCCTCGATCCACAAAGATTCACCTATGCAGTCACCTGATCCTCAGGTTTACGGCAAACGCAGCCCAATGGAGATGGCAAAAATGTTGGCTCCGGAGGCACAACAAATCTCCAGAGCGCCGACCTGTGGAATATTTTGTGTATGTGCATTACTGGGGGTAACTCCAGCTGGAAAGTCCCCCCGGTTAAGAATGGCCAACACCTGATACGGCCCGATCACCCTAGAACTCCGGGTCCCATTTGCGCATTTCCACCTGATCTTTTTGGTGGACCCCCACATATACTCATTCATACAGAGGTCGGGACCTGAACATTTATTTCCATGCATTTTGCCAAAGAATGGTGAACTCTTTGAGGAACCAACAACAGAGGTGTCCCCCTGTGTCATCAAACTCATACCCTCACTACATACAAAGGGAACCACCACCTTCCCCTGATCCCTCCTCCTAAGAGGACACCAAGACTCCGGGTTTACTTGTGGTGAGAGTTGAGTCTTGCCCCTACTCCATTGGCAGCACCTCACCTGCCCCCACTAGAAAAGAAGGGGTAGGTTGGAGAAGGATGGCAGAGATAGTAGCTCCCAGGCAGCAGTCCTTACACCACTGGTCCCAGCTGACTTCTTCCCTGTACCCCCAATTTATGACCGGGTTTTGTATCTTCAACCAAAGAAGGCCTAAGATGATGGGAGTTAGCATACCCTCCAAGACGTAACACGACAGGGACTCTTCATAAAGGGTCCCTATAAATGGGTTCATATTATCTATGACTTGGGTCACCCTCCCCTGGCTGAGTAGAATAGGGTCAACTGCCTGAATGCTAAGGGGTCTTGCTAACGTCCTACCCATCAGACCATGGGTCTGGACAAAGTGAGAATCCACCAAATTGACTCCCACTTCACTATCAACAAGCAGCAGTATAGTCTCAGTAACCCCACCAACCACCACTTCAGCAGGAATGGTACACTTGTAAGAAGAGGGACCTTGCAGCTGAGAGCTGTTCTGTGACAGTTCTGGAACTGTCGGGGCTGTCTCCTCTGTTGTCCAGGGGAAAGCTTAAGGGACTGGACCAATCTTTGCAGGTGGAAGCAGGGTGTGTGGCTAAGGGTACACAGCCTCAGCGCACACGGAAACAGGCAGATTGGCGAGATCAGGTAGCACACAGCCGGGAGAAGTAAGTGCTCCAGACTGTGGGTTTCAGTATAGCGAATTCCAGCGCCCGAGCATTGCCATCACCGCTGACAGAGATTGTGAGGAGAGGCATGCAGTGTGTTAATTGGCCACCATGAAGTGAGGTGCCAAATGGTCCGGGCCCGTGAATACTATGCACGTGCTGCCTAAGAGAGATCGGGTGTAAGACCGCTATTGGCTCCTAGATTCCCCAGTGTATATTTTCCAGACTACAGTGAGCCCAGACAGTGCAGTGGCCCATGCTTCCCCGGCCACATCAGTATATGGACTAGGGGTCAGCAGAAGGTACTGGAGACCAAATGTTGCCACCAGAAGACGAATCCTCGTTGCCTTCAGGACCTCATTGGACAAGCGGCACCCCAGCTGTTGTGAGTGCCATCCCTCTATCTCTATGATCCACCACATCCTAAGAAATGACTGATAGGATAAGTTGACCCAAAAAGAACTGTTAATACCTTTTCTACTGTTCTTTAACGCTGCATACTATTTATGTTTTGAACTTTCTACACCCTGTTAACCGTTTATCTCTCTGCGAGGAGTATTCCAGTGTTAATTAAAATTGTTAGCTCTTGCCCTGCCTCCTAACCATGACTGCATCCCACAACCTGCTCACACTTGGGGAAGTCAGCAGGTTGCAGTCTATGGTCATAGAGGGGACAGATTAAGCGGTCGTGGGTGCACCAGGCACAGGGAAACCAGACCAAGTGGTATAGGTGCCCCAAGTGCTAGTATACCACTGGGGGCAATGTTGAGCAATCTCCTGAAGTTTACATGGAGCAACACTCTGCTATGGGACTAGACTGAGCAGGTAGGGGGAAAGTTGAGGATGCACCCCATGAACCCGGCGATGGAGGCAGAGATTGCTATGATGACCCTGGATGGAGAGGCAAGGAGCTCCATCATGTTTTGGCCCCCCATGAGTAAAATACCTTCTCCAAGGTATTACAAATCCTTGAAGGAATGCATGGAGACCCCACAGACATTGGAGAGTTGCGCATGTAATTGTTTAACCATGTCCAAAGGGAGGGGAAATACATATAAGAAGAAACTCCGTGTGCACTGCTATATACCGGTGCAGAGACTAGGTACCCAAACCATAAAGTGCAGTATGAAAAAAGTCTCGCACTCAACTTCAGTATATTTTGTAGATTTATTATGAGAAGTAGCACTGGAAATGTTTCAGCCCCACAATGGGCTTTCATCAGTCACGTGCTTGTGCCAATTAGTTTGTGGCAAAGAGTCCTTATATTTAGGATGCAGACCTGAATGAGGTGCAGAAGATGACCCCTTAAGGGAGAATGATAGTGGTAAATGAGAGGAGGATGCAATTGCTCGTAGGATGTAACTTAGAATAGTGTGTGGATGGGTGAAGGTTGTCACCTAGTCCGGCCAAATAAGAGACCCAGGCTGTTGTGAAGCTGCTGGGGTGCTTGGATAGATCCCTCAGACACGGAGTCCACCGCTCGTCATGTACTTATGTTGGCTAACAGATGTAAATCATTCTGCTGCGGCACTGAAAACTAAATCTCCGAGTACTTACAAATACTCGGAGGACACCCGAGCGTGCTTGGGAAATCTCAAGTACCGAGTATACTTGCTCATCACTAGTGTTGATGATTGACTACCTGATTGTAGGCCCAGCCCACCTTGGATATGAACACTGTCTGGTAATGACCGATCGCTTTACCAAATTCACGGTGGTGACTGCAACCCAGGATCAATCTGCTGAATCGGTGGTGCAGGCCATTTGTAGAGACTTCATCCTAGTGTATGGTTGTCTGAAGAGGATTCACTCTGACAAGGCACCTACTTTCAAGGATGGGTTATGGAAAAGCTACATTACCTGTATCAGAGTGAGAAATTCAGGACAACGCCCTACCATCCATAATGAAATGGAGCCTGCGGGCGTTTTAATCTGACGCTGATTCAGATGCTGAGAACCCTGGAAGAAGACCGGAAAGTCCTCTGGCCCGAGTTTGTGGCTGTATTAGTCTATGTGTACAATTGGGTGCACAGTACAACTGGATATACACCATACACCCGGCTGTTTGGCTTAAAAGGGCGAGAAATCGCTGAGCTAGAATTGGATCCTGAAGAGGACTACCCATGGATGGGGGTGTCCACCTGGGTCTGCGAACATCATCACCGTTTGCAGACTCTACATCGACTTGTGCAGACCAAGTTCAGGGAACTTGAACATCATGAAGTGACTCCCCTGGGAGGGACATCCGTAGACCATGTGTTGGTCCGAGACAAGCATCCTCAAAGCAAGTTGAGTGTCCATGGGAAATGACCCCATATCAGGTGAAACGCAGGATCGGATCTGAAGCTCCCATCTATGAAGTTCAACCTGAGGGGGAAGAAGGTGCTCCCACTCAAGTAGTTCATTGGAACATGTTACGTCTTGGCCTGTCATGAGATCCAGATCAAACAGAGAGAGCACCAGTTTTTGCTGACCAAGCCAGAGAAGAAAGCCCATGCATAAATAAGTGCACACCTGCTACAAAGTCATGGAAAAATATATATATGTAATTTTTATTAATGTGAACATCAAACAGCACAAAATCTAAAACCAATTAAAAACAACAACAACCACCATACACCCCTACCCACATGAAGATATACAATACAAAAGCCCTCTATATACAGTATATATATATATATATATATATATATATATATATATATACATGAAACTGCAGTAAACAGGAAGATAATCCGTTAGTTAGCAGTCAACAATTCCATCCCCAAAAAATAACAAGGTAAATATACCATATTATGCCGATGACCAGGTCCCTGGTCCTGTCTCAGCGAGCTAGATAAGGGCGTCCCCAAACTTGCTCAGAAATGATCACAATACATGTGAATAAGGGGAAATGTGTAAAAAGATAAAAGTCCCTGCTGGAGTCAGAGATAAATATATGACTGTACCCTAAAATAGCCACACCTATGGAGCCTGAGATAGTACAAATAAACAGCCCCTAAGGAATAAGTGGACAAAATGCATGATGTGCACACCAGCATGTCCTAGATAAAAGAGCACATGAGGCACAACCGCCCACCATGAAAAAAACCTGCTGGTATGCAAGGTGAGGCCAAAAAGATTACCGCTCCAGATCAGGGCTGAGAGGGAGTGGGAGAAAAAAAAGGGGTGTGGGTGGATCCCACGCGTATCGCCGCTCCTGGGCGGCTTCGTCAGGGAAAGTAACTCTCTGTTAGGAGGTGTCCATGTTATATACTAGCATGCACAATGAAGAAGTACCTACCGGTGTCTACAACTGCTGCCAGTAAAACCGGAAATGGACGCGGGAGCTAGAGGTGTAGCCACAATGTCATGGTAACGGCTGAAAAACTTGCGCATGCGCAAAGAGAAGTGACTAAGCGCTCAAAACGAGCGCTGTGTGCGGCCGCACCGGATCTGAAAGAGGGTACGCAAACGCCCTCTGGCTGAATTATAGTTACCTGCACCGAGGGGGAAACGGAAGAACGTGAGAATACAAGGGAGATATCCCAAAGATATGTGAGGCTGGTGGACAACTGCCTACACATATCTTTGGGATATCTCCCTTGTATTCTCACGTTCTTTCGTTTTCCCCTCGGTGCAGGTAACTATAATTCAGCCAGAGGGCATTTGCGCAACCTCTTTCAGATCCGGTGCGGCCGCACACAGCGCTCATTTTGAGCACTTAATTACTTCTTCTCTTTGCGCATGCGCGAGTTTTTCAGCCGTTACCATGACATTGTGGCTACACCTCTAGCTCCCGCGTCCATTTCCGGTTTTACCGGCGGCAGTTGTAGACACCGTTTTTTTTCATGGTGGGCAGTTGTGCCTCATGTGCTCTTTTATCTAGGACAAGCTGGTGTGCACATCATGCATTTTGTCCACTTATTCCTTAGGGGCTGTTTATTTGTACTATCTCAGGCTCCATAGGTGTGGCTATTTTAGGGTACAGTCATATATTTATCTCTGACTCCAGCAGGGACTTTTATCTTATTACACATTTCCCCTTATTCACATGTATTGTGATCATTTCTGAGCAAGTTTGGGGACACCCTTATCTAGCTCGCTGAGACAGGACCAGGGATCTGGTCATCGGCATAATATGGTATATTTAACTTGTTATTTTTTGGGGACATATAATATGGAATTGTTGATTGCTAACTAACTTGGATTATCTTCCAGTTTACTGCAGTTTCATATATATATATATATATATATATATATATATATATATATATATATATATATATATATATATAGGGCTTTTGTATTGTATATCTTCATGTGGGTAAGGGTGTATGGTGGTTGTTGTTGTTTTTAATTGGTTTTAGATTTTGTGCTGTTTGGTGTTCACATTAATAAAGATTACATATATATATTTTTCCATGACTTTGTAGCAGGTGTGCACTTATTTATGCATGGGCTTTCTTCTCTGGCTTGGTATTGCACATTCCATGCATTTGGTAGCACCCTGCCCCAGTAATATTAGAACTATATATTGTTGTGAGATAGTAGTGCACCTGAAACTTTAACTACCAGTTGTTCCTGAAACGCTCCCCTCCATAGCTCTCAATTATGATGATGAAGAGTTCTCCGACCTGCTACCCATCAACTAAGAGGAGAAACAGGAGCTTGGAGCCCTTGAGCAGGCTGCACCATTGAACCTGGGTGCATCCCCATCCTCACCTGCTCATTCTGACTCCACTACTCAATCTGACTCCACTACCTCGCCTGTCCCCACTACTCAAACTCTATTGTCCTGGGGAAAACTTAAGGGACCGGACCAATCCTTGCAGGCGGAAGCAGGGGGTGTGGCTAAGAGTACATAGCCTCAGCGATCGTGGAAACCTGCTCTATGATTCACCACATCCTAAGAAACGACTGATAGGATAAGTTGACCCAAAAAGAACTGTTAATATCTTTTCGACTGTTCTTTAACCCTGCATACTTAAAATTGTTAACCCTTGCTCTTCCTCCTGTCCGTCACTGAATCCCGCAACATGCTTACACACTGAGGCGAAAAGATGAAGGAAATATACACACCATGGTCACCTCCCTCCACATGACCAGTGAGATATGGCTTTTGAGATGGTGAACATACTTTGGCGTGAGCTGGGAAGACATTGATGTAATGACCCGTACCACCACAGTAGAAACATTCCCCATCCCACGGCGAACTGCAGGCAACCCAGTTTGAGAAGAGACTCCTCCCACCTGCATAGGTTCATCTATCTGCACCAGTGTGTCCTCCTCCCTAGAAAGAACAACAGGGGGCAGATTTGGTGTATGTCTCTCGCTGAGGTGTCTATCCACCCGGATAGCAAGGGCCATGGCAGCTTCCACCAACCCAGGAGCAGCACACTGAACCAGAGTATCCTGAAGCCTAGCTGACACAAACCTTGACAAAAATGGCTCCTAAGAGAAGGGTCATTCAACTGAGTGTCAGTGGCCCATCTCCTAAACTCTAAGCAGTACTCCTCAGTCGGCCGACCCTCCTGCTTGAGCTTACAGATTCTAGACTCAGCCAGGGAGATGCCATCAGGATCCCCATACACAAGCACCAATGACGCAAAAAACCTTTCCACCTACCAGAAAGATGGTGAATTGCTTGGCAGGGAGAAGACCCAGGATTAGGGATCATCCTTGAGAAGGGAGACAATAATCCCTGCTGTTCCTCATTCCCTGAAGAACAAGAGCAATGCCTGAAATATACCTTAAAAGATTCTTTGAATCTCAAGCCGTGAGATGCTCGGGCGAGTAGCGAGTAGTGGCGAGCATGCTCGTTCATCACTAGTACTTAACCAATATTATTTGACTAACACTAAAATCTATCTATAAATAGACAAATTCACTATATTATCATATTATCAGGGTGGACACATGAGGGTCAGTGTGTGCTCTTGTCCGCTGGCCTGGCTGTCTTTAGAAAGATGACATTAACCAGGGCTCAACCAACTGAACGCTCGTACTCCTTCGCCGTGGGCAGAATACTACTCAGACAGCACAGGGTGAGAGTAACACATTGGGGTGATACCTTATTGGACAACCAACAATCAAAAACACATAGTACAACCCCAGATTGTAAGATTGTGCGAATAATAAAGTCTCACCCTTCTGCTGGCTCACTGGGAATTAGAATATTTGCAACTTTCAGGCTTCCAGGGCCAACTGCCCCAACCAGTGGCACCCCGCTTTTGGTGGACACCCAAAGAGGAAGCAGTGACAAGTTTAGGAAGATGACAGAGTAGATTGAGATATTTGGCCAGATGACCAGATTGTCCCAACCTGAGTTCTCCAAATATCTCCATGGATTTAGTAATGGGCACTGAATCAAATCTTTATTTCTCTGCTTGAAGCCATGGGACCTTTTTTGCTGTCCTCCAGGGTCTATCTATAGAAGGAGAGAGATCTCTTTTATACACACAGCTGTCTTTCACTCCATTATCAACAGGTTTAGTGGGAGGTGGGAGGAGGTCTTCTCTCATTGTTCGAGTCTTCAATTAACCTGCACATTTTGTCATTTAATGTTTGCAGAACCACAAGCTGTATAGACTGATACAATAGGTTATCAGTAGGCATTCACCAAATTAGCAAAACTGATTGCTCAATTAACCTTTCTCCCGCAAGGATAGCAGATCAATAAGCTGCAGGGACAAGTTAGTTAGTGAGCATTCTACAAATCAACAAACAATAATTCAGCCTGCAACAAGAGTCAATATTCAGGCTCATATGAACACTAGGTCATGCCCCTTGGGCCTGCTAAATAATATGTCTGGCATAATTAAGAATAAATGCAGTGTCGTCACAATGGTTAACAGTAGCAAGGTCAATATACTATATTATGACACTGTCAGAGCATAGCAATGCGACTAAATATAATATATATGCAACATTCTGTTGTATACACAGTTCTTAATGATTTTATTATCTAGCAGTCAAATGACTATTAATGCCTTTATGACTCAGCTTGACTAGCGTCACTCTCAGCACTAAGCCCGTCCCCGTCGTAGTCTCTGTAAGCTCAATTGATCATAAATACAGTCTCTGCTTACAGTCTTTTCTCTGGCGCAAGACATGTTTATCTACTGGCGGTGCTTATTGTTTTCTACTGGCACTATTTACAGACTTCTACTGGTGCTGCTTATGGTCTTCTACTAACTTGGGGCACAGATCTTCCTCACAACACAGGTCTTCTCCAGCATCTGACAGCTCTCAGACCCTTTTGTGGTGATGGTGTCTGATACCCCTCTTTAGCGCCACACAATCTGTCTGGTACAGGTTCTGGCACAAACTCCTTCCTTCTCCGCCTGGGCAGGCCTTTTATAATTTGTAACTATGACACAGGTGTCACCTGACCCAGCGTCGTCTTCAATCTCGTCCCCGGGAACATGTACTTCCACTCTTGGGGTACGTACTACTATAATTTGTTCTTTACTTTCACTTTCACCTTTGATCAGCAGATAGCGATGTTTGCTTCCAGTTACTCAGTTAGGCATCAACTGTACTTGTCTTCTCTGTTATCCACCTCCTTATACCAAAGTGGAGGATGGCTGCTGTGATGCATTATGGGGAGGCCCACAGGGTAATGCTCATGATCATATGATCCTTTTTCCCTGTCTTATGCTATCTGTAGCATGGAGTTGGCGATTTCATGTACTTTGTGCAATTTGATTGAGAATTGCCCAAATTTAAAAACTTCAATTAATTTTGAAAAAATAGTTCAGAATTCAATTTGTGCAGACTTAATTTGCTCACCTCTAACACCAAATAAAAAAAAATCTTCATCAGGCACAAGACATTAATAATACATTTACTAAGATTGTTTTATTAAATTGCTTAAGTGGCTTAATGCTTAATGCAGCGTTCACAGTATAAGCTTGCTGACACTGAACATGCTGGTTTGTCGAATTTCAGGTCCCCGTGTATGCAGCTGGCTCAAGAGATGAGCATTTTATGATATTATGCAGATATTAGCTGTATTACACAGTCAGCATCTGGATCAGTGATCAGATCTGGCCTCCAGTCACTGTTGTTATCCCTTTTAATGCCACTATAAATCTCTGGCCTTGAAATTTAAGGTGTTTGGTCCAGGTGAGGCACAAATCCATTTATTCATTTGTTCATGTTCCCACATCTAACCCCTGAGATACAATTACAGATGGCTAAATGGTTTGGCATAGTAGAGAGAGGCCTGCTCCTCATCAGGAAAAGCGTTCCTCCTTCCATGGATGGATCCAGCACCACTGTACTTTGTCAGTGCACACATAGTATAGTCTGAGTCTGATGAAATGTCCAGATGAGCCTTGTGACTGACGAAGTCCTGTCTTCTTGGCACTGAACAAACGACTTGTAGACATGTCATCAGAGACAGATACAAAGCAAGGGGAGTCACAGAACCTCAACTGAGAATTGCACTGCTAGATTACATTAATTAAAAAAATCTATTAAAAAGTCATAATGAGAGGCGTGCTAAATACAAATAAAGGAAAAGTTAGGAAAACGACAATCCCTTTAAACCTTTACAATAAATT
The DNA here is from genome assembly GCF_051348905.1 of Ranitomeya variabilis. Lineage (NCBI taxonomy): Eukaryota > Metazoa > Chordata > Amphibia > Anura > Dendrobatidae > Ranitomeya > Ranitomeya variabilis. The sequence goes on along the minus strand of NC_135237.1, from coordinate 346,527,006 downwards.
TCTACATACATGTGATCTGTTAATCAGCCAAACTAATTAAGTAATATTTAACATTTTCATAGGATTAAATATGACTTTAACATGACTGACAATGGTAGTGTGTTAGCACCTCGCTGGCTTCCCGGCTTGTCAGTTCACTCACCCGCACTGCAATTGGGCCCTCTCCCTCTCTTGCTCCACATGCTCCCAGCAGCATTTCCAGCCAGGCCTCTGGTCATGCTCTATGGGCACATGCGCGCGGGCTCCCACCATCTTAAAGGGCCAGCGCGTGCACTTGCTATTTCCTCCCCAGCCAATGGTGTTGAGGAATTATATATATATATTGCTTCCTCTCCACTGGAGAGGTGCCTGAGCCACCTCCCTGTTACAGTCTATGTTGTGTAAGGTTGCATATCAGTGCAGGTCCTGCCTGTTTTGCTCTAAGTAAAAATCCTGCCTGCTGTCCTGAAGCGATGGCCGGGGGACCACCACGGTGCAGGAAGACTACTGTACACAAGATGAGGTGCAAACAACAAAGGGTAGATTTATTGGGAGGCAAGGAATGAAGTAGGTGAGGAAGATGCAAACAGGGGTATGTAATGGCAAGAGACACTTTACAAGAGTTATAAACTTTATCTTGTCCGTAAAATAGCACGGTGCTCCAGCTATTACAGACTCAAAATATGTCTCACAAGCAAATTTAAACAATAAACAAATAACGATGCTACTCTACGTATAACCTCCCTGGCCCTTACTAAGCCGGCCACATGGCTCCCGTGTACTGACTACTGAAGCCTACACTAGGCCCTAACAGGTGCACCAAACAGGACAGACTCACGGTGATGTTGGGGACTCAGGTCCAGTCCCAGGGGGGGCCCCAGCAGTCTAATATGGTAATGCGCACAGCTTTCTGTCAGCTCTGTGAAACGTGGTATTCTCCTTGCTTCTGGGTCCTAGGGATGCTCCTGGAAACTGTAAGTCCCTTTCTAGTAACTTCGTGGCTTCACAAACTAGCACCGAACAGCCACCTTTGCTATACCCAGAAAAGTCTTGCAAATTTCACAAGTACACTCCGTCCCAGGCTGTGGGACCTTTCTTGTAGCAAAGAGCACACAGTTCTCTCTGTTGCAGCTTCAGCTCACACACACAGTTCAGGCTCAACTCCTCCCCTAATTCAAGGGCAGCTAATCTTCACAGTCTATAGCAGGGGGATGCAGAACATTCCATCACACCAGACAAGGGGGTGCTGTCTCTTAAAGTGGCAGCGTGTTACTGTCCATAAGAGTACCACCCTCTTATAGTCCTCCATGTACAAATCCTGTCTGCTGTACTCCAAGAGCAAATCCTGATTGCTTCACTCAGAAGCCAATTCTGCATGCTGCACTCAGAAGCAAATTCTGCTTGCTGCACTCAGAAGGAAATCCTATGTGCAGCACTCTGAAGCCAATTCTGCCTGCTGCACTCTGAAACAAATCCTGCTAGCTGCACTCAGATGCAAACTCTGTCTCTGATACAAGCTCTGCCTGCTGCTCCACCCAGTCTGTCCTTCGGGCCCTGGAGTGGTACCTGGCGTTCATCGGGAGCCAAGTCTAACCTCACCATCAGAGGCTCTAATGAATAGTCAGATGATTGCTTAGTAACGCTCCCGCCAGGCTCACCGCGGTCCGTGGTACAGTGGTTCCACAAGCCTCGTTCGTGACACAGTGTCACTCATCTACCATGGTATTTTTGTTATAGACTTTTTTTTATGTAAGAAATTTTTAAATATTTTGTCCAGTAATTACTGTCATATTGGACCTACATGAGAGTTACTTACAAATCAATCACTCTGTAGCTCTAAACACCTTATCACTGTAAATGAACACAGTGAATAAACCAGCATGAGAAACAGTTTCCTTAACATTGACATAAGCTCAAGCAGCATGAAACCTTTGACACTTATCATTGACATTGCTTCAGCCTGGTGACATGACATTTATCTGAACTTTCCTCCAAGATAAAACTAATATGTTAATAACAACGCTGAAAATAGGAAAATTATGGAAATTTGGTTAGGATAATTTGGTTAGGATAAATACATCCCTGTGTGTGCTGCGGCTATTCCCAATTAGGCTGAGTATTTTGAGTGCTCAAGAATGACACTGTACACCCACGGTGACAGAATAAAATTCCATCAATACTGATCGTTTATTTTACATACATGGTTTTATAATTGCATATAGAGAGGGGTGGTTATTTAATTGCAATATGGTCAAGCTCCACTGTTATTGGTTATCTAAATATATTTGGATTATTGTGATTGATGCATGTATAAATACTGATTAAGCAACTAAAGTGTAGCTGTCACCTTTTAAGCAATTAGGACAAAGTTGAGACGTCTACTCATCACTTAGCACATCTGGTGTTGTTCCGCTTTTTATCTCAGAAAGTCCCAATACATGTCTGGTCTGCCTCGGCCATTTTAAGCAATTGATTATAGTGTATATATTAGCTGCGAGTATGTATAATCTTTATTTTTATATAGCGCTAACATATATGAGTATATATGCAAGTGAGATCTATATGAAATATATATATATGTTTCCATCACAATCCCCCCTTAGATATCACTTGCGCTAATCTTAACTTCCTATCCCAAAGCACTGGAATTCTTTTATGCTGCTGGCAAGCTAACGTATGCCTAGTGCATTCACCCCCCTCCATAGAGAGTTTTCACGAATGGTCAGTCAGGAAATCTGTCCCTAATGGAGGTTCATGGCATTGTAATCATAGTCTCTTAGTCAATAGCATTCATAGTTAGCAGTGAGTATTCTTCATCAGGTAGGTCATATATCCAGTCAGGCAGGGCATCCACATCAAATCTGGGATCCAGTGTTCTCCTTACAAAATTTTTCACCAACACCCAGTCTCCTGGCTTCAAGGAGTGCGTACCAGATACTGAATCTGGATCTTGCAATGAAGAGAAAACTCGAGAATGGATATTAGCAAGTTTTTTGGTCAGTTCAATTACATAAGCAGACAAAGTATCATATTACATAGACAGCTGCGGAGGAAAGAATACCCCTAACCTGGAACTAGACCCAAACAAAATTTCACATGGTGACAGCTTTTCTGGGACTCTGGGAGTGGCGCACTTACATTAAATAATGCGATCGGAGGTGTCACATGCCATGGTTTGTTTGTCTCTTGGGCAACTTTCAACATCCTGTTATTAAGTATCCCATTTAGTCATTCTATCTTCCGGCTACTTTTGGGATGGTAGGGAGCAAATGCAGATCCTTGTGAAAGGTATCATGCAGATTTTGATCTGAAGAGTCCATATCCGCATACCCCCTTGGAAGTGTGAGTAGAGCAGCCGGGTTGAGGACCGTGCATCTGGAGATGGTGACATTGTCAGAGAAGAGCAGAGAACACTGGAGGCGGAGATGCCTGGGGGTGGAGAGATTCTTTGGCTGGGTTAGGTTGAGGATTGCTGAGATGTCTTGTGGAGTCAGGATCTCCAGTGGATGTCCAAGAATAATGTCAGCAGTCTTGTCCAGGAGGGTATGTGCTGCACATTCTGCCCTCATGCAGGAGGGGGCTCCCCTTGCAACTGGATCCAGGTGAGCTGAAAAGTAGCCTAGATGTCTCGGCTTTCCCCCGTAAATCTGTGTCAGTACTCAGGTGGCATGGTCTTCTTTTTCCATCAAGCATAGACGAAATGGCTTCTCCTAGTCAGGTAGGCCTAGTGCTGGCGCTGAGACTATGGAGTCTTTCATTTTCCTGAATGAGTTGAAGGCCGCATCCGAGAGAAGGAATGGGGTCAAATTGATGCAATAGTACAGAGGCTGCATTAAGACCGAGGCATCAGGGATCCAAGTTCTGCAATACGAAACTAGACCAAGGAAGGCTTGTAACATTTTTGGAGTTGTTGGGGGAGCCATCTTCTCCACAGTGGCCTTCCTGTCATCTGTCAGGTGTTTCGTCTGGTGTGCAATACAGTTTCCCAGGAACGTAACTCGCTTCTAACACCACTGGACTTTGTTTTTTGAGACCTTGCATTGCTGCTCCACGAGGTAGAGTAGGAGAGAGATGGAATGGGCTGTGCAAGTATTGATATCAGCTGCACAAAGAAGAAGATCATCCACGTATTGTAGAAGAATGACCTCTGCATATTGCGTAATCCAGCTGGCGAGGATGGAGGACATTGCTTTGGTGAACTATGAAGAGCTGTTCTGGGCCCCTTGGGCATCACTGTCCATGTGTATTGTGCCCTCCCTGGTGCGTGAAGGCAAACAGGTACTGGTTGTCTGGGTGAAGGGGAAAACTCAAGATAGAGTTGGCCAGATCGACCACTGTGAACACTGTTGCTGTGGCTGGCACATTTAAGAGCAGAGTTTGCGGATTCGGCACAATTGGGGTTTCAAATACCGTTGCCTTGTTCACCGCCCTCAGGTCATGCACCATTCTGAACTTGGCTAATTCTCCTTTTACAGTCTTTTTCTTGATGGGGAAAAGTGGGGTATTGCAAGGCGATATGCAAGTAATAATGATTCCTATTTCCAGGTAGACTTTCAGTTGGTCAGAGACAGCTTGACTCTGGGCGATGGACAGGGGCTACTGGGCCTTACGAGGGTATTGGGTACCTGGCTTGAATGACACCTGTACTGGGGCAACTTGTATTTTTCCATCTTGGTGTCACTTGGACCATAGACTTTCTGGAACTAATTCCAATACCTCCTTGGGTAGGCCTGCATCAGTTGTTTGAGGTTATTGTAGGTCTGCCAGCATGATTGATTATTCTTGGGTCAGGGGTGAAGAAAGTATCACGGTCCCATCTTCCTGGAACTCTATGGTCGCCTTCAGCTTCTGCAGTAGGTCCGCTCCCAGCAGGTTGAGTGGACAGGTCCTTGACACCATAAGCTGGGACAGAATAGAGTGTCCTGGCTAAGTCCACACGCTCAGGGGCTTTGTAAGCTGGGAATGTCTTACTTGACCATCAATCCCCACACAAGACAGAGGATTCTCATAGGCAGGTGGGGTCGGGGAGTTCCACATGTCTCATCACTCTTCTGGCTGCACCAGTGTCCACAAGAAAAGATCTGTCAACCCCATCCACATTCAGGGTAAATTGAGGTTTTGGTCCCACTGGTGGGGTATTGCATGTTAGGAGCGTGGTGTCTTGTGGACCTGGCTTGCCCCTGTCCTATGGGCGGAGATCTTCACTGCTTTCTATGCTTCTTCCTTGACCTGTTGCTCTGGGCTAACTCTTGGGTTGTGTGGGTGCTCTACACTGGTTCCAAAAATGGCCAAACTTGCCAGAGTTGTAACACTTGAAACTTCGTGTTTGTGGGGTGGTTGCTCTTCCAGGTCAGTGGTCACCATAAGAGGGTCTGTCTTCCACACTCCTGGTTGGGATTGAAGCCCTTTGGCTACTATGAGCAGCGTGCCCATTGATATTGACCTGTAATCGAGTCTGGCCACTATCAATGGTTTCCTGACTGGCCCCCTTAGTCCATGTACAAAGGGCCTGTGCCAACATTTGCCTGTGTATTTGGTCATGAATGGAGAAGCCCGAATGTGGGAAAACTTGCAATACTCTGCCATGAAACTTCTCAACAGACTCTGCCTTGTCTTGGCTCATGTCATGTAAGCTGAGGGCTTGTCCTGCCAAATCTGCCTTTGGACCACTCTTTGAGCTGTTCAATTAGCTGTAGCCCGGACTCCCAAACATGTACGTCTAATTCTGCTGGAAGTTTGTAGTGTTCCTTCATGATTGGCCAGAATGCATCATCTACTTTTATTTCCATTACAGCCCAGAGATCATTCCAGGTTGCTGCATGTGTTCGCTGGTTTTGCTGAATTCTTCAGTAAAATGGCATAGGATGCATCTCTGGGTCTGGCAGATTATTCAGAATATTGGTCACTTGACTTGGGGTGAAGTGCACATAGTGTAAGGGCGGTGCCGCTATCTGCCCCTGCCTTCTTGGTCCCTGTGGGATTCTTTTCCTAGCATTGGGGAGCATGTATGATGTTCCCTCTTCATCCTCATCAGAGGAGTAGCTGTGATACTGTGTACTGGGGTCATGCACAGGCTGATATTTGGACTTAGAAGTTGCTTTTCTGTGTATGTCCCCGCCGCTGACTGGAGATGCGGTGAATTATAGTTCCGTGTTGGTGTAAATGTTGGCAGCTCTGACTGGTCCTGAGATTGTACATTATCAGCAGATGGTGATGTCTGTCCTCCGCCCTCTGCACTTTGGGCTGAGCTGTCTGCTGCCTGATGTGTCTGGTGGCTTACTGCACTACTGTGGGCAGAGAGGTTCTCACCCTCTTCTCCCAATATTATAACTGGCAATGGCTGTGCTGTACTTGGGACATAGAATGTGCCTTGTGCTGTAAGTACTGGATATAGAGACACAGCCGGTAATGAAGGAGAAGGAGGAAGATGAGGGAGAGGTGTGGAGAAGAAGGAGAGAGGTGTGGCAGAGAAGGAAGAGAAGGAGGAGACAGGTGTGACAGAGAAGGAGGAGGAGGAGAAGAGAGGTGTGGAGAAGAAGGAGAGAGGTGTGGCAGAGAAGGAGGAGGAGAGAGATGTGGGGTAGAATAATAAGAAGAGAGGTATGGAGAAGAAGGAGTGACGGGGAGAGAAGGAGAGGGGAGTGACAGGGGAGGGGGAGGAGGAGAAGATTCCTCCCCCTTTTGTGCAGCCTAAGAGGGCATGGCTGGAGCAATGATGCCTTCTCCATGTAGGGAGGGACGGGGAGCGCCACACTCTGTGAAATTTTCCCTATACCATGGATTCTGTTGGGAGCATACTGCACATGTCCAATATAGAAGGGTGGGAAGGGTGCATGGGAATAGACCAGAAAAAAATACTGGATTTAAGATTATGTTCCACTGCTGTCATCCAGTGGTGTTGAAAAGTCTGACCCAATCCAGCCCTTGGTACGATTGAACACTGCGCTGGGACAAGGGTGTGGACGTGGTTGCTGACAGAGATTGCAAGTGTGCAATGGCAGGTGCAGAATAGGAGTCATGTACATCATGGACAGGGAATTGGTGCGCACGTAGAACAGGGGATGGGGCAGTGGTGTCACCCGCAGACACTGTTTCTGGCCCCTGGTGCTCGGCCCAAGTAGTCAGGTGCTTTTCCTGCATGTGCCTGAACATTCTGGTGGTGGTGAGGCTGGTAGTTGTGCTGATGTAGTTGATGCTGGCATGGCAGATGTTGTATATGGCTTTTTTGGGTTAACCCTTGGATTGGCAACTTTACCCATGTTGGTGCTCGGGAAAACAGTTGCCCACCTTATGTCTCTGTCCATCCCACTGCCTCTTCAAGTATGTTGTGGTGCTGTTGATCCCTCCCCCTGTGTACTATTGTCCTCGCTCTGCATGTCATCCTCCCAGGTTGGGTCAGTGACTTCATCGTCCATCACCTTGTCTTCTACTTTCGCACCCTGGTACTCCTCCTGACATGCTGACATAACAAAACTAGTTGTTGGCAATGGTCTCATCATTATCCACCTCTTATGACAGTAATTGCATTTTCACACCATTGTTTTCTTGTGAGCGTGGCTGCTCAAATATATGGGCACTGCTCATGTCCCATTTGAAATGGGCAGAGCGAAAAGCCATAATCTATGGTGGGAGAAAGGAGGATCAGGGTGAGGATTATGTGGTCCAGAAGGACTGCTACTGAGGATGGACTGTGTGGAAGACAGGGTGGTGCTGGCAAGATGACTGGAAGCATTATCTGCTATCCATCCAACAACCTTTTCACACTGGTCTGGCTTCAAGAGTGATGTTCCGCATCCCCCTACAAAGTTGGATAGAAAGCTAGATCGATATGATGTGTGTATTTGTTTCTCTCCCACGGAAGGCACAGTCTCAGCTTCCCCACTGCCTCAGCCTCTGCGCTCACCATTAGCAACACAATCACTTTCCCATCCTTTACCACATACCTTTCCTATTTTAACCCCTTGCAGACATGCGAAGTACTAGTACGGCTCTGCGGAAACTGCGTTACCGCAAACAGCAGTACTGGTATGGTGCACCAATCACGCGGCCTCAAGCTGAGTGCCGCGGTGATCGGTTGCGGATGTTAGCTGTATGTTATAGCTGAAACCATGCGGCAATGCCCACGATTGGTGCTAGCACCGATCATGAGCATTTAACCTCGATGATGCCGCTGTCAGTAGTGGCTGCGGAGTCCTTCCGGGTCCTGCAGGGAAGGTGACTTCCCATTGCCTACAGAGAGCAGGACCTGAGATGCCTCCTTCTGTGCCTGTCATATGCTGCTCCATTATTGGGCAGAAAAGTATTCACATCGAAAATATCTTTTACAAAATTCACAGGTAAAGAAAAAAAAGAAATACATTTATTTATTTATATAAATAAAAAAAACTTATAAAAGTGCCCATATTAGGTATCGCCGCATCCATAAGGACCCGCTCTATAAAACTGTCCCAGTAGTTAACCCCCTCAGCAAACATCATAAAAAATAAATAAAAATAGGCAAAAAGCAATGCTTTATCATCATCCAGTACCGCTGAATAAAACCAATTCTTCACATGCTGTTAATTTTTTCATTCTGTCTCCCAAAGATCACAGTAAAGCTTTGCGCACATTTATCCTGCGCTCTGTGCTGAATGCTTACACCGGAGTTTCCATGTTAATTTCTTAAATACGTGATTCAGATGGAACCTCTGTCAGAAGATTCCCTATTATGAGGCAAAAGGAGGCACTGTGGACAACGTCCGACCTGTGATCCGGCGGTATCCGTCATTTTAGGATTGCATAACTGTGCAGTAGGCCACAGTTTTTTTGCACTTCTGAAAACAAGGACACTGCTGAACAGAGGTCAGACAGGGTCCAGAGGAACTCTGCTGCCTCATTATAGTGAATGGATCCGTCGGGGGTTTCATCTGTCATGTCACTCAGAGATTTAGATTGAGACCCTGATGTAAGTGCTCGGCATAGAGCGCTGGCTAAATGTGATCCCAAACATTATGTGAAATGTTCCCATAAAAGCTTTAACTCAATCCACAATAAAGCAAGCCACCACTCAGGTCTGTCATCTGTTAATGGAAATATAGGGGCTTACACATTACTGGTAGCGTAGCATAAAGGCTCTGGAAAAACAAAATGGCTCCTCACTAGTATTGAGCGATACCTTCCAATATTCAAAAGTATCGGTATCGGATTGGATCGGCCGATATCCAAAAAATATCGGATATCGCCAATACCGATACCTGATACCAATACAAGTCAATGGGACACAAATATCGGAAGCTACCCTGGATGGTTCCCAGGGTCTGAAGGAGAGGAATCTCTCCTTCAGGCCCTAGGATCCATATTCATGTAAAAAATAAAGAATAAAAATAAAAAATATGGATATACTCACCACTCCGACGGACCCTGGACCTCAGCGGTGCAACCGGCAGCCTCCGTTCCTAAGAATGCAGTGAGTGAAGGACCTTCGATGACGTCGCAGTCACATGAGCGGTCACGCGACCAATCACAAGACCGCGACGTCATCGCAGGTCCTACACTCACTGCATTCTTAGGAACGGAGGCTGCCGGTTGCACCGCTGAGGTCCAGGGTCCATCGGAAAGGTGAGTATATCCATATTTTTTATTTTTATTCTTTATTTTTTACATGAATATGGATCCCAGGGCCTGAAGGAGAGTCTCCTCTCCTCCAGACCCTGGGAACCATACACGCCGCACACACCTGGGAACTTATAGGAACTTCCGATTCCGATTTCCGATATCACAAAAATATCGGAACACGGTATCGTAATTCCGATACAGCGAATATCGTCCGATACCTGATATTTGCAGTATCGGAATGCTCAACACTACTCCTCGCCCCTCCCAAAAAAATTCAGCTAATTCTGCACTCCCAAAAATGGCCGACGCTGCCAAGCAGCGTGTGATGTCACAGGCCTACGGAGCCTGACTGGGACAAAAAACTAACCAACGCGTTTCGGAGTGTATCACACTCCTTCATCAGGGAACCCTGTTAGTTTTTTGTCCCAGTCAGGCTCTGTAGGCCTGTGATGTCACACGCTGCTTGGCAGCGTCCGCCATTTTTCTCAGTGTAACCAGGGGCGCCTCCGGCCGGGACGTTCTCTGGCTCTGCACTGTTCACCGGCATCTTGTCCCTGGTCGGACAAGCGCTAGCTAGTGGGCACCCAACTGTTTGCCACCATCCACAGGACTACTTCTACCATCAGCCCTGCCACCTATGCTGGTGGAGTGCCGCATGCAACTTTGGGTGCACCTACCACGAGCCACCTTGTAGGAACTCAGAACAGCCCGTTTTTAACACCCTGGTATGGTAAGCTATTCAGTTTATGTATGCCCTAGTCCTGAGTGTGCTACATTTGAACTGTAGTTGGGAGCACTAGCAGTTGGCATCTCACTATTTGCTGCATATTAGCCCAGTACACCTGCCCCAACGTGCAGCCTCTGTCTGTGCTAGGGGTGAACTAGGGATCAGCCTATCTATCAGTCAGTAGTCAGCACCTTTAGACCCTTGTAGTGCGGTACTTTATCTGTGATTAGTTTAAAAGTGAAAATTATTTTTCTTCACTGCCCAACGGTACAAAATTCTGTGACACATAAGTGGTGTCAATATAATCACTGCACCCCTAGATTAATTCATTGAGAGGTTTAGTTTGTAAAGTGGGGTCACTTATGGGGTTTATGCTGATCTGGCACTACATAGGCTCTGTCAACGTGACATGGCACCCTTCAATACACATCTAGATAACTTCCCTAAGGGGCCTAGTTTCCAAAATGGTGTCACTTGTTGGGGGTTTCCACTGTTTAGGCACATCAGGGGCTCTCCAAACACAACATGGTATCCGCTAATTATTCCAGTAAATTTTACATTCTAAAAGTCAAATGGCGCTCCTTCCCTTACAAGTCCTGCCGTGCACCCAAACAGTAGATTTCCCCCACATATGGGGTATCGGCATGCTCAGGATAAATTGCTCAACAAATTATATGTTCCATTTTCTCCTGTTACGCTTGCAAAAGTTAAGGTACCTTCACATGAAACGACGCTGCAGTGATAGCGACAACGATGTCGAGGTCCCCGGGTAACCAGGGTAAACATCGCGTTACTAAGCGCAGGGCCGCGCTTAGCAACCCGATGTTTACCCTGGTTACCAGCGTAAAAGTAAAAAAAACAAACAGTACATACTCACCATCTGATGTCCGCCAGGTCCCTTGCCGTCTGCTTCCTGCTCTGACTGAGTGCCGCCGTACAGTGAGAGCAGAGCACAGCGGTGACGTCACCGCTGTGCTGTACTTTCACTTTCACTTTGCTGCGCTCAGTCAGTGTGGGAAGCAGACGGCAAGGGACCTGACGGACATCAGATGGTGAGTATGTACTGTTTTTTTTTTTTACGTTTACGCTGGTAACCAGGGTAAACATCGGGTTACTAAGTGCGGCCCTGCGCTTAGTAACCCGATGTTTTTCCCTGGTTACCAGTGTAAAATATCGCTGGTATCGTTGCTTTTGCTGTCAAACACAACGATACACGGCGATCGGACGACCAAATAAAGTTCTGAACTTTATTCAGCGACCAGTGACATCACAGCAGGATCCTGATCGCTGCTGCGTGTCAAACTAAACGATATCGCTAGCCAGGACGCTGCAACGTCACAGATCGCTAGCGATATCGTTACAAAGTCGTTTCGTGTGAAGGTACCTTTAAAAGAAATTAGGTCTAAAGGAAAATTTTTGTGAAAGAAAAGTAAATGTTTATTTTTTCCATCCACATCCCAAAAATTCCTGTGAAGCACCTGCAAGGTTAATAAACCTCTTAAATGCGGTTTTGAGTACCTTGAGGGGTGCAGTTTTTAGAATGGTGTCACTTTTGGGTATTTTCTGACATATAAGTCCCTCAGAGTCACTTCAAATGTCAGGTGGTCCCTAAAAAATGGTTTTGCAAATTTTGTCATAAAAATGAGAAATTGCTGGTCAAATTTGAACCCTTATAACTTCCTAACAAAAAAAAAGTTTTTACAAAATTATGCTGATGTAAAGTAGACATGTGAGAAATGTAATTTGTTAACTATTTTGTGCAATATGACTCTGATTTAAGGGCATAAAAATTAAAAGTTTGAAAACTGTGAAGTTTTCAACATTTTTGCCAAATTTCCTTTTTTTCACAAATAAATGCAAGTCATATCAAAGAAATTTTAAAACTATCATGAAGTACAATTGATATGTCATGAGAAAACATTCTCAGACTTAGTGGTATCCATTTAATCGTTCCAGAGTTATAACCTCATAAAGTGACAGTGGTCAGAATTGTAAAAATTGAACTGGACATGAAGGTGAAAACAGACTTTGGGGTTATAGGGTTAAATTACGTATGATATTTACTGTTGAGAAAATGTTGCAGTTTCACAATGGCAGGAAAATGTACCCACTTTAGATGGACTTCTTACATTGGAGTGTCAATATACAGTTAGGTCCATTTATATTTGGACAGAGACAACATTTTTCTAATTTTGGTTATAGACATTACCACAATGAATTGTAAACAAAACAATTCAGATGCAGTTGAAGTTCAGACTTTCAGCTTTCATTTGAGGGTATCCACATTAAAATTGGATGAAGGGTTTAGGAGTTTCAGCTCCTTAATATGTGGGAAAACTTGCAATACTCTGCCATGAAACTTCTCAACAGACTCTGCCTTGTCTTGGCTCATGTCATGTAAGCTGAGGGCTTGTCCTGCCAAATCTGCCTTTGGACCACTCTTTGAGCTGTTCATTTAGCTGTAGCCCGGACTCCCAAACATGTACATCTAATTCTGCTGGAAGTTTGTAGTGTTCCTTCATGATTGGCCAGAATACATCATCTGCTTTTATTTCCATTACAGCCCAGAGATCATTCCAGGTTGCTGCATGTGTTCGCTGGTTTTGCTGAATTCTTCAGTAAAATGGCATAGGATGCATCTCTGGGTCTGGCAGATTATTCAGAATACTGGTCACTTGACTTGGGGTGAAGTGCACATAGTGTAAGGGCGGTGCCGCTATCTGCCCCTGCCTTCTTGGTCCCTGTGGGTTTCTTTTCCTAGCATTGGGGAGCATGTATGATTTTCCCTATTCATCCTCATCAGAGGAGTAGCTGTGATACTGTGTACTGGGGTCATGCACAGGCTGATATTTGGACTTAGAAGTTGCTTTTCTGTGTATGTCCCCTCCGCTGACTGGAGATGCGGTGAATTATAGTTCCGTGTTGGTGTAAATGTTGGCAGCTCTGACTGGTCCTGAGATTGTACATTATCAGCAGATGGTGATGTCTGTCCTCCCCCCTCTGCACTTTGGGCTGAGCTGTCTGCTGCCTGATGTTTCTGGTGGCTTACTGCACTACTGTGGGCAGAGAGGTTCTCACCCTCTTCTCCCAATATTATAACTGGCAATGGCTGTGCTGTACTTGGGACATAGAATGTGCCTTGTGCTGTAAGTACTGGATATAGAGACACAGCCGGTAATGAAGGAGAAGGAGGAGGACGAGGGAGAGGTGTGGAGAAGAAGGAGAGAGGTGTGGCAGAGAAGGAAGGGAAGGAGGAGACAGGTGTGACAGAGAAGGAGGAGGAGGAGAAGAGAGGTGTGGAGAAGAAGGAGAGAGGTGTGGCAGAGAAGGAGGAGGAGAGAGATGTGGGGTAGAATAATAAGAAGAGAGGTATGGAGAGGAAGGAGTGACGGGGAGAGAAGGAGAGGGGAGTGACAGGGGAGGGGGAGGAGGAGAAAATTCCTCCCCCTTTTGTGCAGCCTAAGAGGGCATGGCTGGAGAAATGATGCCTTCTCCATGTAGGGAGGGACGGGGAGCGCCACACTCTGTGCAATTTTCCCTATACCATGGATTCTTTTGGGAGCAGACTGCACATGTCCAATATCTCCCATCTCCCATAAGGTGGAGGCGCTGATGGCTTAAAACCTAATATGGTCTCCCTACTGCCACACTTCACTGTAAACGAAGTGCAGATAAGAGCATTATTATTATAACAGAATAGAATCTATTTGAATGAGCCCTGAAAAAATTGATTTGTTTAATGTAGCAGCAGCAAGGACTGTTATTTGATTAACCCTGCTTGGGAATATAGTGGAATGTTTTCCATCTACTCAGCCTAAAATGGAGGCTACTGGGAGCTTCTGTACTTACTGTACAATGTCTCCTGTCCCAGATGTGTAATCCTGTATGCAGTGTGAGAACTCCCTATGTACCTTTGAAGAGACATATTGAAGGGCCTCAGAAAACATTTTTTTCCCATTAATAAGGAGTGAGAGTGCATGGGCTAAAAAACATTTTACCCTGGGGGGTATACATATATATAAAATAATGTTTGAGGTAGGCCTCTAAAAATTGTTAATGTGGGCATCATAAACATCATTAAAAATTTTATAGCAAGGGCAGCATGATCACTCTGATGATATTGCGGTGGAGAAGGAGGGCAACAGAAAAAAAGAAGAAGAGTGGGAAGGGTGCATGGGAATAGGCCAGAAAAAAAAACCGGATTTAAGATTATGTTCCACTGCTGTCATCCAGCACTGCGCTGGGACAAGGGTGTGGACGTGGTTGCTGACAGAGATTGCAAGTGTGCAATGGCAGGTGCAGAATAGGAGTCATGTACATCATGGACAGGGAATTGGTGCGCACGTAGAACAGGGGATGGGGCAGTGGTTTCACCCGCAGACACTGTTTCTGGCCCCTGGTGCTCGGCCCAAGTAGTCAGGTGCTTTTCCTGCATGTGCCTGAACATTCTGGTGGTGGTGAAGCTGGTAGTTGTGCTGATGTAGTTGATGCTGGCATGGCAGATGTTGTATATGGCTTTTTTGGGTTAACCCTTGGATTGGCAACTTTACCCATGTTGGTGCTCGGGAAAACAGTTGCCCACCTTATGTCTCTGTCCATCCCACTGCCTCTTCAAGTATGTTGTGGTGCTGTTGATCCCTCCCCCTGTGTACTACTGTCCTCGCTCTGCATGTCATCCTCCCAGGTTGGGTCAGTGACTTCATCGTCCATCACCTTGTCTTCTACTTTCGCACCCTGGTACTCCTCCTGACATGCTCACATAACAAAACTAGTTGTTGGCAATTGTCTCATCATTATCCACCTCTTATGACAGTAATTGCATTTTCACACCATTGTTTTCTTGTGAGCGTGGCTGCTCAAATATATGGGCACTGCTCATGTCCCATTTGAAATGGGCAGAGCGAAAAGCCATAATCTATGGTGGGAGAAAGGAGGATCAGGGTGAGGATTATGTGGTCCAGAAGCACTGCTACTGAGGATGGACTGTGTGGAAGACAGGGTGGTGCTGGCAAGATGACTGGAAGCATTATCTGCTATCCATCCAACAACCTTTTCACACTGGTCTGGCTTCAAGAGTGATGTTCCGCATCCCCCTACAAAGTGGGATAGAAAGCTAGATCGATATGATGTGTGTATTTGTTTCTCTCCCTCGGAAGGCACAGTCTCAGCTTCCCCACTGCCTCGGCCTCTGCGCTAACCATTAGCATCACAATCACTTTCCCATCCTTTACCACATACCATTCCTATTTTAACCCCTTGCAGACATGCGAAGTACTAGTACGGCTCTGCGGAAACTGCGTTCCCGCAAACAGCAGTACTAGTATGGTGCACCAATCACGTGGCCTCAAGCTGAGTGCCGCGGTGATCGGTTGCGGATGTTAGCTGTATGTTACAGCTGAAACCATGCGGCAATGCCCACGATTGGTGCTAGCACCGATCATGAGCATTTAACCCCGATGATGCCGCTATCAGTAGTGGCCGCGGAGTCCTTCCGGGTCCTGCAGGGAAGGTGACTTCCCATTGCCTACAGAGAGCAGTACCTGAGATGCCTCCTTCTGTGCCTGTCATATGCTGCTCCATTATTGGGCAGAAAAGTATTCACATCAAAAATATCTTTTACAAAATTCACAGATAAAGAAAAAAAGGAAATACATTTATTTATTTATATAAATAAAAAAAACTTATAAAAGTGCCCATATTAGGTATCGCCGCATCCATAAGGACCCGCTCTATAAATCTGTCCCAGTAGTTAACCCCCTCAGCAAACATCGTAAAAAATAAATAAAAATAGGCAAAAAGCAATGCTTTATCATCATCCAGTACCGCTGAATAAAACCAATTCTTCACATGCTGTTAATTTTTTCATTCTGTCTCTCAAAGATCACAGTAAAGCTTGGCGCACATTTATCCTGCGCTCTGTGCTGAATGCTTACACCGGAGTTTCCATGTTAATTTCTGAAATACGTGATTCAGATGGAACCTCTGTCATAAGATTCCCTATTATGGGGCAGAAGGAGGCACTGTGGACAAGGATTGCATAAATGTGCAGTAGGCCACAGTTTTTTTGCACTTCTGAAAACAAGGACACTGCTGAACTGAGGTCAGACAGAGTCCAGAGGAACTCTGCTGCCTCATTATAGTGAATGAATCCGTCGGGGGTTTCATCTGTCATGTCACTCAGAGATTTAGATTGAGACCCTGATGTAAGTGCTCGGCATAGAGCGCCGGCTAAATGTGATCCCAAACATTATGTGAAATGTTCCCATAAAAGCTTTAACTCAATCCACAATAAAGCAAGCCACCACTCAGGTCTGTCATGTGTTAATGGAAATATAGGGGCTTACACATTACTGGTAGCGTAGCATAAAGGCTCTGGAAAAGCAAAATGGCTCCTCGCTAGTATTGAGCGATACCTTCCAATATTCAAAAGTATCGGTATCGGATTGGATCGGCCGATATCCAAAAAATATCGGATAACGCCAATACTGATACCCGATACCAATACAAGTCAATGGGACACAAATATCGGAAGCTATCCTGGATGGTTCCCAGGGTCTGAAGGAGAGGAATCTCTCCTTCAGGCCCTAGGATCCATATTCATGTAAAAAATAAAGAATAAAAATAAAAAATATGGATATACTCACCCTCGGACGGCCCCTGGACCTTAGCGATGTAACCGGCAGCCTCCGTTCCTAAGAATGCAGTGAGTGAAGGACCTTCGATGACGTCGCAGTCACATGAGCGGTCACGCGACCAATCACAAGACCGCGACGTCATTGCAGGTCCTACACTCACTGCATTCTTAGGAACGGAGGCTGCCGGTTGCACCGCTGAGGTCCAGGGTCCGTCGGAGGGGCGAGTATATCCATATTTTTTATTTTTATTCTTTATTTTTTACATGAATATGGATCCCGGGGCCTGAAGGAGAGTCTCCTCTCCTCCAGACCCTGGGAACCATACACGCCGCACACGCCTGGGAACTTATAGGAACTTCCGATTCCGATTTCCGATATCACAAAAATATCGGAACACGGTATCGTAATTCCGATACAGCGAATATCGTCCGATACCCGATATTTGCAGTATCGGAATGCTCAACACTACTCCTCGCCCCTCCCAAAAAAATTCAGCAAATTCTGCACTCCAAAATGCAAATGCCCCCCCTCCCTTCTGAGCCCTAGTGTGCCTAAAACACATTTATCGCCCACGTTTGGCATTTCTGTAGTGATGAAAGCCTGCTTAACTTATGGGTGCATGCCTCCAGAAGCACGGGCTGAGCATAATGTACTGGTGACTGCAACATACTGGTCACTACAACGGCAGCTTTTCCACTCAGTAATATCCACTGCTGCTTGTTTCTGGAAAAAACCCATGGAGTCAAAATTGACACTACATCTGTAGATAAAATCCCTGCTTTTCTAGCACTTAGGCGCTCTGGATATGGAGTCCACAAACTATTCTATTAAAATCTGTGGATCCAGGAGGCAAATAGCTCTCCGTCTCTCCTGAGTCTCTCCATATGGCTTAGCAGTACTGTGGAGCCACATATTGGTTAATCCACATACGCGCCCGCCCACTAGCTGTGACGTCACACTGCTTACTACGCCCTTTCCCAACGCCGCCACCGCTTCAGCGTTGCTTCCGGCCGGGGCACGCCAGAAGTTAGCGGCTTCCATCTGACTCCCGCGTCCTTCTAGCAGACCTGACTCGCGCGGAGCGAGTCAAGCTCCCCTGATCCCACAACCTTGCAGCGGTGAACCGGACTCCCAGCACGAGGAAGATCTGCAGCTACACCACCTTATCGGCACCTAGTAAGTACATGTGTACAACTATTGTAAGCCATCTATCTGTCTATCACATGTTTTAGCACTACTCTCAGGGGATTAGTTAGCCCCCATACACAAGCGCAGGTGCTATACTATCGTTTCTCCTCCTGGAGCACAATAAGTGCCATATAAAATTTCACTGCTGAAAAAAATGCAGCATTACAATCGCAGGAAAATTTTCCTACTTCAGATGGACTTCTTACTCTGCAGTATCAATATAGCGATCCTATTTCTAACCAACTAAGTTGTTTTTCTTTGTTTTGAGGCACAATTTGAGCATAATAAATGCCATATAAAATTTCACTGTTGAAAAAAATTGCAGTATTACAATCACAGGAAAATTTGCTCACTTCAGATGGACTTCTTACACTGCAGTATCAATAAAGTGATGCCATTTCTTACCAAAAAAGTTTTTTTGGTTTTGTTTTGAAGCTTTAATGGAGCACAATAAATGATGTATAAAATTTCATTGCTGGAAAAATTGCAGTTTTAAAATCACAGGAAAAATTGCCCACTTCAGATGGACTTCTTACACTGCAGTATCAATATAGCGATGCTATTTCTAGCCAAGTTTTTTTGTTGGGTTTGAAGCACAACTGGAGCATGACAAATGCTGTATAAATTTTCACTGCTGAAATAAATTACAGTATTACTATTGCAGGAAAAATTGCACACCTCAGATGGACTGGTTACACTGCAGGATCAATATAGCAATACTATTGAGATCCAACCAAGTCTGGCTGTATGCTTTTGATGCACAACTATCGCAGTAAAAATGGTGTATATTATTTCCATGCTCAGAACAATTTGCAGGATTAAGAACAAGCCCTGAGAAGAGATTTTGGTATGAGTCGCAGGCTGCAGCATAAAGGATGTACAATTCACCCTATTCTGTCCTACACAATCCCTTCAGCACAATCTCTCCCTAAGTGCTGCTAACAGCTCTATTACTATTGATCTGTCCCTCTTTCAGTATCACCTTTGCCTGTTTCTGGGGTACAGTGTGACGAGCATAGCGTAACAGGCCTATATGTTGTGAACTCCGTTTTCAGGCTCCCTCTTGTGGTCACAGATGGTATTGTGTGACTTTGGTTTTTTGGCTCCCCCTGGTGGTTTGGTTTATTATCCTGTGGGTCTGGCTGGATCAGCTGCCTCGTTATTCACCTGGGAGGCTCCTATTTAGCTCTGCTTCACTTCCACTTGTTGCCGGCTGTCAATGTATTCAGTGCTATTCTGATTACTCCTGATTATCTCCTTTTCTGCCTCTTCAGGATAAGCTAAGTTCTGTTTGAATATTTTTTGCTCATCTGCCTGCAATATGATTTCTGTGTATGATGAGTCTAGTCCAGCTTGCTAATATGTGATTTCTTTTTGCTGGTAAGCTCTGGGGTACGGAGTTGCTTCCCCCGCACCATTAGTTGGTGCGGGGGCTCGAGCAATCTCTGCGTGGATATTTTGAATAGGGTTTTTTATTGACCGCACAGTTCCCTTCCTATTTTCTGCTATCTAGTATTAGCGGGCCTTATTTGCTAAATCTGATTTCATCTCTGCGTTTGTGCTTTCCCCTTAACTCACCGTTAATATTTGTGGGGGGCTATTCTATATCTTTGGGGTCATTCCACTGAGGCAAGAGAGGACTTTCTTTCCCTCCAGGAATAGTCAGTTTCTCAGGCCGTGAAGAGACGTCTAGGATTTTTAGGTAATGTTCCACGGCTGCCTATAGTTGTGTGCGGATAGGATCAGGTTGCGGTCAATCTAGTTACCACTTCCCCAGAGCTAGTAGTCTGTTCAGTTACTTAGCTAGTCCGACCTGCGATCCTTGCCACTAGGATCATAACAGTACAGCCGGCCGGTAAAGTGTTAATTGCATGGCAGAAGCAGGAGAAAAGAAGCTTGGAGATATTTTTTTTTTTTTTTTGCTGCCGTGTGTCTAGCTGCTGTGTGTCTGGCTTCTCTCCTCCTCTTAATCTTGGTGTGGCTCTGAGTTCAGCTGCTGATATGGATATCCAGAGTTTAGCCTCCAGTGTAGGTCATCTTGCTGCAAGGGTACAAAGTATTCAGGATTTTGTTGTGCACAGTCCGATGTCAGAGCCTAGAATACCTATTCCGGAGTTGTTTTCTGGAGATAGATCTAGGTTTCTGAATCTTAAGAACAATTGCAAGTTGTTTCTTTCTTTGAAACCTCGTTCCTCTGGGGATTCTGTTCAGCAAGTTAAGATTATTATTTCTTTCTTGCGTGGCGATCCTCCAGATTGGGCTTTCGCATTGGCTCCAGGGGATCCTGCATTGCTCAGTGTGGATGCGTTTTTTCTGGCCCTTGGATTGCTCTATGAGGAACCTAATCTTGAGAACCAGGCTGAAAAAGCGTTGTTGGCCCTCTCTCAGGGGCAAGATGATGCAGAGGTGTACTGCCAGAAATTTCGGAAATGGTCGGTGCTTACTCAATGGAATGAGTGTGCCCTGGCTGCAAATTTCAGAAAAGGTCTTTCTGAAGCCATTAAGAATGTCATGGTGGGGTTCCCTACGCCTGCAGGTCTGAATGAGTCAATGACTCTGGCCATTCAGATTGATCGGCGTTTGCGGGAGCGCAAACCTGCGCACCATTTGGCGGTGTCTTCTGAACAGACACCTGAGTCTATGCAATGTGATAGAATTCTGACCAGAAGTGAACGGCAAAATTATAGACGGCAAAATGGGTTGTGCTTTTACTGTGGTGACTCAGCTCATGTTATCTCAGCATGCTCTAAGCGCACAAAAAAGATTGATAAATCTGTCACCATCGGTACTTTACAGCCTAAGTTTATTTTGTCTGTTACCCTGATTTGTTCCCTGTCATCTTACCCGGTTATGGCTTTTGTGGATTCAGGTGCTGCCCTGAGTCTGATGGATTTGTCATTTGCCAGGCGCTGTGGTTTTGTTTTGGAGCCTTTAAAATTCCCTATTCCACTAAGGGGAATTGATGCTACACCATTGGCTACGAATAAACCTCAGTACTGGACACAAGTGACCATGTGCATGACTCCTGTTCATCAGGAGGTGATTCGCTTTCTTGTATTGCATAATTTGCATGATGTTGTCGTGTTGGGCCTGCCATGGTTGCAGACTCATAATCCAGTCCTGGATTGGAAAGCAATGTCTGTGTCAAGTTGGGGTTGTCAGGGAATTCATGGCGACGCTCCTGTGGTGTCAATTGCTTCATCCACTCCTTCTGAGGTCCCTGCGTTTTTGTCAGATTACCAGGATGTATTTGATGAGCCCAAACTCAGTTCTCTACCTCCTCATAGGGATTGTGATTGTGCTATAAATTTGATTCCTGGTAGTAAGTTTCCTAAGGGACGACTTTTCAATTTGTCAGTGCCGGAGCATGCTGCTATGCGGAGTTATATAAAGGAGTCTTTGGAGAAAGGACTTATTCGCCCCTCCTCCTCCCCTCTTGGTGTGGGGTTCTTTTTTGTGGCTAAGAGGGATGGTTCCTTGAGACCTTGTATTGATTATCGCCTTCTAAACAAAATCACGGTCAAATTTCAGTATCCTTTGCCATTGTTATCTGATCTGTTTGCTCGCATTAGGGGGTATAGTTGGTTCACCAAGATAGATCTTCGTGGTGCGTATAACCTTGTGCGTATTAAGCAGGGTGATGAATGTAAAACTGCATTTAATACGCCCGAAGGCCATTTTGAGTACTTGGTGATGCCTTTTGGACTTTCTAACGCTCCTTCTGTCTTTCAGTCCTTTATGCACGACATCTTCCGTGAATATCTGGATAAATTTATGATTGTGTATCTGGATGATATTCTGTTTTTTTTGGATGATTGGGAGTCCCATGTTAAGCAGGTCAGGATGGTGTTTCAGGTCCTGCGTGCCAATGCTTTATTTGTGAAGGGCTCAAAATGTCTTTTTGGAGTCCAGAAGGTCTCTTTTTTGGGTTTCATTTTTTTCTCCTTCTGCTATTGAGATGGACCCTGTCAAGGTTCAGGCTATTCATGACTTGACTCAGCCTACATCTGTTAAGAGTCTTCAGAAGTTCTTGGGTTTTGCTAATTTTTACTGTCGCTTCATCGCTAATTTTTCTGGTGTTGTTAAGCCATTGACGGATTTGACCAAGAAGGGTTCTGATGTTACTAATTGGTCTCCTGTGGCTGTGGAGGCCTTTCGGGAGCTGAAGCTTCGGTTTTCTTCGGCTCCGGTCTTATGTCAGCCAGACGCCTCCCTTCCTTTCCAGGTCGAGGTTGATGCTTCTGAGATTGGAGCGGGGGCTGTTTTGTCGCAGAGAAGCTCTGATGGCTCTGTGATGAAGCCATGTGCTTTCTTTTCAAGAAAGTTTTCGCCTGCCGAGCGGAATTATGATGTTGGTAATCGGGAGTTGTTGGCTATGAAGTGGGCATTTGAGGAGTGGCGACATTGGCTCGAGGGAGCTAAGCATCGTGTGGTGGTCTTGACTGATCACAAGAATTTGATTTATCTCGAGACGGCCAAGCGGCTGAATCCTAGACAGGCTCGTTGGTCGTTGTTTTTCTCTCGTTTTGATTTCGTGGTCTCATACCTGCCTGGTTCGAAGAATGTGAAGGCTGATGCTCTTTCTAGGAGTTTTGTGCCTTACTCTCCTGGTGATTCAGAGCCAGCTGGTATCCTCAGAGAAGGGGTGATTTTGTCTGCCATCTCCCCAGATTTGCGACGAGTGCTGCAGGAGTTTCAGGCGGATAGACCTGACCATTGTCCACCGGAGAGACTGTTTGTCCCGGACAGATGGACCAGCAGAGTTATTTCCGAGGTTCATTCTTCGGTGTTGGCAGGCCATCCTGGGATTTTTGGCACCAGAGATTTGGTGGCTAGGTCCTTCTGGTGGCCTTCCTTGTCGCGGGATGTGCGTTCCTTTGTGCAGTCTTGTGGAATTTGTGCTCGGGCTAAGCCTTGCTGTTCTCGTGCCAGTGGCTTGTTGTTACCTTTGCCTGTCCCGAAGAGGCCTTGGACGCACATTTCCATGGATTTTATTTCAGATCTCCCTGTCTCTCAGAGAATGTCGGTCATTTGGGTGGTGTGTGATCCTTTTTCTAAAATGGTCCATTTGGTGCCCTTGCCTAAGTTGCCTTCCTCCTCCGAGTTGGTTCCTCTGTTTTTTCAAAATGGTTCGTTTGCACGGGATCCCTGAAAATATTGTTTCCGACAGAGGATCCCAGTTTGTGTCTAGATTTTGGCGGACCTTTTGTGCTAAGATGGGCATTAATTTGTCTTTTTCGTTGGCCTTCCATCCTCAGACGAATGGCCAAACCGAGCGCACTAATCAGACTTTGGAAACCTATTTAAGATGTTTTGTTTCTGCTGATCAGGACGACTGGGTGACTTTTTTGCCATTGGCCGAGTTTGCCCTTAATAATCGGCCTAGTTCTGCTACTTTGGTTTCGCCTTTTTTTTGTAATTCAGGGTTTCATCCTCGTTTTTCCTCGGGTCAGGTGGAGCCTTCTGACTGTCCTGGAGTGGATGTTGTGGTGGATAGGTTGCATCAGATTTGGAATCATGTGGTGGACAATTTGAAGCTGTCACAAGAGAAGGGTCAGCGCTTTGCCAACTGCCGTCGCTGTGTGGGTCGCCAACTTCGCATTGGGGATTTGGTGTGGTTGTCTTCTCGCTTTGTTCCTATGAACGTCTCCTCTCCTAAGTTTAAGCCTCGGTTTATCGGTCCTTATAAGATTTTGGAAGTCCTTAACCCTGTGTCATTTCGTTTGGACCTCCCGGCATCGTTTGCTATTCATAATGTGTTCCATCGGTCGTTGTTGCGGAGGTATGTGGTGCCTGTGGTTCCTTCGGTTGAGCCTCCTGCCCCTGTGCTGGTTGAGGGAGAATTGGAATACGTGGTGGAGAAGATCTTGGATTCTCGTATTTCTAGACGGAGGCTTCAGTATTTGGTTAAGTGGAAGGGCTATGGTCAGGAGGATAATTCCTGGGTTGTCGCCTCTGATGTTCATGCGGCCGATTTGGTTCGTGCCTTCCATGTGGCTCACCCTGATCGCCCTGGGGGTTTTGATGAGGGTTCGGTGACCCCTCCTCAAGGGAGGGGTACTGTTGTGAACTCCGTTTTCAGGCTCCCTCTTGTGGTCACAGATGGTATTGTGTGACTTTGGTTTTTTGGCTCCCCCTGGTGGTTTGGTTTATTATCCTGCGGGTCTGGCTGGATCAGCTGCCTCGTTATTCACCTGGGAGGCTCCTATTTAGCTCTGCTTCACTTCCACTTGTTGCCGGCTGTCAATGTATTCAGTGCTATTCTGATTACTCCTGATTATCTCCTTTTCTGCCTCTTCAGGATAAGCTAAGTTCTGTTTGAATATTTTTTGCTCATCTGCCTGCAATATGATTTCTGTGTATGATGAGTCTAGTCCAGCTTGCTAATATGTGATTTCTTTTTGCTGGTAAGCTCTGGGGTACGGAGTTGCTTCCCCCGCACCGTTAGTTGGTGCGGGGGCTCGAGCAATCTCTGCGTGGATATTTTGAATAGGGTTTTTTATTGACCGCACAGTTCCCTTCCTATTTTCTGCTATCTAGTATTAGCGGGCCTCATTTGCTAAATCTGATTTCATCTCTGCGTTTGTGCTTTCACCTTAACTCACCGTTAATATTTGTGGGGGGCTATTCTATATCTTTGGGGTCATTCCACTGAGGCAAGAGAGGACTTTCTTTCCCTCCAGGAATAGTCAGTTTCTCAGGCCGTGAAGAGACGTCTAGGATTTTTAGGTAACGTTCCACGGCTGCTTATAGTTGTGTGCGGATAGGATCAGGTTGCGGTCAATCTAGTTACCACTTCCCCAGAGCTAGTAGTCTGTTCAGTTACTTAGCTAGTCCTACCTGCGATCCTTGCCACTAGGATCATAACAGTACAGCCGGCCGGTAAAGTGTTAATTGCATGGCAGAAGCAGGAGAAAAGAAGCTTGGAGATATTTATTTTTTTTTTTTGCTGCCGTGTGTCTAGCTGCTGTGTGTCTGGCTTCTCTCCTCCTCTTAATCTTGGTGTGGCTCTGAGTTCAGCTGCTGATATGGATATCCAGAGTTTAGCCTCCAGTGTAGGTCATCTTGCTGCAAGGGTACAAAGTATTCAGGATTTTGTTGTGCACAGTCCGATGTCAGAGCCTAGAATACCTATTCCGGAGTTGTTTTCTGGAGATAGATCTAGGTTTCTGAATCTTAAGAACAATTGCAAGTTGTTTCTTTCTTTGAAACCTCATTCCTCTGGGGATTCTGTTCAGCAAGTTAAGATTATTATTTCTTTCTTGCGTGGCGATCCTCCAGATTGGGCTTTCGCATTGGCTCCAGGGGATCCTGCATTGCTCAGTGTGGATGCGTTTTTTCTGGCCCTTGGATTGCTCTATGAGGAACCTAATCTTGAGAACCAGGCTGAAAAAGCGTTGTTGGCCCTCTCTCAGGGGCAAGATGATGCAGAGGTGTACTGCCAGAAATTTCGGAAATGGTCGGTGCTTACTCAATGGAATGAGTGTGCCCTGGCTGCAAATTTCAGAAAAGGTCTTTCTGAAGCCATTAAGAATGTCATGGTGGGGTTCCCTACGCCTGCAGGTCTGAATGAGTCAATGACTCTGGCCATTCAGATTGATCGGCGTTTGCGGGAGCGCAAACCTGCGCACCATTTGGCGGTGTCTTCTGAACAGACACCTGAGTCTATGCAATGTGATAGAATTCTGACCAGAAGTGAACGGCAAAATTATAGACGGCAAAATGGGTTGTGCTTTTACTGTGGTGACTCAGCTCATGTTATCTCAGCATGCTCTAAGCGCACAAAAAAGATTGATAAATCTGTCACCATCGGTACTTTACAGCCTAAGTTTATTTTGTCTGTTACCCTGATTTGTTCCCTGTCATCTTACCCGGTTATGGCTTTTGTGGATTCAGGTGCTGCCCTGAGTCTGATGGATTTGTCATTTGCCAGGCGCTGTGGTTTTGTTTTGGAGCCTTTAAAATTCCCTATTCCACTAAGGGGAATTGATGCTACACCATTGGCTACGAATAAACCTCAGTACTGGACACAAGTGACCATGTGCATGACTCCTGTTCATCAGGAGGTGATTCGCTTTCTTGTATTGCATAATTTGCATGATGTTGTCGTGTTGGGCCTGCCATGGTAGCAGACTCATAATCCAGTCCTGGATTGGAAAGCAATGTCTGTGTCAAGTTGGGGTTGTCAGGGAATTCATGGCGACGCTCCTGTGGTGTCAATTGCTTCATCCACTCCTTCTGAGGTCCCTGCGTTTTTGTCAGATTACCAGGATGTATTTGATGAGCCCAAACTCAGTTCTCTACCTCCTCATAGGGATTGTGATTGTGCTATAAATTTGATTCCTGGTAGTAAGTTTCCTAAGGGACGACTTTTCAATTTGTCAGTGCCGGAGCATGCTGCTATGCGGAGTTATATAAAGGAGTCTTTGGAGAAAGGACTTATTCGCCCCTCCTCCTCCCCTCTTGGTGTGGGGTTCTTTTTTGTGGCTAAGAGGGATGGTTCCTTGAGACCTTGTATTGATTATCGCCTTCTAAACAAAATCACGGTCAAATTTCAGTATCCTTTGCCATTGTTATCTGATCTGTTTGCTCGCATTAGGGGGTATAGTTGGTTCACCAAGATAGATCTTCGTGGTGCATATAACCTTGTGCGTATTAAGCAGGGTGATGAATGGAAAACTGCATTTAATACGCCCGAAGGCCATTTTGAGTACTTGGTGATGCCTTTTGGACTTTCTAACGCTCCTTCTGTCTTTCAGTCCTTTATGCACGACATCTTCCGTGAATATCTGGATAAATTTATGATTGTGTATCTGGATGATATTCTGTTTTTTTTGGATGATTGGGAGTCCCATGTTAAGCAGGTCAGGATGGTGTTTCAGGTCCTGCGTGCCAATGCTTTATTTGTGAAGGGCTCAAAATGTCTTTTTGGAGTCCAGAAGGTCTCTTTTTTGGGTTTCATTTTTTTCTCCTTCTGCTATTGAGATGGACCCAGTCAAGGTTCAGGCTATTCATGACTTGACTCAGCCTACATCTGTTAAGAGTCTTCAGAAGTTCTTGGGTTTTGCTAATTTTTACTGTCGCTTCATCGCTAATTTTTCTGGTGTTGTTAAGCCATTGACGGATTTGACCAAGAAGGGTTCTGATGTTACTAATTGGTCTCCTGTGGCTGTGGAGGCCTTTCGGGAGCTGAAGCTTCGGTTTTCTTCGGCTCCGGTCTTATGTCAGCCAGACGCCTCCCTTCCTTTCCAGGTCGAGGTTGATGCTTCTGAGATTGGAGCGGGGGCTGTTTTGTCGCAGAGAAGCTCTGATGGCTCTGTGATGAAGCCATGTGCTTTCTTTTCAAGAAAGTTTTCGCCTGCCGAGCGGAATTATGATGTTGGTAATCGGGAGTTGTTGGCTATGAAGTGGGCATTTGAGGAGTGGCGACATTGGCTCGAGGGAGCTAAGCATCGTGTGGTGGTCTTGACTGATCACAAGAATTTGATTTATCTCGAGATGGCCAAGCGGCTGAATCCTAGACAGGCTCGTTGGTCGTTGTTTTTCTCTCGTTTTGATTTCGTGGTCTCATACCTGCCTGGTTTGAAGAATGTGAAGGCTGATGCTCTTTCTAGGAGTTTTGTGCCTTACTCTCCTGGTGATTCAGAGCCAGCTGGTATCCTCAGAGAAGGGGTGATTTTGTCTGCCATCTCCCCAGATTTGCGACGAGTGCTGCAGGAGTTTCAGGCGGATAGACCTGACCATTGTCCACCGGAGAGACTGTTTGTCCCGGACAGATGGACCAGCAGAGTTATTTCCGAGGTTCATTCTTCGGTGTTGGCAGGCCATCCTGGGATTTTTGGCACCAGAGATTTGGTGGCTAGGTCCTTCTGGTGGCCTTCCTTGTCGCGGGATGTGCGTTCCTTTGTGCAGTCTTGTGGAATTTGTGCTCGGGCTAAGCCTTGCTGTTCTCGTGCCAGTGGCTTGTTGTTACCTTTGCCTGTCCCGAAGAGGCCTTGGACGCACATTTCCATGGATTTTATTTCAGATCTCCCTGTCTCTCAGAGAATGTCGGTCATTTGGGTGGTGTGTGATCCTTTTTCTAAAATGGTCCATTTGGTGCCCTTGCCTAAGTTGCCTTCCTCCTCCGAGTTGGTTCCTCTGTTTTTTCAAAATGGTTCGTTTGCACGGGATCCCTGAAAATATTGTTTCCGACAGAGGATCCCAGTTTGTGTCTAGATTTTGGCGGACCTTTTGTGCTAAGATGGGCATTAATTTGTCTTTTTCGTTGGCCTTCCATCCTCAGACGAATGGCCAAACCGAGCGCACTAATCAGACTTTGGAAACCTATTTAAGATGTTTTGTTTCTGCTGATCAGGACGACTGGGTGACTTTTTTGCCATTGGCCGAGTTTGCCCTTAATAATCGGCCTAGTTCTGCTACTTTGGTTTCGCCTTTTTTTTGTAATTCAGGGTTTCATCCTCGTTTTTCCTCGGGTCAGGTGGAGCCTTCTGACTGTCCTGGAGTGGATGTTGTGGTGGATAGGTTGCATCAGATTTGGAATCATGTGGTGGACAATTTGAAGCTGTCACAAGAGAAGGGTCAGCGCTTTGCCAACTGCCGTCGCTGTGTGGGTCGCCAACTTCGCATTGGGGATTTGGTGTGGTTGTCTTCTCGCTTTGTTCCTATGAACGTCTCCTCTCCTAAGTTTAAGCCTCGGTTTATCGGTCCTTATAAGATTTTGGAAGTCCTTAACCCTGTGTCATTTCGTTTGGACCTCCCGGCATCGTTTGCTATTCATAATGTGTTCCATCGGTCGTTGTTGCGGAGGTATGTGGTGCCTGTGGTTCCTTCGGTTGAGCCTCCTGCCCCTGTGCTGGTTGAGGGAGAATTGGAATACGTGGTGGAGAAGATCTTGGATTCTCGTATTTCTAGACGGAGGCTTCAGTATTTGGTTAAGTGGAAGGGCTATGGTCAGGAGGATAATTCCTGGGTTGTCGCCTCTGATGTTCATGCGGCCGATTTGGTTCGTGCCTTCCATGTGGCTCACCCTGATCGCCCTGGGGGTTTTGATGAGGGTTCGGTGACCCCTCCTCAAGGGAGGGGTACTGTTGTGAACTCCGTTTTCAGGCTCCCTCTTGTGGTCACAGATGGTATTGTGTGACTTTGGTTTTTTGGCTCCCCCTGGTGGTTTGGTTTATTATCCTGCGGGTCTGGCTGGATCAGCTGCCTCGTTATTCACCTGGGAGGCTCCTATTTAGCTCTGCTTCACTTCCACTTGTTGCCGGCTGTCAATGTATTCAGTGCTATTCTGATTACTCCTGATTATCTCCTTTTCTGCCTCTTCAGGATAAGCTAAGTTCTGTTTGAATATTTTTTGCTCATCTGCCTGCAATATGATTTCTGTGTATGATGAGTCTAGTCCAGCTTGCTAATATGTGATTTCTTTTTGCTGGTAAGCTCTGGGGTACGGAGTTGCTTCCCCCGCACCGTTAGTTGGTGCGGGGGCTCGAGCAATCTCTGCGTGGATATTTTGAATAGGGTTTTTTATTGACCGCACAGTTCCCTTCCTATTTTCTGCTATCTAGTATTAGCGGGCCTCATTTGCTAAATCTGATTTCATCTCTGCGTTTGTGCTTTCACCTTAACTCACCGTTAATATTTGTGGGGGGCTATTCTATATCTTTGGGGTCATTCCACTGAGGCAAGAGAGGACTTTCTTTCCCTCCAGGAATAGTCAGTTTCTCAGGCCGTGAAGAGACGTCTAGGATTTTTAGGTAACGTTCCACGGCTGCTTATAGTTGTGTGCGGATAGGATCAGGTTGCGGTCAATCTAGTTACCACTTCCCCAGAGCTAGTAGTCTGTTCAGTTACTTAGCTAGTCCTACCTGCGATCCTTGCCACTAGGATCATAACAGTACAGCCGTCCGGTAAAGTGTTAATTGCATGGCAGAAGCAGGAGAAAAGAAGCTTGGAGATATTTTTTTTTTTTTTTTGCTGCCGTGTGTCTAGCTGCTGTGTGTCTGGCTTCTCTCCTCCTCTTAATCTTGGTGTGGCTCTGAGTTCAGCTGCTGATATGGATATCCAGAGTTTAGCCTCCAGTGTAGGTCATCTTGCTGCAAGGGTACAAAGTATTCAGGATTTTGTTGTGCACAGTCCGATGTCAGAGCCTAGAATACCTATTCCGGAGTTGTTTTCTGGAGATAGATCTAGGTTTCTGAATCTTAAGAACAATTGCAAGTTGTTTCTTTCTTTGAAACCTCATTCCTCTGGGGATTCTGTTCAGCAAGTTAAGATTATTATTTCTTTCTTGCGTGGCGATCCTCCAGATTGGGCTTTCGCATTGGCTCCAGGGGATCCTGCATTGCTCAGTGTGGATGCGTTTTTTCTGGCCCTTGGATTGCTCTATGAGGAACCTAATCTTGAGAACCAGGCTGAAAAAGCGTTGTTGGCCCTCTCTCAGGGGCAAGATGATGCAGAGGTGTACTGCCAGAAATTTCGGAAATGGTCGGTGCTTACTCAATGGAATGAGTGTGCCCTGGCTGCAAATTTCAGAAAAGGTCTTTCTGAAGCCATTAAGAATGTCATGGTGGGGTTCCCTACGCCTGCAGGTCTGAATGAGTCAATGACTCTGGCCATTCAGATTGATCGGCGTTTGCGGGAGCGCAAACCTGCGCACCATTTGGCGGTGTCTTCTGAACAGACACCTGAGTCTATGCAATGTGATAGAATTCTGACCAGAAGTGAACGGCAAAATTATAGACGGCAAAATGGGTTGTGCTTTTACTGTGGTGACTCAGCTCATGTTATCTCAGCATGCTCTAAGCGCACAAAAAAGATTGATAAATCTGTCACCATCGGTACTTTACAGCCTAAGTTTATTTTGTCTGTTACCCTGATTTGTTCCCTGTCATCTTACCCGGTTATGGCTTTTGTGGATTCAGGTGCTGCCCTGAGTCTGATGGATTTGTCATTTGTCAGGCGCTGTGGTTTTGTTTTGGAGCCTTTAAAATTCCCTATTCCACTAAGGGGAATTGATGCTACACCATTGGCTACGAATAAACCTCAGTACTGGACACAAGTGACCATGTGCATGACTCCTGTTCATCAGGAGGTGATTCGCTTTCTTGTATTGCATAATTTGCATGATGTTGTCGTGTTGGGCCTGCCATGGTTGCAGACTCATAATCCAGTCCTGGATTGGAAAGCAATGTCTGTGTCAAGTTGGGGTTGTCAGGGAATTCATGGCGACGCTCCTGTGGTGTCAATTGCTTCATCCACTCCTTCTGAGGTCCCTGCGTTTTTGTCAGATTACCAGGATGTATTTGATGAGCCCAAACTCAGTTCTCTACCTCCTCATAGGGATTGTGATTGTGCTATAAATTTGATTCCTGGTAGTAAGTTTCCTAAGGGACGACTTTTCAATTTGTCAGTGCCGGAGCATGCTGCTATGCGGAGTTATATAAAGGAGTCTTTGGAGAAAGGACTTATTCGCCCCTCCTCCTCCCCTCTTGGTGTGGGGTTCTTTTTTGTGGCTAAGAGGGATGGTTCCTTGAGACCTTGTATTGATTATCGCCTTCTAAACAAAATCACGGTCAAATTTCAGTATCCTTTGCCATTGTTATCTGATCTGTTTGCTCGCATTAGGGGGTATAGTTGGTTCACCAAGATAGATCTTCGTGGTGCGTATAACCTTGTGCGTATTAAGCAGGGTGATGAATGGAAAACTGCATTTAATACGCCCGAAGGCCATTTTGAGTACTTGGTGATGCCTTTTGGACTTTCTAACGCTCCTTCTGTCTTTCAGTCCTTTATGCACGACATCTTCCGTGAATATCTGGATAAATTTATGATTGTGTATCTGGATGATATTCTGTTTTTTTTGGATGATTGGGAGTCCCATGTTAAGCAGGTCAGGATGGTGTTTCAGGTCCTGCGTGCCAATGCTTTATTTGTGAAGGGCTCAAAATGTCTTTTTGGAGTCCAGAAGGTCTCTTTTTTGGGTTTCATTTTTTTCTCCTTCTGCTATTGAGATGGACCCAGTCAAGGTTCAGGCTATTCATGACTTGACTCAGCCTACATCTGTTAAGAGTCTTCAGAAGTTCTTGGGTTTTGCTAATTTTTACTGTCGCTTCATCGCTAATTTTTCTGGTGTTGTTAAGCCATTGACGGATTTGACCAAGAAGGGTTCTGATGTTACTAATTGGTCTCCTGTGGCTGTGGAGGCCTTTCGGGAGCTGAAGCTTCGGTTTTCTTCGGCTCCGGTCTTATGTCAGCCAGACGCCTCCCTTCCTTTCCAGGTCGAGGTTGATGCTTCTGAGATTGGAGCGGGGGCTGTTTTGTCGCAGAGAAGCTCTGATGGCTCTGTGATGAAGCCATGTGCTTTCTTTTCAAGAAAGTTTTCGCCTGCCGAGCGGAATTATGATGTTGGTAATCGGGAGTTGTTGGCTATGAAGTGGGCATTTGAGGAGTGGCGACATTGGCTCGAGGGAGCTAAGCATCGTGTGGTGGTCTTGACTGATCACAAGAATTTGATTTATCTCGAGACGGCCAAGCGGCTGAATCCTAGACAGGCTCGTTGGTCGTTGTTTTAATCTCGTTTTGATTTCGTGGTCTCATACCTGCCTGGTTCGAAGAATGTGAAGGCTGATGCTCTTTCTAGGAGTTTTGTGCCTTACTCTCCTGGTGATTCAGAGCCAGCTGGTATCCTCAGAGAAGGGGTGATTTTGTCTGCCATCTCCCCAGATTTGCGACGAGTGCTGCAGGAGTTTCAGGCGGATAGACCTGACCATTGTCCACCGGAGAGACTGTTTGTCCCGGACAGATGGACCAGCAGAGTTATTTCCGAGGTTCATTCTTCGGTGTTGGCAGGCCATCCTGGGATTTTTGGCACCAGAGATTTGGTGGCTAGGTCCTTCTGGTGGCCTTCCTTGTCGCGGGATGTGCGTTCCTTTGTGCAGTCTTGTGGAATTTGTGCTCGGGCTAAGCCTTGCTGTTCTCGTGCCAGTGGCTTGTTGTTACCTTTGCCTGTCCCGAAGAGGCCTTGGACGCACATTTCCATGGATTTTATTTCAGATCTCCCTGTCTCTCAGAGAATGTCGGTCATTTGGGTGGTGTGTGATCCTTTTTCTAAAATGGTCCATTTGGTGCCCTTGCCTAAGTTGCCTTCCTCCTCCGAGTTGGTTCCTCTGTTTTTTCAAAATGGTTCGTTTGCACGGGATCCCTGAAAATATTGTTTCCGACAGAGGATCCCAGTTTGTGTCTAGATTTTGGCGGACCTTTTGTGCTAAGATGGGCATTAATTTGTCTTTTTCGTTGGCCTTCCATCCTCAGACGAATGGCCAAACCGAGCGCACTAATCAGACTTTGGAAACCTATTTAAGATGTTTTGTTTCTGCTGATCAGGACGACTGGGTGACTTTTTTGCCATTGGCCGAGTTTGCCCTTAATAATCGGCCTAGTTCTGCTACTTTGGTTTCGCCTTTTTTTTGTAATTCAGGGTTTCATCCTCGTTTTTCCTCGGGTCAGGTGGAGCCTTCTGACTGTCCTGGAGTGGATGTTGTGGTGGATAGGTTGCATCAGATTTGGAATCATGTGGTGGACAATTTGAAGCTGTCACAAGAGAAGGGTCAGCGCTTTGCCAACTGCCGTCGCTGTGTGGGTCGCCAACTTCGCATTGGGGATTTGGTGTGGTTGTCTTCTCGCTTTGTTCCTATGAACGTCTCCTCTCCTAAGTTTAAGCCTCGGTTTATCGGTCCTTATAAGATTTTGGAAGTCCTTAACCCTGTGTCATTTCGTTTGGACCTCCCGGCATCGTTTGCTATTCATAATGTGTTCCATCGGTCGTTGTTGCGGAGGTATGTGGTGCCTGTGGTTCCTTCGGTTGAGCCTCCTGCCCCTGTGCTGGTTGAGGGAGAATTGGAATACGTGGTGGAGAAGATCTTGGATTCTCGTATTTCTAGACGGAGGCTTCAGTATTTGGTTAAGTGGAAGGGCTATGGTCAGGAGGATAATTCCTGGGTTGTCGCCTCTGATGTTCATGCGGCCGATTTGGTTCGTGCCTTCCATGTGGCTCACCCTGATCGCCCTGGGGGTTTTGATGAGGGTTCGGTGACCCCTCCTCAAGGGAGGGGTACTGTTGTGAACTCCGTTTTCAGGCTCCCTCTTGTGGTCACAGATGGTATTGTGTGACTTTGGTTTTTTGGCTCCCCCTGGTGGTTTGGTTTATTATCCTGCGGGTCTGGCTGGATCAGCTGCCTCGTTATTCACCTGGGAGGCTCCTATTTAGCTCTGCTTCACTTCCACTTGTTGCCGGCTGTCAATGTATTCAGTGCTATTCTGATTACTCCTGATTATCTCCTTTTCTGCCTCTTCAGGATAAGCTAAGTTCTGTTTGAATATTTTTTGCTCATCTGCCTGCAATATGATTTCTGTGTATGATGAGTCTAGTCCAGCTTGCTAATATGTGATTTCTTTTTGCTGGTAAGCTCTGGGGTACGGAGTTGCTTCCCCCGCACCGTTAGTTGGTGCGGGGGCTCGAGCAATCTCTGCGTGGATATTTTGAATAGGGTTTTTTATTGACCGCACAGTTCCCTTCCTATTTTCTGCTATCTAGTATTAGCGGGCCTCATTTGCTAAATCTGATTTCATCTCTGCGTTTGTGCTTTCACCTTAACTCACCGTTAATATTTGTGGGGGGCTATTCTATATCTTTGGGGTCATTCCACTGAGGCAAGAGAGGACTTTCTTTCCCTCCAGGAATAGTCAGTTTCTCAGGCCGTGAAGAGACGTCTAGGATTTTTAGGTAACGTTCCACGGCTGCTTATAGTTGTGTGCGGATAGGATCAGGTTGCGGTCAATCTAGTTACCACTTCCCCAGAGCTAGTAGTCTGTTCAGTTACTTAGCTAGTCCTACCTGCGATCCTTGCCACTAGGATCATAACACCTATATAGACCTGATGAAGTTATGCGACCAGCCAATCACAGCAATGCCACAACCAAGATGGCTACGGTATTACAGTGACTGGCATGCAATCTTCACATGTTTATTGGCTGTCCATAAAGCACCAAACATGAGGGGCAAGGACTCGAGCTTCCGCTCCATCACTTAAAAGGTACTTGCCAAGTAATGAGAATCTTGAGCACACTGATGCTTGAGCAAGTAACAAGAAATGCCAAGCACATGCTCTCATCACTACAGTTTATACATTTGTAACCAAAAACAATATTGAAATGATTTTTAAAATCTGAAATGTTGGTCTACTGAAATGTATGTTCAGTAAGTGCACTCAATACTTGGTCAGGACTGCTTTGGCATAAATTACTGCATCAATGTGGTGTGGTATCAGCCTGTGGCACTGCTGAGGTGTGATGGAAGCCCAGGTTGCTTTGATAGCAGCCTTCAGCTCATTTGCATTGTTGGGTCTGGTGTCTCTCATCTTCCACTTGACAATATCCCATAGATTCTTTATGGGGTTAAGGTCAGATGAGTTTGCTGACCAATCAAGCAGTGACATTGTTGTTTTTCAACTAGGAATTGGTACTTTTGGCAGTGTGGACAGGTGTCAATTCCTGCTAAAGAAGGAAATTTCCATCTCCAATAAGCTTTTCAGCAGATGGAAGCATAAAGTGCTTTAAAATCTCCTGGTAGATGGCTGCGCTGACTTTGGTCTTTATAAAACACAGTGGACCTACACCAGCAGATGACAGGGCTCCCATAACCATCATTGATTGTGGATACTTCACAATAGGCCTTGGAAATCAAGGTCCCAGGGTATGGAGGAAGAGTGGAGAGACAAACAATCCAAGCTGCTTGAGGTCTTACCAGTAGACGCTGGAGGAATTTTTTCTGGTGCTGGGTCTTATATACGACGACCCCAACATCGTCTTCCTGACTGAGTCCACACTATATCAACTTCAGCAGGAAGACCGTCCAGCAGAGAAGTATTGCTCTGGGTTTCGGAGGTGGTCCACCGACACTAAGTGGAATGACCCTACACTCTGTTGCCTGTTCTGTGAAGGGCTATCAGTAAGGGTCAAGGATGACTTAGCCCTGTATGAGACTCCAGTTTTCCTTGAAGTGGCCATGTCTCTGGCTATCCAGTTCGATCGCCATCTTCACAAGAGACATAAAAAGACACCCCAATGTGCGGCAGGTCAAGGGAAAAGTCGTGTGAATCAACCGAGGTACCCATGCAGTTGGGTGGGACAACTTGTTCTGAAATGCAGTCTGTTGCTCGGTGCAAAGGGGAGAACGTTTTTACTGTGGCAGAAAGCATCAGCGTTTTTGGTGGTCAGTGGTACATCAGGATGTCCGGGAGTATGTAGCCGCCTGCAGTATATGTGCGCATTCAAAAATCTCTCATACTCATCAGTCTGGGTCTCTCCAACCACTGCCGATACCCAGTAGACCTTGTACTCATTTATCAGTCAATTTTATCACTGATCTACCTGTGTTGGCAGCTAATACTTTAATTTTGGTGGTAGTGGACAGATTTAGTAAGATATAACATTTTATTGCACTACCCCCTTTACCTAATGCCTTGACCTTGCTGCAAATTTTCATCAATGAGATAGTAAAATTACGTGGAATCCCTACTGATATTGTGCCGATCGGGGAGTGCAGTTTATTTCCAAATTTTGGAGGGCATTTTGCCCTCCTTTGGTGACCCACCTATCATTATCTTCTGCTTTTCACTTGCATTCTAGTGGACAAATTGAACAGGTTAACCAGAATCTTGAGACTCAACTTAGGTGTTTCGTGTCTGAGAATCAGGAGGATTGGGTTATTTACTTACCTCTAGCTGAATCTGCGGTAAAGAATCATTGTCCTGAGTCTACTGGTAAGTCCTAATTTTTCAGGGCATACGGGTTTCAACCTCAGTTCAGCTCATTTAATAGGAATCGTTCTTCTGGAATGCCTGAAGAAAAATGATTGTAATCATCTATTACATGGAGGCCTGGGTTCAAATCCCACCAAGGACAACATCTGCAAGAAGCTTGTATGTTCTCCCTGTGTTTGCGTGGGTTTCCTCCGGGTACTCTGGTTTCCTCCCACATTCCAAAGACATACAGATAGGGAATTTAGATTGTGAGCCCCATCAGGGACAGCGATGATAATGTGTGCAAACTGTAAAGCGCTGTGGAATATGTTAGCGCTGTATAAAAATAAAAGATTATTATTATTATTACATCTGTGTGGCAAGGGGCTATTGATTGATAATTTGAGGAAGATGTGGTCCAAATATAAGAATGTGGCTGATCGGAGACGTTTGGTGGGTCTGGACCTGTGTGTTGTTGACTTGGTGTGGTTGTCTTCAAGGAACATTAAAGGGAACCTGTCACCCCCCCTGGCATTTTTAACTAAAAGAGCCACCTTGTGCAGCATTAATGCTGCATTCTGTGAAGGTGGCTCCTTTTTGGGGGGTCCCTTCCAATGCTGCAATATCACTTTTTATAATTTGCCCGCCATCTCTTTAATCTGTCCGTGGGGCGCATCTTTTCCCCCGGACACAAGTGCCTCCCAGCCAACACTCAGCCCCTCCGTGCGCTGCCTCCTCTGCCTTTGTTAACGTCCCTGGCGCCTGCGCTGTAAGTTCCCACCTTGTGATGTGAATCGAAGGGCAGCGCAAACTGTGCATGCCCGAAAAAGGAACTTACAGCGCAGTCGACGGGGACGTTAATGAAGGCACAGGAGGCGGCGCCCGGCGCACGGAGGGGCTGAGTGATGGCTGGGAGGCGTTTGTGTCCGGGGGGCAAAGACGTGCCCCCCGGACAGACTAAAGGTATGGTGGGCAAATTATAAAAAGTGATATTGCAGCGCTGGAAGGGACCCCCCAAAAAAGAGCCACCTTCACAGAATGCAGCATTAGTGCTGCACAGGGTGGCTCTTTTAGTTAAAAACGCCAGGGGGGGTGAAAGGTTCCCTTTAAGTTGAAGACTCCCTTTTGGAAACTGGATTACAGGTTCATCGGTCCTTATAAGATTGTGGCTGACATCAATCCCGCATTCCGCTTTGCTTTGCTGCTCACTTTTAGGATCCATAATGTGTTTCATCGATTTCTACTAAAAAAATATGTTTCGCCCTCTGTACTATTACCGATACTGCCATCTCCAGTCATGATGGATGGAAATTTGGAATTTCAAATTGCCAAGATCATTAATTCTTGCTTAGTTCGTCGGTCGCTTAAGTATCTGGTACACTGGAAGGGATATGGTCCTGAAGAGAGGATGTGAGTGCCAGCACTGACATTCTTGCGGCCAGGCTGATCTGTTCATTTCACAAGGCACACTCTGATAAACCCAATTCTCCAATTCTAAAGATCGAAGGTCACTCGCAGAAGGGGGGTACTGTCATGGGTTTACCGCAACAGAGAGGAGTCAAAAGCCTGCAGTGTCTGATTTATCCTACTTCTGCATAAATTAGAAGCACTTCATCTTCATAGTAAATGGTGTAAATTTCTTTTGGCAATGCAGGAGTTAATCTGCTCTGTTGATAGCTCCTCGACCTAAGGCTTTCAGTTGTGCACTGCTAACCACTCTCATCTGCTATATAAACTGAGTCCTGGCTAGCACTCATTGTCAGAAAATCTTTTGCTGCATGGCTGGAGGTTGTTGGTGGTTATTGGAGATAGGTGCTTGGTGGATTTATCTCTAACTGTTCCTAGATTCTGAGTGTGTGATAATTCCTTTTCTTTTTTTACTTTTCTTTTACCCCATTATCCACTACCTGATGCATACCTCTGTTGTTTATGTGTGTATATATGTATGTTTGATATTTTTTGTTACCTCTGTCTGTTTTACCTTGTTAGCCTGGTTGGTGTATTACAGATTCAGGACCTAAGGCAAGGTATGTAACCCCCAACATCTTCACTATTAGCTTTAGGGACAGAGAAGGAGCCCCCAGTCCCAGGACATCAGAGTCATGACAGGTGGAAAAGCTAACTGCCTTTTCATTTAGATGATTGGTAAGGGTTGTAAAGGTCAGTTCTTGCTGATCTTGCAACAACAAAATACGCTAGCTATATGCAATTACTTCTGAAAACAGAAATGGTTCTTTAACCCCTTAACATGCAATGAGGGATATAGTCTGTCATTGGATGCCTCCCCCTGCTCATCGCTGAAGCCCGCACCTTTTCTGGCACATGACAGCTGATCTGATCAGCTGACACGTGCCCGGAACAGCCGCGGGTGGAATCGCTATTCACCCGTGGCTGTTAACATGTTAAATGCCGCTGTCAAACGCTGACAGCAACATTTAGCATGCACGAGCAGGAAGCGCATCATTACCTCCTCCGTGGGTCACCAATGGGTTGGCATGACAACCCGGAGTCAGCAGGAGGCTCTTGTGGTTGTCATTGCTGGATCACTATGAGCACCGCCTGGTGGTTGGCACTCATAGCAAGTGAGCATACCTGCTACATACCCTGTCCTTGCTGCTGAAAAACAGCCCCACAGCATGTTACTGCCACCACCATGTTTCACTGTGGGGATGGTGTTATTGTGTTAATAGGCTGAGTTGGTTTGGTGACCGACATTGCATTTACCTTGGTGGCCAAAAAGCTGAATTTTGGTCTCATCTGACCACAGCACCTTTCTTCATAGATTTGGGGAGTCTCCCACAAGTCTTTTGACAAACTCAAAAGTAGCCTTACAATTTTTGTGTGTAAGTAAAGGCTTTTTTCTGCCCACTGCCCATGGAGTGTATGACTTATTGTGGTCATATAGACAGATACTCCAACCTCAGCTTGGGAACGCTCAAGCTCCTTAAGGGTTACTGTTCTTTCTATTTGATAATAATGGATCTGATTTTGCTCCGGGGATCATCAGAGATTGGGATTTTTTTGTATAACCCAACCCTGACTTGTAATTATCAATAGCTTTGATGACTCTCCCCTGCACCCCTTCTTTTCAATTTGGCTGCCCATTATGGCAGTGTCTCGGGGTCCTCCACATACTCCAAGATAGATATGCCTGCTGATACTTCTGCCTAGCTCACTGGCTTTTTCCTACCAAGGTCTTTTACCTCAAGGGAGCTCTTCATTTTTGAGTATAATCTCTTTATTGCTCCGTAACCTCCATACCATGCAATCTTATATATAACCTGTATACAGGGATTTACGTGGTTCAATATTTTCCCAGATTTGTGGGGCACTATATGTACCTGATAGATATATTGCGAGATCTGTTTTTTTTTAGGCAGGTTATTTTGCATACTCTGGGACTAACCTCTCATATCAGTCACTGACTCTGCATTTATTGCTGATTGTTAATTATTTACTTTTGGCTCGATCATTAGGGGTGTTGGCTGATCACCATGTTGGATATGCATTTTAATTGTTTTTATGTGTTTGTGGCTTTGTATGTTCCAGTGTTCCAATAAAATCATACATATTATACTATCCATTTTTATTATTGAATTAGGTGTGCACACCAATCTATGTGTTTGGTCTTTCTTGCTTCTTTTCATGCTTATCAATAACTTTGTCCCTGACTTATCTGGAGATCTCTTTGGCCTTCATGGTGTTGTTTGGTTAATGGTGCCTCTTGCTTAATGGTGGTGACGAAGCCGACGCGAAACGTGAGTTGGGGCTGTACTGTGTGACCATCCCGCATTTGCCACATGGGTAAGGAACCATACCTGGGGCTTTTTATTAACTGTGGGTTAATATATTAAAGGAGACACCCTCTACTAAGGGTTAAGAGACATGAGATATCTGTGATTACTAGGTCCTAGGTGGGTTCTGTTCCCCTTGATATTCTGAGGTAGGCACAAAGCACTTTACTACATATACTTAGCAGTATGTGGTAGGTCACACAGGTCTGGTACCGGTTGTACCCTAGCTGAGCATGTTAAAAACTGTTAAGTATTTGATATAAGATGTTATGAATTGATACTTGTTACAAATAAAATTGATTCTATTTTTATATTATTCTGGACTCAAACTCCCTTTTCTCTATGAGTATAATTGATGGTGGTGCAGCCTATATGGCCTTTTAGAAAAGGTGTGTATTTACTGACAGACCATATGACACTTAGATTGCACACAGGTGGACTTCCTTTAACATTTGAAGATAATTGTTTGCACTATAATATTTTAGGGGCTTCATTGCAAACGAGGTGAATATATATGCACATGTTGCTTTTTAGTTATTTGATCCCATAAATTTAATTTATGCCTATATTTTTCTCACTTCACTTCACCAATTAAGACTATTTAGTGCTGATGAATCACACACAAATCAAATTACAAAAATGTTTAAACACAGGTTGTAATGTAACAAAATAGGTAAAAAGTCAAGGATTGAATACTTTCGCAAGCCTCTGTATATCATGGTTTTCTGTAGGGTTTACAATCTAATAACTAGATGGGCATTTCCTGAAGGAAATACATGGTGCTTGAACAGCGCTGCCAGCTTTACAGCAGCACTTTTCACACACGGGACCAGGGGGGCCACTTACTTTTCCACACCCGGGACCAGGGGAGCACTTACTTTTCCACACCCGGGACCGGGGCGCACTTACTTTTCCACACCCGGGACCGGGGCGCACTTACTTTTGCACACGGGGCCGGGGGCGCACTTACTTTTGCACACGGGGCCGGGGGCGCACTTACTTTTGCACACGGGGCCGGGGCGCACTTACTTTTGCAAACGGGGCCGGGGGCGCACTTACTTTTGCACACGGGGCCGGGGGCGCACTTACTTTTGCACACGGGGCCGGGTGCGCACTTACTTTTGCACACGGGGCCGGGGGCGCACTTATTTTGCACACGGGGCCGGGGGCGCACTTACTTCGGGGGCGCACTTACTTTTGCACACGGGGCTGGGGGCGCACTTACTTTTGCAAACGGGGCCGGGGGCGCACTAACTTTTGCACACGGGGCCGGGGGCGCACTTACTTTTGCACACGGGGCAGGGGGCGCACTTACTTTTGCACACGGGGCCGGGGCGCACTTACTTTGGCACACGGGGCCGGGGGCGCACTTACTTTTCACACACGGGGCCGGGGGCGCACTTACTTTTGCACACGGGGCCGGGGGCGCACTTACTTTTGCACACGGGGCCGGGGGCGCATTTACTTTTGCACACGGGGCCGGGGGCGCACTTAC
The DNA here is from genome assembly GCF_051348905.1 of Ranitomeya variabilis. Classification (NCBI taxonomy): domain Eukaryota; kingdom Metazoa; phylum Chordata; class Amphibia; order Anura; family Dendrobatidae; genus Ranitomeya; species Ranitomeya variabilis. The sequence goes on along the minus strand of NC_135237.1, from coordinate 346,484,794 downwards.
TTTTGCACACGGGGCCGGGGGCACACTTACTTTTGCACACGGGGCCGGGGGCGCACTTACTTTGCACACGGGGCCGGGGGCGCACTTACTTTTGCACACGGGGCCGGGGGCGCACTTACTTTTGCACACGGGGCCAAGGGCGCACTTACTTTTGCACACGGGGCCGGGGGCGCACTTACTTTGGCACACGGGGCCGGGGGCGCACTTACTTTTCACACACGGGGCCGGGGGCGCACTTACTTTTGCACACGGGGCCGGGGGCGCACTTACTTTTGCACACGGGGTCGGGGGCGCACTTACTTTTGCACACGGGGCCGGGGGCGCACTTACTTTTGCACACGGGGCCGGGGGCGCACTTACTTTTGCACACGGGGCCGGAACGCGCTTACTTTTGCACACGGGGCCGGGGGCGCGCTTACTTTTGCACACGGGGCCGGGGGCGCACTTACTTTTGCACACGGAACCGGGGGCGCACTTACTTTTGCACACGGGGCCGGGGGCGCACTTACTTTTGCACACGGGGCCGGGGGCGCACTTACTTTTGCACACGGGGCCGGGGGCGCACTTACTTTTGCACACGGGGCCGGGGGCGCACTTACTTTTGCACACGGGGCCGGGGGCGCACTTACTTTTGCACACGGGGCCGGGGGCGCACTTACTTTTGCACACGGGGCCGGGGGAGCACTTACTTTTGCACACGGGGCCGGGGGCGCACTTACTTTGGCACACGGGGCCGGGGGCGCACTTACTTTTCACACACGGGGCCGGGGGCGCACTTACTTTAGAACACGGGGCCGGGGGGGCACTTACTTTTGCACACGGGGCCGCACTTACTTTTGCACACGGGGCCGGGGGCGCACTTACTTTTGCACACGGGGCCGGGGGCGCACTTACTTTTCACACACGGGGCCGGGGGCGCACTTACTTTTGAACACGGGGCCGGGGGGCACTTACTTTTGCACACGGGGCTGGGGGGGCACTTACTTTTGCACACGGGGCCGGGGGGCACTTACTTTTGCACACGGGGCCGGGGGCGCACTTACTTTTGCACACGGGGCCGGGGGCGCACTTACTTTTGCACACGGGGCCGGGGGGGCACTTACTTTTGCACACGGGGCCGGGGGGCACTTACTTTTGCACACGGGGCCGGGGGCGCACTTACTTTTGCACACGGGGCCGGGGGCGCACTTACTTTGGCACACGGGGCCGGGGGCGCACTTACTTTTGCACACGGGGCCGGGGGTGCACTTACTTTTGCACACGGGGCCGGGGGCGCACTTACTTTTGAACACGGGGCCGGGGGGGCACTTACTTTTGCACACGGGGCCGGGGGGGGCACTTACTTTTGCACACGGGGCCGGGGGCGCACTTACTTTTGCACACGGGGCCGGGGGCGCACTTACTTTTGCACACGGGGCCGGGGGGGCACTTACTTTTGCACACGGGGCCGGGAGGGCACTTACTTTTGCACACGGGGCCGGGGGCGCACTCACTTTTGCACACGGGGCCGGGGGCGCACTTACTTTTGCACACGGGGCCGGGGGCGCACTTACTTTTCACACAAAGGGCCGGGGGCGCACTTACTTTTGAACAAGGGGCCGGGGGGGCACTTACTTTTGCACACGGGGCCGGGGGCGCACTTACTTTTGCACACGGGGCCGGGGGCGCACTAACTTTTGCACACGGGGCAGGGGGCGCACTTACTTTTGCACACGGGGCCGGGGGCGCACTTATTTTTGCACACGGGGCCGGGGCGCACTTACTTTTGCACACGGGGCCGGGGGCGCACTTACTTTTGCACACGGGGCCGGGGGCGCACTTACTTTTGAACACGGGGCCGAGGGCGCACTTACTTTTGCACACGGGGCTGGGGGCGCACTTACTTTTGCACACGGGGCCGGGGGCGCACTTACTTTTGAACACGGGGCCGAGGGCGCACTTACTTTTGCACACGGGGCCGGAGGGCGCACTTACTTTTGAACACGGGGCCGGGGGGCACTTACTTTTGCACACGGGGCCGGGGGGGCACTTACTTTTGCACACGGGGCCGGGGCGCACTTACTTTTGCACACGGGGCCGGGGCGCACTTACTTTTGCACACGGGGCCGGGGCGCACTTACTTTTGCACACGGGGCCGGGGGCGCACTTACTTTTGCACACGGGGCCGGGGCGCACTTACTTCTGAACACGGGGCCGAGGGCGCACTTACTTTTGCACACGGGGCCGGGGGCGCATTTACTTTTGCACACGAGGCCGGGGGCGCATTTACTTTTGCACACGGGGCCGGGGCGCACTTACTTTTGCACACGGGGCCGGGGGCGCACTTACTTTTGCACACGGGGCCGGGGGGGCACTTACTTTTGCACACGGGGCCAGGGGCGCACTTACTTTTGCACACGGGGCCGGGGGCGCACTTACTTTTCACACACGGGGCCGGGGGCGCACTTACTTTTGAACACGGGGCCGGGGCGCACTTACTTTTGCACACGGGGCCGGGGGCGCACTTACTTTTGCTCACGGGGCCGGGGGGGCACTTACTTTTGCACACGGGGCCGGGGGCGCACTTACTTTTGCACACGGGGCCGGGGGCGCACTTACTTTTCACACACGGGGCCGGGGGCGCACTTACTTTTGAACACGGGGCCGGGGGGCACTTACTTTTGCACACGGGGCCGGGGGCGCACTTACTTTTGCACACGGGGCCGGGGGCGCACTTACTTTTGCACACGGGGTTGGGGGCGCACTTACTTTTGCACACGGGGCCGGGGGCGCACTTACTTTTGAACACGGGGCCGGGGCGCACTTACTTTTGCACACGGGGCCGGGGGCGCACTTACTTTTGCACACGGGGCCGGGGGGCACTTACTTTTGCACACGGGGCCGGGGGCGCACTTACTTTTGCACACGGGGCCGGGGGCGCACTTACTTTTCACACACGGGGCCGGGGGCGCACTTACTTTTGAACACGGGGCCGGGGGGCACTTACTTTTGCACACGGGGCCGGGGGGGCACTTACTTTTGCACACGGGGCCGGGGGCGCACTTACTTTTGCACACGGGGCCGGGGGCGCACTTACTTTTGCACACGGGGTTGGGGGCGCACTTACTTTTGCACACGGGGCCGGGGCGCACTTACTTTTGCACACGGGGCCGGGGGCGCGCTTACTTTTGCACACGGGGCCGGGGGCGCGCTTACTTTTGCACACGGGGCCGGGGGCGCACTTACTTTTGCACACGGAACCGGGGGCGCACTTACTTTTGCACACGGGGCCGGGGGCGCACTTACTTTTGCACACGGGGCCGGGGGCGCACTTACTTTTGCACACGGGGCCGGGGGCGCACTTACTTTTGCACACGGGGCCGGGGGCGCACTTACTTTTGCACACCGGGCCGGGGGCGCACTTACTTTTGCACACGGGGCCGGGGGCGCACTTACTTTTGCACACGGGGCCGGGGGAGCACTTACTTTTGCACACGGGGCCGGGGGCGCACTTACTTTGGCACACGGGGCCGGGGGCGCACTTACTTTTCACACACGGGGCCGGGGGCGCACTTACTTTAGAACACGGGGCCGGGGGGGCACTTACTTTTGCACACGGGGCCGGGGCGCACTTACTTTTGCACACGGGGCCGGGGGCGCACTTACTTTGGCACACGGGGCCGGGGGCGCACTTACTTTTCACACACGGGGCCGGGGGCGCACTTACTTTTGAACACGGGGCCGGGGGGGCACTTACTTTTGCACACGGGGCCGGGGGGGCACTTACTTTTGCACACGGGGCCGGGGGCGCACTTACTTTTGCACACGGGGCCGGGGGCGCACTTACTTTTGCACACGGGGCCGGGGGCGCACTTACTTTTGCACACGGGACCGGGGGCGCACTTACTTTTGCACACGGGGCCGGGGGCGCACTTACTTTTGCACACGGGGCCGGGGGCGCACTTACTTTTGCACACGGGGCCGGGGGCGCACTTACTTTTGCACACGGGGCCGGGGGCGCACTTACTTTTGCACACGGGGTAGGGGGCGCACTTACTTTTGCACACGGGGCCGGGGGCGCACTTACTTTTGCACACGGGACCGGGGGCGCACTTACTTTTGCACACGGGGCCGGGGGCGCACTTACTTTTGCACACGGGGCCGGGGGCGCACTTACTTTTGCACACGGGGCCGGGGGCGCACTTACTTTTGCACACGGGGCCGGGGGCGCACTTACTTTTGCACACGGGGTAGGGGGCGCACTTACTTTTGCACACGGGGCCGGGGGCGCACTTACTTTTGCACACGGGACCGGGGGCGCACTTACTTTTGCACACGGGGCCGGGGGCGCACTTACTTTTGCACACGGGGCCGGGGGCGCACTTACTTTTGCACACGGGGCCGGGGGCGCACTTACTTTTGCACACGGGGCCGGGGGCGCACTTACTTTTGCACACGGGGCCGGGGGCGCACTTACTTTTGCACACGGGGCCGGGGGCACACTTACTTTGGCACACGGGGCCGGGGGCACACTTACTTTTCACACACGGGGCCGGGGGCGCACTTACTTTTGAACACGGGGCCGGGGGGGCACTTACTTTTGCACACGGGGCCGGGGGGGCACTTACTTTTGCACAGGGGGCCGGGGGCGCACTTACTTTTGCACACGGGGCCGGGGGCGCACTTACTTTTGCACACGGGGCCGGGGGCGCACTTACTTTTGCACACGGGCCCGGGGCGCACTTACTTTTGCACACGGGGCCAGGGGCGCACTTACTTTTGCACACGGGGCCGGGGGCGCACTTACTTTTGCACACGGGGCCGGGGGCGCACTTACTTTTGCACACGGGGCCGGGGGCGCTCTTACTTTTGCACACGGGACCGGGGGCGCACTTACTTTTGCACACGGGGCCGGGGGCGCACTTACTTTTGCACACGGGGCCGGGGGTGCACTTACTTTTGCACACGGGGCCGGGGGCGCACTTACTTTTGCACACGGGGCCGGGGGCGCACTTACTTTTGCACACGGGGCCGGGGGCGCACTTACTTTTGCACACGGGGCCGGGGGCGCACTTACTTTTGCACACGGGGCCGGGGGCGCACTTACTTTTGCACACGGGGCCGGGGGTGCACTTACTTTTGCACACGGGGCCGGGGGCGCACTTACTTTTGCACACGGGGCCGGGGCCCACTTACTTTTGCACACGGGGCCGGGGGCGCACTTACTTTTGCACACGGGGCCGGGGGCGCACTTACTTTTGCACACGGGGCCGGGGGCGCACTTACTGTTGCACACGGGGCCGCACTTACTTTTGCACACGGGGCCGGGGGCGCACTTACTTTTGCACACGGGGCCGGGGGCGCACTTACTTTTCACACACGGGGCCGGGGGCGCACTTACTTTTGAACACGGGGCCGGGGGGCACTTACTTTTGCACACGGGGCTGGGGGGGCACTTACTTTTGCACACGGGGCCGGGGGGCACTTACTTTTGCACACGGGGCCGGGGGGCACTTACTTTTGCACACGGGGCCGGGGGCGCACTTACTTTTGCACACGGGGCCGGGGGCGCACTTACTTTTCACACACGGGGCCGGGGGCGCACTTACTTTTGAACACGGGGCCGGGGGGCACTTACTTTTGCACACGGGGCTGGGGGGGCACTTACTTTTGCACACGGGGCCGGGGGGCACTTACTTTTGCACACGGGGCCGGGGGCGCACTTACTTTTGCACACGGGGCCGAGGGCGCACTTACTTTTGCACACGGGGCCGGGGGCGCACTTACTTTTGCACACGGGGCCGGGGGCGCACTTACTTTTGCACACGGGGCCGGGGGCGCACTTACTTTTGCACACGGGGCCGGGGGCGCACTTACTTTTGCACACGGGGCCGGGGGCGCACTTACTTTTGCACACGGGGCCGGGGGCGCACTTACTTTTGCACACGGGGCCGGGGCGCACTTACTTTTGCACACGGGGCCGGGGGCGCACTTACTTTTGCACACGGGGCCGGGGGCGCACTTACTTTTGCACACGGGGCCGGGGGCGCACTTACTTTTGCACACGGGGCCGGGGGCGCACTTACTTTTGCACATGGGACCGGGGGCGCACTTACTTTTGCACACGGGGCCGGGGGCGCACTTACTTTTGCACACGGGGCCGGGGGCGCACTTACTTTTGCACACGGGGCCGGGGGCGCACTTACTTTTGCACACGGGGTCGGGGGCGCACTTACTTTTGCACACGGGGCCGGGGGCGCACTTACTTTTGCACACGGGGCCGGGGGCGCACTTACTTTTGCACACGGGGCCGGGGGCGCACTTACTTTTGCACACGGGGCCGGGGGTGCACTTACTTTTGCACACGGGGCCGGGGGCGCACTTACTTTTGCACACGGGGCCGGGGCCCACTTACGTTTGCACACGGGGCCGGGGGCGCACTTACTTTTGCACACGGGGCCGGGGGCGCACTTACTTTTGCACACGGGGCCGCACTTACTTTTGCACACGGGGCCGGGGGCGCACTTACTTTTGCACACGGGGCCGGGGGCGCACTTACTTTTCACACACGGGGCCGGGGGCGCACTTACTTTTGAACACGGGGCCGGGGGGCACTTACTTTTGCACACGGGGCTGGGGGGGCACTTACTTTTGCACACGGGGCCGGGGGGCACTTACTTTTGCACACGGGGCCGGGGGCGCACTAACTTTTGCACACGGGGCCGGGGGCGCACTTACTTTTGCACACGGGGCCGGGGGGGCACTTACTTTTGCACACGGGGCCGGGGGGCACTTACTTTTGCACACGGGGCCGGGGGCGCACTTACTTTTGCACACGGGGCCGGGGGCGCACTTACTTTGGCACACGGGGCCGGGGGCGCACTTACTTTTGCACACGGGGCCGGGGGTGCAATTACTTTTGCACACGGGGCCGGGGGCGCACTTACTTTTGCACACGGGGCCGGGGGCGCACTTACTTTTGCACACGGGGCCGGGGGCGCACTTACTTTTGCACACGGGGCCGGGGGCGCACTTACTTTTGCACACGGGGCCGGGGGCGCACTTACTTTTGCACACGGGGCCGGGGGCGCACTTACTTTTGCACACGGGGCCGGGGGTGCACTTACTTTTGCACACGGGGCCGGGGGCGCACTTACTTTTGCACACGGGGCCGGGGCCCACTTACGTTTGCACACGGGGCCGGGGGCGCACTTACTTTTGCACACGGGGCCGGGGGCGCACTTACTTTTGCACACGGGGCCGCACTTACTTTTGCACACGGGGCCGGGGGCGCACTTACTTTTGCACACGGGGCCGGGGGCGCACTTACTTTTCACACACGGGGCCGGGGGCGCACTTACTTTTGAACACGGGGCCGGGGGGCACTTACTTTTGCACACGGGGCTGGGGGGGCACTTACTTTTGCACACGGGGCCGGGGGGCACTTACTTTTGCACACGGGGCCGGGGGCGCACTTACTTTTGCACACGGGGCCGGGGGCGCACTTACTTTTGCACACGGGGCCGGGGGGGCACTTACTTTTGCACACGGGGCCGGGGGGCACTTACTTTTGCACACGGGGCCGGGGGCGCACTTACTTTTGCACACGGGGCCGGGGGCGCACTTACTTTGGCACACGGGGCCGGGGGCGCACTTACTTTTGCACACGGGGCCGGGGGTGCACTTACTTTTGCACACGGGGCCGGGAGCGCACTTACTTTTGAACACGGGGCCGGGGGGGCACTTACTTTTGCACACGGGGCCGGGGGGGGCACTTACTTTTGCACACGGGGCCGGGGGCGCACTTACTTTTGCACACGGGGCCGGGGGCGCACTTACTTTTGCACACGGGGCCGGGGGGGCACTTACTTTTGCACACGGGGCCGGGAGGGCACTTACTTTTGCACACGGGGCCGGGGGCGCACTCACTTTTGCACACGGGGCCGGGGGCGCACTTACTTTTGCACACGGGGCCGGGGGCGCACTTACTTTTCACACAAAGGGCCGGGGGCGCACTTACTTTTGAACAAGGGGCCGGGGGGGCACTTACTTTTGCACACGGGGCCGGGGGCGCACTTACTTTTGCACACGGGGCCGGGGGCGCACTAACTTTTGCACACGGGGCAGGGGGCGCACTTACTTTTGCACACGGGGCCGGGGGCGCACTTATTTTTGCTTACGGGGCCGGGGCGCACTTACTTTTGCACACGGGGCCGGGGGCGCACTTACTTTTGCACACGGGGCCGGGGGCGCACTTACTTTTGAACACGGGGCCGAGGGCGCACTTACTTTTGCACACGGGGCTGGGGGCGCACTTACTTTTGCACACGGGGCCGGGGGCGCACTTACTTTTGAACACGGGGCCGAGGGCGCACTTACTTTTGCACACGGGGCCGGAGGGCGCACTTACTTTTGAACACGGGGCCGGGGGGCACTTACTTTTGCACACGGGGCCGGGGGGGCACTTACTTTTGCACACGGGGCCGGGGCGCACTTACTTTTGCACACGGGGCCGGGGCGCACTTACTTTTGCACACGGGGCCGGGGCGCACTTACTTTTGCACACGGGGCCGGGGGCGCACTTACTTTTGCACACGGGGCCGGGGCGCACTTACTTCTGAACACGGGGCCGAGGGCGCACTTACTTTTGCACACGGGGCCGGGGGCGCATTTACTTTTGCACACGAGGCCGGGGGCGCATTTACTTTTGCACACGGGGCCGGGGCGCACTTACTTTTGCACACGGGGCCGGGGGCGCACTTACTTTTGCACACGGGGCCGGGGGGGCACTTACTTTTGCACACGGGGCCGGGGGCGCACTTACTTTTGCACACGGGGCCGGGGGCGCACTTACTTTTCACACACGGGGCCGGGGGCGCACTTACTTTTGAACACGGGGCCGGGGCGCACTTACTTTTGCACACGGGGCCGGGGGCCCACTTACTTTTGCTCACGGGGCCGGGGGGGCACTTACTTTTGCACACGGGGCCGGGGGCGCACTTACTTTTGCACACGGGGCCGGGGGCGCACTTACTTTTCACACACGGGGCCGGGGGCGCACTTACTTTTGAACACGGGGCCGGAGGGCACTTACTTTTGCACACGGGGCCGGGGGCGCACTTACTTTTGCACACGGGGCCGGGGGCGCACTTACTTTTGCACACGGGGTTGGGGGCGCACTTACTTTTCACACACGGGGCCGGGGGCGCACTTACTTTTGAACACGGGGCCGGGGGGCACTTACTTTTGCACACGGGGCTGGGGGGGCACTTACTTTTGCACACGGGGCCGGGGGGCACTTACTTTTGCACACGGGGCCGGGGGCGCACTAACTTTTGCACACGGGGCCGGGGGCGCACTTACTTTTGCACACGGGGCCGGGGGGGCACTTACTTTTGCACACGGGGCCGGGGGGCACTTACTTTTGCACACGGGGCCGGGGGCGCACTTACTTTTGCACACGGGGCCGGGGGCGCACTTACTTTGGCACACGGGGCCGGGGGCGCACTTACTTTTGCACACGGGGCCGGGGGTGCAATTACTTTTGCACACGGGGCCGGGGGCGCACTTACTTTTGCACACGGGGCCGGGGGCGCACTTACTTTTGCACACGGGGCCGGGGGCGCACTTACTTTTGCACACGGGGCCGGGGGCGCACTTACTTTTGCACACGGGGCCGGGGGCGCACTTACTTTTGCACACGGGGCCGGGGGCGCACTTACTTTTGCACACGGGGCCGGGGGTGCACTTACTTTTGCACACGGGGCCGGGGGCGCACTTACTTTTGCACACGGGGCCGGGGGCGCACTTACTTTTCACACACGGGGCCGGGGGCGCACTTACTTTTGAACACGGGGCCGGGGCGCACTTACTTTTGCACACGGGGCCGGGGGCCCACTTACTTTTGCTCACGGGGCCGGGGGGGCACTTACTTTTGCACACGGGGCCGGGGGCGCACTTACTTTTGCACACGGGGCCGGGGGCGCACTTACTTTTCACACACGGGGCCGGGGGCGCACTTACTTTTGAACACGGGGCCGGAGGGCACTTACTTTTGCACACGGGGCCGGGGGCGCACTTACTTTTGCACACGGGGCCGGGGGCGCACTTACTTTTGCACACGGGGTTGGGGGCGCACTTACTTTTCACACACGGGGCCGGGGGCGCACTTACTTTTGAACACGGGGCCGGGGGGCACTTACTTTTGCACACGGGGCTGGGGGGGCACTTACTTTTGCACACGGGGCCGGGGGGCACTTACTTTTGCACACGGGGCCGGGGGCGCACTAACTTTTGCACACGGGGCCGGGGGCGCACTTACTTTTGCACACGGGGCCGGGGGGGCACTTACTTTTGCACACGGGGCCGGGGGGCACTTACTTTTGCACACGGGGCCGGGGGCGCACTTACTTTTGCACACGGGGCCGGGGGCGCACTTACTTTGGCACACGGGGCCGGGGGCGCACTTACTTTTGCACACGGGGCCGGGGGTGCAATTACTTTTGCACACGGGGCCGGGGGCGCACTTACTTTTGCACACGGGGCCGGGGGCGCACTTACTTTTGCACACGGGGCCGGGGGCGCACTTACTTTTGCACACGGGGCCGGGGGCGCACTTACTTTTGCACACGGGGCCGGGGGCGCACTTACTTTTGCACACGGGGCCGGGGGCGCACTTACTTTTGCACACGGGGCCGGGGGTGCACTTACTTTTGCACACGGGGCCGGGGGCGCACTTACTTTTGCACACGGGGCCGGGGCCCACTTACGTTTGCACACGGGGCCGGGGGCGCACTTACTTTTGCACACGGGGCCGGGGGCGCACTTACTTTTGCACACGGGGCCGCACTTACTTTTGCACACGGGGCCGGGGGCGCACTTACTTTTGCACACGGGGCCGGGGGCGCACTTACTTTTCACACACGGGGCCGGGGGCGCACTTACTTTTGAACACGGGGCCGGGGGGCACTTACTTTTGCACACGGGGCTGGGGGGGCACTTACTTTTGCACACGGGGCCGGGGGGCACTTACTTTTGCACACGGGGCCGGGGGCGCACTTACTTTTGCACACGGGGCCGGGGGCGCACTTACTTTTGCACACGGGGCCGGGGGGGCACTTACTTTTGCACACGGGGCCGGGGGGCACTTACTTTTGCACACGGGGCCGGGGGCGCACTTACTTTTGCACACGGGGCCGGGGGCGCACTTACTTTGGCACACGGGGCCGGGGGCGCACTTACTTTTGCACACGGGGCCGGGGGTGCACTTACTTTTGCACACGGGGCCGGGGGCGCACTTACTTTTGAACACGGGGCCGGGGGGGCACTTACTTTTGCACACGGGGCCGGGGGGGGCACTTACTTTTGCACACGGGGCCGGGGGCGCACTTACTTTTGCACACGGGGCCGGGGGCGCACTTACTTTTGCACACGGGGCCGGGGGGGCACTTACTTTTGCACACGGGGCCGGGAGGGCACTTACTTTTGCACACGGGGCCGGGGGCGCACTCACTTTTGCACACGGGGCCGGGGGCGCACTTACTTTTGCACACGGGGCCGGGGGCGCACTTACTTTTCACACAAAGGGCCGGGGGCGCACTTACTTTTGAACAAGGGGCCGGGGGGGCACTTACTTTTGCACACGGGGCCGGGGGCGCACTTACTTTTGCACACGGGGCCGGGGGCGCACTAACTTTTGCACACGGGGCAGGGGGCGCACTTACTTTTGCACACGGGGCCGGGGGCGCACTTATTTTTGCTTACGGGGCCGGGGCGCACTTACTTTTGCACACGGGGCCGGGGGCGCACTTACTTTTGCACACGGGGCCGGGGGCGCACTTACTTTTGAACACGGGGCCGAGGGCGCACTTACTTTTGCACACGGGGCCGGGGGCGCACTTACTTTTGCACACGGGGCCGGGGGCGCACTTACTTTTGAACACGGGGCCGAGGGCGCACTTACTTTTGCACACGGGGCTGGGGGCGCACTTACTTTTGCACACGGGGCCGGGGGCGCACTTACTTTTGAACACGGGGCCGAGGGCGCACTTACTTTTGCACACGGGGCCGGAGGGCGCACTTACTTTTGAACACGGGGCCGGGGGGCACTTACTTTTGCACACGGGGCCGGGGGGGCACTTACTTTTGCACACGGGGCCGGGGCGCACTTACTTTTGCACACGGGGCCGGGGCGCACTTACTTTTGCACACGGGGCCGGGGCGCACTTACTTTTGCACACGGGGCCGGGGGCGCACTTACTTTTGCACACGGGGCCGGGGCGCACTTACTTCTGAACACGGGGCCGAGGGCGCACTTACTTTTGCACACGGGGCCGGGGGCGCATTTACTTTTGCACACGAGGCCGGGGGCGCATTTACTTTTGCACACGGGGCCGGGGCGCACTTACTTTTGCACACGGGGCCGGGGGCGCACTTACTTTTGCACACGGGGCCGGGGGGGCACTTACTTTTGCACACGGGGCCGGGGGCGCACTTACTTTTGCACACGGGGCCGGGGGCGCACTTACTTTTCACACACGGGGCCGGGGGCGCACTTACTTTTGAACACGGGGCCGGGGCGCACTTACTTTTGCACACGGGGCCGGGGGCCCACTTACTTTTGCTCACGGGGCCGGGGGGGCACTTACTTTTGCACACGGGGCCGGGGGCGCACTTACTTTTGCACACGGGGCCGGGGGCGCACTTACTTTTCACACACGGGGCCGGGGGCGCACTTACTTTTGAACACGGGGCCGGGGGGCACTTACTTTTGCACACGGGGCCGGGGGCGCACTTACTTTTGCACACGGGGCCGGGGGCGCACTTACTTTTGCACACGGGGTTGGGGGCGCACTTACTTTTGCACACGGGGCCGGGGGCGCACTTACTTTTGAACACGGGGCCGGGGCGCACTTACTTTTGCACACGGGGCCGGGGGCGCACTTACTTTTGCACACGGGGCCGGGGGGGCACTTACTTTTGCACACGGGGCCGGGGGCGCACTTACTTTTGCACACGGGGCCGGGGGCGCACTTACTTTTCACACACGGGGCCGGGGGCGCACTTACTTTTGAACACGGGGCCGGGGGCGCACTTACTTTTGCACACGGGGCCGGGGGGGCACTTACTTTTGCACACGGGGCCGGGGGCGCACTTACTTTTGCACACGGGGCCGGGGGCGCACTTACTTTTGCACACGGGGTTGGGGGCGCACTTACTTTTGCACACGGGGCCGGGGCGCACTTACTTTTGCACACGGGGCCGGGGCGCACTTACTTTTGCACACGGGGCCGGGGGCGCACTTACTTTTGCACACGGGGCCGGGGCGCACTTACTTTTGAACACGGGGCCGAGGGCGCACTTACTTTTGCACACGGGGTTGGGGGCGCACTTACTTTTGCACACGGGGCCGGGGGCGCACTTACTTTTGAACACGGGGCCGGGGCGCACTTACTTTTGCACACGGGGCCGGGGGCGCACTTACTTTTGCACACGGGGCCGGGGGGGCACTTACTTTTGCACACGGGGCCGGGGGCGCACTTACTTTTGCACACGGGGCCGGGGGCGCACTTACTTTTCACACACGGGGCCGGGGGCGCACTTACTTTTGAACACGGGGCCGGGGGGCACTTACTTTTGCACACGGGGCCGGGGGGGCACTTACTTTTGCACACGGGGCCGGGGGCGCACTTACTTTTGCACACGGGGCCGGGGGCGCACTTACTTTTGCACACGGGGTTGGGGGCGCACTTACTTTTGCACACGGGGCCGGGGCGCACTTACTTTTGCACACGGGGCCGGGGCGCACTTACTTTTGCACACGGGGCCGGGGGCGCACTTACTTTTGCACACGGGGCCGGGGCGCACTTACTTTTGAACACGGGGCCGAGGGCGCACTTACTTTTGCACACGGGGCCGGGGGCGCATTTACTTTTGCACACGGGGCCGGGGGCGCACTTACTTTTGCACACGGGGCCGGGGGCGCACTTACTTTTGCACACGGGGCCGGGGGTGCACTTACTTTTGCACACGGGGCCGGGGGCGCACTTACTTTTGCACACGGGGCCGGGGGCGCACTTACTTTTGCACACGGGGCCGGGGGCGCACTTACTTTTGCACACGGGGCCGGGGGCGCACTTACTTTTGAACACGGGGCCGGGGGGCACTTACTTTTGCACACGGGGCCGGGGGGGCACTTACTTTTGCACATGGGGCCGGGGGCGCACTTACTTTTGCACACGGGGCCGGGGGCGCACTTACTTTCACACACGGGGCCGGGGGCGCACTTACTTTTGCACACGGGGCCGGGGGCGCACTTACTTTTCACACACGGGGCCGGGGGCGCACTTACTTTTGAACACGGGGCCGGGAGGCACTTACTTTTGCACACGGGGCCGGGGGGGCACTTACTTTTGCACATGGGGCCGGGGGCGCACTTACTTTTGCACACGGGGCCGGGGGCGCACTTACTTTTGCACACGGGGTTGGGGGCGCACTTACTTTTGCACACGGGGCCGGGGCGCACTTACTTTTGCACACGGGGCCGGGGCGCACTTACTTTTGCACACGGGGCCGGGGGCGCACTTACTTTTGCACACGGGGCCGGGGCGCACTTACTTTTGAACACGGGGCCGAGGGCGCACTTACTTTTGCACACGGGGCCGGGGGCGCATTTACTTTTGCACACGGGGCCGGGGGCGCACTTACTTTTGCACACGGGGCCGGGGGCGCACTTACTTTTGCACACGGGGCCGGGGGTGCACTTACTTTTGCACACGGGGCCGGGGGCGCACTTACTTTTGCACACGGGGCCGGGGGCGCACTTACTTTTGCACACGGGGCCGGGGGCGCACTTACTTTTGCACACGGGGTCGGGGGCGCACTTACTTTTCACACACGGGGCCGGGGGCGCACTTACTTTTGAACACGGGGCCGGGGGGCACTTACTTTTGCACACGGGGCCGGGGGGGCACTTACTTTTGCACATGGGGCCGGGGGCGCACTTACTTTTGCACACGGGGCCGGGGGCGCACTTACTTTCACACACGGGGCCGGGGGCGCACTTACTTTTGCACACGGGGCCGGGGGCGCACTTACTTTTCACACACGGGGCCGGGGGCGCACTTACTTTTGAACACGGGGCCGGGGGGCACTTACTTTTGCACACGGGGCCGGGGGGGCACTTACTTTTGCACATGGGGCCGGGGGCGCACTTACTTTTGCACACGGGGCCGGGGGCGCACTTACTTTCACACACGGGGCCGGGGGCGCACTTTTGCACACGGGGCCGGGGGCGCACTTACTTTTGCACACGGGGCCGGGGGCGCACTTACTTTTGCACACGGGGTTGGGGGCGCACTTACTTTTGCACACGGGGCCGGGGCGCACTTACTTTTGCACACGGGGCCGGGGCGCACTTACTTTTGCACACGGGGCCGGGGGCGCACTTACTTTTGCACACGGGGCCGGGGGCGCACTTACTTTTGCACACGGGGCCGGGGGGGCACTTTCTTTTGCACACGGGGCCGGGGGCGCACTTACTTTTGAACACGGGGTCGGGGGGGCACTTACTTTTGCTCACGGGGCCGGGGGGCACTTACTTTTGCACACGGGGCCGGGGGCGCACTTACTTTTGCACACGGGGCCGGGGGCGCACTTACTTTTGCACACGGGGCCGGGAGGCACTTACTTTTCACACACGGGGCCGGGGGGGCACTTACTTTTCACACACGGGGCCGGGGGGGCACTTACTTTTCACACACGGGGCCGGGGGGGCACTTACTTTTCACACACGGGGCCGGGGGGGTACTTACTTTTCACACACTGGGCCGGGGGGCACTTACTTTTCACACGGGGCCGGGGCGCACTTACTTTTGCACACGGGGCCGGGGGCGCACTTACTTTTGCACACGGGGCCGGGGCGCACTTACTTTTGAACACGGGGCCGAGGGCGCACTTACTTTTGCACACGGGGTTGGGGGCGCACTTACTTTTGCACACGGGGCCGGGGGCGCACTTACTTTTGAACACGGGGCCGGGGCGCACTTACTTTTGCACACGGGGCCGGGGGCGCACTTACTTTTGCACACGGGGCCGGGGGGGCACTTACTTTTGCACACGGGGCCGGGGGCGCACTTACTTTTGCACACGGGGCCGGGGGCGCACTTACTTTTCACACACGGGGCCGGGGGCGCACTTACTTTTGAACACGGGGCCGGGGGGCACTTACTTTTGCACACGGGGCCGGGGGGGCACTTACTTTTGCACACGGGGCCGGGGGCGCACTTACTTTTGCACACGGGGCCGGGGGCGCACTTACTTTTGCACACGGGGTTGGGGGCGCACTTACTTTTGCACACGGGGCCGGGGCGCACTTACTTTTGCACACGGGGCCGGGGCGCACTTACTTTTGCACACGGGGCCGGGGGCGCACTTACTTTTGCACACGGGGCCGGGGCGCACTTACTTTTGAACACGGGGCCGAGGGCGCACTTACTTTTGCACACGGGGCCGGGGGCGCATTTACTTTTGCACACGGGGCCGGGGGCGCACTTACTTTTGCACACGGGGCCGGGGGTGCACTTACTTTTGCACACGGGGCCGGGGGCGCACTTACTTTTGCACACGGGGCCGGGGGCGCACTTACTTTTGCACACGGGGCCGGGGGCGCACTTACTTTTGCACACGGGGCCGGGGGCGCACTTACTTTTGAACACGGGGCCGGGGGGCACTTACTTTTGCACACGGGGCCGGGGGGGCACTTACTTTTGCACATGGGGCCGGGGGCGCACTTACTTTTGCACACGGGGCCGGGGGCGCACTTACTTTCACACACGGGGCCGGGGGCGCACTTACTTTTGCACACGGGGCCGGGGGCGCACTTACTTTTCACACACGGGGCCGGGGGCGCACTTACTTTTGAACACGGGGCCGGGGGGCACTTACTTTTGCACACGGGGCCGGGGGGGCACTTACTTTTGCACATGGGGCCGGGGGCGCACTTACTTTTGCACACGGGGCCGGGGGCGCACTTACTTTTGCACACGGGGTTGGGGGCGCACTTACTTTTGCACACGGGGCCGGGGCGCACTTACTTTTGCACACGGGGCCGGGGCGCACTTACTTTTGCACACGGGGCCGGGGGCGCACTTACTTTTGCACACGGGGCCGGGGCGCACTTACTTTTGAACACGGGGCCGAGGGCGCACTTACTTTTGCACACGGGGCCGGGGGCGCATTTACTTTTGCACACGGGGCCGGGGGCGCACTTACTTTTGCACACGGGGCCGGGGGCGCACTTACTTTTGCACACGGGGCCGGGGGTGCACTTACTTTTGCACACGGGGCCGGGGGCGCACTTACTTTTGCACACGGGGCCGGGGGCGCACTTACTTTTGCACACGGGGCCGGGGGCGCACTTACTTTTGCACACGGGGCCGGGGGCGCACTTACTTTTCACACACGGGGCCGGGGGCGCACTTACTTTTGAACACGGGGCCGGGGGGCACTTACTTTTGCACACGGGGCCGGGGGGGCACTTACTTTTGCACATGGGGCCGGGGGCGCACTTACTTTTGCACACGGGGCCGGGGGCGCACTTACTTTCACACACGGGGCCGGGGGCGCACTTACTTTTGCACACGGGGCCGGGGGCGCACTTACTTTTCACACACGGGGCCGGGGGCGCACTTACTTTTGAACACGGGGCCGGGGGGCACTTACTTTTGCACACGGGGCCGGGGGGGCACTTACTTTTGCACATGGGGCCGGGGGCGCACTTACTTTTGCACACGGGGCCGGGGGCGCACTTACTTTCACACACGGGGCCGGGGGCGCACTTTTGCACACGGGGCCGGGGGCGCACTTACTTTTGCACACGGGGCCGGGGGCGCACTTACTTTTGCACACGGGGTTGGGGGCGCACTTACTTTTGCACACGGGGCCGGGGCGCACTTACTTTTGCACACGGGGCCGGGGCGCACTTACTTTTGCACACGGGGCCGGGGGCGCACTTACTTTTGCACACGGGGCCGGGGGCGCACTTACTTTTGCACACGGGGCCGGGGGGGCACTTTCTTTTGCACACGGGGCCGGGGGCGCACTTACTTTTGAACACGGGGTCGGGGGGGCACTTACTTTTGCTCACGGGGCCGGGGGGCACTTACTTTTGCACACGGGGCCGGGGGCGCACTTACTTTTGCACACGGGGCCGGGGGCGCACTTACTTTTGCACACGGGGCCGGGAGGCACTTACTTTTCACACACGGGGCCGGGGGGGCACTTACTTTTCACACACGGGGCCGGGGGGGCACTTACTTTTCACACACGGGGCCGGGGGGGCACTTACTTTTCACACACGGGGCCGGGGGGGTACTTACTTTTCACACACTGGGCCGGGGGGCACTTACTTTTCACACGGGGCCGGGGGCGCACTTACTTTTCACACACGGGGCCGGGGGCGCACTTACTTTTGAACACGGGGCCGGGGGGGCACTTACTTTTGCACACGGGGCCGGGGGGGCACTTACTTTTGAACACGGGGCCGGGGGGCACTTACTTTTGCACACGGGGCCGGGGGGGCACTTACTTTTGCACACGGGGCCGGGGGCGCACTTACTTTTGCACACGGGGCCGGGGCGCACTTACTTTTGCACACGGGGCCGGGGGCGCACTTACTTTTGCACACGGGGCCGGGGGGGGCACTTACTTTTGCACACGGGGCCGAGGCCGCACTTACTTTTGAACACGGGGCCGGGGGGGCACTTACTTTTGCACACGGGGCCGGGGGGGCACTTACTTTTGCACACGGGGCCGGGGGCGCACTTACTTTTGCACACGGGGCCGGGGGCGCACTTACTTTTGCACACGGGGCCGGGGGGGCACTTACTTTTGTACACGGGGCCGGGGGGGCACTTACTTTTGCACACGGGGCCGGGGGCGCACTTACTTTTGCACACGGGGCCGGGGGCGCACTTACTTTTGCACACGGAGCCGGGGGGCACTTACTTTTCACACACGGGGCCGGGGGGGGCACTTACT
This sequence comes from Ranitomeya variabilis, assembly GCF_051348905.1. Taxonomy (NCBI): domain Eukaryota; kingdom Metazoa; phylum Chordata; class Amphibia; order Anura; family Dendrobatidae; genus Ranitomeya; species Ranitomeya variabilis. The sequence continues at coordinate 346,465,777 of NC_135237.1, read as the reverse complement.
TTTCACACACGGGGCCGGGGGGGGCACTTACTTTTCACACACGGGGCCGGGGGGCACTTACTTTTCACACACGGGGCCGGGGGGGGCACTTACTTTTCACACACGGGGCCGGGGGGGGGCCACTTACTTTTCACACACGGGGCCGGGGGGGCACTTACTTTTCACACACGGGGCCGGGGGGGGCACTTACTTTTCACACACTGGGCCGGGTGGGCACTTACTTTTCACACACGGGACGAGAGGGTGTCATAGTCGCTTTATTCTGATGTTTGACTTTGATAAATGATCATGTCCTAAAATGGACACCGTACATTTGCATAGCTGCCATCTTTGGAAGGTCAAGTTGGGGGTAATGGAAAGTTCACCATTATTTCCTATGGGAAATTTTTTTTTTTAAAATGCGATTTAAATAAAATCTACATATCGGATAGACTATAAAAGTCATAGCACACCTGTCCCCACCGAGGCCTTCGAAACGCCGCCTGAACGGGGTCTCTGCGCCGAGCGGTTCGGGCCGCATTAATTGCGGAAAACGCAGAGAAGAAGAAGAATAAAATATAAGAAATCGGATTACAATATGTTGCTTGAACCTAGGAGGTTCAAGCACCATAATAATAGGACATGTATTCTCAAAGGATTGTGATGGAGAGAAGACAAAACTATGCAGAATCAGGATTGTGCTTAGGGGTGGTAAAATACTCTCACAATTTATTTATTATGCTTGATTATACTAGGCCATTGCAATTTGAAGTGTTTCATATGCATTGTTATCACTCTGTCTCCATTAGGGAATCACAATATTATTTCCTATTAGTATGTCTTTTGCAGTGTGGAGAAAAAAAGAATACCCAGTAAAGCTCTTTGCAAACAACATACAAACTCTATATACAAAGCAAGAATTCAAACCACTAAAGTGTGAATAGTTTTGTAGGACCCGGTCCTGCAGCCATGTTGGTAATTTGTGGTTGCTGGACGGGAGACGTAACAACAGTCTCGTACATATGCATCACACTTGGGATGCCTTCAGGTAAAAGGAGCTGCAAAGTAGAGATGTGCGAAGTCCTGGATGTTCAGGTTTAGCGAACAGTTAAAAGAAGGTTCAGTTTGGATACCAGAACAGTACCTGAGTCCGAACCCCATCCCGGACCCCATACACTGCTGCTGCTAATAACACTTAGGGCTTGTTTCCACTTGCAAGAATCACGTCCGTATCTTGCATGTGAAAACCAAGCTCTGGCGCCGGCACTCCAGAGCGGAGCGTGCAGCCGCATAGGAACACATGCAGCCGCACGCTCTGCTCACAAGTGCCGGCGCCAGAGCTTGGTTTCCACATACGAGATACGGACGTGATAAATAAATAACGCCCATTCCGAGGGTTTCACTAGAATGGTCATTAGGTAAGTATAACTGTGTTTGCTATTTTTAAATAAAACTGAAAAAGTGTGTTTTGTTTTTATTTCAAATAAAGGACTTTATTCTGGCTGTGTGTTTATTTACAACTAGCTGTACTACCCGGCTTCGCCCGGGTTAATGACTGCTGTTAGCAAAATAGAATGTGTTAACAAAAATTTATTCTGCACACAAAAACCACAAAACAAATAGATAGAAATGTAATTATTAAAAGGCAAAAACTAAGCAAATAGAAGCATTTCACAACATATATTAGCTTTGTTATACTGAGAATGTCTTTGTTGCCTATATTAACCAATCAGAGCTCAGGTTAATTAACTGTAGCAAAATAGAAGCTGAGCTGTGATTGGTTGCTATTGGCAGCCTGATAAATCCCCAGCCAACAGGAAGCCCTCCCCCCTGGCAGTATATATTAGCTCACACATACACATAATAGACAGGTCATGTGACTGACAGCTGCCGTATTTCCTATATGGTACATTTGTTGCTCTTGTAGTTTGCTTATTAATCAGATTTTTATTTTTGAAGGACAATACCAGACTTGTGTGTGTTTTAGGGCGAGTTTTATGTGTCAAGTTGTGTGTGTTGAGTTGCGTGTGGCGACATGCATGTAGCGACTTTTGTGAGATGAGTTTTGTGTGGCGACATGCGTGTAGCAACATTTTGTGTGTTGAGTTGCATGTGACAGGTTAGTGTAGCAAGTTGTGTGCAGCAAGATTTGTGCATGGCGAGTTTTGCGCGTGGCGAGTTTTATGTGTGGTGCATTTTGAGTATGTGCAAGTTTTGTGTGAGGCAACTTTTGCATGTGGTGCAACTTTTGTACATGTGGCAATTTTTCTGTGTGTGCAAGTTTTGCATGAGGTGAGTTTTCCATGAGGTGAGTTTTGCACGTGTGGCGAGTTTTGCGTGAGCCTAGTTTTGCATATGGCGAGTTTTGCATGTAGCGAGTTTTGAGTGGTGACTTTTGTGTTTCGACTTTTATGTGGCGAGGTTGGTGTGTGTGTGTGGTGAAATGTGTGCTGAGGGTGGTATATGTGTTCAAGCACGTGGTAGTGTGTGGCGCATTTTGTGTTTGTGTTCATATCCCCGTGTGTGGTGAGTATCCCATGTCGGGGCCCCACCTTAGCAACTGTACGGTATATACTCTTTGTCGCCATCGCTCTCATTCTTTAAGTCCTCATTGTTCACATCTGGCAGCTGTCAATTTTCCTCCAACACTTTTCCCTTCACTTTTTCCCCATTATGTAGATAGGAGCAAAATTGTTTGGTGAATTGGAACGCGCGGGGTTAAAATTTCACCTCACAACATAGCCTATGACGCTCTCGGGGTCCAGACGTGTGACTGTGCAAAATTTTGTGGCTGTAGCTGCGACGGTACAGATGCCAATCCCGGACATACACACATACATACATACACACATTCAGCTTTATATATTAGATATACCTGTATGTAATCTCCTGTATATAGTATATACCTGTGTGTCATCTCACCTATATATAGTATATATCTGTGTGTCATCTCCTGTATATAGTATATACCTGTATGTCATCTCCTCCTGTATATACTATATACCTGTAGGTAATCTGCTCCTGTATATAGTATATACCTGTGTGTCATCTCCTCCTGTATATAGTATATACCTGTATGTCATCTCCTCCTATATGTAGTATGTACCTGTATGTCATCTCCTCCTCTATATAGTATATACCTGTGTGTCATCTCTCCTGTATATAGTATATATCTGTGTGTCATCTCCTCCTGTATATAGTATATACCTGTGTGTCATCTCCCCTGTAAATAGTATATACCTGTGTGTCATCTCCTGTATATAGTATATAGCTGTATGCCATCTCCTCCTGTATTAGCCCTCGTTCACACGTTATTTGGTCAGTATTTTTACCTCAGTATTTGTAAGCTAAAATGGCAGCCTGATAAATCCCCAGCCAACAGTAAGCCCACCCCCTGGCAGTATATATTAGCTCACACATACACATAATAGACTGGTCATGTGACTGACAGCTGCCGGATTCCTATATGGTACATTTGTTGCTCTTGTAGTTTGTCTGCTTATTAATCAGATTTTTATTTTTGAAGGATACCAGACTTGTGTGTGTTTTAGGGCGAGTTTCGTGTGTCAAGTTGTGTGTGTTGAGTTGCGTGTGGCGACATGCATGTAGGGACTTTTGTGAGATGAGTTTTGTGTGGCGACATGCGTGTAGCAACTTTTTGTGTGTCGAGTTGCATGTGACAGGTTAGTGTAGCAAGTTGTGTGCAGCAAGTTTTGCGCATGGCGAGTTTTGCGCGTGGCGAGTTTTATGTGTGGTGCCTTTTGAGTATGTGCAAGTTTTGTGTGAGGCAACTTTTGCATGTGTTGCAACTTTTGTGCATGTGGCAATTTTTCTGCGTGTGGCAATTTTTCTGCGTGTGCAAGTTTTGCGTGTGGCGAGTTTTGCACGTGTGGCGAGTTTTGCATGTGGAGAGTTTTGCGCGTGGCGAGTTTTGAGCGGCGACTTTTGTGTTTCTACTTTTATGTGGCGAGGTTGGTGTATGTGTGGTGAAATGTGCACTGAGGGTGGTATATGTGTTCGAGCACGTGGTAGTGTGTGGCGCATTTTGTGTGTGTGTTCATATCCCCGTGGTGGTGTGATTATCCCATGTTGGGGCCCCACCTTAGCAACTGTACAGTATATACTCTTTGGTGCCATCGCTGTCATTCTTTAAGTCCCCCTTGTTCACATCTGGCAGCTGTTAATTTGCCTCCAACACTTTTCCTTTCATTTTTTCCCCATTATGTAGATAGGGGCAAAATTGTTTGGTGACTTGGAAAGCGCGGGGTTAAAATTTCACCTCACAATATAGCTTTGACGCTCTCAGGGTCCAGACGTGTGACTGTGCAAAATTTTGTGCCTGTAGCTGCGACGCCTCCAACACTTTTCCTTTCACTTTTTCCCCATTATGTAGATAGGGGCAAAATTGTTTGGTGAATTGGAAAGCGCGGGGTTAAAATTTCACCTCACAACATAGCCTATGACGCTCTCGGGGTCCAGACGTGTGACTGTGCAAAATTTTGTGGCTGTAGCTGCTACGGTTCAGATGCCAATCCCGGACATACATACATACATACATACATACACACACACACACATTCAGCTTTATATATTAGATATAACCATAGGATTAGTAATGGAAAAGTGTCTTACGGACGCCTCTCCATTACTAAGCCATAATAATACAAAGGTGACATCAACCCCACAAATATGAACTCCACTTGCCACCACCACAGGACAAGTGGGAAGAGCCGGGCAAAGAGCCAGAGTTGGCCCATCTGATAGATGTGCCTTTTCTGGGTTGCTGTGGGCTGCTATTTTTAGCCGGGGGGCATTTTCAGTCTTAGAATGCCAGCCCCAGATGTCTGCTTTAGGTTGGCTAGCTGTCAAAAACGGGGGAACCCATGCTGTTTTTTTTTAATTATTTATTTAAGTAATGAAAAAACGGCGTGGTGACTATTCTGTTCTTGATAACTAGCCTTGCTAACGCTGACAGCTGAGGGTTGCAGCTCACAGCTGTCAGTTTTGCCTGACTGGTTATTAAAAATACAGGGAAACCCACATTGTTATTTTTTTAAATTATTTATCTATTTTATTTGATAAATACTCTTAGCGTGTGTTCCCACATGTGGCACCAACTGTGCAATTTCTGCAGTGCAAAACACAAAATTCACAAAATCTTCAAATTTGGGAGAAAAGGGTAAAATCCAAAGTAACAGCTTAAGATGATTTCCTCTGTGGCATTTGGATGACTTCTTCTCAAGTCCTGGCATATTGCTACTGGTGGCAATAGTAATTGCCATTAGCTAGGAAATTACTTGATGACAAGATGCTCCTATCACTTGATATAAATTAATCTGTTTTTATTTCTACTACATTGTCCTAACTTTTTGTATATTGTGTTATGTTGTATAATTGTGAAATGGTTAACATTAGTTAGGATGCGTGACAAACATCAACCCTTAGCAGAAACCTAGGTTTCTTGAAGTTAACTACTCTAGTAACCCCCGGATGAGGCACGGAGGGTCGGAAGGAGGGGGGCATGACCGGGCAGGTTGCCAGTGACCAGGTGATTGGGTTTTTGGGAAAAGGCAGGGAGAATGACAAAGAAGGAGGGGGGGAGGAAGTAAAAGGATTGACAAAGGGGGAAATGACATAGGGGAAGTGACCTAGGCATGGGGGGGAAGGGGGGTCAAGGGGATAAAAGGATGCAGGGATTAGCCATAACCCTCTTTTCACTCCCAGGACGGCAGGACAACGAAGCCAACAGAAGCCTTTGAAGCAAGCAAGAAGACTTCTGGAAAGACAATGGACAGCAAGCAAGATACCACACCTCCTGGAGATTCAAGTGGAAGGACATTACAGAAATCCTCAGAACAACTACTCCCCTCATCATTTCACATGCACATTCCTTCAAACAAACAAAGAAGACAAGAAGCATGTCGGCTGCTTCAGGGAGTATAATATGGGGGATATAAGTATGGGGGATGCGGGTACATATATACAGTACACAATATACAATATAGTGTCTTCAGGCAGAAACAACATGGAGTTTTCCTGCTTGGGGTGTGTTCACACATAGCGGCATAGCTTGTAACTGTAAGATAATCCATGACTGCCAATCTGTACCAACTCTGGTGGATTTTGGTGCAGATTTGTGCTATTATTTGCCTCGCCTGGCACTCCTGTGGTAATGGTGGCCTGGTTCACCGGTGTCTGTGTTCTGGCAGACCAGAAGATGGCACAGGCCATACTACTCTCACCATGAGAGGTCCAGGGGGGTATACACAACATAAATGATCACACTGTGGATTTGTTATATATATATGTACAGTGTATATATATATATAGGATCATTATATCCTGGGAGATCTGTGTCCTCAGGGATCTCTATATGTTACCTGCCTCATGCGTCCCCGTGGCAGGGCTGCAGACACGGGTACATGTATAGTAATATATATAGACAATGCTGGTATATTATGTACTGCATGGCCCAGACTGGTACAGAAGGGATAGGACTCTGTCCTTGCGGACTTACATACTGGAAATATTCCTACATTATATATATATATATATATATACGTATATATATATATAGCAGTCTCCCTATCTGTTGTACCTCCTGAGCTATAATATATACAGGTGTCCCCCGGTACGTTTGGCTCTATATATGTATACTTTTACCCCAGACTTATGGCTGGCCCACAGGATATGGGTGGACTTAATAATAATAATAATAATAATAATAATAATGATGATGAAAAATGGTCTTTGTGTCACGCTGGCATGTCCGCGGCGCGTTGCAGTTGGGACACATTGTCATTGCGGTCCACAATCTAAATAGTTTATATGGCACTTCCTCTATATGTATAATCAGACCCTGAAAGTATAGTGCTACCCGGGGATATACATTATATATCCATACTCCAGAAGCCCAGTATATATGGCCAAGAGGCAGAGCCAAAAGGCTCCGTGTTTAGTGGGTATAGCCTCTGCTGCAACCAAGAAGCAGGGCCAAAAACACACATGCCAGCATTACCGAGGGCAGGCAGAACCCTAAGCAGCACGGTAGCCCAGTGGTTAAGACTGCTGCTTGCAGCAGGGGAGATCACGGTTCTAGTTCCACCACGGGAAGTAGCAAATGGAAGTGCAAAAATTTAAGGACATAACACTGCTGGCCATTACTAAGGGCTAGCAGAGACAAACAACAAGTTTTTATTTAACACCCTGGGAAATTAGGCAATTGCTTCAATTGCTAGGACAGGCAAGAGTCATGAGCGGTGCCTTTATCCTATATGGTTGACCGTAATATAGATGAATTATCGTAAAGTAGGTAATATAGTGGATGAGGAATTAGTCAACGCAGGACGCAGGGGTCTAATGGGTATAGTCTGATGTTATGGACTGTTATACTGACCAAGTCTTGTTTCTTTAAGGCTGTCTTCTGCACAAGTAGTAATCCAGTGCAATAAACTGAAGAGCGGTATATCTGATCGGGGGACCTTCAGTCCGGAGGAGTGACAAAAGGAAAAAGTGATCATGTGCATTAACACAAAGGACAATAGGCCTATTCCCAGTGCCCTCCAGCCACGGGAAGCAGCTAAGATGAGGGCGGTTTCAGACATTGGGCCCCGGAAGCAGAAGAAGCGGGCCTACCCTGCCCTCCCGGACTCTGGAGGGGGGCATCAGGGCTGCCAAGCCACTGATCAATTCATCCTTAGCAAGTAGCGCGTGAACGGCTTATCTTTGCACATGGCAGCTGGGGGAATACTGGTTGGGACTAGGGAGGGAGGACTTAACAGACAGGGATTTTTTATTGATGGGAATTAGGCAGGCCACGGTTGGTAAGTGGTCTACAGCGTAGAAAAAATCAATTAATTTCAGGGTTAGTGTTCGGGCTTCAACTGGGGAACAGAACGGACTTAAAAAAGAATTGTTTAGTAAGACAGGCCATTAAGGGTGTCCGGAAAGGAGAAAGCCAGGAAGGATAACAGACGGCCTGTGCCATTTGGTTTATTGGAGAACCTGGATTACATTTAGAAGCGGGGTGCATGTCACATTTTGAGGTGGGCCTGTTTAGCCTGGCATTCACATCAGCATTTTTCGGAGCAATGAGGATAGGGGAACTAGAAGCACCAGACGGAGCGAAGAGGTGGGGGCAATCTAGCTAAAGACATCATGGCTAGGCAGAAATTATTAGAGTTATATATCAGAAGAGCAAAAAAAAGGAAAAGGGTGCTAATGGAAAAGGTCAGCGGTTCTATCAGGTGTCCTTGGAAGTGTTTTATGATAGTCTTGGCCGCCAAGCCTCAGCGGGATGAACCGCTGCTATGTGACGAGGAGGGGTCCTTCTTGTCCAAGTAGCAATTTATTAAAGTATTCTGGAAATGCCTGGTAGGGACAGGCACGGATCCTGGCAAATACACGGGAAATCCTTTTGGATTGGGGGTGGCAACAGAGGCCGTGGTGGGGGACTGAGCCCGTGACCAATTATGTTTAATGGCCGGGGGAGTCCCAACGGAGTCTTACGTAGGACATCAGGTTATGAGGCAGCAATCTGTCCTGGATATGGTGCCCTGCAATAATTTCTTTTTGGTTTGTTACAAGACAAGGCCCGATCGTGATTTGGATTTTAGGACATTCATACGTTTTCTGAGGAGCACAGTGGGCCGACAGACGGACGGGTGGGAGACAGTTGGTTTTTGCAAGAGTAAGGGCGGTGATTAGGTGGCTGGGCGACAGGGGTTTAACATGGGGCCGGGTACTATACGAGTATCTTGGGCGGTATACCTTTAAGGGACTACAGATATATATTAGTAGTACGTGCAGGGGGTAATGACCTGAGACCCAGCTTGGAAAAATGACTGAGTTCCAACATTAGAAGGGATGTACGTCAGCTGGAATTAGCGTATCCAAGTATGAGGCTAGTGTGGTCTGACATGGTACCTAGAAGGAAATGGGGAGAGGGGCTGGCAATATGTCACGCAGGCTTAGATTCTACAGAAAGAGATTGCTGGTTAGGGGATAGAGTGCATTTGAACACTATAGGGATGGATTTGTGGATTGACGGCTTGTGAGAGGGGATACGGAGGGGGCCACAGCAGGGCGGTCTGGTGGGGTCTCGAGCACTTAAAGGGGGGTCAGGTGCTCTCGGTGTGGCGCTGGTGGGTCCTCGAAGCAGGCAAAAAAGTTCGGTATGGGGGGGTCTTGCATTGCGGGCCCCCCCTACAGTGGATGGTTACTGGTCTGGTGAGACTTGGGTGATACCTGACGAGGCAAGTCGGGGTCACATTATCATGGGACCCGGAGGGCCACCCGATGTTGGAGGTCGGGTGCGCGGTACCGATGGGTGGGTACCCGACGATGGAAGTCGGGTACAGGTTTAACGGTGTGGAGGCAACCTCTTCCCTCAAGTCATGGTGCTCCCGAGCCGGGAGGAAAACGCGGCGGGAAGTAAGGCTGGGGAAGAGGCAATGCCGACGGTTTAATAACCAGACCAGGATCGGGTTAGCTTCGAGGGCCCCACCAAGTGTTTTAATTAATATTAATATTATTATTATGATTAATAATAATAAATTGGCTGCTGTGGCCGTTATTATCCATAAGTACTGGTGTGGCGTGTTTATTCAAGGGGAGAAAAGGGAGAAGGTCACGGAAAGTCAACCTTGCCAAGGTCATGTTTTACACAACAATTACTATTAGGATAAATGACAATGGTGAATCACTTTAATGAGTCAATTACTCTTGTTCACATAAATCGTATCTCGACTTTGACCTTCACTGAATATTATCTAAAACATCATAGCGGTGAGTTACAATTTTTATTGATGCTTGGGTGACAATTACATTGGGTGTCTACAGGAGTATGGAAACTGAGGATCAGATCCACGTCATAGGAGGAGTTGTCAATATTACCAATGATATGGTTTACGTGATGCTACATCCACTTCAGTCAATGCTTTACTTACCAATCATTGGTATGTTGGTGGAGATCATATTAAATAAAGCTTTTTCAGTTGCACCAAGCTCGTTCAGACAAGTGTGTGAGAGGTGGGGATAGTACCTCATGAATCTCCAGTAAGCAATTCCATGTATTCATCTAGGCAAAACACCTGTGTAGGGCTGAAAGGAAAGATAAATGACGTGGGAGGAGTGGGATTTTATGAGAATACATTGCTGATGACTGTGCGTATGACATCAAGCAAGAGCGAAACTTTCTATTCCTGTCAAGCAATATTCTAAATAAGAGGATGGGGATTAGGTGTTCTAAAGATTTTCACTTCAGACTGTCTCCCTGTCTTTGTCAGCTTGTGTTACATAAATAATTAAAGGAAACACAAGGGCAATCACCTTTATGTAATACAATGCCTTGAAAAATTATCCATACCCTGAGAACTTTTCCACATTTTTTTTCACATTACACCCACAAATTTAAATGTATTTTATTAAGATTTTATGTGATATACTAACTCAAAGTATCAAGTATTTGTGAAGTGTAAAGGAAATGATGCATGGTTTTCTAATTATTTTAAAAATATAAATCTGAAAATTGTGACATGGATATTTATATTCAGGCCCCTATAGTCTGATATCCCTAAATAGAATCCTGAGTGACCAATTGCCTCCAGAAGTCTGTAATTTATTCACAGTACGACTAAAGCTGTTCAGAATATGGTTCAGAGGTTTTCAAAAGTAAGACCAAAGTGGCTGCACTAGAGGATTTGTTTATTTTCCATTACTCTGATGAATGGTCCTTTTACACTGAATAAAAAGCATTAATATCCAATACTGGGAGCTCAGCATAGAATATACAAGTCTGTTCTTCATGTGTGAAAAAAAATAATGCAGCAATCACCAGATGGATTGATTATTCCACAGTCCTTTTTATTTCATCCAAGTGAACAAGAGACTTGTGGGTCAAGGAGGCATGCAGGGAGCGTGCAGATGGACGGCGACCGTTTCGCGCAGTGAACGCTTCACACCTGGACCCATTGAAGCTATATATATATATATACACTATACAAAACTACTGTATAAAGTTTGAAGCTTTATATATAAAGCTTGCACCTATAAATATACAGTACAGACCACAAGTTTGGACACACCTTCTCATTTAAAGATTTTTCTGCATTTTCATGACTATGAAAATTGTACATTCACACTGAAGGCATCAAAACTATGAATCAACACATGTGGAATTATATACTTAACAAAAAAGTGTGAAACAACTGAAATTATGTCTTATATTCTAGGTTCTTCAAAGTAGCCACCTTTTGCTTTGATGACTGCCTTGCACACTCTTGGCATTCTCTTGATGAGCTTCAAGAGGTAGTCACCGGAAATGGTCTTCCAACAATCTTGAAGGAGTTCCCAGAGATGCTTAGCACTTGTTGGCCCTTTTGCCTTCACTCTGCGGTCCAGCTCACCCCAAACCATCTCGATTGGGTTTAGGTCTGGTGACTGTGGAGGTCAGGTCATCTGGCGTAGCACCCCATCACTCTCCTTCTTGGTCAAATAGCCCTTACACAGCCTGGAGGTGTGTTTGGGGTCATTGTCCTGTTGAAAAACAAATGATGATCCAACTAAACGCAAACTGGATGAAATAGCATGCCTGTCATGATCTCTGCAGGCAGAGATCATAGCAAGCCTATAGAGGGACAGGCTCTCGGAAGATGGAACTATACTGACCATGAACTAAGCCTGCCGCGCAACTAGAAATAGCCAGGTAGCATTTCCTATTTATTGCTAGATGCCCAGCTCTGGCCTAAGACCTAAATAGCTAGCAGAGGGAAATATAAGACCTGGCTCACCTCTGGAGAAATATTTCAAAGAAGACAGTAGCCCCCCACATATAATGACGGTGAGTTCAGATGAAACAACAAACGCAGCAGGAAAATAGTCTTAGCAAATTTGAGGTCCGATTACTAGATAGCAGAAGACAGATAGTATACTTTCATGGTCAGCAGAAAAACACTAACAAAACACCATCCAGAGATTACCTTAAACTCTGGCATTAACTCATAACGCCAGAGTAGCAATCCCTGATCAACGAGAGCTTTCCAGACACAGTAACAAAACTTCAGCTGTGAACTGGAACAAATAGGCAAAACGAAACATGGACAAAAGTCCAACTTATCTAGTAGTTGTCAGAAGCAGGAACAAGCACTGAGAGGCATCAGATAACATTGTTGACCGGCAAGAAACCACCAGAGAAATGAGCTTAAAAAGCGACACCCACTACTGATGGAACCAGGTGAAACAGGAAAGAGGATGACAAGTCCAATTCCACAGGCGGCCACCGGGGGAGCCCAGAATCCAAATTCACAACAGTACCCCCCCCTCAAGGAGGGGGCACCGAACCCTCACCAGATCCACCAGGGCGACCAGGATGAGCCCTATGGAAGGCACGAACAAGATCAGAAGCATGAACATCAGATGCATTGACCCAAGAATTATCCTCCTGGCCGTACCCCTTCCAATTGACCAGATACTGGAGTCTCCGTCTGGAAACACGAGAGTCCAAAATTTTCTCCACAACGTACTCCAACTCACCCTCAACCAACACCGGAGCAGGAGGCTCAACTGAAGGTACAACAGGTACCTCATACCTGCGCAATAACGACCGATGAAAAACGTTATGAATGGAAAAGGACGCAGGGAGGTCCAAACGGAAAGAAACAGGATTAAGAATCTCCAATATTCTATAAGGGCCGATGAACCGAGGTTTAAACTTAGGAGAAGAGACCCTCATAGGGACAAAACGAGAAGACAACCACACCAAATCTCCAACACAAAGCCGAGAACCAACACGACGATGACGGTTGGCAAAACGTTGAGTCTTCTCCTGGGACAACTTCAAATTGTCCATAACCTGCCCCCAGATGTGATGCAATCTCTCCACCACCGCATCCACTCCAGGACAATCCGAGGATTCCACCTGACCGGAGGAAAATCGAGGGTGAAACCCCGAATTACAGAAAAACGGGGACACCAAGGTGGAAGAGCTGGCCCGATTATTGAGGGCGAACTCTGCCAATGGCAAAAAAGCAACCCAATCATCCTGGTCAGCAGAGACAAAACACCTCAGATATGTCTCCAGGGTCTGATTAGTCCGCTCGGTCTGACCATTAGTCTGAGGGTGAAAAGCAGATGAAAAAGACAAATCTATGCCCATCCTAGCACAGAATGCCCGCCAAAATCTAGACACAAATTGGGTACCTCTGTCAGAAACAATATTCTCAGGAATACCGTGCAATCGGACAACATTCTGAAAAAACAGAGGAACCAACTCAGAAGAAGAAGGCAACTTGGGCAGAGGAACCAAATGGACCATTTTAGAGAAACGGTCACAGACCACCCAGATGACAGACATCTTCTGGGAAACAGGCAGATCTGAAATAAAATCCATCGAGATGTGTGTCCAAGGCCTCTTAGGAATAGGCAAGGGCAACAGCAGTCCACTAGCCCGAGAACTACAAGACTTGGCCCGAGCACAAATGTCACATGACTGCACAAAGACTCGCACATCTCGCGACAGGGAAGGCCACCAGAAGGATCTTGCCACCAAATCCCTGGTACCAAAAATTCCGGGATGACCTGCCAATGCAGAAGAATGTACCTCAGAGATGACTCTACTGGTCCAATCATCCGGAACAAACAGTCTATCAGGCGGACAACGATCCGGTCTATCCGCCTGAAACTCTTGCAAGGACCGCCGCAGATCAGGAGAAACGGCCGACAAAATTACTCCCTCCCTAAGGATACCTGTGGGTTCAGCATTACCAGGAGAGTCCGGGTCAAAACTCCTAGAAAGGGCATCTGCCTTAACATTCTTAGAACCCGGTAGGTATGACACCACAAAATTAAAGCGAGAAAAAAATAAAGACCAGCGCGCCTGTCTAGGATTCAGGCGCCTGGCAGTCTCAAGATAAATCAAATTTTTGTGGTCAGTCAATACCACCACCTGATGCTTAGCCCCCTCTAGCCAATGGCGCCACTCCTCAAACGCCCACTTCATGGCCAAAAGCTCCCTATTCCCAACATCATAATTCCGCTCTGCGGGCGAAAATTTGCGAGAAAAGAAAGCACAAGGCCTAATGACGGAGCAGTCGGAACCTTTCTGCGACAACACTGCCCCAGCTCCGATCTCCGAAGCGTCAACCTCAACCTGAAAAGGCAGATTCACATCAGGCTGACGTAACACAGGGGCAGAGGCAAAACGGTGCTTAAGCTCCTGAAAGGCCTCTACAGCATGAGGGGACCAATTAGCAACATCAGCGCCATGTCTGGTCAAATCAGTCAGTGGTTTAACGACATCCGAAAAACCAGCAATAAATCGGCGGTAAAAGTTGGCAAAGCCCAAAAATCTCTGAAGACCCTTAAGAGAGGAGGGCTGAGTCCAGTCACAAATAGCTTGCACCTTGACGGGATCCATCTCAATGGAAGAGGGAGAAAAAATATACCCCAAAAAGGAAATTTTCTGGACCCCAAAAACGCACTTAGACCCCTTCACACATAAAGAATTAGACCGCAGAACCTGAAAAACTCTCCTGACCTGCTGGACATGAGAGTCCCAGTCATCAGAAAAAATCAGAATATCATCCAGATATATTATCATAAATTTATCCAGAAAATCGCGGAAAATATCATGCATAAAAGACTGGAAAACTGAAGGGGCATTAGAAAGACCAAAAGGCATGACCAAATACTCAAAGTGGCCCTCGGGCGTATTAAATGCGGTCTTCCACTCATCCCCCTGCCTGATCCGCACCAAATTATACGCCCCACGAAGATCAATTTTAGAGAACCACTTAGCACCCTCTATACGAGCAAACAAATCAGTAAGCAATGGCAATGGGTATTGGTACTTAACAGTGATCTTATTCAGAAGCCGATAATCAATACATGGTCTCAAAGAGCCGTCCTTTTTTGAGACAAAGAAAAACCCAGCTCCCAAGGGAGAAGAAGATGGACGAATATGTCCCTTTTCCAAAGACTCCTTTATATATTCCCGCATAGCAGCATGTTCCGGCACAGACAGATTAAACAAACGACCCTTTGGATATTTGCAACCCGGTATCAAATCTATGGCACAATCGCACTCACGGTGCGGAGGTAACGACCCAAGCTTGGGTTCGTCAAAGACGTCTTGATAATCAGAGAGGAACTCAGGGACTTCAGAGGGAATGGACGACGAAATAGAAACCAAAGGTAAGTCCCCATGAATACCCTTACATCCCCAGCTCAACACAGACATTGCTCTCCAGTCCAAGACTGGATTGTGAGACTGCAACCATGGCAATCCCAGTACCAAATCGTCATGTAAATTATACAGCACCAGGAAACGAATAATCTCCTGGTGATCCGGATTGATACGCATGGTTACTTGTGTCCAGTATTGTGGTTTATTATTAGCCAATGGGGTGGAGTCAATCCCCTTCAGAGGAATAAGAGTCTCCAAAGGCTCTAAATCAAAACCACAACGATTGGCAAAGGACCAATCCATAAGACTCAGAGCGGCGCCAGAGTCAACATAGGCGTCCGTGGCAATGGATGACAAAGAGCAAATCAGGGTTACAGACAAAATAAACTTAGACTGAATGGTGCCAATGGAAACAGACTTATCAAGCTTCTTTGTACGCCTAGAGCATGCTGATATAACATGAGTAGAATCCCCACAATAGAAGCACAATCCATTCTTCCGTCTAAAATTCTGTCGCTCGCTCCTGGACAGAATTCTATCACACTGCATACTTTCTGGCGTCTTTTCCATAGACACCGCCAGATGGTGCACCGGTTTGCGCTCCCGCAGACGCCTATCAATCTGAATAGCCATTGTCATGGACTCATTCAGACCTGCAGGCACAGGGAACCCCACCATAACATCCTTAACGGCATCAGAGAGACCTTCTCTGAAAGTTGCCGCCAAGGCGCACTCATTCCACTGAGTAAGCACAGACCATTTACGGAATTTTTGGCAGTAAACCTCAGCTTCGTCTTGCCCCTGAGATAGTGCCATCAAAGTTTTTTCTGCCTGAAGTTCCAAATGAGGTTCCTCATAAAGCAAGCCCAAGGCCAGAAAAAACGCATCCACATCGCGCAACGCAGGATCCCCTGCTGGCAATGAGAAGGCCCAATCTTGAGGGTCACCCCTGAGCAAGGAAATCACAATCCTAACCTGCTGAGCAGGGTCTCCAGGTGAACGAGACTTCAGGGACAAATAAAGCTTACAATTATTTCGGAAATTCTGGAAGCTAGCTCTATTCCCTGTGAAGAACTCCGGCAAAGGAATTCTCGGCTCAGATACTGGAGCATGTACCACAAAATCTTGTAAATTTTGTACTTTCGTGATGAGATTATTCAAACCCGCAGTTACACTCTGAAGATCCATTATTGTCAGGTGCACACAGAGCAATACAGAGATTAGGAGGAGAGAGAGAAAAAAGACTGCAGCAAGGCAAACTGGAGGAAAAAAAAAAAAAAAAATTCCAGCAGACTTCTTATAACTCTCCTTTCTCAACCTGGGTCTTTAACACTTTATGGCCGGTCAAACTGTCATGATCTCTGCAGGCAGAGATCATAGCAAGCCTATAGAGGGACAGGCTCTCGGAAGATGGAACTATACTGACCATGAACTAAGCCTGCCGCGCAACTAGAAATAGCCAGGTAGCATTTCCTATTTATTGCTAGATGCCCAGCTCTGGCCTAAGACCTAAATAGCTAGCAGAGGGAAATATAAGACCTGGCTCACCTCTGGAGAAATATTTCAAAGAAGACAGTAGCCCCCCACATATAATGACGGTGAGTTCAGATGAAACAACAAACGCAGCAGGAAAATAGTCTTAGCAAATTTGAGGTCCGATTACTAGATAGCAGAAGACAGATAGTATACTTTCATGGTCAGCAGAAAAACACTAACAAAACACCATCCAGAGATTACCTTAAACTCTGGCATTAACTCATAACGCCAGAGTAGCAATCCCTGATCAACGAGAGCTTTCCAGACACAGTAACAAAACTTCAGCTGTGAACTGGAACAAATAGGCAAAACGAAACATGGACAAAAGTCCAACTTATCTAGTAGTTGTCAGAAGCAGGAACAAGCACTGAGAGGCATCAGATAACATTGTTGACCGGCAAGAAACCACCAGAGAAATGAGCTTAAAAAGCGACACCCACTACTGATGGAACCAGGTGAAACAGGAAAGAGGATGACAAGTCCAATTCCACAGGCGGCCACCGGGGGAGCCCAGAATCCAAATTCACAACACATGCCACTGCAAGATGCTGTGGTAGCTGTTGTGAATTCCGTTCTTGGGCTCCCTCCGGTGGTTGTAAATGGAACTGCTGCTCCTTGGGTTTAGCATTAGCAGCTGATTCCACTGATCGTCTCTCCTGGCTCTGCTATTTAGCCTGGCTCTAGTCTTCAGCCAGTGCCAGCTGTCAATGTTTCTTGGTTGGATTCAGATCTCTCCTTGGATTTCTCTGATAGCCTGTCCATTTCAGCAAAGATAAGTCATTGCTTGTTCTTTTGTTGTCCACTTGCTGTGGACTTAGTCGTTCAGCTCTTGTTATGTTTTTTCTTGTCCAGCTTGTCAGTATGATATATTCAGCTTAGCTGGAAGCTCTGGGGAAGCAGATTTGCCCCTCCACACCGTGAGTCGGTGTGGAGATTTTTTGTAAACTCTGTGTGGATTTTTAGCTTTTAATACTGACCGCACAGTATACTTTCCTATCCTGTCTATCTAGTTAGCATTGGCCTCCTTTGCTAAATCTTGTTTTCATTCTGTGTATGTCATTTCCCTCTCCACTCACAGTCAATATTTGTGGGGGGCTATCTTTCCTTTGGGGATTTTCTCTGAGGCAAGATAGCTTTCTGTTTCCATCTTTAGGGGTAGTTAGTTCTCAGGCTGTGACGAGGTGTCTAGGGAGTGACAGGAACATCCCACGGCTATTTCTAGTGTTGGTGTTAGGATCAGGAACTGTGGTCAGTACAGATACCACCTCCTCAGAGCTCGTCTCATGTTGCTCCTTAACCACCAGGTCATAACAGGTAGCCATGCTGGTGTCACCAGCAAAGCACCCCCACACCATCACACCTCCTCCTCCATGCTTCATGGTGGGAACCAGGCATGTAGAGTCCATCCGTTCACCTTTTCTGCATCACACAAAGGCACGGTGGTTGGAACCAAAGACCTAAAATTTGGACTCATCAGACCAAAGCACAGATTTCCACTGGTCTAATGTCCATTCCTTGTGTTCTTTAGCCCAAACAAGTCTCTTCTGCTTATTGCCTGTCCTTAGCAGTGGTTTCCTAGCAGCTATTTTACCATGAAGGCCTGCTGCACAACAAAGTCTCCTCTTAAGAGTTGTTGTAGAGATGTGTCTGCTGCTAGAACTCTGTGTGGCATTGACCTGGTCTCTAATCTAAGCTGCTGTTAATCTGCGATTTCTGAGGTTGGTGATTCAGATAAACTTATCCTGAGAAGCACAGGTGACTCTTGGTCTTCCTTTCCTGGTTGGGTCCTCAATTGAGCCAGTTTCTATGCAGTGCTTGATGGTTTTTGCCACTGCGCTTGGGTCAATTTCAAAGTTTTCCCAATTTTTCAGACTGACTAACCTTCATTTCATAAAGTAATGATGGCCACTCTTTTTTGTTTACTTAGCTGCTTTTTTCTTGCCATAATACAAATTCTAACAGTCTATTCAGTAGGACTATCAGCTGTGTATCCACCAGACTTCTGCACAACACAACTGATGGTCCCAACACCATTTATAAGGCAAGGCAAGAAATCCCACTTACTAAACCTGACAGGGCACACCTGTGAAGTGAAAACCATTCCCGGTGACTACCTCTTGAAGCTCATCAAGAGAATGCCAAGAGTGTTCAAAGCAGTCATCAAAGCAAAAGGTGGCTACTTTGAAGAACCTAGAATATAAGACATAATTTCAGTTGTTTCACACTTTTTTGTTAAGTATATAATTCCACAAGTGTGGATTCATAGTGTTGATGCCTTCAGTGTGAATGTACAATTTTCATAGTCATGAAAATACAGAAAAATCTTTAGATGAGAAGGTGTGTCCAAACTTTTGGTCTTGTGTATATATATATATATATATATATATATATATATATATATATATATATATATATATATATATATATATATATATATATATATATATATACACTCACCGGCCACTTTATTAGGTACACCATGCTAGTAATGGGTTGGACCCCCTTTTGCCTTCAGAACTGCCTCAATTCTTCATGGCATAGATTCAACAAGGTGCTGGAAGCATTCCTCAGAGATTTTGGTCCATATTGACATGATGGCATCACACAGTTGCCGCAGATTTTTCGGCTGCACATCCCAAAGATGCTCCATACAAGGCAGGATGGATCCATGCTTTCATGTTGTTTACGCCAAATTCTGACCCTACCATCCGAATGTCGCAGCAGAAATCGAGACTCATCAGACCAAGCAACGTTTTTCCAATCTTCTACTGTCCAATTTCGATGAGCTTGTACAAATTGTAGCCTCAGTTTCCTGTTCTTAGCTGAAAGGAGTGGTACCCGGTGTGGTCTTCTGCTGCTGTAGCCCATCTGCCTCAAAGTTCGACGCACTGTGCGTTCAGAGATGCTCTTAGGCCTACCTTGGTTGTAACGGGTGGCGATTTGAGTCACTGTTGCCTTTCTATCAGCTCGAACAAGTCTGCCCATTCTCCTCTGACCTCTGGCATCAACAAGGCATTTCCGCCCACAGAACTGCCGTTCACTGGATTTTTTTTCTTTTTCGGACCATTCTCTGTAAACCCTAGAGATGGTTGTGCGTGAAAATCCCAGTAGATCAGCAGTTTCTGAAATACTCAGACCAGCCCTTCTGGCACCAACAACCATGCCACGTTCAAAGGCACTCAAATCACCTTTCTTCCCCATACTGATGCTCGGTTTGAACTGCAGGAGATTGTCTTGACCATGTCTACATGCCTAAATGCACTGAGTTGCCGCCATGTGATTGGCTGATTAGAAATTAAGTGTTAACAAGAAGTTGGACAGGTGTACCTAATAAAGTGGCCGGTGAGTGTATATATATATATATATATATATATATATATATATATATATATATATATATATACACAAATGCATGTATTTCTCAATATCGGACATTAAATCAGAATTTCATAATTATTAACCCCTTCATGACCCAGCCTATTTTGGCCTTAATGACCTTGCCGTTTTTTGCAATTCTGACCAGTGTCCCTTTATGAGGTAATAACTCCGGAACGCTTCAACGGATCCTAGCGATTCTGAGACTGTTTTTTCGTGACATATTGGGCTTCATGTTAGTGGTAAATTTAGGTCGATAATTTCTGAGTTTATTTGTGAAAAAAATGGAAATTTGGCAAAAATTTTGAAAATTTCGCAATTTTCACATTTTGAATTTTTATTCTGTTAAACCAGAGAGTTACGTGACACAAAATAGTTAATAAATAACATTTCCCACATGTCTACTTTACATCAGCACAATTTTGGAAACAAATTTTTTTTTTGCTAGGAAGTTATAAGGGTTAAAATTTGACCAGTGATTTCTAATTTTTACAACAAAATTTACAAAACCATTTTTTTTTAGGGACCACCTCACATTTGAAGTCAGTTTGAGGGTTCTATATGGCTGAAAATACCCAAAAGTGACACCATTCTAAAAACTGCACCCCTCAAGGTGCTCAAAACCACATTCAAGAAGTTTATTAACCCTTCAGGTGTTTCACAGCAGCAGAAGCAACATGGAAGGAAAAAATGAACATTTAACTTTTTAGTCACAAAAATGATCTTTTAGCAACAATTTTTTTATTTTCCCAAGGGTAAAAGGGAAACTGGACCATGGACGTTGTTGTACAATTTGTCCTGAGTACGCTGATACCTCATATGTGGGGGTAAACCACTGTTTGGGCGCAAGGCAGGGCTCGGAAGGGAAGGAGCGCCATTTGACTTTTTGAATGAAAAATTGGCTCCAATCTTTAGCGGACACCATGTCGCGTTTGGAGAGCCCCCGTGTGCCTAAACATTGGAGCTCCCCCACAAGTGACCCCATTTTGGAAACTAGACCCCCCAAGGAACTTATCTAGAAGCATAGTGAGCACTTTAAACCCCCAGGTGCTTCACAAATTGTTCCGTAAAAATGAAAAAGTACTTTTTTTTCTCAAAAAAATTATTTTAGCCTCAATTTTTTCATTTTCACATGGGCAACAGGATAAAATGGATCCTAAAATTTGTTGGACAATTTCTCCTGAGTACACCAATACCTCACATGTGGGGGTAAACCACTGTTTGGGCACATGGTAAGGCTCGGAAGGGAAGGAGCGCCATTTGACTTTTTGAATGAAAAATTATCTCCATCGTTAGCGGACACCATGTCGCGTTTGGAAAGCCCCCGTGTGCCTAAACATTGGAGCTCCTCCGCAAGTGACCCCATTTTGGAAACTAGACCCCCCAAGGAACTTATCTAGAGGCATAGTGAGCACTTTAAACCCCCAGGTACTTCACAAATTGATCCGCAAAAATGAAAAAGTACTTTTTTTTCACACAAAATTTCTTTTAGCCTCAATTCTTTCATTTTCACATGAGCAACAGGATAACATGGATCCTAAAATTTGTTGGGCAATTTCTCCTGAGTACGCCGATACCTCATATGTGGGGGTAAACCACTGTTTGGGTGCACGGCAAGGCTCGGAAGGGAAGGCGTGCCATTTGACTTTTTGAATGGAAAATTAGCTCCAATCGTTAGCGGACACCATGTCGCGTTTGAGAGCCCCTGTGTGCCTAAACATTGGAGCTCCCCTACAAGTGACCCCATTTTGGAAACTAGACCCCCCAAGGAACTTACCTAGATGCATAGTGAGCACTTATAACCCCAAGGTGCTTCACAGAAGTTTATAACGCAGAGCCGTGAAAATAAAAAATAATTTTTCTTTCCTCAAAAATGATTTTTAGCCCAGAATTTTTTATTTTTCCAAGGGTAATAGGAGAAATTGGACCCCAAATGTTGTTGTCCAGTTTGTCCTGAGTACGATGATACCCCATATGTGGGGGTAAACCACTGTTTGGGCGCACGGCAGGGCTCGGAAGGGAAGGCACGCCATTTGGCTTTTTGAATGGAAAATTAGCTCCAATCATTAGCGGACACCATGTCGCATTTGGAGAGCCCCTGTGTGCCTAAACATTGAAGCTCCCGCACAAGTGACCCCATTTTGGAAACTAGACCTCCCAAGGAACTAATCTAGATGTGTGGTGAGCACTTTGAACCCCCAAGTGCTTCACAGAAGTTTATAACGCAGAGCCATGAAAATAAAAAATAATTTTTCTTTTCTCAAAAATGATTTTTTAGCCCACAATTTTTTATTTTCCCAAGGGTAACAGGAAAAATTGGACCCCAAAAGTTGTTGTCCAGTTTCTCCTGAGTATGCTGATACCCCATATGTGGGGGTAAACCACTGTTTTGGCACACGTCGGGGTTCGGAAGGGAAGTAGTGACGTTTTGAAATGCAGACTTTGATGGAATGCTCTGCGGGCGTCAGGTTGCGTTTGCAGAGCCCCTGATGTGCCTAAACAGTAGGAACTCCCCACAAGTGACTCCACTTTGGAAACTAGACCCCCAAGGGAACTTATCTAGATGTGTGGTGAGCACTTTGAACCCCCAAGTGCTTCACAGAAGTTAATAACGCAGAGCCGTGAAAATAATAAATGTGTTTCCTTTCCTCAAAAATATTTTTTAGCCCAGAATTTTTTATTTTTGCAAGAGTAACAGGAGAAATTGGACCCCAAAAGTTGTTGTCCAGTTTCTCCTGAGTATGCTGATACCCCATATGTGGGGGTAAACCACTGTTTGGGCATATGCCGGGGCTCAGAATGGAAGTAGTGACGTTTTGGAATGCAGACTTTGATGGAATGGTCTGCGGGCATCATGTTACGTGTGCAGAGCCCCTGATATGCCTAAACAGTAGAAACCCCCCACAATTGACCCCATTTTGTAAACTAGACCCCCCAAGGAACTTATCTAGATGTGTGGTGAGCACGTTCAACCCCCAAGTGCTTCACAGAAGTTTACAACGCAGAGCCGTGAAAATAAAAAAATCATTTTTCTTTCCTCAAAAAAGATGTTTTAGCAAGCAATTTTTTATTTTCACAAGGGTAACAGGAGAAATTGGACCCCAATATTTGTTGCCCAGTTTGTTGTGAGTACGCTGATACCCCATATGTGGGGGTAGACCACTGTTTGGGCATATGCCGGGGCTCGGAAGGGAAGTAGTGGCATTTGAAATGCAGACTTTGATGGAATGGTCTGCGGGCGTCACGTTGCATTTGCAGAGCCCCTGATATGCCTAAACAGTAGAAACACCCCACAAGTGACCCCATTTTGGAAACTAGACCCCCCAAGGAACTTATCTAGTTGTGTGGTGAGCACTTTCAACCCCCAAGTGCTTCACAGAAGTTTATAACGCAGAGCCGTGAAAATAAAAAATAATTGTACTTTCCTCAAAAATTATGTTTTAGCAAGTAATTTTTTATTTTTGCAAGGGTAACAGGAGAAATTGGACCGCAACAGTTGTTGCCCAGTTTGTCCTGAGTACGCTGGTACCCCAAATGTGGGGGTAAACCACTGTTTGGGCGCACGTTGGGGCTTGGAAGGGAGGGAGCACCATTTGACTTTTTGAACGCAAGATTGGCTGGAATCAATGGTGGCGCCATGTTGCGTTTGGAGACCCCTGATGTGCCTAAACAGTGGAAACCCCTCAATTCTAACTTCAACACTAACCCCAACACACCCCTAATCCTAATCCCAACTGTAGCCATAACCCTAATCACAACCCTATCCCCAACACACCCCTAACCACAACCCTAACCGCAACACACCCGTAACCCTAATTCCAACCCTAACCCTAATCCCAACCCTAACCACAACTGTAACCCCAACACACCCCTAACCCTATCCGTAACCCTAACCACAAGCCTAATCTTAACCCTATTTCCAACCCTAGCCCTATTTCCAACCCTAACTCTAATTCCAACCCTAACCCTAAGGCTATGTGCCCACGTTGCGGATTCGTGTGAGATTTTTCCGCACGATTTTTGAAAAATCTGCAGGTAAAAGGCACTGCGTTTTACCTGCAGATTTACAGCAGATTTCCAGTGTTTTTTTGTGCGGATTTCACCTGCGGATTCCTATTGAGGAACAGGTGTAAAACGCTGCGGAATCCGCACAAAGAATTGACATGCTGCGGAAAATACAACGCAGTGTTTCTGCACGGAATTTTCCGCACCATGGGCACAGTGGATTTGGTTTTCCATAGGTGTACATGGTACTGTAAACCTGATGGAAAACTGCTACGAATCCGCGGCCAATCCGCTGCGGATCCGCGGCCAATACGCTGCGGATCCGCGGCAATCCGCTGCGGATCCGCAGCCAAATCCGCACTGTGTGCACATGCCATAACCCTAACCCTACCCCTAACCCTAACCCTACCCGTAACCCTAACCCTACCCCTAACCCTACCCCTAGTTCTAACCCTAACCCTAGTGGAAAACGAAAAAAAAAAAAAAAATTTCTTTATTTTATTATTGTCCCTATGGGGGTGATAAAGGGGGGGGTTTATTTATTATTTTTTTTATTTTGATCGCTGTGATAGAACCTACCACAGCGATCAAAATGTACCTGTAAGGAATCTGCCGGCTGGCAGATTCGGCGGGCGCACTGAGCATGCGCCCGCCATTTTGGAAGATGGCGGCGCCCAGCGAGGAGACGTACGGACACCGGGAGGATCGGTAAGTATGAAGGGGTGGGGGGGGGGTGGATCGGAGCACAGGGGGGGTAATCGGAGCACAGGGGGGGGGTGAATACAAACAAGGAGGGAGCGGACAGGAGGACAGGGGAGCCGGCAGGCGGACGAAGGGGACCAGACCCCATAACGGAGGACTGGGGGGGCGATCGGTGGGTGTGGGGGGGGTCACTTGAGTATTTCCAGCCATGACCGATGATATTGCAGCATCGGCCATGGCTGGATTGTAATATTTCACCAGTTTTTTAGGTGAAATATTACAAATCGCTCTGATTGGCAGTTTCACTTTCAACAGCCAATCAGAGCGATCGTAGCCACGGGGGGGTGAAGCCACCCCCCCTGGGCTGAAGCACCACTCCCCCTGTCTCTGCAGATCGGGTAAAATTGGAGTTAACCCTTTCACCCGATCTGCAGGGACGCGATCATTCCATGATGCATACGCTGCGTCATAGGTCGGATTGGCACAGACTTTCATGACGCAGCGTATGCGTCAAAGATCGGGAAGGGGTTAATAATTGCCAAATGCCAGAATACTGAGAGAGAGAGAATGTTTTAAGGCATTTTATTACTTGTTGCCAAGTCAAAAGTTTACCTACATTTCATTTGTATTTGTACCATTGCCCTTAAACTGAATGACTTGAGTCAAACATTTGGGATATCCTTCTACAAGCATCTCTCAATAGTTGGTCGTAATTTGGGCCCATTCCTCCTGACAAAACTGGTGTATCTGATCCAGGTTTGTAGGTTGCCTTGCTCACACCTGCCTTTTAAGCTTTGCCCATACATTTTCAATTGGATTGATATCATGGCTTTGTGATGGCCACTCCAAAACATTGACTTTGTTATCCTTAAGCCACTTTGTGACCATTTTGGCAGTATGCTTTGGGTCATTGTCCATTTGGAAGACCCATTTCTGCCCAAACTTTAACTTCCTGGCTGATGTTTTCAGATGTTGCTTCAGTATTACCACATAATCTTATTTTCTCATCTATTCATCTGTCATCTATTTTGTGAAGTGTACCAGTCCTTTGTGCAGCAAAAAACCCCACAACATTATGCTGCCACATCAATGTTTCACAGTTGGGATGGTGTTCTTAGGCTTCCAAGCTTCTCCATTTTTTCTCCAAACGTAACGATGGTCATTATGCCCAAAAAATCAATTTTAGCTTCATCAGACCACAGGACATGTCTCCAAAAATTAAGGTTTTTTTTCCTGTGTGCATATGTATATAAGTCTGTTTTTTATGTTTCTTTAGGAGTAATGGCTTCTTCCTGGCAGAGTGACATTTCAGCCCATGTTGATACAGTACTCATTTCACTGTGGATATTGACACAATCTTACCAGATTCCGCCATCATCTTCACAAGGTCTTTTGCTTTTGTCCTTGGGTTCATATGCACATGTTGGACTACTGCATGTTTATCTCTGGAACATGAACCCATCTCCTTCCTAAGCGGTATAATGGCTGGACATTCCCATCTTGTTTGTACTTGCATATAATTATTTGTACAGATGAATGAGGCACCTTCAGGTCTCTTGAAATTGTACCCAATGATGAGCCAGACAATTCTCTTCCTGATATGTTGTCTGATTTATTGAGACTTTCCCAGGATGCTACACAAAGGAGCAGTGTGTTTTAGGTGTCCAACATCTACACTTCTCTTCCTGCTGCCTTTATAATTAGGTGGACTTTTATCCTATAGAAGAACAGGTGTGTCCAGCGAATGGTGAAGGTGAAAATTAGCTTTTAATAAACATTAGTAAAATTGTCCATACATATGGTATCCAGCACTAGGTACATACTGGCTCAGAGCCTAACAACGATATACGTGCTACGACCTGATGGTCTTGATCATGGCTAATACCACCAGGTCGAAATGCATAGATCAAGTTCCTTTACTTGAAAGGCTGCACACCAAAGGAGACTTTCGATGAGATGAAAGAGGTTTTTTGTGATGATTTCCCATGATATGATGTAGTCAAGAACTGGTATCATCAATTCTAATGTGGTCGTTCTTCGGTGCAAACAGCTCCAATTCCAGGGTGACCACACTCTGCTATTGCATCCAGCAAGTGGAGGTCACCATTTTAGAAAATCGCCGCATAACCATTTGCCACCTATCCCAAAATGTCAAGATTAGTGTGGGATCCGTGGAAAAAATCATCCAAGACCATCTTCACATGCCTAAGTTATCTGCTCGCTTTGTTTCCCAGCTGCTTACACCTTTCCAGAATCACGAATGAGCCGCATGCTCCCAGGCTCTATTGACGATGTGCCATGGAAACCAGGAGGACTTTTTCAACAGACTGATCACACAGGATGAAAGCTGGGCCCGCCACTATGATCCTGAGATTAAAGTCCAGTCGATGCAATGGAAGCATCATGACTCACCGCCTACAAAGAAGGCACGTGCCCAACCCTCGGCAAGCAAGGTCATGTTCACAGTATTTTGGGACCAGCACTGAGTAGTATTGATGGATTGCCTTGCAGAGGGTGCAATGATTACTGGAGCATACTATGTTTTACTGCTGTGGAAATTGCTGGAGCCCATCAAAACCAAGAGACGTGGCATGCTCACCAAAGGTGTACGCCTTCTACAAGACAAGGCACCAGTTCACAACTCACTTGCTAACCAAATGGAAGCATGCTCCTGTGGCTTTGAAATTCTACTGCATCCCCCTTATTCACCTGACATCGCACCATCAGACTTCCACCTCTTTCCAATAATGAAGTTATTTTTGAAGGGCAGGCACAACATGGCTTTTGGAGCAACCTGTCAACTTCTACAAGCAAGGTGTTTACAATTCCTTAAATAGATGGGAGAAGTGTGTGTCCTTAGGTGGCCCCTATGTAGAGAAGGACTAATAACTGTGCCAAGTTTCATTGCTCTCAGTCCACAATGTGTCAGGGGAAATCTTTAATGAAAGCCCCTTGAAGGTTATTTCCTACAACCGTGTTCACTTGCTCTTTTGAATGGTGATCTATCACCTAATTTGATATGTACAATGTTTTCGACATACATAAATGTATGTCAGTTTTGCATGCACTTATTTATATAGGTATATAAAGGAGAAGCGGGCACCACTCATACATGAAAAAAATAATAATATTGATGGCGGGGTGCTACCATTGTGCCCAGGTGAGTACTGAAACAAGAAAGGGAAAAGAAGGCGCAAACAACAGTGCACACCACTAAATGAGGTGTGAAATAAGCTTTATTGGGTAAACAATCAGTGCAACCATTAAAACATTTAAAATGCACATGAACGTGAGACATAGTAATAACTCACAATAAGGCATGTTAGTAAATGCACAATTACAGTAAAATAACTCTCCAGGCCTGCATAGGCCATGCTATGATGGAAAAATTACATCAAAGCATATGCCCACAAGAGGATGATACCAAATATTTGCATATGATATATCAACAGTGTGTTGGTGTATAATAAACTTAAACTGCTTATGCCTAAGGGTATGTGAAAATAGGCCAATTATAAAGACACATATGGAAACCAATATTTATAATGATTTTAAATAAATACTAAATAATAATAATATTACTTATCAAAATAAGTTTGTAGAAGGCTCAAAAAATACCAAATCTCTGTAATAAGACCTTAATGGCCTATGTGTCCTAAGTATAATAATAATGTGTCAAATCTTACTGCATTTGCACAAACCTGTAAGGGATAAAGTATAAATCACATCCCTATAATAGGCCATATAATAATCATATGCATGAGAAATACATTTCTCTCATCTCTGGTGACAGTTTGGCAATAAAAAAGGTAGTGCAAATATTGCTATCATAAAATGCTAATAAATGAGCTAATATTTAACTTATAAGAGTTTGGAGGGAAGCCATGATATAATGATAAGAACATGCTGCCCCAAGTATCCCAAGATGAATGATAGCAGCCTATGTGTCAAAGCAAACATACTTACCCAGGCCTATGAGGGATAAAAGATATGCCGCGTCCCAGGATGTTCTTATCATGGTATCATGGCTTCCCACCAAACTCTTATAAGTTAAATATTAGCTCATTTATTAGCATTTTATGATAGCAATATTTGCACTACCTTTTTACTTGGCAAACTGTCACCAGAGATGAGAGAAATTTATTTCTCATGCATATGATTATTATATGGCCTATTATAGGGATGTCATTTATACTTTATCCCTTACAGGTTCGGGCAAATTCAATAAGATTTGACACATTATTATTATACTTAGGAAGCATAGGCCATTAAGGTCTTATTACAGAGATTAGGTATTTTTTGAGCCTTCTAAAAACTTATTTTGATAAGTATTATTATTATTATTTGGTATTTATTTTAAATCATTATAAATATTGGTGTCCATATGTGTCTTTATAATCTGCCCATTTTCACATACCCTTAGGCATAAGCCGTTTAAGTTTATTATACACCAACATTCTGCTGATATATCGTATGCAAATATTTGGTATTATCCCCTTGTGGACATATGCTTTGATGTAATTTTTCCATCATAGCATGGCCAATGCAGGCCTGGAGAGTTATTTTATTGTAATTGTGTATTTACTAACATGCCTTATTGTGAGTTATTACTATGTCTCACGTTCATGTGCATTTTAAATGTTTTAATGGTAGCACTGATTGTTTACCCAATAAAGCTTGTTTCACGCTTCATTTAGTGGTGTGCACCATTGTTGGTGCCTTCTTTTCCCTTTCTTGTTTCACTTATTTATATAGGATCACATTTTAGCATAAACACTTGTTTTCTTATTGCTTCCACACTTTAGTCACTCTAGATACTAATAACAATACTACTTAGCATTCGCAATTATACTTTATACTTCACCTTAAAATCCATTCACACCATACCTTCCTTCTTTTTTAACACTTTTATTTTTTATCCCTGTTTTACTCTAGTTTCACTTGGGCCCCTATTTATTTTTTGTTTCCCCTTAAACATCACAATATATTCCACTTCATTCATCTCACTTCCTGAATTGCTTCTCCCAACACATTCAGTATATCCTTCAAATCTCCCCCTCTATGCTCAGGCTCTTAACCTAATGCGGTAACGTTACATCATCTTCTTCTGTGGCTTACAGTAATCATGCATGCATGGCATTGTATACTGCCCCTTGACTTGGACTGCTCCCAGCACCGCAGAACCAGCTGGCATGCATTGCAGTCAATTCCTTGACTGTGATGGCAGCTTGTGGGTCACCAACCGGAAACAAAGAGTCATGTGATGAGGGCGGGCACATAATGTATCGCACCAGATCATACTGACCATAAGCATGCATCAGTGGAGCCCCACATCACGTGACAATAAAGTAAGCATTCTCTGACTTCCATTTCCTTACAATATCCGGTGTCCTCCTCCCTGACACACCCCCGACGAAGAATATGTTCGAGACACGCGTCGAGGTAGGGGAATGCCTGATAAGCCATGGTCCCTGCCTTGCGCAAGACTTTAAAGATATTATAAAGAAACTCTCTTTACACTATCCTGTTGAGTAATACCTTCTCTATATGCACTGACACTTTATTGGGAGAAATACCTTGGTTTACTTAATGCACTTGCACCTTATATAAGTGTTATTCTCTGCATGGATCTGAGTTTAGGGTAGTACATTCCAAGCATCAGTGTCCTTTCATCCTTAGGGTGAAACTCTGTATATTGAAATTGTATTAGAAAAATAATTGGAACTGCTGTGGAATAAAGTAATATTTACTTATTTTCTTTAGCCTTTTTTGCATATCTATATTTGAGCTGGCCTCATATGGGCTTCATTGTCAGTTAATCCCCCACATTTGAGGCATCTCTGCTCCTAATTTGTATTGTATTGCTTATGTGTGACATTTAATAAAGTTGTTTTTTATATTTGAAATGTTTACAAGTGCTTACCTTCCTTTACGGTTGTAATTTAGTGGGTTAGCACAGTTTATTTCACAATATATTTCTGCAGGTCATCTCTTATGATGCCCTCACAAATTTTGCACACTACTGATGTCAGGCTTACCGGATGGTAGTTGCCTGGATCCACCTTTTTACCTTTCTTAAATATCGGTACCACGTCAGCCATCTTCCAATCCCATGGCAAGACTCCTGTTACAGGAGAGTCCAAGGGTAAGTTTCCACGATCAGGAAACGCTGCAGCTTGGACGCTGCGTACAGCCACAGCATCCAATCCGCAGCGGCCAGATGTTACAGCATAGTGAAGGGGATTTTATGAAATCTCATCTCCACTGTGCGTTCAAAGACGCAAGTGGCAGACCTGCGTATACGGTCTTTATAGACCGCAGCATGTCTATTTATCTTGAAGAGACACTCAGTCTCCACAAGATAAATTACACAGTCTATATATAGGATGCGTATAAAAGCCGGCAGCACTTTGGGCGGAGCTGTTTCCAAAGTGCTGCATATACGAAACATGGAAATATACCCTAAGAATATGAGATACAGTTATCTGTCAATTATTGAGCTAAATTCCCTCAGTATCTGTGAATGAATGCTATCTGGGCTGGGGGATTTGTCAAAGTTTAAATTGCTTAGATGAAGGTGTACTTCTTTTTGTGTTAAAATAGTTATAGCAGGTTGCGAACTTTAATTTTTGCCTTGTTGAATGACCCTGTAACGGACAGTTCATGGGTGAACACGAATGAAAAGTACCTGTTTAATAGCTCAACCTTTTCTTTGCCCTCTTTAATTATCTTGCTATTGTTATCTTTTAAGAGGCCAATACCATCTGTATTTTTCTTTTTGGAATTGACGTATTTATAAAAATGTTGGGGATTTATTTTAATGTCGTTGGTGATTTGTTACTCTGTGGATAACTTTGCTAGCTTGATTTCTTTTTTACATTTCTTATTTAGGTCTTTATACTCCTGAAATGCTCTTTCTGTATTCTCCGCTTTCAAGGTTTTGAATGTCTTTCGTTTTTGTCTTATTAAACTTATTATCATTATTATTATTATTATTATTACTAGTAGTAGTAGTAGTAGTAGAGATTACAAATTATAAATTAAATATATGATCTTATGGATACATCATACATGTTTTTTGACATGACTAAATCATTGCAAAGAAGATGGGAGCGTAATAAAATAATATGAGTAAAATAAAAAATAAAAAAATAATGAAAGAATTAATGAATGAAAAAAAAACTAAAGAAACTGGTTAAAATGGTGCAAACCAAATATATAATAGATGCTTATGAACTATACTGGGAGAAAAAATTAAAAAAGCAGAATAGTTGTGTGTGTCCCTGCACATAAGATATATACATATGGAGCGCCCCCACGTTAGGGCAATGGGGTACTCGTCATCGGGTCCTTCGGTTCGGTAGGGATGTCACGGTGGCCCGACCCGGTCCGTGGCCCTTTTGAGGGGC
Organism: Ranitomeya variabilis; assembly: GCF_051348905.1. Taxonomy (NCBI): domain Eukaryota; kingdom Metazoa; phylum Chordata; class Amphibia; order Anura; family Dendrobatidae; genus Ranitomeya; species Ranitomeya variabilis. The sequence goes on along the minus strand of NC_135237.1, from coordinate 346,433,590 downwards.
GTCCAATGAAAGAAAGAGTTTTATGGTTTTGGTAAAGGTCTCTAAAGGGGTAGTTCATGACGCCACCTGTGGTATTCGGTCAGGGTGACCGACGCTGCTTAGGGATCCGCTGGGGTGATGTTATGGCAGCAAGATGATATACCTTCCTTCCCACAGGTGAAGTGTATCCCCAGGGCTTCCCAGGAGTGTAGGTGGTGATGGTGGACAATGTAAGGCACAGAGAATGACGAGGACACAAGGTTGCAGTCTCTTTACCTTTACTGGAGGCTTCAGCATCCACAGTCCAGGGTACAGACCACAGGGTAGGCAGAGTCTGGCTGGTCTGAAGACAAATCCAGACTCCCCTTCTCCAGGTGGAAATCAGTAGCCTTCCTTCTAGCGCCTGTGTGTTGTAGTACCTCCCTGCTGAGCTTCCCGGTAAGGTCCTCACAACTCTTGTAGATGTTCTAGATGTTATTTCTTCCTTTCTGTCCCCCAGATGGTATGTATAGGACAAACTTGTATGACTGATGGCCTGAGGCTTGTTTGTAGGGACCCTAGAGATGCCCCGACCCCCACAAGTTGCCACCGTGTTTTCTTAGGTATTAAGGTCGGGAAGCCAACTTGGAAATTGACTGTCCTGCCGGTCTCTGGAGCTAGGCTTGGAGACGGTTGCTCCCTTGGTGTTCCGGCCACTGGCTACGCGCCTCAGAAGGAGGCAGCCTATTACAGGGCAGAACTCCTTCTGGTGTTATCTCCTTGTGTTATGACTTAGTGTCTCACCCTCTTTTGTGATACCTGGTAGGTAGATCTCCTTTATTGCCATCAGATGTCACTCGCTCCTATATATATATATATATATATATATATATATATATATATATATATATATATACATATAAAACTTCCTTCTCACCCCCAATGGGAGAGGTCTTTGTTGACCTTTCTCATTCTCGAGTCCTTTACCAGAGGCCTTGGTGTTTGAGAGTTCTGTGCTGGATCTTACCTGTTCCCTGCATTGCAATTTTCTGGACAGAGGGCTCAGATGTTACTCCTGGGATATGTTGTATCAATTTTATCAGCTTAGGGGTCACTGCTCCAAGTGCTCGTATCATCACTGGAATGACTGTTGTTACACGTTGATCCTGCTTGCATCTTGTATCCTGCCACTATGTGTTGGATGGTTTCTGAGGTTTTTTTGCATAGTCTGCACCTTGGGTCTTGTCTCATGTGGTAGAATCCTGCTTCTATGGATCTGGTACTTAGTGCTTGCTCTTGTGCCTCTATGATTAGTGCCTCTGTGCTGTCTTGGAGTCCTGCTTTCTCCAGCCATTGGTAGGATTTCTCCATGTCAGCCACCTCCATTATCTGTCAGTGGTACGTCCCATGCAGCGGCTTGACTTGCCATGATGCTTCATGTTCCTGTTCTTCCTTCCAGATCTGTTGTTATTGCAGCCTTAGGCTTTCTCTCAGGATCTCATCTTTTGGTGCCAATTTCCTGATGTATCCTTGGATACTCCTTGTTTCATCCATGATGGTGGCTTGGATGCCTATCAATCCTCGACCACCCTCCTTTCTGTTGGTATACAATCTTTGTGTAACCACTTTTTGGCCACGCCAAACGATTTTTGTTCTTTGGTCTTCTATTAACAGTAGAATGTTCCACTTCGCTCTCAAGGTTTAATGTAAAACCAACAAGGAGCACATTAAGTGCTATCTTTGTACAATAAATGTTCTGGCCATTCACTGTCCATGACCGCAGGAGGGATTCCATGTCCCAGCGGGTTACAAAGAGTTCAGAGGTTATTCCAGGCTCCTTGATGAAACCCCATCCCTTTTTCAAGTCAATGGACACTACGGTGCCCTGTCTCAGCGGACCCCGGTCAGCATGTCTAGCCTTGCAAGCCTGGGCCTTGGTCTTCATGTTCCACTCCTCCATTGTCCTCCACTGAGCCCTGCGCTCCTGTTCCTTTGCCTCCCTTCTGGGCACATGCTGCCAGCAGTAGTCCTCCCAACTGAGGGTTTCTACCCAGTTTTCTCCTGCTTGAGTCTCCCCTGGGAACCCCATCAAATCCATCCCCTGGTGCTCCCAACGTATAACCACTCTTTCCCCGCGCACCTCCCTTGGCATGGGCTTTGGCTCAAGCGGAACTGCGAGTTTATCAACAGTATCTGCTGTTTGGTTCCAGGCTAAGTTTTTAAATGCCTGGCCGGGTTTTAGGGCTGGTGGGGTTTTAAGGGCCCAATTAAGGTCTCAATGGGGCAATGATGGTATCTGTTTCCTTTCTGGTGCCAGTCACTGCTGGTCACGAGGCCACCCTCCATTCCGACACTTTTTTCAACAAGGCCACTTTCCACTTTGTGACTGCAGTAAGCTGCATCTTCAGGAGCTGACGACTTAACTCCTGCACCTCTGCTCCAAGGAACTCTGGTTCCACTGCGAGCAGCTGGTCCGAGCCCTTCTGTCGGCTGGATTAGTCCACCGCTTAAACCCCACGCTCCGGAGCCCTCCATCCACCACTTGCCATGGTGCTCACCGGATAAGTTGTCACCTCTCCTGCAGCACACTTTCCCTTGTGCCCACATGTGCTCCTTCCGTTCTCCACCCTTTGTGGGTGGATCCTTCTCCTTTTTCCACCAGCCAAACCAGAAGGCGAATCCCCCTGGCTGATGGACAAGTCCATTTTACATTGCAGTCTTTACAGTGGGCGTATATGGCTTTTGAGCCATTCGGTAACCCGGCCCACGATAGGCACATAAGACCCGGGTTTACCGGGTCGGTCCATCCTGTTCGTGATGGCAAAATGAAGCACCTATTGGGCTGCGGGGTACTCGGGCTGGGTCGATGGTTCCTTGGGGGTTTGTTGCGGCAGCAGTGACCCGGTCCATGGCCCTGGGCGTCCAATAAAAGTGAATTAAAGGGGACAACAAAGTTTATAGGGGGTGTGTTTGTGGCGCCACCCGTATTGTTCGGCAATAAAGAGATGGCCGATGCTGCGGTGCAGGTCCACTTGTGCAGTTGGTGATGCAACAGTGATGTTGCAGCTCTCCATGGGTAGAGCTGAGCCCCAGGGAAGTTAAGGAGTTAAAGTCAATGATGGTGAATGTTGTAGTGCAGGGCAGTTGATGCAGTAAATAATTCTGAGGACACAGCAAGGTGCAGTTTCAACACTTTACTCACAGTTCTTAGATGCAGTCCCTAGCCAAGTGCTGTGTCCTCCGGGTCTGTGGTGCAGACAGCTCTCAGGTAATTTGGGGTTCACTTTCCCGAGACCCCCTTTCTTATGTTCCTTGGTTGTCTCTCTGCACTGGCTTTGCCCTTCTGCCCTGTGCCTCACACACAGTGTCCCGAGCCAGCAGCCTTGGATCCCATCGGGCAACATCCTCCTGGTCCCCTTGATCCAATACGGCTGCCTTCTCGACGAATGTGTATGGCTATGGCTGTGGCACATACAGATGCCACAGCCTCCAGCTTGCTAGCTGAGCCTTGTAGTTCCTCCACTAGTCTGTGGGACAGTCCCTCCCTACTGCAACCTGGTCCTTCCACCAGACTAAGGTCGGCGTGGATTTGGGCACCCAGGGAGGATTCTGTTATGATCCTTAGTGGCTTAGGATCACAAAATCTGACCAGCTAAGTAAGGGAACATAGGACGAGCTCTGGGGATGTGGTAACTGGACTGACCGCAACCCTGATCCTAACCGCACACACTATAGGCAGCCGTGGAACGTTCCTAAAATCCTAGACGTCTCTTCACAGCCTGAGAAACTGGCTACCTCTAGAGAGAAATAAAAGCCTCACTTGCCTCAGAGAAATAACCCCAAAGTTTAGAACAGCCCCCCACAAATAATAATGGTGAGTAAAGGAGAAGGCACAAACGTAGTAATGAAAACAGGTTCAGCAAAGGAGGCCCACTAATCACTGAATAGGAAGAGGATAGCAAGAATCTGTGCGGTCAGTAAAAAACCCTATCCAAAAAATATCCACGCAGAGAATGCAAGAACCCCCACATCAACTAACGATGTGAGGGGAGACTCTGCACCCCAGAGCTACCAGCAAGCAAAAGATCACATATTAGTAAACTGGACAGAACTCATCGTATACTGAGAAAGATATAGAACACAGATGAGCAAAAAATGAACGAGCAAAAACTTAGCTTCTCTTGGAGAGACTGAAAACGGATGAAGTCAGGAGAGACCAGAACAGCACTGAATACAACGACAGCAGGCAAAAAATGAAGGTCCAGGTGAGTTAAATAGGAAACCTGACTAGCAGGTAACGAGGCAGCTGATCCCAGCCACAGACCCGCAGAATGACAAAAGAGCCACCAGAGGGAGCCCAAAGACATAACTCACACAGTACCACTCACAACCACAGGAGGGAGTCCGAGAACAGAGTTCACAACAGTACCCCCCCTTGAGGAGGGGTCACCGAACCCTCATGAGAGCCTCCAGGGTGATCAGGATGAGCCACATGGAAGGCATGAACCAAATCGGCCGCATGAACATCAGAGGCGACAACCCAGGAATTATCCTCCTGACCATAGCCCTTCCACTTAACCAAGTACTGAAGCCTCCGTCTTGAAATACGAGAATCCAAGATCTTCTCCACCACGTACTCCAATTCTCCCTCAACCAGCACCGGAGCAGGAGGATCAACCGAAGGAACCACAGGCACCACATACCTCCGCAACAAAGACCTATGGAACACATTATGAATGGCAAACGATGCTGGGAGGTCCAAACGAAATGACACCGGGTTGAGGATTTCCAAAATTTTATAAGGACCGATGAAACGAGGCTTAAACTTAGGCGAAGAAACCTTCATAGGAACATAACGAGAAGACAACCACACCAAATCCCCCACACGGAGTCGGGGACCCACACAGCGACGGCGGTTAGCAAAGCGCTGAGCCTTCTCTTGTGACAATGTCAAATTGTCCACCACATGGTTCCAAATCTGCTGCAACCTATCCACCACAGAATCCACCCCAGGACAGTCAGAAGGCTCAACCTGACCCGAGGAAAAACGAGGATGAAAACCAGAATTACAAAAAAAAGGCGAAACTAAAGTAGCAGAACTGGCCCGATTATTAAGGGCAAACTCGGCCAATGGCAAAAAAGTCACCCAGTCATCCTGATCAGCAGAAACAAAACATCTTAAATAAGTTTCCAAAGTCTGATTAGAGCGCTCGGTTTGGCCATTCGTCTGAGGATGGAAGGCCGACGAAAAAGATAAATCAATGCCCATCTTAGCACAAAAGGACCGCCAAAATCTGGACACAAACTGGGATCCTCTGTCAGACACAATGTTTTCAGGTATGCCGTGCAAACCAACCACATTCTGAAAAAATAGTGGAACCAAATCGGAGGAGGAAGGCAACTTAGGCAAGGGCACCAAATGGACCATTTTAGAAAAACGATCACAAACCACCCAGATGACAGACATTCTCTGAGAGACCGGAAGATCCGAAATAAAATCCATGGAAATATGCGTCCAAGGCCTCTTCGGAACCGGCAAGTGCAAAAGCAATCCACTGGCACGAGAACAACAAGGCTTAGCCCGAGCACAAATCCCACAGGACTGCACAAAGGAACGCACATCCCGCGATAAGGAAGGCCACCAGAAAGACCTAGCCACCAAATCTCTGGTACCAAAAATCCCAGGATGACCCGCCAACACCGAAGAATGAACCTCGGAAATAACTCTGCTGGTCCATTTATCTGGGACAAACAGTCTCTCTGGTGGACAACGGTCAGGTCTATCCGCCTGAAATTCCTGTAACACCCGTCGCAAATCTGGGGAAATGGCAGACAAAATCACCCCCTCTCTGAGGATACCAGCAGGCTCTGAAACTCCAGGAGAGTCAGGCACAAAACTCCTAGAAAGAGCATCAGCCTTCACGTTCTTCGAACCAGGAAGGTACGAGACCACAAAATCGAAACGGGAGAAAAACAACGACCAACGAGCCTGTCTAGGATTCAACGGTTTGGCCGACTCGAGATAAATCAAATTCTTGTGATCAGTCAAGACCACCACACGATGCTTAGCTCCCTCTAGCCAATGTCGCCACTCCTCAAATGCCCACTTCATTGCCAATAACTTCCGATTACCAACATCATAATTTCGCTCGGCAGGCGAAAATTTTCTTGAAAAGAAAGCACATGGCTTCATCACAGAGCAATCAGCGCTTCTCTGCGACAAAACAGCCCCTGCTCCAATCTCTGAACCTTGACCTGGAAGGGAAGAGAGACATCTGGCTGACACAAGACTGGAGCCGAAGAAAACCGGCGCTTCAGCTCCTGAAAGGCCTCCACGGCCGCAGGAGACCAGTTAGTCACATCAGAACCCTTCTTGGTCAAATCTGTCAAAGGCTTAACCACACCAGAAAAATTAGCGATAAAGCGACGGTAAAAATTAGCAAAACCCAAGAACTTCTGAAGACTCTTAAAGGGAACCTGTCACCTGAATTTGGCGGGACCAGTTTTGGGTCATATGGGCGGGGTTTTCGGGTGTTTGATTCACCCTTTCCTTACAAGCTGGCTGCATGCTGGCCGCAATATTGGATTGAAGTTCATTCTCTGTCCTCCGGAGTACACACCTGCGCAAGGGAATATTGCCTTGTGCTGGCGTGTACTCCGGAGGACAGAGAATGAACTTCAATCCAATATTGCGGCCAGCATGCAGCCAGCTTGTAAGGAAAGGGTGAATCAAACACCCGAAAACCCCGCCCATATGACCCAAAACTGGTCCCGCCAAATTCAGGTGACAGGTTCCCTTTAACCGATGTAGGTTGAGTCCAATCATGAATAGCCTGGACCTTGACTGGGTCCATCTCGATAGTAGAAGGAGAAAAAATAAAGCCCAAAAAGGAAACCTTCTGGACTACAAAGAGACATTTTGAGCCCTTCACAAATAACGCATTGGCACGTAGGACCTGAAATACCATCCTGACCTGCTTCACATGGGACTCCCAATCCTCCGAAAATACCAAAATATCATCTAGATACACAATCATAAATTTATCCAGATATTCTCTGAAGATGTCGTGCATGAAGGACTGAAACACAGAAGGGGCATTAGAAAGTCCAAAAGGCATCATCAAGTACTCAAAATGGCCTTCGGGCGTATTAAATGCTGTTTTCCATTCATCGCCCTGCTTTATACGCACAAGATTGTACGCACCACGAAGATCTATCTTGGTGAACCAACTAGCCCCCCTAATCCGAGCAAATAGATCAGACAACAATGGCAAAGGGTACTGAAATTTGACCGTGATCTTATTTAGAAGGCGATAATCTATACAGGGTCTCAAAGAACCATCCTTCTTGGCAACAAAAAGAATCCTGCACCAAGAGGGGACGAGGACGGGCGAATATGTCCCTTCTCCAAAGACTCCTTTACATAACTCCGCATAGCGGCATCTTCTGGCACAGACAAATTAAACAGTCGTCCCTTAGGGAACTTACTACCAGGAATCAGATTTATAGCACAATCACAATCCCTATGAGGAGGCAGGGCACTGGATTTGGGCTCATCAAATACATCCTGGTAGTCCGACAAGAACTCAGGGACCTCAGAAGGAGTAGAGGAAGCAATTGATACCAAAGGAGCATCGCCATGAATTCCCTGGCAACCCCAACTTAACACAGACATTGCTTTCCAATCCAGGACTGGATTATGAGCCTGCAGCCACGGCAGACCTAACACGACAACGTCATGCAAATTATATAACACAAGAAAGCGAATCACCTCCTGATGTGCAGGAGTCATACACAAGGTCACTTGAGTCCAGTATTGAGGTTTATTCTTGGCTAATGGCGTGGCATCAATTCCCTTCAATGGAATAGGGAACTGCAAGGGCTCCAAGACAAAACCACAGAGCCTGGCAAAAGACAAATCCATCAGATTCAGGGCAGCACCCAAATCCACAAAAGCCATAACAAAGTAGGATGACAGAGAGCAAATCAACGTAACAGACAAAATGAATTTAGGCTGTACAGTACCAATGGTGATAGATTTAGCGAACTTTTTTGTGCGCTTAGGACAATCTGAGATGACATGCGCAGAATCACCACAGTAGTAGCACAACCCATTCTGACGTCTATGATTTTGCCGTTCAATTCTGGTCAGAATCCTGTCACATTGCATAGACTCTGGTTTCTGTTCAGGAAACACCGCCAGATGGTGCGCAGGTTTGCGCTCCCACAAACGCCGATCAATCTGAATAGCCAAAGCCATTGACTCATTCAGACTCGCAGGCGTGGGGAACCCCACCATAATATTCTTAAGGGCTTCGGAAAGACCTTTTCTGAAAATTGCTGCCAGGGCACACTCATTCCATTTAGTAAGCACTGACCATTTCCTAAATTTCTGACAATAAACCTCTGCTTCATCCTGACCCTGAGAGAGGGCCAGCAAAGCCTTTTCTGCCTGGTCCTCAAGATTAGGTTCCTCATAAAGTAATCCAAGCGCCAGAAAAAACGCATCCACATTCAGCAATGCAGGATCTCCTGGCGCCAGGGAGAATGCCCAATCCTGAGGGTCACCACGTAACAAAGAAATAATAATTTTAACTTGCTGAGCTGGATTACCAGAGGAATGAGGTCTCAAAGAAAGGAATAACTTGCAATTATTCTTAAAATTCAAAAACCTAGATCTATCTCCAGAAAACAACTCAGGAATAGGTATCTTAGGGTCTGACATAGGACTATGAGCGACATAATCCCGAATGCTTTGTACCCTTGCAGTAAGATGATCCATATTAGAAGTCAAACTCTGAATATCCATGTCTGCAGCTGAATTCAGAGCCACCCAGAGATTAAGGGGAGGAGAGAAGCAAGACAAACTGCAGCAAAGAAAAAAAAAATGCACTCAGGACTTCTCTTATCCCGCATCTGCGATGCATTTAACACTTTATGGCCTGCTGTACTGTTATGATCCTTAGTGGCTTAGGATCACAAAATCTGACCAGCTAAGTAAGGGAACATAGGACGAGCTCTGGGGATGTGGTAACTGGACTGACCGCAACCCTGATCCTAACCGCACACACTATAGGCAGCCGTGGAACGTTCCTAAAATCCTAGACGTCTCTTCACAGCCTGAGAAACTGGCTACCCCTAGAGAGAAATAAAAGCCTCACTTGCCTCAGAGAAATAACCCCAAAGTTTAGAACAGCCCCCCACAAATAATAACGGTGAGTAAAGGAGAAGGCACAAACGTAGTAATGAAAACAGGTTCAGCAAAGGAGGCCCACTAATCACTGAATAGGAAGAGGATAGCAAGAATATGTGCGGTCAGTAAAAAACCCTATCCAAAAAATATCCACGCAGAGAATGCAAGAACCCCCACATCAACTAACGATGTGAGGGGAGACTCTGCACCCCAGAGCTACCAGCAAGCAAAAGATCACATATTAGTAAACTGGACAGAACTCATCGTATACTGAGAAAGATATAGAACACAGATGAGCAAAAAATGAACGAGCAAAAACTTAGCTTCTCTTGGAGAGACTGAAAACGAATGAAGTCAGGAGAGACCAGAACAGCACTGAATACAACGACAGCAGGCAAAAAATGAAGGTCCAGGTGAGTTAAATAGGAAACCTGACTAGCAGGTAACGAGGCAGCTGATCCCAGCCACAGACCCGCAGAATGACAAAAGAGCCACCAGAGGGAGCCCAAAGACATAACTCACACAGTACCACTCACAACCACAGGAGGGAGTCCGAGAACAGAGTTCACAACAGTACCCCCCCTTGAGGAGGGGTCACCGAACCCTCATGAGAGCCTCCAGGGTGATCAGGATGAGCCACATGGAAGGCATGAACCAAATCGGCCGCATGAACATCAGAGGCGACAACCCAGGAATTATCCTCCTGACCATAGCCCTTCCACTTAACCAAGTACTGAAGCCTCCGTCTTGAAATACGAGAATCCAAGATCTTCTCCACCACGTACTCCAATTCTCCCTCAACGAGCACCGGAGCAGGAGGATCAACCGAAGGAACCACAGGCACCACATACCTCCGCAACAAAGACCTATGGAACACATTATGAATGGCAAACGATGCTGGGAGGTCCAAACGAAATGACACCGGGTTGAGGATTTCCAAAATTTTATAAGGACCGATGAAACGAGGCTTAAACTTAGGCGAAGAAACCTTCATAGGAACATAACGAGAAGACAACCACACCAAATCCCCCACACGGAGTCGGGGACCCACACAGCGACGGCGGTTAGCAAAGCTTTGTATTGAGGCCCATTTAGACAGGTAAGCATCTCTGCCTGTTTTTGGTGTGTTTATCCCAGGAACTCATTCAGCTTTTATGCACACATACTGATTACAAGCAAACAGGTCACAGGTGAGGATGTTACCTTTAGTAGCCACTCAAACCCATTTTTGTCAACCTCTGTGCATGTTGTCAGGCCAAAATAACCAGGGAATTTGAACTTTTGATCAGGGTCATCTGTATGTTTTAGGTTGTCTTTATGATTTAAAGGAGAAAACACAGTACTGTGGTTTGACAATAAATGACTGCACCCAACCACTAACCATGAGTGGAGAAAAAGTTTTGGTGTTATATATATATATATATATATATATATATTATATATATATATATATATATATATATATATATATATATATATATATATATATATATATAGTGGGGCAAAAAAGTATTTAGTCAGTCAGCAATAGTGCAAGTTCCACCACTTAAAAAGATGAGAGGCGTCTGTAATTTACATCATAGGTAGACCTCAACTATGGGAGACAAACTGCGAAAAAAAAATCCAGAAAATCACATTGTCTGTTTTTTTATCATTTTATTTGCATATTATGGTGGAAAATATTTGGTCAGAAACAAAATTTCATCTCAGTAGTTTGTAATATATCCTTTGTTGGCAATGACAGAGGTCAAACGTTTTCTGCAAGTCTTCACAAGGTTGCCACACACTGTTGTTGGTATATTGGCCCATTCCTCCATGCAGATCTCCTCTAGAGCAGTGATGTTTTTGGCTTTTCGCTTGGAAACACGGACTTTCAACTCCCTCCAAAGGTTTTCTATAGGGTTGAGATCTGGAGACTGGCTAGGCCACTCCAGGACCTTGAAATGCTTCTTACGAAGCCACTCCTTCATTGCCCTGGCGGTGTGCTTTGGATCATTGTCATGTTGAAAGACCCAGCCACGTTTCATCTTCAATGCCCTTGCTGATGGAAGGAGGTTTGCACTCAAAATCTCACGATACATGGCCCCATTCATTCTTTCATGTACCCGGATCAGTCGTCCTGGCCCCTTTGCAGAGAAACAGCCCCAAAGCATGATGTTTCCACCACCATGCTTTACAGTAGGTATGGTGTTTGATGGATGCAACTCAGTATTCTTTTTCCTCCAAACACGACAAGTTGTGTTTCTACCAAACAGTTCCAGTTTGGTTTCATCAGACCATAGGACATTCTCCCAAAACTCCTCTGGATCATCCAAATGCTATCTAGCAAACTTCAGACGGGCCCGGACATGTACTGGCTTAAGCAGTGGGACACGTCTGGCACTGCAGGATCTGAGTCCATGGTGGCGTAGTGTGTTACTTATGGTAGGCCTTGTTACATTGGTCCCAGCTCTCTGCAGTTCATTCACTAGGTTCCCCCGCGTGGTTCTGGGATTTTTGCTCACCGTTCTTGTGATCATTCTGACCCCACGGGGTGGGATTTTGTGTGGAGCCCCAGATCGAGGGAGATTATCAGTGGTCTTGTATGTCTTCCATTTTCTAATTATTGCTCCCACTGTTGATTTCTTCACTCCAAGCTGGTTGGCTATTGCAGATTCAGTCTTCCCAGCCTGGTGCAGGGCTACAATTTTGTTTCTGGTGTCCTTTGACAGCTCTTTGGTCTTCACCATAGTGGAGTTTGGAGTCAGACTGTTTGAGGGTGTGCACAGGTGTCTTTTTATACTGATAACAAGTTTAAACAGGTGCCATTACTACAGGTAATGAGTGGAGGAAAGAGGAGACTCTTAAAGAAGAAGTTACAGGTCTGCGAGAGCCAGAAATCTTGATTGTTTGTTTCTGACCAAATACTTATTTTCCACCATAATATGCAAATAAAATGATAAAAAAACAGACAATGTGATTTTCTGGATTTTATTTTCTCAGTTTGTCTCCCATAGTTGAGGTCTACCTATGATGTAAATTACAGACGCCTCTCATCTTTTTTCTATTGCTGACTGGCTAAATACTTTTTTGCCCCACCGTATATATATATATATATATATATATATATATATGTATATATATATATATATATATATATATATATATATATATATATATATATATATATATATATATATACATACATATACAGTTGTGGCCAAAAGTATTGACACCGCTGCAATTCTGTCAGATAATACTCAGTTTCTTCCTGAAAATGATTGCAATCACAAATTCTTTGGTATTATTATCTTCATTAAAATTTGTCTTAAATGAAAAAGCACAAAAGAGAATGAAGCAAAAAGCAAGACATTGATCATTTCACACAAAACTCCAAAAATGGGCCGGACAAAAGTATTGGCACCCTCAGGGTAATACTTGGTTGCACAACCGTTAGCCAAAATAACTGCGACCAACCGCTTCCGGTAACCATCAATGCGTTTCTTACAATGCTCTGCTGGAATTTTAGACCATTCTTCTTTGGCAAACTGCTCCAGGTCCCTGATATTTGAAGGGTGCCTTCTCCAAACTGCCATTTTTAGATCTCTCCACAGGTATTCTATGGGATTCAGGTCTGAACTCATTGCTGGCCACCTTAGAAGTCTCCAGCGGATTCTCTCAAAACATTTTCTAGCGCTTTTTGAAGTGTGTTTTGGGTCATTGTCCTGCTGGAAGACCCATGACCTCTGAGGGAGACCCAGCTTTCTCACACTGGGCCCTACATTATGCTGCAAAATTTGTTGGTAGTCTTCAGACCTCATAATGCCAGCAGTCCAGTGCCAGAGGCAGCAAAGCAACCCCAAAACATCAGGGAACCTCCGCCATGTTTGACTGTAGGGACCGTGTTCTTTTCTTTGAATGCCTCTTTTTTTCTCCTGTACACTCTATGCTGATGCCTTTGCCCAAAAAGCTCTACTTTTGTCTCATCTGACCAGAGAATATGCTTCCAAAACATTTTAGGCTTTTTCAGGTAAGTTTTGGCAAACTCCAGCCTGGCTTTTTTTATGTCTCGGGGTAAGAAGTGGGGTCTTCCTGGGTCTCCTACCATACAGTCCCTTTTCATTCAGACACAGACAGATAGTACGGGTTGACACTGTTGTACCCTCGGACTGCAGGGCAGCTTGAACTTGTTTGGATGTTAGTCGAAGTTCTTTATCCAACATCCGCACAATCTTGCGTTGAAATCTCTTGTCAATTTTTCTTATCCGTCCACATCTAGGGAGGTTAGACACAGTGCCATGGGCTTGAAACTTCTTGATGACACTGCGCACGGTACACACAGGAGCATTCAGGTCTTTGGAGATGGACTTGTAGCCTTGAGATTGCTCATGCTTCCTCACAATTTGGTATCTCAAGTCCTCAGACAGTTCTTTGGTCTTTTTTCTTTTCTCAATGCTCAATGTGGTACACACAAGGACACAGAACAGAGGTTGAGTCAACTTTAATCCATGTCAACTGGCTGCAAGTGTCATTTAGTTATTGCCAACACCTGTTGCCACAGGTAAGCTACAGGTGCTGTTAATTACACAAATTAGAGAAGCATCACATGATTTTTCGAACAGTGCCAATACTTTTGTCTACCCCCTTTTTTATGTTTGGTGTGGAATTATATTCAATTTGGCTTTAGGACAATTCTTTTTGTGTTTTTTTCATTTAAGACAAATTAAAAGAAGATAATAATAGCAAAGAATTTGTGTTTGCAATTATTTTCAGGAAGAAACTGGGAAGTATATGTAAATGTGTTTGCATGAATATATACCATTACATTAATAAAGAGCCACAACACCAAAAAGTGGTGATGAAATGACATAGTGCACCAAATAAATATAAGTGTAAACTAATAAACAAGTGAAAAACAAAAAAGATTGACACAAATATAATGTATATTAAACTTAGATTTTCAAGGCTTTTTCCATTCATTTTGATGAGCAACTCCATGAATGCTATGGAACAAGAATTACGTGCTGTTTCCCGTTTAGATCAGAGACTGGCATCTTTGATTGGAAAAGGTGGGAAAATCTGTACTCTAAGACCACGAGGTATCAACCACGTGATTGTATCATGTGACACTGACATCAAGCTTTATTACAGAACCAGAAAGCAATATATGTAGGAAAGTACACACCGGTAAAATATTAATAGAGGCTAATTGCCTCTATGTCATTGGCCAATGATGACTTAAATAACTTTCTCCCCCAGGTGCCCATCACCCCTGGATGAAGCTTTAAATAGCAAAATGTGCATCAGGTGTGGTGGGTCCCTGGTCCTTTGCATTACTGGTAACTAGTGTTGAGCGATACCTTCCGATATCCAGAAGTATTGGTATTGGATTGGATCGGACGATATTCAAAAAATATCGGATATCGCCGATACCGATACCCGATATCAATGCAAGTCAATGGGACAAAAATATCGGAATTAAAATAAACCCTTTCTTTCTTTGTAGATTAATTCTACATGAAGGAAAACAACTAAAAATAATGTAGGATGTATTGGGGGAGGTGGAGGAGACAATAAAGGCATACAGAGACACAGAGACCGTGCAGACAGCCGTGCAAGGCCAAAAAAAGCTCCTCTATGTAATCCTATATAGTGTTTTTCCACAATCTAGCAGGATACAGATGCTAAGCCACTAATAGGATAAATTAGAAAAAATGTGCAGCAGGCTGTACTAATTGAGAAAAGGACAATGGAACAGTATGAGGCAGTGACGCACCCTGAGCTGACTCCAACCAGCGGTGGCTGCAGACCAGACTACAGAGTGAGCTTCACTCACACACAGGGGTGGATTAAGGGTAGCCAGGGCCCGGGCTGTTCAGACACTGTGGGCCCCCCCGGTCATGTGATGGGCGTCATGTGACGGGGGTCATGTGACGGAGGTCATGCGACGGGGGTCATGTGATACCCGAACCAGATTATTCCGGAAAAATGGCCGGGCCCTACTCTACTGTATCCTATTAAATAGTTGTTAAAATCTGCAATACAATTTAGGTATATTTTGACCAATAATATCCCATAAAAGGAACAAATACCACCTCGCCATGACCAGACCACAAATTACAACCACAGTGATCGAATAATATCACATACAAGGAACAAATACCACTGCACCATGTCAAGACCACATATTACCACCACTTGGTGACCAAATAGCACATTCAAGGGACAAATACCACAACACCATTTCCAGACCACATATTACCACCACATAGTGACTGAATACTACAATACTGATCAGTAATAAAAAAAAACAAAACACAATACTATCACCATAAGTGCCAGTATTCACAGGAGATCTGTACTTAGTATGCAGTGTGTGTGTAGAGGTAATACAGAGATCACTGGTGACATTATACACAGGAGCTCTGTATATAATGTATAGGTAATACAGTGATCACTGGTGACATTGTACACAGGACCTCTGTATATAGCATACAGTGTATAGTGTCAGTGTATAGGTAACACTGACTCACCAGTGACGTCTCTAGGTGAAGTCCTCCATCTTTCATCCAGCACAGACCACCATCATTTCTTCCAGCCAGGGCTCGTTTCTGCAGGAAATAACACAGTTATCTCGAGCTCCGCTTGCAGAACACATTACTTAATTTTTCACAACTTCTACATTACACCACATGGAGAAAAAAAGGCGATATAGTGTCACTCTGCACAGTAACAGGACCCCCCCCCCCCCATTTAAAACAGTATACTCAAAAAATAAAATAAATACATCACTGCAGTAATAATATCCCTTAATTAGCCCCTATGGTAATAATATTCCCCACCCTGGCCCCGTGTGTCTCATTCCTGGCTCCAGCCATATGTTCTCCCATCCTGCACTCATGAGTATCCATTCTACCCCATATGATCTCCCCATCCTGCCCCATCTGTCTCCATCGTATCCATCCTGCCCCATGATCCAATCCTGCCCCATGTCTTTCATTCTGCCCCGTGTCTCCAATCATGCCCCGTGTCTACATTCTTCCCATGCCTCCAGTCCTGCCCCCAGTGTGTCCAGCAATCTGCCCCAGTGTGTCCAGCATATTACCCCGTGTGTCCAGCAATCTGCCCCAGTATGTCCAGCATATTGCCCCAGTGTCCAGCAATCTGCCCCAGTGTGTCCAGCATTGCCCCCAGACAGTGTGTCCAGCAATCTGCCCCAGTTTGTCCAGCATATTACCACCAGTGTGTCCAGCAATATGCCCCAGTATGTCCAGCATTGCCCCAGTGTGTCCAGCATATTACCACCAGTGTGTCCAGCAATCTGCCCCAGTATGTCCAATTGTCCAGCATTGCCCACAGTGTGTCCAGCATTGCCCCAGTGTCTCCAGCATTGCCCCAGTGTCTCCAGCATTGCCCCCAGACAGTGTGTTCAACAATATGCCCCAGTATGTCCAGCATATTGCCCCAGAGTATCCAGCATTGCCCCCAGTGTGTCCAGCAATCTGCCCCAGTGTCTCCAGCATATTACCCCCAGTGTGTCCAGCAATCTGCCCCAGTGTCCCCAGCATTGCCCCAGTGTCTCCAGCAATCATCTGCCCCAGTGTGTCCAGCAGTCTGCCCCAGTGTGTCCTCCAGCATTGCCCCAGTATGTCCAGCAGTCTGTCACAGTGTCTCTAGCATTGCCCCAGTGTCTCCAGCATTGCCCCAGTGTCTCCAGCAATCTGCCCCAGTGTCTCCAGCAATCTGCCCCAGTGTCTCCAGCATTGCCCCAGTGTCTCCAGCATTGCCCCCAGTGTGTCCAGCAATCTGCCCCAGTGTCTCCAGCATTGCCCCCAGTGTGTCCAGCAATCTGCCCCAGTGTCTCCAGCAATCTGCCCCAGTGTGTCCTCCAGCATTGCTCCAGTGTGTCCAGCAATCTGCCCCAGTGTCTCCAGCATTGCCCCAGTGTCCCCAGCATTGCCCCCAGTGTGTCCAGCAATCTGCCCCAGTGTCTCCAGCACTGCCCCCAGTGTGTCCAGCAATCTGCCCCGGTGTCTCCAGCATTGCCCCCAGTGTCTCCAGCATTGCCCCCAGTGTCCAGCAATCTGCCCCAGTGTCTTCAACATTGGCGTTCGCAAAAAAAAAACAAAAAAAAAAGTTCTCCTCACCTGACTGGCGCTCCAGCGGCGAGCTCCCTCCAGCAGCGCACACTCGCCGGTGACTGACAATGACGTCAGACGCCGGCGACGTGTGCACTGCGGCCGACTTCAGCTGCCAGCCTCCGATTGGCTGGTGGCTGTTGTTAACTATTGATGGGCGGGCGCGCGCCCGCACGTTAATAGGATACCGCCGCAGCGCCAGAAGGGGCCCGGTGAGCAGATGAGAAGGGGCCCGATGCAGGCCCCCTCTCTCTGCCCACCGGGTCCGGGGACACATAAATGCCAGCGGCGGCGGGCATTCACAGCATATTCCTGGGAAAATGAGAGGTGTGAGGTGAAAATGAGAGGTGTGAGGTGAAAATCAAGAGGTGTGAGTGGAAAATGAGAGGAGTGAGGGGAAAATAGTGGAGTGATCCGAAATGACAGGTGTAAGGTCAAAATGACCGGTGTGAGGGGGAAAATGAGAGGAGTGAAGCGGAAAATGTGAGATGTGAGGGGGAAAAGGACAGATGTGAGGGGGAAAATGAGAGGTGTGATGGGGAAATGAGAGAAGTGAGGTGCTGCAGCAGCATACAGAGGCTGTGTATAGAGAGGAGTGAGGAGCTGCAGGTGGAGGCTGTGTATAAGGCCACAATCACACGTTCAGTATTTGGTCAGTATTTTACCTCAATATTTATAATACACCACTCAGTGACAGAACTCACTCAAATAAGTAAATGATATTCACTAATTAATCTAAAAACCGTGAAAAAAGTGAATATTAAATCAAAGCATCAGATACTTTAACACTAGAAGTCCCAGAGAGGGGTCATTTAACATTTCTACCTTTGAAACCCAGAGACGGGTGAAATGACCTGAAGGATTTTAGCTAACATCCTCTAATCACCGTCTTTTGTTCTGTAATTAAGGCCATTACTGTCGCACCACAGGAGGTTGTTGTTTTCCATTGAGTTTGGCCATTTAGTTATTAGTTAGTTCTATTCACTTTATTGTATTTGATAATATAAATACTAAACATAATGTATTTACCGTATATACTCGAGTATAAGCCGACCTGAGTATAAGCCGACCCCCCTAATTTTGCCACAAAAAACTGGGAAAACTTATGGACTCGAGTATAAGCCTAGGGTGGGAAATGCAGCAGCTACCGGTGAATTTCAAAAATAAAAATAGATGCTTCATACCGTTCATTATGGCCCCATAGCTGTGCCATATAGTGCTCTGCACCATTCATTATTGCCCCATAGCTGTGCCATATAGTGCTCTGCACCGTTCATTATTGCCCCATAGCTGTGCCATATAGTGCTCTGCACCATTCATTATTGCCCCATAGCTGTGCCATATAGTGCTCTGCACCGTTCATTATTGCCCCATAGCTGTGCCATATAGTGCTCTGCACCGTTCATTATTGCCCCATAGCTGTGCCATATAGTGCTCTGCACCGTTCATTATTGCCCCATAGCTGTGCCATATAGTCCTCTGCACCGTTCATTATTGCCCCATAGCTGTGCCATATAGTGTTCTGCACCGTTCATTATTGCCCCATAGCTGTGCCATATAGTGCTCTGCACCGTTCATTATTGCCCCATAGCTGTGCCATATAGTCCTCTGCACCATTCATAATTGCCCCATAGCTGTGCCATATAGTGCTCTGCACCGTTCATAATTGCCCCATAGCTGTGCCATATAGTGCTCTGCACCGTTCATAATTGCCCCATAGCTGTGCCATATAGTGCTTTGCACCGTTCATAATTGCCCCATAGCTGTGCCATATAGTGCTCTGCACCGTTCATTATTGCCCCATAGATGTGCCATAGAAAGCTGTGCCATAGAAAGCTGTGCTGCTGCTGCAATAAAAATAATAAAACACATACTCACCTCTCTTGCTTGCAGCTCCTCAGCGTCCCGTCCCGGCGTCTCTCTGCACTGACTGATCAGGCAGAGGGCGGCGCGCACACTATATGCGTCATCGTGCCCTCTGACCTGCACAGTCAGTGCGGAGAGACGCCGGGAAGATGGAGTGGCGCCCGGCGTGTGGAACGCGGACAGGTGAATATGACATACTTACCTGCTCCCGGCGTCCCACTCCTTCCCCCGGACAGCTGGTCTTCGGTGCCGCAGCCTCTTCCTCTGTCAGCGGTCACCGTTACCGCTGATTAGAGAAATGAATAGGCGGCTCCGCCCCTATGGGAGTGGAGTCCATATTCATTTCTCTAATGAGCGGTCCCACGTGACCGCTGAACAGGGGAAGAGCTGCGGCACCCGGAGACCGTGGGACGGGCAGGGGGAGCTCCAGGAGCCCCAGAAGCAGGTAAGTATGCCTCAGCGCCCTCTCCCCCTCACCTGCCGACCGTGACTCGAGTATAAGCCGAGAGGGGCACTTTCAGCCCAAAAATTTGGGCTGAAAATCTCGGCTTATACTCGAGTATATACGGTAGTTTAGTTTTATTTGAGCAAAAAAGCACTGAAACAATTAATAATTTTTTATATATTTTAAATAGAGAATTAGAAATTTTAGAGCAAGGTACAGCTGTGAGTAATGACCAGAAGCATTTGTGTCTAAGGCCTCAAGCACACTAGCGAAAAAAAATTGCGCGAAAATCGCACAAGAGGACTGAAATTTCAATGTGAAAAATATACAAAAGATCAACTGTTATTTGTTTCCATGCTTTTTATTTTTGTTATAAAAATAATAAAAAAATACAAGGAATAAAACAATTCCACACATATTTACAATAGGCTGCAGTGAGAGGCTGCGTGTGTGTGTGTGGGTGGCATATCCTTTTTGTATGACTAGCATTTCAGCACTCACTCAGCAGTCTGTCTGCACTGTCGGAACATACCTGGCACTGCCTGGGTATGTCCCTGGTACATTTGCCACATGTGTATTTGTAGCAGTCAACACGTCTATCAGTTGCACAATTGTTCGTGCATCGATGGTTGACCTGACACTTTGCCTTTTAGCCAGGGCTGGGTGTGGAAGGTTGTTGCCGAAGGAGTTTCTCCTTGCATGCCTTCTTTTCAGTCACATGAGAGCCACCTAACTCTTTTGCAAGCTCAACCAGGAAGTCCACCCATCAATCCTGCACCCCAGTGCATGCCTGATAAAGAACATGAGCATTCAGTGCTGCCACGTCAATCATGTTGTAGAACACGGCGGCTGGCCATTTCCGTGTTCCTGCAGGCACACTGTACTCCCGCACCATTTGGTCCATTACATCCACACCGCACTTTGTGTGGTTGTATTGTGTGACCGTGTTTGGCTTCCTTTTGTTGGTATCCTCAGTCTCAACCATGCTGTGCATGCTGCTGAGAATGTAGACGGCCTTCTTTCGTTTGGGTGCATACACTGTCAGTATTTATCCCCCACAACACAAAAGGCTGCATGCAAATTTGCTAAGGTGGTAGCAACCTTATGCATATCCCCTGCACAACAATGCAGCTGGGGGGTGGGCAGACACACTCAGGAGCAGCTTACATTCTTTTGTTTACACTCTCTTACAAGACCTTTGTTGAGGTGGATCAACACAATTGTCCCCTGCAGATTCCTCAGGCAATGGCCACATTTACAAATGAAAGGATGCTAATTGGAGCCATCAGAGTTGTCAGTTTGGACTAAAGGTACCTTCACACTAAACGATTTACCAACGATCACGACCAGCGATACGACCTGGTCGTGATCGTTGGTAAGTCGTTGTGTGGTCGCTGGGGAGCTGTCACACAGACAGCTCTCCAGCGACCAACGATGCCGAAGTCCCCAGGTAACCAGGGTAAACATCGGGTTACTAAGCGCAGGGCCGCGCTTAGTAACCCGATGTTTACCCTGGTTACCAGTGTAAATGTAAAAAAAAACAAAACAGTACATACTTACATTTCGGTGTCTGTCACACATCCCTCGCCGTCTGCTTCCCGCACTGACTGTAAGTGCCTAATAAATTCATCATTCTGAACTATGAATTGTGTTATCAGAAGACCACTAAATGAGAACCATCTAAATTCATCAGTTTTTATACATCTGAATGTAATCTTACCAATATATGATTGATTATGAAAAACACAAATATTTTGCATATTTTGCATTCCTTGCGCCCTTACAGTAAAATATATTGCTATTGATGCACACTATAATATGTGTGAAATGGTCAAAATGTAAATCAAAAATTGTAGGATTTTGGAAGGTTTTTTTTCAATTACAGATCATGTATTAAATTATTCACATTGAAGCCACTCTGATCAATCAACATGGAAGAGTTTTTGGCCATGCAACCTTGATTTTTCAGGTAAATTGTATTAGATGGACCTGACAATATATCAGAACCTCTAAGGGCATGTTCACACGATGAGTGTTTGATGAGTTTTCTGACCTCAGCATTTGTAAAGGTACCTTCACACGAAACGATATCGCTAGCGATCCGTGACGTTGCAGCGTCCTGGCTAGCGATATCGTTTCGTTTGACACGCAGCAGCGATCAGGATCCTGCTGTGATGTCGCTGGTCGCTGAATAAAGTCCAGAACTTTATTTGGTCATCCGATCGCCGTGTATCGTTGCGTTTGAAAGCAAAAGCAACGATACCAGCGATATTTTACACTGGTAACCAGGGTAAACATCGGGTTGCTAAGCGCAGGGCCGCGCTTAGTAACCCGATGTTTACCCTGGTTACCAGCGTAAAAGTAAAAAAAACAAACAGCACATACTCACCTGCGCGTCCCCTGCCGTCTGCTTCCTGACACTTACTGAGCGCCGGCCCTAAAGTGAAAGTGAAAGCACAGCGGTGACGTCACCACTGTGCTGTTAGGTCCGGAGCTCAGTCAGTGTCAGGAAGCAGACGCTGGGGGACGCGCAGGTGAGCATGTACTGTTTGTTTTTTTTACTTTTACGCTGGTAACCAGGGTAAACATCGGGTTACTAAGCGCGGCCCTGCGCTTAGCAACCCGATGTTTACCCTGGTTACCCGGGGACCTCGGCATCGTTGGTCGCTGGAGAGCGGTCTGTGTGACAGCTCCCCAGCGATCAAACAGCGACGCTGCAGCGATCGGCATCGTTGTCGCTATCGCTGCAGCGTCGCTTCGTGTGAAGGTACCTTAAGGCAAAACTAGAATTGGCACAACTTCTGCATTTTTCAGCCACTTCTGGTTTTGGCTTACAAATTCTGATGTTCAAATACTGAACATGTGAACGTTATCTAAGAGTGTGGAGTTAATGGCCTTTGGTAAAAGTGTTTCCCCCGTCATGAATGGTGTGAGAAAGACAGAAATACATAGATGGCAATTTCAATTATTTTACTCACTGAGAGGCCACAAATTTGATGTGCGGTAACACAGACTCACAGGAGGCACCTAGCTTAATGGTTTCAACAATCTTACAGGAAACATCTTATTATCTTGAGAGGTAAATATTATAACAACAAAAGTGAGCTTGCACTTGTCAGTAGGGTTGAACGACTTTTATTTTTATAGGATCGGGTCGGGTTTCACGAAACCCGACTTTCTCAAAAGTCGGGTCGAGTGAAATCGGCCGATCCTATAAAAAAGTCGGGGTCGGGGTCGGCCGAAACACGAAACCCAATGCAGTGCAATGGGATACTATGGTTCCCAGGGTCTGAAGGAGAGGAAACTCTCCTTCAGGCCCTGGGATCCATATTAATGTGTAAAATAAAGAATTAAAATAAAAAATATTGATATACTCACCTCTCCGACGCAGCCTGGACCTTACCGCTGGTAACTGGCAGCCTTCTTTGCTTAAAATGAGTGCGTTCAGGGCCTTAGATGACGTCACGGCTTGTGATTGGTCGCGTGGCGGTCACATGGGCAGCCGCGACCAATCACAAAGCCGTGACGTCATCTAAGGCCCTGAACGCGCTCATTCTTAGGAAGGAAGGCTGCCGGAAAGAAGCCGAGGGTGAGTATATTCCTATTAGGTATATACTCACCCTCGGACGCGCCCTGCTTCTTTCCGGCAGCCTTCCTTCTTAAGAATGAGTGCGTTCAGGGCCTTAGATGACGTCACGGCTTGTGATTGGTCGCGGCCGCCCATGTGACCGCCACGCGACCAATCACAAGCCGTGACGTCATCTAAGGCCCTGAACGCGCTCATTTTAAGCAAAGAAGGCTGCCGGTTACCAGCGGTAAGGTCCAGGCTGCGTCGGAGAGGTGAGTATATCAATATTTTTTATTTTAATTCTTTATTTTACACTTAAATGTGGATTCCGATACCGATTTCCGATATCGCAAACATATCAGAACTCGGTATCGGAATTCCGATACCAGATTCAGAAGATCGCCGACCTCATGGCCGACCCCACACAGGGGTCGGGTCAGGTTTCATGAAACCCGACTTTGCCAAAAGCCGGCGACTTCTGAAAATGGCCGACCCGTTTCGCTCAACCCTACTTGTCAGGCCTTACTTGCACTTGTAACAATTTACATCTCATTCATTACTCTGGAAAAGTCTGTTTTGCAATATTCTGCAGGCAAACCTTCTTCAGTAACATGTTCATATTCTCTATCTTCCTATGAAGCAACTATGCCGTGCAACATCTATTCTCTGATAATTTGCACTCTCATCCAGGCTACTCAATCAAGTACCACGCAGCTGTCCCTCACACACTGACACCAGTCTCCAGCCATCTCTGATGTGGAAATCCTCTTCACACTCAGCCACCAATCAGACTAATTTTATTTATTTTATTTGCTTATATTGCGCCATTAATTTCCACAATGTTTTACAGATATTATCATGACTGTCATCACAAACTAATTCAGTAAGTTTTATCTGGTTATCCTCAAAGTCAAGAATAAGTCTCCATGTTTCCCTCTGTGATGGATCTCCTCATCCTTTCATGGACCAGTCTCCTTCACTTGGAACAGACATAGCCAGCAGTATAAGCTGGAGCTACCTGCTTTCCTCCTATGCATCACTCTCTATAGCCATAGTGCAGCACAACATACATAACATTGACACTCTGCTGCTGGTCTTTACAGTTTATACATTTGTAAGTAGTCTGTCCGCCCCATAAAATAAACAAATTATTACAAGTAGCTGCAGCAATGGTATTTGCGTTTGACAACGTTCAAGGTGAGATCTTCATTTACAAATATCTAACATATAAATTTTGCATGGTGCCTGTCAGTCTGTCTGTTTTCTCTCCCAGTAAAAAAAAGTTTATCTGTATTCTGTTTAATCGTAGAGTTCTTTATGTAGGATGGCTTTCTGTCACTCAGTAATTGCTAATTACGGAGGACGGTTGTATAATAAATAGTCAGCATACCAGTCAACTAATTTCTTTGCAAAAGTACGAATGCTACGGGATTATTTGTACAGCCAACAGCCATCAAGACTGTAATATTGTAGCTTTATAAAAATTCCTTGTAACAATTCTAAAATTTATTAGTGTATTAGCATTACAAGTAACAACACATAATATATAGTTACACCACAGCATAATCTTCTACCTAATAACAGAAATCATAGACATGTCTTGTACAAAATATCATACAAACAGTACTGACATATTAGTACATGATAGCAAATTAACTTGATTTTTGTAGTCTGTCTCTTATTAATTATATGATAATCTGTTCGGTTTTAAGAGTGGGAGGAGAAATGTTTATAGGAGAACCCACAAGTTCAAGTTGCTGTCATTGTACAGTGTATTATGTACTAAAACCCTTTGAGTATTTACCCAAAAATCCACAAGTTGCACATTTGAGTTCCACATTGAAGATCCACTCATAGTTTTAGCGATATGAAAAAAGATCTTTGCAAAACTCATTCATCTGAATGGGAAAGTTTCAGGTATACAATCTGCTGCCTGTGAATTCATCATTTAACTATAGCCAATGCACTCAGCTATAGTCAGTACATTGTACAACGATCAGGCATCCAGAAATTGGATATATTATGAATATCTAATAACCTGTTTTAACCCAAAGCATTGTCAGGCTTGTGTAATAACTAGGGATGGGTGAACCCGAATGGTAAAATTTAGGGTCTGTACTGAATACCTAGTGTTCCTGCACGGACCTCAAACATGGACTTATTCTTGAAGTCCATATTACTGTTTGGGTTCAGCAGTCTGAACATCCAGTGTTTCCCAAGTTGACATCTGTGTGACTGCATGAGGAAAACCTGCTCTGATCGGCGGTAAGTTGATGACCACCAGTCAGAGCGCTCCGGTACCCACGCTATCATACAGATGACAGCATGAGAGCCAGCAGCTGTGACTAGTGGTAAAAACTACTTGAGTACTACTCTCATCATCATATGCTCAGTCTCGCTGATATCAGCAAGAATATCTTGCATAATGGATGGATGGCATAACGCGACCACTCACCTGTGAATCCAGGAGACACTTGTCACGGGTTTACCATGACAGAGAGAAGCCAGAACACCACAGCATCTGATTTCTCCTACTTCTGCACTGATTAGAAGCACTTCACCTTCATATTAAACGGTTCAAGTTTCTTTTAGCAGTGTAGGGGTTAATCTGCTTAGTTGAGAGCTCCTGGAAGTCTTTGGGCTCTCAGCTGTGCACTGTTAGCCACTCCCATCATCTATATAATCTGGGCCCTGGCTAGCACTCATTGTCAGAGTAGCTTTTGCTGCATGGCTATAGGTTGTTGGTTGCTATTATTGAAAAAGGCATTTGGTGGATTTATCTGTGACTGTTGCTTGGTTTTGAGTGTGTAATAATTTCCTTTCTTCTCCTTCTTCAGTTTAACTCCATCCTCCACTCCCTGGTGTATTCCTCTGTTGTATTTGTAAGTATTTTTGTATGTTTGGTATTTTTCATTACCTTGTTAGTCTGGTTGTTGTATTATGGTACACTTCATCTCTGCTCTTCCCTGGGTGGGGGAAGGGTACAGAAAGGGCAGACTCAAGAGCTAAGGCAAGGTACGGGGCCTCAGCATCTTCACCATCTAAGAAGTAATCTGGGGAACAGGGCAAGCTAGGCCACCCCTAGCATTAGGGACAGGAAAGGAGTCGCTGGTCCCGAGACACCCAGCAACAGAGTCGTGACAACACTGAACTAAGCTTGAGAAAGCAGCTTCAGTGACCTGCAGTGATGTAATTGAGATTACCGCCGGTCACAGGCTGCAGTTCACAGGCTCACCTCAGTGTCTGCTGGATTCGCGGCTGAGCGATGGCATCATGTAGCTGAGTTGGCAGTTTGGATCTTCGTGGGAAGAATAGATTATTGTCAGACAGGTGAGGAATATGGTGGGTTTTTTATTTTTAATTTTAGTAAATAAATGGGTAAAAGAGGTCGGGGTGTTTTATTTCAAATAACGGACTTTATTCTTGCTGTGTCTTTATTACAATATGATTATGGTGTTAGAAATGGGAGCATCTTATAGACGCCTCTCCATTACTAACCCCTGGGCTTGATGTAAGTGGCCATAAAACAGCTGATATCAACCCCAATCCATTAACCTATATTGCCACTGCACCAAGGCAAGTGGGAAGAGTAGAGGCTAAGCACCAGAATTGGTGCATTTTATGAATGTGCCATTCCTGGGGCAGCTGAGAGCTGATGTTTTTAGTTTGGAAGGGGACTCTTTCCTAGGCTACTAATATCAGCCCGCAGCTGTCTGCTTAGCCTTTACTGGGTATTGAATATAGAGGAGACCATACATCATTTTTTGTGGGTTCTACCCTATAATAACCAGAAAAGGCTAAACAAACAGCTGTGATCTAAAATTAATAGTTTGGGAGCCTTTATTGATATTGGCCCAATCCGAAAATATTAACATCAGCCCCCAGCGGTTGGCTTTCCCTCAGCTAGTTATGAAAATTATGGGGGAACCACACCATTTTTTTTCACTTTTTGTTTTTATTTAACAAATACATTGTACATTAAAAAATGCACTTATTGACTGCACTATATGACACTGACATGTTTATTTTAATGCACAGGAGCCAGCTGATGAGAGTACTATTTTCATCAGCATTGCCTGCTCTCACTCCTATTACCGAGAGCAGGTATACTCTGATGAGCACAGTAGTACTCTCATCAGCCTACACCTGACTGGCGATAAACATTTTTACTGCGGGTCAAAGCTGCTGGGCTGGCTCACATGCTGCTATCTGTTTTACAGTGTGGGAACCACAGCGCTGTGACCGGCAGTAATGTGCAATGTTACATCTGGTCAGAGACGCTGTTTCCCATGCTGTCACCTGGATGACAGCATGGGTAATTCTAATAATGTTCGGGCCCCCCATTCACTTCAATGGGATCTGGCTCCAGGTTCGGGTACCATTCTGGTACCCAAACAAAACTTTTTTTAAAAGTTCTGCAGAAGCAGATGGAACCGAACATCCATGTGCTCGCCCATGAGTAGCAATAACTTTGAAATTATTTAAAATAAATAAGGCTACATTAAGGCTCAAACTGTCCCAACAGGGAACCACCCTGGTGGGTCCCTGATGCCGACCATTTATCTCTTCTCAGCATACTACACTTAAGCTGGATGAACAACCAAAGGAAAAAGAAGCAGCATAAAGTCCAGATAAATATGTAAACAAACTTTATTAACAATTTATTACAGGTTTAAAATGAGCAGAGGGAAGTGGTCCCCGTGCTGTACTCAGCACGCACCTACAGAAACAGGGGGTATGTGCCTGTAGTATATATATGCCCACATTATAGCCAAGGCTAGTATAGCAGAAAATTAAGGTGACTGTGCATAGGATTCAAAGAAGCCTGCATTGGACACACAGGTCCATAAGATTAGCTGACAAGCATATTTCATGCTAAGTGTATAATACTATACATACCAGGTAATGTGGAAACAAGTCACGGCGTGAATTGGCACTTCACCCCTGTATCCCCCGACGCACGTTTCGGCTATCGCCTTTCTCAAGGGGTGCATAAGCATAGCGCTGGGTTCAATAAATAGTAAAAGACAGCACACACTGATGGATGTGTGCAGTGGGCTAGCCAATGACCACACAGCGCCCAATCAACCTGCACCCAGCACACCTGAGCGCCGCTCCTAATGGAACACATGGGGCCCCATGCTTCACACAGGAGACAGCGCCATGTGATCGGGAACAGGGAGAGCGGCCATGTGATCATATTGAGACCGCATAGCGCTGATCGAGCCAAACAGGCAGATGAAAGTAAATGAATATCTGGCACTGCGGCCGCATTCACAGGGCCTGACATGCGCAGATCAGACATAAACTACGGATGGCTGTGTGGACACACTACATCTGCGCCTGCGCCTGAAGCCGCAGTATACATCTTAATTCAGTGCAGTAGCCATATTACCAGGATCAGACATGCGCAGAACGTCCCTGTGATCGTTTTTTTAGGAGAATTGCTATATCCATGTGCGGCCATAATGAACATATAACAAACATAAATATACTGAAAAAATTACGGACAGGTAGCCCTGTAAACTATAGTGCCGAACATATGTAACCGATAACAACAGGATATATGTGATTTTTTAATGTAGCAGCCCCTTAAATCAGGGGAAATGAATCCACACTCGACATAGCCCACAATTAAAATTAACTATATAAATACACACAAGAGCATAATACATCAAAACATGATATAAAGACCAAAAAATGCAAAAAAATATATATATATACCACCATAAGGGCACGTTCACACAGGACTTCTCCGCCGCCCTTCCCTGCCGCTGCAAAAAAAAAAAAAAAAGCAGCAAAAATCTGCAGCAAAAAAGTCCCGTGTGAACGCACCCCAAGAGGTAGCAGAAAATACACTCCACCAGTTATGTATATATAGATTAGGCGCTGTGTGGTCATTGGCTAGCCCACTGCACACATCCATCAGTGTGTGCTGTCTTTTACTATTTATTGAACCCAGCGCTATGCTTATGCACCCCTTGAGAAAGGCGATAGCCGAAACGTGCGTCGGGGGATACAGGGGTGAAGTGCCAATTCACGCCGTGACTTGTTTCCACATTACCTGGTATGTATAGTATTATACACTTAGCATGAAATATGCTTGTCAGCTAATCTTATGGACCTGTGTGTCCAATGCAGGCTTCTTTGAATCCTATGCACAGTCACCTTAATTTTCTGCTATACTAGCCTTGGCTATAATGTGGGCATATATATACTACAGGCACATACCCCCTGTTTCTGTAGGTGCGTGCTGAGTACAGCACGGGGACCACTTCCCTCTGCTCATTTTAAACCTGTAATAAATTGTTAATAAAGTTTGTTTACATATTTATCTGGACTTTATGCTGCTTCTTTTTCCTTTGGTTGTTGATTAATTTAGGCAGTGGTCCTATATGTTCCTGCCCTTGGTCCCAGTTTTTCTGTACTGAATATACCCTATCTGGGTTTAAATACTATGTTGGTGACCTTATATTGTTCCACCTTAGTGTGTCACTTAAGCTGGATGACAGATTTAAGCTCCCCCTCCTTGTCTATCAAAAGACAGGAGAAAATGCTCTGCAGGTGCTGATCTTCCACACTGAATGTCGGCTTTTGCACTGACTATTATGCAGTCAGCTTGTAGAGTATGGTCAAGTAAAAAAGGCAGCACACTGCAGCGCTAAGACATGCAAACATGAAACATGAAAACTGAACTGCAATACTGCACTAGAAATATGAAAAATGAGAGCGTTTAGCGCATAAAAATGGCCAATTTTATGTGTACCTGATAGCCCCTTTACGGCATCTCTCGTATATCAGGTCCTACGCTTGCCTACCTCGCTGAGAATAAACGTCTCCATGTGAATGGGTACCTGTGAAAACCTCTTTCTAGACTCATATTCTCTCTCTCTGCGGAGGGGTACTGGACCTACTGCGATTAAAACACCTGGGCTAGGAGGCGGAGTGCTCAGTCAGAAGGCTAAATAATATATTTGAAAAAACTGACCGTCACATCCATACATAGACTAAGTGTGAACAGGTGCTGAACCTAGAGTAACCAACTCATATACAGTCAAGTAAAAAAGGCAGCACACTGCAGCGCTAAGACATGCAAACATGAAACATGAAAACTGAACTGCAATACTGCACTAGAAATATGAAAAATGAGAGCGTTTAGCGCATAAAAATGGCCAATTTTATGTGTACCTGATAGCCCCTTTACGGCATCTCTCGTATATCAGGTCCTACGCTTGCCTACCTCGCTGAGAATAAACGTCTCCATGTGAATGGGTACCTGTGAAAACCTCTTTCTAGACTCATATTCTCTCTCTCTGCGGAGGGGTACTGGACCTACTGCGATTAAAACACCTGGGCTAGGAGGCGGAGTGCTCAGTCAGAAGGCTAAATAATATATTTGAAAAAACTGACCGTCACATCCATACATAGACTAAGTGTGAACAGGTGCTGAACCTAGAGTAACCAACTCATATACAGTCAAGTAAAAAAGGCAGCACACTGCAGCGCTAAGACATGCAAACATGAAACATGAAAACTGAACTGCAATACTGCACTAGAAATATGAAAAATGAGAGCGTTTAGCGCATAAAAATGGCCAATTTTATGTGTACCTGATAGCCCCTTTACGGCATCTCTCGTATATCAGGTCCTACGCTTGCCTACCTCGCTGAGAATAAACGTCTCCATGTGAATGGGTACC
Organism: Ranitomeya variabilis; assembly: GCF_051348905.1. Classification (NCBI taxonomy): domain Eukaryota; kingdom Metazoa; phylum Chordata; class Amphibia; order Anura; family Dendrobatidae; genus Ranitomeya; species Ranitomeya variabilis. The sequence continues at coordinate 346,402,744 of NC_135237.1, read as the reverse complement.
TGTGAAAACCTCTTTCTAGACTCATATTCTCTCTCTCTGCGGAGGGGTACTGGACCTACTGCGATTAAAACACCTGGGCTAGGAGGCGGAGTGCTCAGTCAGAAGGCTAAATAATATATTTGAAAAAACTGACCGTCACATCCATACATAGACTAAGTGTGAACAGGTGCTGAACCTAGAGTAACCAACTCATATACAGTCAAGTAAAAAAGGCAGCACACTGCAGCGCTAAGACATGCAAACATGAAACATGAAAACTGAACTGCAATACTGCACTAGAAATATGAAAAATGAGAGCGTTTAGCGCATAAAAATGGCCAATTTTATGTGTACCTGATAGCCCCTTTACGGCATCTCTCGTATATCAGGTCCTACGCTTGCCTACCTCGCTGAGAATAAACGTCTCCATGTGAATGGGTACCTGTGAAAACCTCTTTCTAGACTCATATTCTCTCTCTCTGCGGAGGGGTACTGGACCTACTGCGATTAAAACACCTGGGCTAGGAGGCGGAGTGCTCAGTCAGAAGGCTAAATAATATATTTGAAAAAACTGACCGTCACATCCATACATAGACTAAGTGTGAACAGGTGCTGAACCTAGAGTAACCAACTCATATACAGTCAAGTAAAAAAGGCAGCACACTGCAGCGCTAAGACATGCAAACATGAAACATGAAAACTGAACTGCAATACTGCACTAGAAATATGAAAAATGAGAGCGTTTAGCGCATAAAAATGGCCAATTTTATGTGTACCTGATAGCCCCTTTACGGCATCTCTCGTATATCAGGTCCTACGCTTGCCTACCTCGCTGAGAATAAACGTCTCCATGTGAATGGGTACCTGTGAAAACCTCTTTCTAGACTCATATTCTCTCTCTCTGCGGAGGGGTACTGGACCTACTGCGATTAAAACACCTGGGCTAGGAGGCGGAGTGCTCAGTCAGAAGGCTAAATAATATATTTGAAAAAACTGACCGTCACATCCATACATAGACTAAGTGTGAACAGGTGCTGAACCTAGAGTAACCAACTCATATACAGTCAAGTAAAAAAGGCAGCACACTGCAGCGCTAAGACATGCAAACATGAAACATGAAAACTGAACTGCAATACTGCACTAGAAATATGAAAAATGAGAGCGTTTAGCGCATAAAAATGGCCAATTTTATGTGTACCTGATAGCCCCTTTACGGCATCTCTCGTATATCAGGTCCTACGCTTGCCTACCTCGCTGAGAATAAACGTCTCCATGTGAATGGGTACCTGTGAAAACCTCTTTCTAGACTCATATTCTCTCTCTCTGCGGAGGGGTACTGGACCTACTGCGATTAAAACACCTGGGCTAGGAGGCGGAGTGCTCAGTCAGAAGGCTAAATAATATATTTGAAAAAACTGACCGTCACATCCATACATAGACTAAGTGTGAACAGGTGCTGAACCTAGAGTAACCAACTCATATACAGTCAAGTAAAAAAGGCAGCACACTGCAGCGCTAAGACATGCAAACATGAAACATGAAAACTGAACTGCAATACTGCACTAGAAATATGAAAAATGAGAGCGTTTAGCGCATAAAAATGGCCAATTTTATGTGTACCTGATAGCCCCTTTACGGCATCTCTCGTATATCAGGTCCTACGCTTGCCTACCTCGCTGAGAATAAACGTCTCCATGTGAATGGGTACCTGTGAAAACCTCTTTCTAGACTCATATTCTCTCTCTCTGCGGAGGGGTACTGGACCTACTGCGATTAAAACACCTGGGCTAGGAGGCGGAGTGCTCAGTCAGAAGGCTAAATAATATATTTGAAAAAACTGACCGTCACATCCATACATAGACTAAGTGTGAACAGGTGCTGAACCTAGAGTAACCAACTCATATACAGTCAAGTAAAAAAGGCAGCACACTGCAGCGCTAAGACATGCAAACATGAAACATGAAAACTGAACTGCAATACTGCACTAGAAATATGAAAAATGAGAGCGTTTAGCGCATAAAAATGGCCAATTTTATGTGTACCTGATAGCCCCTTTACGGCATCTCTCGTATATCAGGTCCTACGCTTGCCTACCTCGCTGAGAATAAACGTCTCCATGTGAATGGGTACCTGTGAAAACCTCTTTCTAGACTCATATTCTCTCTCTCTGCGGAGGGGTACTGGACCTACTGCGATTAAAACACCTGGGCTAGGAGGCGGAGTGCTCAGTCAGAAGGCTAAATAATATATTTGAAAAAACTGACCGTCACATCCATACATAGACTAAGTGTGAACAGGTGCTGAACCTAGAGTAACCAACTCATATACAGTCAAGTAAAAAAGGCAGCACACTGCAGCGCTAAGACATGCAAACATGAAACATGAAAACTGAACTGCAATACTGCACTAGAAATATGAAAAATGAGAGCGTTTAGCGCATAAAAATGGCCAATTTTATGTGTACCTGATAGCCCCTTTACGGCATCTCTCGTATATCAGGTCCTACGCTTGCCTACCTCGCTGAGAATAAACGTCTCCATGTGAATGGGTACCTGTGAAAACCTCTTTCTAGACTCATATTCTCTCTCTCTGCGGAGGGGTACTGGACCTACTGCGATTAAAACACCTGGGCTAGGAGGCGGAGTGCTCAGTCAGAAGGCTAAATAATATATTTGAAAAAACTGACCGTCACATCCATACATAGACTAAGTGTGAACAGGTGCTGAACCTAGAGTAACCAACTCATATACAGTCAAGTAAAAAAGGCAGCACACTGCAGCGCTAAGACATGCAAACATGAAACATGAAAACTGAACTGCAATACTGCACTAGAAATATGAAAAATGAGAGCGTTTAGCGCATAAAAATGGCCAATTTTATGTGTACCTGATAGCCCCTTTACGGCATCTCTCGTATATCAGGTCCTACGCTTGCCTACCTCGCTGAGAATAAACGTCTCCATGTGAATGGGTACCTGTGAAAACCTCTTTCTAGACTCATATTCTCTCTCTCTGCGGAGGGGTACTGGACCTACTGCGATTAAAACACCTGGGCTAGGAGGCGGAGTGCTCAGTCAGAAGGCTTGTAGCTTGTAGAGTATGAGCAGGCTCAGACTGGCACATCAGAGAACCATGGATTCTTGGATGGGTCCCTTCCCTAAGGGTGTCTCCTTTATAAGAAGTTAACTGCAGGTACCACGTCCCTTACACATCTGAATTGGCAAAGTAGGTCTCAGCTTCCCTATACATGGGTTTCACATCCTGCAGTTTCCCTAATGATTATTTGCGTTAGCTTATTGTGCTCTACAGGAAGGTAGAATGATCTATCCTAATCCTTTCTGAAGCTGAACTGCAAATTGCGACATATGGGGCTCAAGATGGGACATTATATGGGACCCAGGATGAGACACATTATTACAGGTATTGGCCCATTAAGGGGGACATTATTACCAGAAGAGGCCCAGGATGGGTGTCATTATTACAGGAAAGGGACCAGGAAGTGGGACATTATTATAGGAATGGACCCAGGATAGAAGATATTATTACAGGAAGGGGCCCTGGATTGAAGTCATAATTACAGAAAGAGGCCCAGGAAAGGGGACATACTGACAGGAAGGGGCAAAGATGGGTAACATAATTGCTGTATGGGGGTGAGGGTCAGGAACAAAGATAATTGCTTTATGTTGCCAAGTGGAGGGACATAATTAGGGTATAGGCACACGTTGTGAATTTGCCTGTGGAATTTTCTGCGCAGATTCTTCCTGTCTTGGCAGAAAACGCAAGTAAAAATATATGCGGATTTAATTTGTTTTTGATCCGTTTTTCAAGCATTTTTTATATGGATTTTCATGCGGATTTGTATGCGTTTTTGTAAGCTAAATAAAGATCTATTATTTAACAAAATAAAATTGTAATGTAATTTCTTTGTCCAACCTCTTCTTTTGCATACTCCATTGAAGACCATAATATCATCACATACCATGTTCACATACAATGTTTACACACACAAAACAAATATAAGTGAATATCTATAGATAGAAAAAATCTGCCTTAGGCCAGGGTCACACTTGCGAGAAACTCGCAAGAGTCTCTCAGCTCAATACCCAGCACTGCCGCTGACACTCGGACCGGAGCATTCAGCTGCATAGAAATACATGCAGCAGTGTATTTTGGTCCCGAGTGCCGGCAGCAGTGATGGATATTGAGGTGCGAGACTCGTGCTCTGGAAAAGTGCTATGGCTCCTTACCCCCTAAATGAAATCCAGCATCATCTGCTCTCCCAAATTCAAATGCCCCTCTCCCTTCTGAGCCCCAAACTGTGCCTACACCATATTTAGTGTATACATTCTTGGCGTTTCTGTAGCGATGAGAACCCGCTAAATTTATGGGTGCATATTTACAGAAGCACGAGCTGGGTAAAACTTACTCTGCACTACAACGTACTGAGCAATCCAATGTATGGGCACTACAATAGCAGATTTGCAATTTTTTCTCAGAAACATCCACTGCTGCTTGTTTCTGGAAAATACCAACTTCCAAAATGGAGTCACTTGAGTGGGTATTTTGCTTTTCTAGCACTTAGCAGCTCTGTACATGGAGTCTGCAAACAATTCTTGGAAAAAGTTCCGCAGAAATTATGTGACAAATGTTGGAGCCATTTGTATCAATTTCCCCTTCTGAAAATGTAAAATCTGGGACTACAACAAAATTTTTGTGGTAAAAAATGTAATTATTTTTTCTTCATTGCAGAATGGTATAAAATTCTGTGGCACACCGTGGTGCAATATGAGCAATGCACCCTTATATTAATTCATTGTGAGGTGTAGTTTGTAAAATGGGGCCACTTATGGGGGAGTTCTGCTGTTCTGGCACCTCAGGGACTCTCCCAATGGGCCACAGCACCCGCAAACCATAGCAGTAAAATCTAAGCTGAATTATGGTGTTCCTTCCCTTCTGAGTTTTGCACTGTGCCTCAAAAATAGTTCACAGTTACATGTATGGTATTGGCGTACTCTGGAAAAATTGCACAACACACTGACAGGTCCATTTTTCTTATTATCGCTTAAAAAAAATGCAAATGTGGGGCTAAAACAACATTTTAGAGGTAGAAATTTAATTATTCTCTCTTCACCGCCCAATGGTATAAAATTCTGTGAGGGACATGTGGTGTCAACATGATCACTGCACCCCTAGATTATTTCATTGAGAGGTGTAGCTTATAAAATGACATCACTTATGGGGGTTTTCTGCTATTCAGGCACCAGAGGGGCTCTGTCAATGTGACACTGCACCCTTAAACCATTCCAGCACTATCTGAACTCCAACATGGCACTTCTTCCCTTCTGAGCTTTGCACTGTGCCTCAAAAGTAGTTTTGACCACATATGGAATATCATTGTAATCAGGAGAAATTGCAAAACAAATTGTATGGTCCTTTTTGCTCCTGTTATCCTTGTGAAATTGAAAAATTTGGGGCAAAGCCAATATTTTTTCAGGGAAATTTTTTTTTTTTCATTTTCACAGTTCAACTTTACAAACTTCTGTGAAGCTCCTGGGGGTTTAAGGTACTCATCACACGTCTATATAAATTCATTAAGGGGTCTGGTTTACAAAATGGAGTCACTTATGTTTTTTTTATTGTTTAGGCACATTAGGGGCTCTCCAAACTCGACATGGAGTCCACTAATGATTTCATCCAATTTTGAAATAAAAATATCAAATTGCACTCCTTCCTTTCCTTTGCCCTGCCATGCACCCAAACAGTAGTTTCCCCCCACATATGGGGTGTCTGCATTCTCAGAAGAAATTGTGCATCCAATTTAATGGTGCAATTTTTTTCCTGTTACCCTTGTGCAAATAAAAAAAGATGAATAAAAAACATTTTGAGGTCCAAGTGACCAGGCAGCATCCCATGCCTGACCAGTCAAACTAGGTGACAGGTATTTAGCTCAATCAGCTGTGGGCATCTGGTGCATCAATATTGAGTGTCTAAATCTTGCAGATGTTCATCAACATCAGTGTTGGACCCATTGACATGTCTCTGTAGCAGAGCTGAGTTTCTTGGTGGAGGACTATCATGGGGGTAGGGTCCGATGGTGGCTGTAGGGGTACTGGAACTCCGAAAACTGATTCCATAATACAAGCCCTTTCCACACTTGAGGCTTCAGGTCCCAATGCAAGCAAAAACTCCTGGATTTGGGCTGCTGGTGACTGGGTTGATTCCAGACTGGCACTGGGTCCTTGCTTTGTCAATTCCTGTGGGTAAAGGTCAGCAGAGTTTTCATCATCCTCAATGATGTTCTGGGCATCCCAACAAACCAATTCCTTGATCAAATCCGACCAAGTATCGGAAGTCCGGTATTCAATCCACGAAGCTGGCACAGCTCCTGCAGTTGTTGTGGCTATACATCCACTCTGGTCCTCCTCCCAAGACCGAGTTGGTGGGGTTGGGTATGATGGTGTCAGAAACCTGCTGTGTATGCCTCACCTATGCTCTGTTGGGTCTGTCTGTATGCCTTCCTGGTTGTGGAGCTCTGCACCATGTCTGAGAACACCAGTCCCCTGCAGCCCCCCGGATCCACCAGGCTGAGTAGTATCCCACTGCTGCTACAATATGTAGGGACAAAGTGGGCACTCTCATCCGCTTTAGAAAGACTGCATGAACCAGGGCTCATACACTGAACCCCAGTGGCCTCTCCTCGTGGACAGAACACTGCTCAGACAAAACAGGTTCAGTGTCAAACAGTGTGGCAATAAATTACTGAATGACCAACACACATTAGCACGGATAAGCAAGGGATATTTTTTATTTTATTTTAGTTTTATTGCAGGAGAACGAGGGCTTCGGTGGAATAGGCGTTTGGTGAGTATAACTGTGTTTGTTATTTTTAGTTAAAAAAAGTAAAAGTGTGTTTAGTTTTATTTCTAATAAAGGACTTTATTCTTGCTGTTTGTTTATTTACCATACCACTATAGAATTAGTAATGAATAGGTGTATAATAGATGTCTCTCCAATACTAAGCCATGGGCTTGAGGAGCCAGTTAATGAATACTCCCATCTGCTGCTCCAGCTCTTGCTGTTAATAGCAGCAGCAAATGTCAGGTGATTGGAGCTGTAGTCCCATCAGCTGACATTAGTGACCGGTGGTAAACTTTATACCTCTGATTACAGCTGAGTGCTCACGCTGTCTTTTGACAGCGTGGGAGCCACGGCTCTCTGACGACAGGGATGTTTTTACCGCCAATGAGAAGCAGTGTTTGCTGTGCTGTCATGCACATGATAGCATGGCAAACACTTGGTGTTCGGGCAGCAGAGCCTGAACAGTAAGGCTGCCTTCACACTAGCAGTATTTGGTCAGTATTTTACATCGGTATTTGCAAGCCAAAACCAGGAGTGGGTGATAAATGCAGAAGTGGTGCATATGTTTCTATTATACATTTCCTCTAATTGTTCCACTCCTGGTTTTGGCTTACAAATACTGATGTAAAATACTGACCAAATACTGCTAGTGTGATGGCAGCCTAACATGGACTTCCTGGTGAAGTTCATGTTCGGTGTCCGTGCCCAAACAGTAGATGTTTGGTACGGATGCCAAACTTTACTGTTCAGGTTCACCCATCTCTATGGATCAGTGATCCCTCAGTGACCTGCTCCCTAGTTTGCATAATGATTATATGTACATACATAAAAGAAACCTTCTGTAGGCAGGAATAATACATGTTTTTGATGTTCTTGATAAAAAAGATATGCTATTTACCAAACCAATAGAAAATTAGTATTTTTTATATCGCTTTGATGACACACTGCAACAGTGAACTAATGAAAATTATTATCACTGGTAAATTGTGACATTTGCTTATCTCTGCCTGGATTGCACCAGTTGCACAACTGCTAGATAAAGATACGCTATTTACTAAACCATTAGAAAATTAGTATTTTTTTACATTTCCTTGCTGCCACACTGCAACTGCGGACTAATGAAAATTCTTGCAACTGGTAAATTGTGATGTTTGCCTGGATTGCACCAGTTGCACAACTGCTAGATAAAGATATGCTATTTATTAAACCAATAGAAAATTTGTATTTTTATATATCTCCTTGCTGACACACTGCAACAGCGAACTAATGAAAATTATTGCCACTGGTAAATTGTGACATTTGCTTATCTCTGCATGGATTGCACCAGTCGCACAACTGCTAGATAACAATACTCTATTTATTTAACCAATATAAATTTTTTCCATTTTTTAGATCGCCTTTATGAGACACATCAACAGCGGACTCAGGGAAATTACTGTTAAATAGTGATTTTTCCATAGCTCAGCAGGTTTTGCACCAGTTGCACAACTGCTAGATAAACTAGATCAACTGCTAGATAAATTTTAGCCATTTAAGCAATAGCTGAAGCATATTATTTACCATTTAGCTTTTAAAATGGATTTTACTATATGTTTACTATATTCTGGCACTGAGGAATGTTATTTAGCTGTAAAAAAAATTATATGCTGCTGCACAGGAATACTATGTAGCTCCAAAAAATTTGGTTTTGTATATGCTGGTGCTACCTAATATTAATTGCGACTATCAAGAGCTGATTTGTATATTATGGTAGTGATTGAAATTATTTTTATTATTATTCATAATAATAATAATAATAATAATAATAATAATAATAATAATAAAAAAGCCTGAATATCTCCCTAATCCCACATTCTGCACCTAATCCTAAAGTATACAACACACAATGCAAAATAGCAGAGATCTCCAGCACGTACTTGCAACGATGATGTCAACTGATAGTGATAACACCCAGGTGCCTGCCTCTTTACTATCCCTCCTATTAAATCTCTGCCTATTGGTATCTCCACATGATAAAGAACTAATCTCCCCCCTCATGAGCTCTTAAAAGAGCTTTCTGGCATCAAAACATCACCTTGTACGCTCTTTTTACTCTCCCTATGCTCACACTATGCTCTCCCTATGCTGCTTCCAGCAGCAATGTGCGCAAGACGCGCCAGCAGGGATTAAATATCCCTTATGATGCTGTTAGGCCAGGTAATCACAGTAATGCCACACCAAAAATGGCGCCGGCATTACTGTGATTGGCAAGCCAGCTGAGAATGTTCATTGGCTGCAAATAAAGAGCCAAACATGCTGGGCGGGTCACTCAAATATACCGAGGCGAATACTAAATTACTCGCCGAGTAACAAACAGCCGGAATAGCATACTATTCATGCAAATAATGAATAGTACCGAATGTATTAGCTCATCACTAATTTTAAGGAAAAAACAATATTCTGCTTAATTAGGAGCACAGCAAAATAGAAGACAGGAATTTAGGGTAAGGCCTAACAGTGCAGTTTTGAAGCAACCATGACATAATGGATGTGGTAAAAAAAAAAAAATCATTTATTTTTGATTGGTTGACGCAAATTTAATAAGGTTAACTTTATTAATGTGGAACAACTATAGTAATGACATTATTAAACATATACCGTAATCAGAAATTCTTTATGCAAAACCAGATACTTTCAACTGCAAGTGTTTTTTGTTCAAGTGCATCATATCTATGTCACAACTACAATGTCTAGCCCTAGCCTTACATTATATCATTAGTTATAACTTAAGTGACAAAAAAATAACTTTGCTCTGTGCAGCTACTCAACCAGGTCACAGAATCACATTACGCACCAGCAACTTTTTTGTAAATAACTTAATGGTGAAACTTGACAAGTTTGCGTTTTATTTGTGGATTTTCCACAAATACTTGAATGAGAAGAGAAAACTTAATTGGTAAAAAATGCGTGTAATCGGCATATGACTTTATTAATGAAGTTATATCATTGCTAAGAAACAGGACGTATCCAAAATCAAGAAGCGATATTTAACCCCTTCACCCCAAAGCCTGTTTTCACCTAAGTGACACGGCCAATTTTTACAATTCTGACCACTCTCACTTTATGAGGTCATAACTCTGAAACGCTTCAACGGATCCTGGTGATTCTGAGATTGTTTTCTCGTGACATATTGTACTTTATGATAGTGGTAAAACTTCTTCGATATGACTTGCATTTATTTGTGAAAAAAACAGAAATTTGTCGAAAATTATGAAAATTTAGCAATTTTCCAATTTTTCGGTTTTATGCCCTTAAATTAGAGAGTTATATCACATAATATAGTTAATAAACAACATTTCCCACATGTCTGCTTTACATCAGCACAATTTTGGAAACATAATTTTTTTTTGTTAGGGAGTTATAAGGGTTAAAAGTTGACCAGCGATTTCTCATTTTTGCAACAAAATTTGCAAAACCATTTTTTTTACGGACCAACTCACACTTGAAGTGATTTTGAGGGGTCTATATGACAGAAAATGCCTAAAAGTGACACCATTCTAAAAACTGCACCCCTCAAGGTACTCAAAACCACATTCAAAAAGTTTATTAACCCTTCAGGTGCTTCACAGGAATTTTTGGAATGTTTAAAAAAAATTGAACATTTAACTTTTTTTCACAAAATTTTTACTTCAGATCCAATTTGTTTTATTTTACCAAGGGTAACAGGAGAAATTGGACCAAAAAAGTCGTTGTACAATTTGTCCTGAGTACGCCGATACCCCACATGTTGGGGTAAACCATTGATTGGGCACATGGCAGAGCTCGGAAGGGAAGGAGCGCCATTTGACTTTTCAATGCAAAATTGGCTGGATTTGAGATCGGAACCCATGTCGTGTTTGGAGAGCCCCTGATGTGCCTAAACAGTGGAAACCCCCACAAGTGACACCATTTTGGAAAGTAGACCCTCTAAGGAACTAATCTAGATGTGTGGTGAGCACTTTGAACCTCCAAGTGCTTCACAGAAGTTTATAATGTAGAGCCGTAAAAAAAAAATAATATTAATTTTCACAAAAAATGATATTTTTGCCCCAAATTTTTTTTTTCCCAAGGGTAGCAGGATAAATTGGACCCCAAAAGTTGTTGTGAAATTTGTCCTGAGTACGCTGATACTTCATATATGGGGATAAACCACTGTTTTGGCGCATGGCAGAGCTCGGAAGGGAAGGAGCGCCATTTGACTTTTCAATGCAAAATTGGCTGGAATTGAGATCGGAACCCATGTCGTGTTTGGAGAGCCCCTGACGTGCCTAAACAGTGGAAACCCCCACAAGTGACACCATTTTGGAAAGAAGACCCCCTAAGGAACTTATCTAGATGTGTGGTGAGCACTTTTAACCCCCAATTGTTTCACTAAAGTTTAGAATGTAGCGCTGTGAAAATTAAAAAATCATTTTTTCTTTCCACAAAATGATGTTTTAGCCCGCAATTTTTTTCCTGCAGGTGTCATATTGCATTTGCAGAGCCCCTGATGTACCTAAACAGTAGAAACCCCCCACAAGTGACCCCATATTGGAAACTAGACCCCCCACGGAACTTATCTAGATGTGTTGTGAGAACTTTGAACTAACAAGTGTTTCACTACAGTTTATCACGCAGAGCCGTGAAAATAAAAAATATTTTTTTTTCCACGAAAATTATATTTTAGCCCCCACGTTTTTATTTTCCCAAGGGTAACAGGAGAAATTGGACAACAAAAGTTGTTGTCCAATTTGTCCTGAGTACGCTGATACCCCATATGTGGGGGGGAACCACTGTTTGTGCGCACGGCAGAGCTCGGAAGGGAAGGAGCGCCGTTTGAAATGCAGACTTAGATGGATTGGTCTGCAGGTGTCATGTTGCATTTGCAGAGCCCCTGATGTACCTAAACAGTAGAAACCCCCCACAAGTGACCCCATATTGGAAACTAGACCCCCCACGGAACTTATCTAGATGTGTTGTGAGAACTTTGAACCCCCAAGTGTTTCACTACAGTTTATAACGCAGAGCCGCGAAAATAAAAAATATATTTTTTTCCACGAAAATCATATTTTAGCCCCCACGTTTTTATTTTCCCAAGGGTAACAGGACAAATTGGACCCCAAAAGATGTTGTCCAACTTGTCCTGAGAACGCTGATACCCCATATGTTGGGGGGAACCACTGTTTGGGCGCACAGGAGAACTCGGAAGGGAAGGAGCACTGTTTTAGTTTTTCAAAGCAGAATTGGCTGGAATTGAGATCGGACGCCATGTCGCGTTTGGAGAGCCCCTGATGTGCCTAAACAGTGAAAACTCCCCAATTCTAACTGAAACCCTAACCCCAACCCTAACCCCAGCCCTAACCCTAGCCCTAACCCCAACCCCAACCCTAGCCCTAACCCTAGCGCTACTTTCACACTAGCGTTTTTTTGCATACGTCGCAATGCGTCGTTTTGGCAAAAAAACGCATCCTGAAAAGTCATCTGCAGGATGCGTTTTTTCCCCATAGACTAACATTAGCGACATATTGACACACGTCGCAAGCGTCGTGCGACGGTTGCGTCGTGTTGTGGCGGACCGCCGGCAGCAAAAAACGTTACATGTAACTTTTTTTGTGCCGACGGTCCACCATTTCCGACCGCACATGCGCGGCTGGAACTCCGCCCCCACCTCCCCGCACCTCACAATGGGGCAGCGGATGCGTGGAAAAACAGCATCCGCTGCCCCCGTTGTGCGGCGCTTGCACAGTATGCGTCGGTATGTCGGGCCGACGCAGCGCGACGGCCCGTACCGACGCTAGTGTGAAAGTAGCCTAACGGGAAAATGGAAATAAATACATTTTTTTAAATTTTATTATTTTTCCCTAACTAAGGGGGTGATGAAGGGGGATTTGATTTACTTTTATAGCGTTTTTTGGGCAGATTTTTATGGTTGGCAGCCATCACACACTAAAAGACGCTTTTTATTGCAAAAAATAGTTTTTGCATCACCACATTTTGAGAGCTATAATTTTTCCATATTTTGGTCCACTGAGTCATGTGAGATCTTGTTTTTTGCGGGACGAGTTGACGTTTTTATTGGTACCATTTTCGGGTACATGACATTTTTTGATCGCTTTTTATTCCGATTTTTGGGAGGCGGAATGAACAAAAACCAGCAATTCCTGAAATTCTTTTAGGGGGGGCGTTTATACCGTTCCGCGTTTGGTAAAAAGGATAAAGCATTTTTATTCTTCGGGTCAGTACGATTACAGCGATACTTCATTTATGTAATTTTTTTATGTTTTGGCGCTTTAACACAATAAAAACTATTTTATATAAAAAAATAATTGTTTTTGCATCGCTTTATTCTGAGGACTATAACTTTTTTATTTTTCTGCTGATGATGCTGTATGGTGGCTTTTTTTTTGAGGGACAAGATGACGTTTTCAGTGGTACCATGGTTATTTATATCTGTCTTTTTCATCGCGTGTTATTCCACTTTTTGTTTGGCGGTATGAGAATAAAGCGTTGTTTTTTGCCTCGTTTTTTTTTTTTTTTTACGGTGTTCACTGAAGGGGTTAACTAGTGGTATAGTTTTATAGGTGGGGTCGTTATGGACGCGGCGATACTAAATATGTGTACTTTTATTGTGTGATATTTTTTTTTTATTTAGATAAAGAAATGTATTTATGGGAATATATATATATATTTTTTTTCTTTATTTAGGAATTTTTTTTTTTTTTTTTTACACATGTGGAAATTTTTTTTTTTTTACTTTTTTACTTTGTCCCAGGGGGGGACATCATAGATCGGTGATCTGACAGTGTGCACAGCACTCTGTCAGATCACTGACGTGACTGGCACATTGCAGAGGCTTGCCGGCGCCTGCTATGAGGAATTCTCAGCAGACGCCGGCAAGCAGGGTCATCTCATGACCCGGAAGGAGTCCCGCGGCCATCTTGGATCCGGGGACTCCTTCCAGGTCACCGGAGCAGCGCGATCTCATCGCGTTGCTCCGGTGGGATAGCGCAGGGAGCCCCCGTCCCTGCTCGATCCCCCTCTATGCCGCTGTCAATAGTGACAGCGGCATCAGAGGGGTTAAATGCCCGCGATCGGCGATAGCGCCGATTGTGGGCATTGCTGCGGGGTGTCAGCTGTCATATACAGCTGACACCCGCACCCGATCACCGCGGCGCTCAGCGCGAGACCGCGGTGATCGATGCGCCGTACTAGTACTGTGGCTGGCACTAATGCAGTGCCGGCAGCACCGTACTAGTACGGCGCATGGCACAAAGGGGTTAAAACGTGACATATCAATAAGAGAGAAAAATTGCAGTGTCGAAAACGCATGTAAAAAATTCACTCAAAAATGCAATTATTAAAAAAAAAGTAAATTAATTTAGCTATGGCTATGTTCCCACAATGGTCTTTCGGTGCAATTTTGAAGCTGCGCATTTTTGCTGCTCCAAATATGCAGCATATTACAGTTCCGGCAAAGTGGATGGGATTGAGAGAAATCTCACGCCCACTGTGCTTCTTTCTTACTCAGTGTAAACTGACCTGCGGTGCGTATTTCAAATCCATAACATGTCAAATTCTCTTACGGGTAAAAAACACGTGCCTTTTTAGTGCATTCCCATGGCAGAAACGAATCAAAAGCGCATTTAATCTGCTCCTATTATACCAATAAAGTTTTGTCAAAGCCAAAAAACCAGAATTACAACAAAAAAGCCAAATACCAGGTAGTATCAAAAACAAAGCAGCTTTATTTAAAAGCATGACACACCAGAGACAAAAAACACAGCATCAAAAACATGATAAAAATGCAAGTAAAAAAACGCAATGAAAAACTGAAAGAATTTAAATAATAGGTGCAGAAATGGTGCAGAATTTCTGCAACGTCATAAATGCACCATTTATGCTCATTGTGGGAATGTAGCCTTATTTGGTATTTGGCTCAGCCACCAGTGGGTGACATTGCTCTATTTCACTGAACATGGATGCAATGAAAGGATCTAAAATCACATATCAAAAGCATTTGTGACATTTATTACAAAAATGCCTTAATTCTTGCTGCAAGCATTTGCTGAAATGTCACACTAAAGTTGCTTTTGCACACCACATTTTTCTAACAGACACCATGCTTTTACTGGTGTTTTTACCATTGGGATAAAAAATAATGCATACATTAAATACAATGCATTTTGCATGTGCTGTCTTAGTAGCATTTTCATGGTCAGTCGTACTACTTCTTTAAAAGCAGCTTGCACTGGGTATAGAGCTTTTAAGGAGAATTTATTCATGTATTTCACCCATTTATTTTAAAAAATGCATTGTATTACATTTCAATGCATTTTCCTTGCTATTTGCTTTTACCTTTCACAAACAAGTAATGGAATTTAAAAAAAAGGACCAAAAACAGCTGAGAATTTTGAAAGTAGATTTCTGTCCACAAAGATCTGCAGCAAATAACAATATCATACAATTTCTTCCACAGTATAAATCAACCAAATACTGAATGTGTGCCCGTGGCCTAAGGCTACATTCCCACTATGATCTTTTGATGAGTTTTCGATGTAGCAGATTTTTGGCATAATTTCTGCACCTGATAAGTAAATTAGATTACTTTTGTTTTTTTCATTGTGTTTTTGAGTGAGGTTTTTCTACATGCGTTTTCACACCTCCCAACAGTCCCGTATTCCGCGGGGCAGCCCCAATTTTGACAGTCTGCCCCGCAATCACGGGTGGGACCATTCTTGTCCCACACTGCAGAACCACAGATACCTCCACCCACAGAGAGCCGCACAC
Organism: Ranitomeya variabilis; assembly: GCF_051348905.1. NCBI lineage: Eukaryota > Metazoa > Chordata > Amphibia > Anura > Dendrobatidae > Ranitomeya > Ranitomeya variabilis. The sequence continues at coordinate 346,387,124 of NC_135237.1, read as the reverse complement.
CACATTTATGGCTGCCGATGCTCTGTGCGCACAGGACCTGTGATGAGGTCACAGGAGGGGAGGAGTCAGGAATCACATGATTGGGACCTCCGTGTATGCATGCAGGACTCTGCTGTGCTGTCATGGTGCTCACTTCTGGATGAGGGTAAGCTTATGTGTGGGGTCAGGAGGGGTTTACAGTGTGGATGTAGCAGAGCCCTGTGTGTACAAGGTGTATGGAGATGAGCCGTATGTGTACAAGGCGTACGAAGCGGAACCGGGTGTGCGCAAGGTGTTCGGAGCGGAGTCGGGTGTGTACGAGGTGTATGGAGCGGAGCCATGTGTTTGCAAGGTGTACAGAGCGGAGCCTGGTGTGTATGAGATATGTAGAGTGGAGCCAGGTGTGTATGAAGTGTACGGAGCAGAGCCGTGTGTGTATGAGGTGTACGGAGCAGAGCCATGTGTGTGCAAGGTGTATGGAGTGCAGCCGCATGTGTAGGAGTAACCATCTGTGGCCATTATACTGTATGCAGTATCATGTGTGGCCATTATACAGTATAGAGCACTGTGTGGCGATTATACATTATGGAGCACAATTAGTGATGATCGAGTGTACTCGTTGTTCGGGTTTTCCCGAGCACGCTTGGGTGACCTCCAACTATTTATGACTGCTCGGAGATTTAGTTTTCATCAGGGCAGCTGAATGATTTACAGCTACTAGCCAGGTTGAGTACATGTGGGGGTTGCCTGGTTGCTAGGCAACCCCCACATGTAATCAAGCAGGCTAGTAGCTGTAAATCATTCAGCTGCCGTGATGAAAACTAAATCTCCAAGCAGTCATAAATACTCGGAGGTCACCTGAGCAACGAGTACACTCGTTCATCACTAAGCACTATGTGTGGCCATTATACACTATGGAGCATCATGTGTGGCGATTATACAGTATGGAGCACTGTGTGGCCATATTTTTTGTTTATAATTATTGTTTATGAAACAGTGTGATCAGCAGTGCAAAATGGGTGTGGCTGGGATGTGGATATGGGTGTGACTAGTTGAGAAATGGGTGTGGTCAGAGGTGTGGCCTAAAATTTGCCATGCCACAAACTTTGTCCCTTTTTCCCTTCTTCAAAAGTTGGGAGGTATGCATTTTATCTCATTATTATCGCTGTGTTTTTTCTTTCTTCTTGGAATGTCATGTTTTAAAACAAAGCTACTTTATTTTCGATACTTCCTGGTTTTGGCTTAGGCAAAACTTCATTAATACAGTCATGTGTGGATTATATGCATTTTTGATGTGTTTCTGCCGTGGATACACACTAAAAATGCATATGCTTTTTTTACCTGTGGATTTTCCACATCTATTGCAATTCTATGAGAAAAATGTACCCAATAGACCTCCTTCACATGTCCTGATATTTCTGGTACAGGAAAAACCTGTACTAGAGATTTCCATGTTTGTGTATTTCATACATGTGGAAAACGTGTGGCAACTGTGTGCCGCCCGTGTGCCTCAGCAGTATCACACGAACCGACGCCTAAGAAAAGCAAGCACAGTTTGTGCTGTTCTCAGGCGCCGGGTGCTGAAGACAGCTCTCGTCATTGTCACCTACTCTTAGCACGAGCAGGAGACAATGATGACAGCTGCCTCCAGCAGCCTGCGCCATGGAATAGCGCAAACTGATTCTCAGGTACCGGTTTGTGTCAAATCGATGACACCTTGATGTCATCCGTGTGTCATCAGTGTGCACATGTGCGGAACGTTTTGCGGCCCAAGCTGCTGATAAAAAACACACGTCAGCGTACTTTGCCCACGGACACACAGTCCGTGGAAACACACTGACATGTGTGAAAGTGTGAAGCTGTCACCACACGGACCGTAAACAATGATGTGTGAAGGGGGCCTAAAATTTGTTTACCTGCAAGAGAAATGTGGAATTATCCTGAGTTTTAGTTTTTATTTTTGCTGGGTTTCAGGTAAACTGTAAATAATACATTTTTATATAATCTTGTGATTCATTACAAATGTCAAATTCACTTTATTAATTTGAAAAGAAATTAACCAGAACATATAGTGACTTAAGTGTTGGTATGTCATATTTCATTTTTTTTAATTGCCATCTATTCCAAGAACAGGCAATTTTTCACTGTAGTTCCTACAAAGCCAGCGCCTACATGTTATTTGTAGAAGTCTCCGGGTACAGATACTTTTAATAGCTACATGATATAGCGCATATTGTTAAAGTAAGTTATGTGTTAGCCTCAGGTTATGTTCCTCAGTAAAGACTATATAATGTATCACACGTGTTGGCAAAGTGCTTGTCATGTGTCAAAATAAATGTGATTAGAATGACATCTAAGAGATTCATAATATTCCTTTAGATTTCTTATTTTTACAGTTTCTGAGTGCACTGTTACTATAAAGTCACAGCGATGATCCATGGCACAATGTTTTTTGTCATTTGCTTTGTCAAGGTCTGCTATGGCTAGAAGCTTGAATGATATAATTAATAACAGAATGAAATGCAATAAAGATTATTTAAAATTTTTATCTTTAGGTTCTTTGGATCATTATTGTGAATATTTTTATTGTGATATGCAGAAACTCCCACCAAGCTTAGCACCAGTTGTATAACGATTAGTGATGAGTGAGCATACTCGTTACTTGGGTTTCCCTGAGCATGCTCAAGTGGTCTCTGAGTATTTCGGCGTGCTTGGGAATTTAGTTTTCATTGCCGCAGCTGCATGATTGATGACTGCTAGTCAGCCTGAATACATGTGGGGGTTGCCTGCTTGTTAGGGAATTTAGACATGTATCATGCAGCTGCGGCGACAAAAATCTCCGAGCACGCCAAAATACTCGGTGACCACCCGAGCATGCTCGGGGAAACCTGAGTAATGAGTATACTCGCTCATCACTATTAGCGATCGCATTCGCAGAGGTAGTCACCGGGTCCATGCGGGTGGGGGCCTACCAATGCCAGCAAAAACTTCAATTGGATGCACATTCAACTGAATTGTATTGCGGCGCAAAGACCCGTCGAGTACATGCTCGGCAATGCACATTTCCGGCCAATCAGAAGCCAGCAACTGATGTGACTAAGGGCGCATGGCAGTGACGTCATGCGCTTCCATCGCTTAAATACTGAAGAAGAAGGTGCCGAAAAGCATTGGAGCAGATGGGATGAGAATGTAATTGCTTATTTATTTCTATGCATTAAAAAAAGGCAGAACAGGGGACATGTACCAGGATGGGAGACATATACATGGATGGGGCCCAAAATGAGTGATATACTGTATATACTAGGATGGGGCCCAGGCATAATAAGGAACATATATACCAGGATGACAGATATATATATACTTATATGTAAGGGATAGGGTTGAGCGACTTTCATTTTTTTAAGATCGAGTAGGGTTTTGGGAAACCCGATTTTGTCCAGAGTCGAGTCGAGTGCAGTCGGCCGATTATCGCTAAAAGTCGGGGATCGACCGAAACACGAAACCCAATGCAAGTCAATGGGGAAGCATAGTCGGCAGTGAGTGGAGGCCAGGAAAACACCTACAGTGCCCATTTTAATGCCAAAAACATCCATTCTTGTTTCTGAAGCTTGCCAATCTTAATTAACTGTATAATAATAGTTGGGCATAGGGAATTGGGGGAAAGTTGTGGGGGGAGTAGGGCTGGCTCAAGTTTTTCGTGGGCCCAGGAAATGCGGACTACGTCACGGCGGTGTTGCAGGGAAAGGTAAGTATTTAAACGTTGCAAGTGCTGTGATCCTGAGCAAGCAGGGGGGGGCCCACTCGTTCGCATTGCCACTGGCACAGGGCCCCTCAAAGTACGGCGGTGTGTTTGCATGGCGGGGGCGCCTCCCACCAGCAGCGACACTTTTGCGTACTCTGAGGGGCCCTGTGCCAGTGACGTCGCCAACGAGTATGCCCCCCCCACCTGATGAAGGAACCTGCACTTTCATCTGCACCTTCCTCTTTGTCCCTGTGTAAGGTGGTATAACATGCGGGAAGGGGAACCTTACTTTCAGCAGGGTCAGATTCTGGCTGTGTAGAGTACAAGGGGAATGTAGTGGTCTAGGTCAATGTACCAGCAGACTCATTTAGCAGTGGCTGGGCAATGGGCAGGATGAGGAGGAAACAGATATAGGGCCAAAGAATAAAGTAGGCTACATGCAGTTCAAAATTGGTAACAGGACTAAACAGGCGGCATTGCTTTGTTCAGTGGAGTAGCAAACCCAAGAGCAGCAGACACTGTTTCAAGGGCCTAACCACACTAGTAGGCCAAATGCAGTTTAATATCTGATAGTATAGGGCGAAAGCCAGAATGTGGAAGCTCAGCTTTGTTCAGTTGAGGACAACACCAGGGAGGGGCAGACACCTTTAGTAGGCCGGAAAAGCCTATTGCATTTTTTAAAATGGTAATTTGGAGCAGAAGGTTGAAGCTCAGCTTTATTTAGTTGAGGGCAACACCAGGGAGGGGCAGAAGCCGTTAGTAGGCCCTAACCACCATTTTTTTTTTTTTAAACCACTTAATGAGAGCCGGAAGGTTGAAGCTCAGCTTTATTTAGTTGAGGACAACACCAGGCAGGGGCACACAGACAGACACCTTTAGTAGGCCGGAAAAGCCTATTGCATTTTTTAAAATGGTAATTTGGAGCAGAAGGTTGAAGCTCAGCTTTATTTAGTTGAGGGCAACACCAGGGAGGGGCAGAAGCCGTTAGTAGGCCCTAACCACCATTTTTTTTTTTAAAACCACTTAATGAGAGCCGGAAGGTTGAAGCTCAGCTTTATTTAGTTGAGGACAACACCAGGCAGGGGCACACAGACAGACACCTTTAGTAGGCCGGAAAAGCCTATTGCATTTTTTAAAATGGTAATTTGGAGCAGAAGGTTGAAGCTCAGCTTTATTTAGTTGAGGGCAACACCAGGCAGGGGCACACAGACAGACACCTTTAGTAGGCCGGAAAAGCCTATTGCATTTTTTAAAATGGTAATTTGGAGCAGAAGGTTGAAGCTCAGCTTTATTTAGTTGAGGGCAACACCAGGCAGGGGCACACAGACAGACACCTTTAGTAGGCCGGAAAAGCCTATTGCATTTTTTAAAATGGTAATTTGGAGCAGAAGGTTGAAGCTCAGCTTTATTTAGTTGAGGGCAACACCAGGGAGGGGCAGAAGCCGTTAGTAGGCCCTAACCACCATTTATTTTTTTTAAAACCACTTAATGAGAGCCGGAAGGTTGAAGCTCAGCTTTATTTAGTTGAGGACAACACCAGGCAGGGGCACACAGACAGACACCTTTAGTAGGCCGGAAAAGCCTATTGCATTTTTTAAAATGGTAATTTGGAGCAGAAGGTTGAAGCTCAGCTTTATTTAGTTGAGGGCAACACCAGGCAGGGGCACACAGACAGACACCTTTGGTAGGCCGGAAAAGCCTATTGCATTTTTTAAAATGGTAATTTGGAGCAGAAGGTTGAAGCTCAGCTTTATTTAGTTGAGGGCAACACCAGGCAGGGGCACACAGACAGACACCTTTAGTAGGCCGGAAAAGCCTATTGCATTTTTTAAAATGGTAATTTGGAGCAGAAGGTTGAAGCTCAGCTTTATTTAGTTGAGGGCAACACCAGGGAGGGGCAGAAGCCGTTAGTAGGCCCTAACCACCATTTTTTTTTTTTAAAACCACTTAATGAGAGCCGGAAGGTTGAAGCTCAGCTTTATTTAGTTGAGGACAACACCAGGCAGGGGCACACAGACAGACACCTTTAGTAGGCCGGAAAAGCCTATTGCATTTTTTAAAATGGTAATTTGGAGCAGAAGGTTGAAGCTCAGCTTTATTTAGTTGAGGACAACACCAGGCAGGGGCACACAGACAGACACCTTTAGTAGGCCGGAAAAGCCTATTGCATTTTTTAAAATGGTAATTTGGAGCAGAAGGTTGAAGCTCAGCTTTATTTAGTTGAGGACAACACCAGGCAGGGGCACACAGACAGACACCTTTAGTAGGCCGGAAAAGCCTATTGCATTTTTTAAAATGGTAATTTGGAGCAGAAGGTTGAAGCTCAGCTTTATTTAGTTGAGGGCAACACCAGGCAGGGGCACACAGACAGACACCTTTAGTAGGCCGGAAAAGCCTATTGCATTTTTTAAAATGGTAATTTGGAGCAGAAGTTTGAAGCTCAGCTTTATTTAGTTGAGGACAACACCAGGCAGGGGCACACAGACAGACACCTTTAGTAGGCCGGAAAAGCCTATTGCATTTTTTAAAATGGTAATTTGGAGCAGAAGGTTGAAGCTCAGCTTTATTTAGTTGAGGGCAACACCAGGGAGGGGCAGAAGCCGTTAGTAGGCCCTAACCAACGTTGAAGGCCAAATGCAGTTTAATTTCTGATACTATAGGCCGAAAGCCAGAAGGTGGAAGCTCCGATTTAGACAGTGGAGGACAATTTGAATTAGGGACTGCAGACAGACTTAGTAGGCTGTCCCCTGTGGACCATGCATCCACCACATCAACCCATTGCGCCGTAATGGACACGTAATCTTCCGTGGCCATGCCTACAGGTCCATGCGTCTGTTGTCAGGTGCACCTTTGTACTCACAGATTGCCAGAGTGCATGGACAATGCGGTCTTCTACATGCTGGTGGAGGGTTGGGATGGCTTTTCTCGCAAAAGAAGTGTCGACTGGTTAGCTTGTAGTGTGGTACAGCGTAGTCCATCATGGCCTTATTAATAGTAAATAAAATATATAACTAGGCTCTATGAACTTTTAAATAGGTTCCAGGGGTACACGGGCAGCATTGGTGTGGTCAGTGGAGGAGTATTGCAAGTAGGGGCTGCAGACAGGCTATCAAAGGCCTAAAATAACAAACAGTAGGCAGTCATGGCAGTTTTACATCGGTTACATGGATACACAGGCAGGCACTCCAGGCAGCATTGTGGTCAGTGGAGGAGTATTGCAAGTAGGGGCCGCAGACAGGCTATCAAAGGCCTAAAATAACAAACAGTAGGCAGTCATGGCAGTTTTACATCGGTTACATGGATACACAGGCAGGCACTCCAGGCAGCATTGTGGTCAGTGGAGGAGTATTGCAAGTAGGGGCCGCAGACAGGCTATCAAAGGCCTAACATAACAAACAATAGGCTCATGGCAGTTTTACAGCGGTTACATGGATACACGGGCAGGCAGCTTGGTGGTCAGTGGAGGAGTATTTAAAGTAGGGACCGCAGACAGGCTTCAAAGGCCTAAAATAACAAACAATAGGCTCATGGCAGTTTTACAGCGGTTACATGGATACACGGGCAGGCAGCTTGGTGGTCAGTGGAGGAGTATTTAAAGTAGGGACCGCAGACAGGCTATCAAAGGCCTAAAATAACAAACAATAGGCTCATGGCAGTTTTACAGCGGTTACATGGATACACGGGCAGGCAGCTTGGTGGTCAGTGGAGGAGTATTTAAAGTAGGGACCGCAGACAGGCTATCAAAGGCCTAAAATAACAAACAATAGGCTTATGGCAGTTTTACAGCGGTTACATGGATACACGGGCAGGCAGCTGGTGATGAGTGGAGGAGTATTTAAAGTAGGGACCGCAGACAGGCTATCAAAGGCCTAAAATAACAAACAATAGGCTTATGGCAGTTTTACAGCAGTTACATGGATACACGGGCAGGCAGCTGGTGATGAGTGGAGGAGTATTTAAAGTAGGGACCGCAGACAGGCTATCAAAGGCCTAAAATAAGAAAATGGGCTGGCTGTAGGCACTTTATAATTGGTTCCAGGGGTACACGGGCAGCAGTGGTCTGGCCAGTGGAGGACTAGTGGAAGGAGGGACCGCAGACAGGCTTCAAAGGCCTAACATAAAAAAACGGGCTGGCTGTAGGCACTTTATAATTGGTTCCAGGGGTACACGGGCAGCAGTGGTCTGGTCAGTGGAGGACTAGTGGAAGGAGGGACCGCAGACAGGCTTCAAAGGCCTAACATAAAAAAACGGGCTGGCTGTAGGCACTTTATAATTGGTTCCAGGGGTACACGGGCAGCAGTGGTCTGGTCAGTGGAGGACTAGTGGAAGGAGGGACCGCAGACAGGCTTCAAAGGCCTAACATAAAAAAACGGGCTGGCTGTAGGCACTTTATAATTGGTTCCAGGGGTACACGGGCAGCAGTGGTCTGGTCAGTGGAGGACTAGTGGAAGGAGGGACCGCAGACAGGCTTCAAAGGCCTAACATAAAAAAATGGGCTGGCTGTAGGCACTTTATAATTGGTTCCAGGGGTACACGGGCAGCAGTGGTCTGGTCAGTGGAGGACTAGTGGAAGGAGGGACCGCAGACAGGCTTCAAAGGCCTAACATAAAAAAATGGGCTGGCTGTAGGCACTTTATAATTGGTTCCAGGGGTACACGGGCAGCAGTGGTCTGGTCAGTGGAGGACTAGTGGAAGGAGGGACCGCAGACAGGCTTCAAAGGCCTAACATAAAAAAATGGGCTGGCGGTAGGCACTTTATTATTGGTTCCAGGGGTACACGGGCAGCAGTGGTCTGGTCAGTGGAGGCCTAGTGGAAGGAGGGACCGCAGACAGGCTTCAAAGGCCTAAAATAACAAACAATAGGCTTATGGCAGTTTTACAGCGGTTACATGGATACACGGGCAGGCAGCTGGTGATGAGTGGAGGAGTATTTAAAGTAGGGACCGCAGACAGGCTATCAAAGGCCTAAAATAACAAACAATAGGCTCATGGCAGTTTTACAGCGGTTACATGGATACACGGGCAGGCAGCTTGGTGGTCAGTGGAGGAGTATTTAAAGTAGGGACCGCAGACAGGCTATCAAAGGCCTAAAATAACAAACAATAGGCTTATGGCAGTTTTACAGCGGTTACATGGATACACGGGCAGGCGGCTTGGTGGTGAGTGGAGGAGTATTTAAAGTAGGGACCGCAGACAGGCTATCAAAGGCCTAAAATAACAAACAATAGCCTCATGGCAGTTTTACAGCGGTTACATGGATACACGGGCAGGCAGCTTGGTGGTGAGTGGAGGAGTATTTAAAGTAGGGACCGCAGACAGGCTATCAAAGGCCTAAAATAACAAACAATAGGCTCATGGCAGCTTTACAGCGGTTACATGGATACACAGGCAGCTTGGTGGTGAGTGGAGGAGTATTTAAAGTAGGGACCGCAGACAGGCTATCAAAGGCCTAAAATAACAAACAATAGGCTCATGGCAGCTTTACAGCGGTTACATGGATACACAGGCAGCTTGGTGGTGAGTGGAGGAGTAGTGCAAGGAGTGTCTGTCCCAGTACTCCCAAAATATAAATAGATGTTAATGTCTCGCAAAACAACCAAAACAAAAAAAAAGGTGGCATACTTAGGTACAGGGGTGGGCTCATCTACTGAGTTTCTGACATAGTAATTTGGCAGTAACTATTTAATGGTGCCAATATAGGACACAGACACAGACTACTTTAAGTTGCATCATAGATGTCTACAAATTTGTATTGTCAGTGCCAGACATTGAATGATGTCAGCGAATAGACTAAAGATTGGTGGAGCTGTGCGACATAATTTTGCACGTGGTAGAGCACATTTTGAGCTGGGGTAGGGGGGAACTCTCTTGAGGCCGGCGGGACCGCCCCAGGGCCCCTCATGTTACAACGGTGTGTCTGACGTTGGGTGCGCACCACCACCGCCAGAGACACTACATTGTACTATGAGGGACCCAGTAGCAATGCCGTCAACCAAAAGCGAGCACACCCACCTCTTCAGACAAACAGCAGTCTCACGGGTGCTTGCGCCAAGTCGCGATACCACGGCCCCGTGTGGGGAGTTTTGCCATTTAGGGAGGTGTAAACATGTCGTATGCTGTACAATCAGCTGCAGCAAATTAGACATTAGAAAAGTAATTCACAGGCAAGAGCTTTTCATAGGAAAGCTAGGTGTCGGCCGGGCAAGGTGGGGCAAAAGATTTCGAAATCCAGTTGTGGTTCATTTTAATGAATGTTAGATCGTCAACATTTTGGGTAGCCAGACGAGTCCTTTTTTCGGTTAATATTGAACCTGCAGCACTGAATACTCTTTCTGATAGGACACTTGCTGCCGGGCAAGCAAGCTCCTGCAATGCATATTCTGCCAATTCAGGCCAGGTGTCTAATTTGGAGGCCCAGTAATCAAATGGGAATGACGGTTGAGGGAGAACATCGATAAGGGATGAAAAATAGTTAGTAACCATACTGGACAAATGTTGTCTCCTGTCACTTTCAATTGATGCAGCAGTACCTGTCCTGTCTGCGGTCATAGCAAAATCACTCCACAACCTGGTCAGAAAACCCCTCTGTCCAACGCCACTTCTGATGTGTGCACCCCTAACACTCCTAGTCTGCTGCCCCCTGGAGCTCGTGTGAGAACGATCACGTGCGCTGTGTGCTGGGAATGCCTGAAGCAAACGGTCAACAAGAGTTGATTGTTTGGTTGCTAATATTAGTTCCAAGTTCTCATGTGGCATAATATTTTGCAATTTGCCTTTATAGCGTGGATCAAGGAGGCAGGCCAACCAGTAATCGTCATCGTTCATCATTTTCGTAATGCGTGTGTCCCTTTTTAGGATACGTAAGGCATAATCCGCCATGTGGGCCAAAGTTCCAGTTGTCAAATCTCCGGTTGTGATTGGTTGAGGGGCAGTTGCAGGCAAATCTACGTCACTTGTGTCCCTCAAAAAACCAGAACCCGGCCGTGACACGCAACCAATTTCCTGTGCCCCCGGGAAAGGTTCGGCATTAAAAATATACTCATCCCCATCATCCTCCTCGTCCTCCACCTCCTCTTCGCCCGCTACCTCGTCCTGTACACTGCCCTGACCAGACAATGGCTGACTGTCATCAAGGCTTTCCTCTTCCTCTGGTGCAGACGCCTGCTCCTTTATGTGCGTCAAACTTTGCATCAGCAGACGCATTAGGGGGATGCTCATGCTTATTACGGCGTTGTCTGCACTAACCAGCCGTGTGCATTCCTCAAAACACTGAAGGACTTGACACATGTCTTGTATCTTAGACCACTGCACACCTGACAACTCCATGTCTGCCATCCTACTGCCTGCCCGTGTATCCTCCCACAAATAAATAACAGCACGCCTCTGTTCGCACAGTCTCTGAAGCATGTGCAGTGTTGAGTTCCACCTTGTTGCAACGTCTATGATTAGGCGATGCTGGGGAAGGTTCAAAGACCGCTGATAGGTCTGCATACGGCTGGCGTGTACAGGCGAACGTCGGATATGTGAGCAAAGTGCACGCACTTTGAGGAGCAGGTCGGAGAACCCAGGATAAGTTTTCAATAAGCACTGCACCACCAGGTTTAAGGTGTGAGCCAGGCAAGGAATGTGTTTCAGTTGGGAAAGGGAGATGGCAGCCATGAAATTCCTTCCGTTATCACTCACTACCTTGCCTGCCTCAAGATCTACTGTGCCCAGCCACGACTGCGTTTCTTGTTGCAAGAACTCGGACAGAACTTCCGCGGTGTGTCTGTTGTCGCCCAAGCACTTCATAGCCAATACAGCCTGCTGACGCTTGGCAGTAGCTGGCCCATAATGGGACAACTGGTGTGCAACAGTGTCATCTGCCGATGGAGTGGTTGGCAGACTGCGTTCTGTGGAAGAGCTGTAGCTTCTGCAGGAGGACGAGGAGGAGGAGGAGGAGGGGGTGCGAACGCCTACAGCCAACTGTTTCCTAGACCGTGGGCTAGGCACAACTGTCCCTAAATTGATGTCGCCTGTGGACCCTGCATCCACCACATTCACCCAGTGTGCCGTGATGGACACATAACGTCCCTGGCCATGCCTACTGGTCCATGCATCTGTAGTCAGGTGCACCTTTGTACTCACAGATTGCCTGAGTGCATGGACGATGCGCTGTTTAACATGCTGGTGCAGGGCTGGGATGGCTTTTCTGGAAAAAAAGTGTCGACTGGGTAGCTCGTATCGTGGTTCAGCGTACTCCATCAGGGCTTTGAAAGCTTCGCTTTCAACTAACCGGTAGGGCATCATCTCTAACGAGATTAGTCTAGCTATGTGGGCGTTAAAACACTGTGTACGCGGATGCGAGGATAAGTACTTCCTTTTTCTAACCAGAGTCTCATGTAGGGTGAGCTGGACTGGAGAGCTGGAGATCGTGGAACTTTCGGGTGTGCCGGTGTACATGGCAGACTGAGAGACGTTTGGAGACGGTATTGTTTCCGCCGGTGCCCTAGATGCAATATTTCCTCCTACAAAACTGGTGATTCCCTGACCCTGACTGCTTTTGGCTGGCAAAGAAACCTGCACAGATACTGCCGGTGGTGCGGAAAATGGTGGCCTTACAGTGACGGAAGGGATGTTGCGTTGCTGACTAGCTTCATTGGCCGAGGGTGCTACAACCTTGAGGGACGTTTGGTAGTTAGTCCAGGCTTGAAAATGCATGGTGGTTAAGTGTCTATGCATGCAACTAGTATTTAGACTTTTCAGATTCTGACCTCTGCTTAAGCTAGTTGAACATTTTTGACAGATGACTTTGCGCTGATCAGTTGGATGTTGTTTAAAAAAATGCCAGACTGCACTCTTCCTAGACTCGGATCCCTTTTCAGGGATTGCAGACTGAGCTTTAACCAGATGGCAACGCTGTGCTCCAACAGGTTTTGGCTTTGACACGCGTTTTGGGCCAGATACGGGCCCGGCAGATGGAACCTGTTGCGATGTTGATGCCTGCTGCGGCCCCTCCTCCACCTCCGCTTCTGAACTACTGCTGCCTGCACCCTGTTCCCCCAATGGCTGCCAATCGGGGTCAATAACTGGGTCATCTATTACCTCCTCTTCGAGCTCGTGTGCAACTTCGTCTGTGTCACTGTGTCGGTCGGTGGTATAGCGTTCGTGGCGGGGCAACATAGTCTCATCAGGGTCTGATTGTGGATCTGTACCCTGAGAGGGCAATGTGGTGGTCTGAGTCAAAGGAGCAGCATAGTACTCTGGCTGTGGCTGTGCATCAGTGCACTCCATGTCAGAATATACTTGTAATGGGCATGGCCTGTTAAATGTTTCACTTTCTAAGCCAGGGACGGTATGTGTAAAGAGCTCCATGGAGTGACCCGTTGTGTCGCCTGCTGCATCCTTCTCTCTTGTTGTAGTTTTTGCTGAGGAGGACAAGGAAGCGACTTGTCCCTGACCGTGAACATCCACAAGCGACGCGCTGCTTTTACATTTACCAGTTTCGGAAGAGGAGGCAAAAGAGCTAGAGGCTGAGTCTGCAATGTAAGCCAAAACTTGCTGTTGCTGCTCCGCCTTTAAAAGCGGTTTTCCTACTCCCAGAAAAGAGAGCGTTCGAGGCCTTGTGTAGCCTGACGACGAAACTGGCTCCACAGCTCCAGACTTAGGTGGAATATTTTTATCCCCACGACCACCTGATGCTCCACTACCACTACCATTATTACCAGCTGACAATGAACGCCCACGACGACCTCTTGCACCAGACTTCCTCATTGTTTTAAAATCTTAACCAAAGTAACTTTATTTGTTGCTGTCAAACAACTTACACGGTGAGCTATAACTTCAGTATGATTTCAATATCCCTTAACAGGTTGGTGAGACCACAAGGAAAATCAGGCACAATGTTACACACTCTGTTTTCTGTGGCACAAAATCACAGAGATGACACACACGCAGGACTGTCACTCAAGCACTAATGTCAATATTAATCTCCCACCTAATTTATTTATTTTTTTTTCTCAGGGAGACTTTAGAAACCAAATAATATTAAATAAAAAAAAAAAAAAAAAAGGCTTTCTATGGCCCACAATTAGAGAGAGAGAGGTGGCACACCCAGGAGTCAAGACTGGCGCACAAGCTGAAAGGGCAATATTACTCTCCCACTGTTTTTTTAAGTTTTTGTTTTATTTCAGGGAGACTTTAGAAACCAAATAATATTAAAAAAACCAAAAAAAAAAATAGCCTTTCTATGGCCCACTGAATGAGAGAGAGAGGTGGCACACCCAGGAGTCAAGACTGGCACACAAGCTGAAAGGGCAATATTACTCTCCCACTGTTTTTTTATGTATTTTTTGTTTTTTAAGGGAGACTTTAGAAACCCAATAATATTTAAAAAAAAAAATAAATAGGCTTTCTATGGCCCACTGAATGAAAGGGAGAGAGGTGGCACACCCAGGAGTCAAGACTGGCACACAAGCTGAAAGGGCAATATTACTCTCCCACTGTTTTTTTATGTTTTTTTTTTTTTTTTCAGGGAGACTTTAGAAACCAAATAATATTAAAAAAAAAATAAAAAATAGCCTTTCTATGGCCCACTGAATGAGAGAGAGAGGTGGCACACCCAGGAGTCAAGACTGGCACACAAGCTGAAAGGGCAATATTACTCTCCCACTGTTTTTTTATGTATTTTTTGTTTTTTAAGGGAGACTTTAGAAACCCAATAATATTTAAAAAAAAAAATAAATAGGCTTTCTATGGCCCACTGAATGAAAGGGAGAGAGGTGGCACACCCAGGAGTCAAGACTGGCACACAAGCTGAAAGGGCAATATTACTCTCCCACTGTTTTTTTTATGTATTTTTTGTTTTTTAAGGGAGACTTTAGAAACCCAATAATATTTAAAAAAAAAAAAAAATAGGCTTTCTATGGCCCACTGAATGAAAGGGAGAGAGGTGGCACACCCAGGAGTCAAGACTGGCACACAAGCTGAAAGGGCAATATTACTCTCCCACTGTTTTTTTATGTATTTTTTGTTTTTTAAGGGAGACTTTAGAAACCCAATAATATTTAAAAAAAAAATAAATAGGCTTTCTATGGCCCACTGAATGAGAGGGAGAGAGGTGGCACACCCAGGAGTCAAGCCTGGCACACAAGCTGAAAGGGCAATATTACTCTCCCACTGTTTTTTTATGTATTTTTTGTTTTTTAAGGGAGACTTTAGAAACCCAATAATATTTAAAAAAAAAAAAAATAGGCTTTCTATGGCCCACTGAATGAAAGGGAGAGAGGTGGCACACCCAGGAGTCAAGACTGGCACACAAGCTGAAAGGGCAATATTACTCTCCCACTGTTTTTTTATGTTTTTTTTTTTTCAGGGAGACTTTAGAAACCAAATAATATTAAAAAAACCAAAAAAAAAATAGCCTTTCTATGGCCCACTGAATGAGAGAGAGAGGTGGCACACCCAGGAGTCAAGACTGGCACACAAGCTGAAAGGGCAATATTACTCTCCCACTGTTTTTTTATGTATTTTTTGTTTTTTAAGGGAGACTTTAGAAACCCAATAATATTTTTTAAAAAAAATAAATAGGCTTTCTATGGCCCACTGAATGAGAGGGAGAGAGGTGGCACACCCAGGAGTCAAGACTGGCACACAAGCTGAAAGGGCAATATTACTCTCCCACTGTTTTTTTATGTTTTTTTTTTTTTTTTCAGGGAGACTTTAGAAACCAAATAATAAGAAAAAAAATAAATAAATAAATAGGCTTTCTATAGCCCACTGAATGAGAGATAGCACACACAGCAGTGGCACACAAGCCCTGACTGAGGCCAATATTTTTCTCCCACTGATTGATGTAGTGTTTTTGTGTTGAGGTAGATTTTAGAACACAAATCAAGGAAAAAAAAAAAATAATGCTTTCTATGGCCCACTGAATGAGAGAGAGGTGGCACACCCAGGAGTCAAGACTGGCACACAAGCTGAAAGGGCAATATTACTCTCCCACTGTTTTTTTATGTATTTTTTGTTTTTTAAGGGAGACTTTAGAAACCCAATAATATTTAAAAAAAAAAATAAATAGGCTTTCTATGGCCCACTGAATGAGAGGGAGAGAGGTGGCACACCCAGGAGTCAAGCCTGGCACACAAGCTGAAAGGGCAATATTACTCTCCCACTGTTTTTTTATGTATTTTTTGTTTTTTAAGGGAGACTTTAGAAACCCAATAATATTTAAAAAAAAAAAAAATAGGCTTTCTATGGCCCACTGAATGAGAGGGAGAGAGGTGGCACACCCAGGAGTCAAGACTGGCACACAAGCTGAAAGGGCAATATTACTCTCCCACTGTTTTTTTATGTTTTTTTTTTTTTTAAGGGAGACTTTAGAAACCCAATAATATTTAAAAAAAAAAAAAATAGGCTTTCTATGGCCCACTGAATGAGAGGGAGAGAGGTGGCACACCCAGGAGTCAAGACTGGCGCACAAGCTGAAAGGGCAATATTACTCTCCCACTGTTTTTTTATGTTTTTTTTTTTTTTTTCAGGGAGACTTTAGAAACCAAATAATATTAAAAAAAACAAAAAAAATAGCCTTTCTATGGCCCACTGAATGAGAGAGAGAGGTGGCACACCCAGGAGTCAAGACTGGCACACAAGCTGAAAGGGCAATATTACTCTCCCACTGTTTTTTTAGGTATTTTTTTTTTTTCAGGGAGACTTTAGAAACCAAATAATATTAAAAAAAACAAAAAAAAAAATAGCCTTTCTATGGCCCACTGAATGAGAGAGAGAGGTGGCACACCCAGGAGTCAAGACTGGCACACAAGCTGAAAGGGCAATATTACTCTCCCACTGTTTTTTTAGGTATTTTTTTTTTTTTCAGGGAGACTTTAGAAACCAAATAATATTAAAAAAAAAAAAAAAAAAAATAGGCTTTCTATAGCCCACTGAATGAGAGATAGCACACACAGCAGTGGCACACAAGCCCTGACTGAGGCCAATATTTTTCTCCCACTGATTGATGTAGTGTTTTTGTGTTGAGGTAGAATTTAGAACACAAATCACGGAAAAAATAAATAGGCTTTCTATGGCCCACTCAGTGAGAGATGGCACACACAGGGATGGCACTGTAGCAGAAATGCCAATCTTAATCTCCCACAAAAAAAACAAAAAAAAAACAGGGACTGTCCTACAATTACTTTCTCCCTGCAGTAATCTAAGCCAGGTATGGCAGGCAGCAATAGGAGTGGACTGATGCACAAATTAAATAAAAAGTGTGGACAAACAAAAAAGATAGCTGTGCAGAAAGGAAGGAACAAGAGGATATGTGCTTTGAAAAAAGCAGTTGGTTTCCACAGTGGCGTACACACAGCAATACAGCTATCACGGAGCCTTCTAGGGCAGCCCAATGAGCTACAGCGCTGAGGGGAAAAAAAAAATAAAATAGCTTCCACAGTCCCTGCACACCGAAGGTGGTGTTGGACAGTGGAAATCGCTGCAGCACAAGCGGTTTGGTGGTTAGTGGACCCTGCCTAACGCTCTCCCTGCTTCTGACAAAGCGGCAGCAACCTGTCCCTAAGCTCAGATCAGCAGCAGTAAGATGGCGGTCGGCGGGAACGCCCCTTTATAGCCCCTGTGACGCCGCAGACAGCAAGCCAATCACTGCAATGCCCTTCTCTAAGATGGTGGGGACCAGGACCTATGTCATCACGCTGCCCACACTCTGCGTTCACCTTCATTGGCTGAGAAATGGCGCTTTTCGCGTCATTGAAACGCGACTCTTGCGCGAAAGTCGCGTACCGCATGGCCGACAAGCACAGGGGTCGGATCGGGTTTCATGAGACGCCGACTTAGCCAAAAGTCGGCGACTTTTGAAAATGATCGACCCGTTTCGCTCAACCCTAGTAAGGGACATACATAGCAGGATGAGGGATTTATATACCAGGGGGGGGGGATATATATACCTGGATGAGGCCAGGAAGAGGAACATATATAACAGGATAGATGAAACACACATATATATATATATATATATATATGTATATATATATATATATATATATATATATACAGTACAGACCAAAAGTTTGGACACACCTTCTCATTTAAAGATTTCTCTGTATTTTCATGACTATAAAAATTGTACATTCACACTGAAGGCATCAAAACTGTGAATTGACACATGTGGAATTGTATACTTAACAAAAAAGTGTGAAACAACTGAAATTATGTCTTATATTCTAGGTTCTTCAAAGTAGCCACCTTTTGCTTTGATGACTGATTTGCACACTCTTGGCTTTCTCTTGATGAGCTTCAAGAGGTAGTCCCCGGAAATGCTTTTCACTTCACAGGTGTGCCCTGTCAGGTTTAATAAGTGGGATTTCTTGCCTTATAAATGGTGTTGGGACCATCAGTTGTGTTGAGCAGAAGTCTGGTGGATACACAGCTGATAGTCCTACTGAATAGACTGTTAGAATTTGTTTTATGACAAGAAAAAAGCAGCTAAGTAAAGAAAAACGAGTGACCATCATTACTTTAAGAAATGGAGGTCACTGAGTCTGAAAAATTGGGCAAACTTTGAAAGTGTCCACAAGTGCAGTGGCAAAAACCATCAAGCACTACTAAGAAACTGGCTCACATGAGAACCGCCCCAGGAAAGGAAGACCAAGAGTCTCCTCTGCTTCTGAGGATAAGTTTATCCGAGTCACCAGCCTCAGAAATCGCAGGTTAGCAGCAGCTCAGATTAGAGACCAGCTCAATGCCACAGACTTCTAGCAGCAGACACATCTTTACAACAACTGTTAAGAGGAGACTTTGTGCAGCAGGCCTTCATGGTAAAATGGTTGCTAGGAAACCACTGCTAAGGACAGGCAACAAGCAGAAGAAACTTGTTTGGGCTTAAGAACACAAGGAAAAGACATTAGACCAGAGGAAATCTGTTATGGCTGGACCTGGTGGTTAGGAGCACCGGGAATGACCTGATAGTCAAAACTGCAAAATAGAGCGAGCTCTGGGAAGTGGGAGCTCTGCTGACCGCAGCCCTAATCTATTATCACACACACTAGAATTAGCCGTGAATCGTACCTGACTCTGCCTAGACGACTCTTCACAGCCTGAGAGGTGACTACTCCTCAAGAGAAATATAGCCTCACCTTGCCTCAGAGAAATTCCCCAAAGGAAAAGAGCAGCCCCCCACATATATTGACTGTGAGTTAAGAGGAAGGCACAAACACAGGAATGAGACAGGTTTCAGCAAAGGAGGCCCGACTTACTAAACAGACAGAAGATAGATAAAGGGATCTTTGCGGTCAGCACAAAAACTACAAAAAGCCACGCAGAGTGAGCAAGAAACCCCCCGCGCCGACTCACGGTGCGGTAGGTTCCACTCTGCAACCCAGAGCTTCCAGCTAGCAAGACAATATCATGATAGCCAGCTGGACAAAACTTAGCAGGTACTCAGAAATATTCAGCACACAAATGAACAACAAATGAGCTTAACAGGGACTTAGCTTCTGCTGAAGTAGACAGGTCATCAGGAGATCCAAGTGAGATCTGAACCAGTACAGATACATTGACAACTGGCATCAGGTAACGATCTGCGCAGAGTTAAATAGAGGAACCAGCCCAGTCTTAAATGATGCAGCTGAGGAAGCCACCTCCAGACCAGCAGCTCCACTTTCAGCCACCAGAGGGAACCCACGGACAGAACTCACAGAATACCATTCCTGACCACAGGAGGGAGCTCGAGAACAGAGTTCACAACAGAAATCTGTGCTTTGGTCTGATGAGTCCAAATTTGAGATCTTTGGTTCCAACCACCATGTCTTTGTGCGATGCAGAAAAGGTGAACGGATAGACTCTACATGCCTGGTTCCCACCGTGAAGCATGGAGGAGGAGGTGTGATAATGTGGGGGTGCTTTGCTGGTGACACTGTTGGGGATTTATTCAAAATTGAAGGCATACTGAACCAGCATGGCTACCACAGCATCCGGTTTGCGTTTAGTTGGACCATCATTTATTTTTCAACAGGACAATGACCCCAAACACACCTCCAGGCTGTGTAAGGGCTATTTGACCAAGAAGGAGAGTGATGGGGTACTATGCCAGATGACCTGGCCTCCACAGTCACCAGACCTGAACCCAATCGAGATGGTTTGGGGTGAGCTGGACCGCAGAATGAAGGCAAAAGAGCCAACAAGTGCTAAGCATCTCTGGGAACTCCTTCAAGATTGTTGGAAGACCATTCCCGGTGACTACCTCTTGAAGCTCATCAAGAGAATGCCAAGAGTTTGCAAAACAGTCATCAAAGCAAAAGGTGGCTACTTTGGAGAACCTAGAATATAAAACATATTTTCAGTTGTTTCACACCTTTTTGTTAAGTATATAATTCCACATGTGTTAATTCATAGTTTTGATGCCTTCAGTTTGAATGTTCAATTTTCATAGTCATGAAAATACAGAAAAATCTTTAAATGAGAAGGTGTGTCCAAACTTTTGGTCTGTACTATATATATATACATATACAGTATATCAAGATGGAGGGCATATATATAATATATCGGCATGAGGCAGGGATCAGGGACATACAGTGGCTAAAATAAGTATTTCTACACTGCCGATTTTGCAAGTTTTCCCACCTACAAAGAATGGAGAGATCTGTAATTGTTATCGTAGGTACACTTCAACTGTAAGAGACAAAAGAGCAGAAAATCACATTGTAGGATGTTTGCATAATTAATTAGCATTTTACTGCATGAAATAAATGTTTCATAAAATAGAAAAATAGAATACAATACTTGGTGCAGAAACCTTTATTTGCAATTACAGAAGTCAGAAGTTTCCTATAATTCTTAACCATGCTTGCACACACTTCAGCAAGGATTTTAGCCCTCTCCTCCATACAGATATTCTCCATATCTTTGGGGCTGTCACTGGAAAAATATTGAGTTTCAGCTCCCTCCAAAGATTTTCTATTGGGTTTAGGTCTGGAAACTGGCTAGGCCACTCCAAGACCTTGAAATGCTTAATAGGGAGCCACTCCTTAGTTGCCCTGGCTGTGTGTTTCAGGTCATTGTCATGACCCAACCACAACCCATATTCAATGCTTTTACTGAGGGAAGAAGGTTACGGTGCAGGTGTCCAGTCCCCTTTGTAAAAAAGCACCCTTAAAATATGGTGCTTACCCCACCATGCTTCATTGTTGGGAGGGTGTTCTAGAGGGTTGTACTCATCCTTCTTTTTCCTCCAAACACAGCAAGTAGAGTTGATAATAAAAAGTTCTATTTTGGTCTCATCTGACTACGTGAACTTTTCCCATGCCTCCTCTGGATCATCCAGATGGTCACTGTTGACCTTCAAATAGGTATGGACATGTGCTGGCGAGAGTAGGGAGACCATACGTGCCCTGCAGGATTTTAATCCTGGTCCCAGCTCTCTTTAGGTCATTGACCAGCTCCTTCCATGTAGTTCTGGGCTGATTCCTGACCTTTCTCCTTTCATCCTTACCCCATGAGGCGGGATCTTGCATGGCGCCTAAGACAGAGGAAGATTGACAGTCATCTTGTGTTTCTTTCATTTTCTAATAATTGTGCCAACAGTTGTTGCCTTCTCAGCAAGCTGCTTGCCTATTGTCCTGTAGCCCATCCCAGCCTTGTGCAGGTCTACAATTTTATCACTGCATCCTCAGCCAGCTCTTTGGTATTGGCCATGGTGGAGAGGTTGGAGTGTGTTTGATTGAGTGTGTGGACAGGTGTCTTTTATACAGATTTCAGATACAGAGTAGGAGGGTTTCTTAAAGAAAAAACTAACAGTTCTGTGAGAGCCAGAATTCTAGCTGGTTTGTTAGGTGATCAAATACTTATTTCATGCAATAAAATGTAATTTAGTTATTTAAAAATTAGACAATGTTATTTTCTGTTTTTGTTTTTTTTTAAGATTATGTCTCTCATAATTGAAGTGTACCTACGATAAAAATTACAGACCTCTCCATTCTTTGTAGGTAGGAAAATTTGCAAAATCAGCAGTGTATCAAATACTTACATGGATAAGAGCATGATTGATCCATGATATTCTGGTCTGTTCGTTCTCTATGTCTCTAGTATCCAAGTGAACATCAGACATTTCTGATTTTTACAGATATGTTGCAAATCTTAAAGAACCACTTGAGTGGGTTTTTTTTTTTATTTCATTGCCAGAGTAGTATCACTAATTTGTGTTCTCAGCATGTAGGGTGTATGTGTCCAATTCTGCGCTGCTGATAAAGATATTCTTCAAAGCTTTATTTCAAACAGGTTAATAGTCAACGCATTTCGAGGTCATGCAGGACCTCTTCCTCGGGACAAAACCTTACCCCATCTCTCATCCTTAAATTTTGGCAAGGGATTCTCAAACTTTTAATTTAAATCTCAAGATGTAAATGTGATAACATAATTAAATAGATAACTTCTGTCCTCTTCATTACCCTGGCAATTCAGTGCAGTTTATCTAGCAGTCCCCCTGATCTTTTTCACCAATTAGTAGTCGCAGAGGTCACTTGCCATACTCAGAAATCGGAGCCAATATGCAATTTGTATAGCATGTGATCTCTGCAGCCATCACATGCCCTATACTGGATTGCCTAAGTTTGTGTATTTTTTTGTTAACTTTTAAAATTTACATTTAGTTTTTTTTTATTAAATATTGGATAAACCCATTTTATACTGCTGTGAAAAAGTTGAAAAGTCATAATAAAAGTTACAATCGAATCTGTTTTTTTAATGAATAATACCATTTCACATGCAGCCAACACCGGACAATAATAATCTTCATTAGACTCTTCTAAACTTCTGCTCATTCCCAAAATGATATAATGGATTTTATAAACTGCCTTCAAACAGAACTGCTTGTAAGAGTTTTACTATATGCACTATTTGTAATATCACATTTTAGCATTTGTTTCTAATAAATTATACAACCTCACATTTCACTTCTATAAATAAGTCAAACTGGCTACTCCACTTGCATATGTATTTGATGAATTTAATCAACACATCTTTAATTACTAGATAGACTACTCCTTCTAATGTGCAACTTTTGCTGCCATTAAATATTTCTATGCTTTAGCAGGTATTTGTAATTGTTACGTTAGATGACCCCTTTAACAGTTGTGTCTCTTTGTGCCTTTAAATAGAGATAAACACTCAAGACTTTTTAGACTCCAATTCTCTCATAGCTTCTAAAGTTTCACAAGCCTTATCGTGTAAAAGAAAAGGCTAGGATTTACATTTACGAGATGCCAGCAGACATGTCGCATGCGTACACATATTTCTCCTCCCTGATAATCCTTGGTTCACAGATATTATCACTTTATAGGGTTCTACTGACAAATCCGATTCCAGATTATACACAGCAAACAAACTACTTAATGCATTATAGTCCAAGGATGCTGACAGGCGAACATAATTTCTTAAATATTAATAAAATAATATACAAAACATACTCAAAATTAAAGCAATGATTACTTTTGCTATTATAGCAGAATATTTTGTTTTATAAATCAATAGTACACAGGGAAATAAGACACTATGTAATATATCTTATCAGAGCAATCCTCTTCATTCTCCTCCAGGACTGATCATTCATTCTTAATATTCTTAATTCACAGGTCTTCTGTGAATACACATTTTCCTGTTGATGAATTAGGAGATGAGTGTTGATATTCATACCATTCTACGGTGAAGTGTCATTTAAGCAGAACTTGCAGCAGAATGTCTTTTCTTCTAGCTCCTCCCTCTTTTCATAGAATGTTAAAATCACCAACTCCTATCTCAGTGATGTAAATATCAGTAAATACAAATTTTATTGATTTTACCCATTAATTGAAAGTGAATGATCAGTCTATGAGGATTTGCTTATTTTCATGCATACTATTAATTTGTTAAATTAAAAAAAAATGTCAGTTAGTCTTTAATTTCAAAATGCATGCTAGGCCCTGTTACCAAAACAATATAAGGCATGGCAATATGATTTCATTGTATGGTATATGATCGAGACTAAGTAAAGAGAGTTTAGATGCTGCATAGCTTAGGGACCACATGAGGAGAGTAACTAGAGGACTAGGAAAACAAGGTCAAGTTTTGTGCCTGCGCCTTACCCCCCACCGCGACCACCAGCAAGTTGCTTGGATGTGTGAGTGCCTTTGATGCTGCTTTGTCTTTAAAGATATCTTCCCTTCCCCTTCAAGGATTGTACAATATACTATGTATCAAATAAATTCTGCTGTAAGGTCATTTTCTGATAATACAATTCTAGACACATTATTAATGTCATACTGTCAATAAATAAAATGACTATGCAAGTAGCGAGAATAGTCTCCATATTGTTGCTAAACATAATAAAGTACACTCACCGGCCACTTTATTAGGTACACCATGCTAGTAACGGGTTGGACCCCCTTTTGCCTTCAGAACTGCCTCAATTCTTCGTGGCATAGATTCAACAAGGTGCTGGAAGCATTCCTCAGAGATTTTGGTCCATATTGACATGATGGCATCACACAGTTGCCGCAGATTTGTCGGCTGCACATCCCAAAGATGCTCCATACAAGGCAGGATGGATCCATGCTTTCATGTTGTTTACGCCAAATTCTGACCCTACCATCCGAATGTCGCAGCAGAAATCGAGACTCATCAGACCAAGCAACGTTTTTCCAATCTTCTACTGTCCAATTTCGATGAGCTTGTACAAATTGTAGCCTCAGTTTCCTGTTCTTAGCTGAAAGGAGTGGTACCCGGTGTGGTCTTCTGCTGCTGTAGCCCATCTGCCTCAAAGTTCGACGCACTGTGCGTTCAGAGATGCTCTTAGGCCTACCTTGGTTGTAACGGGTGGCGATTTGAGTCACTGTTGCCTTTCTATCAGCTCGAACCAGTCTGCCCATTCTCCTCTGACCTCTGGCATCAACAAGGCATTTCCGCCCACAGAACTGCCGCTCACTGGATTTTTTTTCTTTTTCGGACCATTCTCTGTAAACCCTAGAGATGGTTGTGCGTGAAAATCCCAGTAGATCAGCAGTTTCTGAAATACTCAGACCAGCCCTTCTGGCACCAACAACCATGCCACGTTCAAAGGCACTCAAATCACCTTTCTTCCCCATACTGATGCTCGGTTTGAACTGCAGGAGATTGTCTTGACCATGTCTACATGCCTAAATGCACTGAGTTGCCGCCATGTGATTGGCTGATTAGAAATTAAGTGTTAACAAGAAGTTGGACAGGTGTACCTAATAAAGTGGCCAGTGAGTGTATATACTGGTCAATATTACAAGAAATACAGCCATATATGGGCAAATAATACTGCCACACCATGACCGCATATTACAACCACATAGTGACTGAATAATACCACTATACTAATCATTATCAAACATCATGTTAGTATGACCAACATTGCCAATATACAGTAACTAACACTTCTAGGCAGGTGTTCTGTGGTCGCTAAAAGTGTAAAAAAATCATATACTTATTAGATAAATGCATTGCCTTACAGGTGATTTCTCTATGATTTCAGTCATACATTTTAACTTTTTATTCTCCATTTATCCTAAACTCCTGTTCACCTCTTGTCTCCGCACAGCAATGGTGCTATTATCATCCATATAGCCCTATAACAGTGGTGAACCTATGGCACATGTGACAGAGGAGGCACATGTGCCAGAGGGGGCATGCAGAGCCCTCTCGGTGGGCACGCACGCCATCTCCTCAGGACTAGTGCTGCCACCACTCTTCTCAGCTCCCTCATCTTCTCCCTTATCACTAGTACTGTGACCACTCGCCTCTGCACGCGCCCCATCCCATCAGGTCACATATCCTCCCATCAGTTTTTCCCCTGGCTGAGGAGAGGGGCAGTGCTAGCACCCACAGGTAGGATTGTGATATATGAAGAAACTAGATAAGCGTTGGAATGGGCAGATGTGATGAATATTCATTGCTCTTATAGCACGCACAGTGTCAGCCACAGCAGCCGGCTTTCTGCAACTGGCGGGCTATCACATGTGCCCGCTGTGAGGCTGTGACCCCTGTTACAGCTAGGGGGCGCTGTTTGTGCTCCCCAAAATGCGCACAGAGGCATATGAAGGCCATAGGTGCGCATAGCAGTCGCAGGTGTAGCTGTGATTGCAATGTGAAGCAGTGACTCGTGTCACAGGTAGGGGTCGCTGTGTGTTCTCCTCAGGTTGTGCATGGAGATGGATGAAGTCCATAGGTGTGCATGGGAATCACGGATTTCCAGACCAGGTTTTCCATGTGGCTGAAGTGCAGGGAAGCACAGGCCAGCGGAGCCAGCACCCAGGGCAGCTGAGTAGCCTGGCACCTGCAGCGTATACAGCAATACAAGCCACCCATGGTACTGGTCTTAGATGTGAACAGTCCTGTGCCCTGAGGTGGATGTCCTGTGCCCGAGTTGGATGTGGACAGTCCTTTGCCTGGAGGTGGATGTCCTGTGCCCGAAAGAGGACTGGCATGGATAACGATTGCAAACAGGTGGATATGGTGCCCGGCTGCTATCCGGAGGGTATACTGGGCTGTGTATGGCTGTGAGTAGAGAGACTGTGATACAGTGATGCAGGACATGCACAGGAACTAGTCAGAGGAGGGCTGGCATGTTTAGTGTCTGCAACATAAGAGGCTGTGTATGGAGACTGTAATATGGTGTGTGTTCACTCCATGGATACAGGACAAGGAGAGGTCATCTGGCGTGTTTAGGGACTGCAATCTAAAAGCCATATGATATGTAGTGCTATGAACTGGTGTGAACTGAACACTGATAACATACACTGAAGTTATATGCATTTGTATGAATTGGACTTTAATGCTGTGAGGAAACACATTAAAGAGACTTTGTGTTGGAACTTTGTGGGTCAGTGCCTCTCCACTGCATATGATGCTACCGGTGCATTACACCGCTCATTTAGATAATGAATATTCACCTCTCTCCACTCCCATAGGCATGGAGAAAGGTGAATATTCATTAGCTTAATGAGCAGGGACACGTGATCGCTCGGCAGCAGATGCTGCTGGCACAGGAACAATATGCTGCGAGTGCACACAGGGAAGGTAAGTAGGATTTTTTTTTAATGTTTTTCTCATAGGGGCCATACGTACAAGGATAGGGGATGGGAACCATGCATACCAGAATAGAGATTAAGGGACAATGCATACCTGGCTTATAGTCGAGTCATACAGTATGGAGCACTAAGTGGGGCCATTTAATAATATGGAGCATCATGTGGGGCCATTATACTGCATGGAGCACTATGTGAGGCCCGTTACAATTTATGCAGGACTATGAGGGGGCCAATACACTGTATGGAGGACTATGTGGAGCCATTATACTCTAGGGAGAGCTACGTGGAGCCATTGTACTGTATGGAGGATTTGATGTGTCTGTTTTACTGTATGGAGGGCTGTGTGGGGATTATAGTTGGAGAATCATACTGTGCTGGGGTCACCATTCTTTGTTGGGGGAACCGATGGAGTGGGGTACAGTATGGTCATCATACTGTGCATGTGGAGGAGTTCACTTTGGGGGTATCATAAGTCTGGTAAAATAGTGTCAGAGAAGATTTTCAATTATTTCTTGCTGAAGTTTGGGTTCCCAACAAGACTACATCCCGAACCTAATAGAGAAGTGGAACATTTCAACCATACGTTATTGTAGATGTTGAGAACTTTAACAACCAAAAAGAAGAAGGATTGGAAGAGGCATGCACCACTTCTGTATCAAAAGTGGTGCATGCCTACAATTGTGCAATGAGCGAAGCAATGGGTTATTCACCATTCTTCCTATTGTTTGGTTGATCTCCAAGACTACTAATCTATATAATGTTCGATACTCCAGGTTCAGAGACTTACAAGGCGTATCCTGACTATGTACGGAAATGGAAAGAACATATGGAAGAAGCATACAAAATAGCATCAAAAGTGGTCATGGAAGGGCAAAACAAGAGCCAAGAATACTATGATCGGAAATGTCATGGAGCGGAACTGATGCCTGGAAGTAGGGTTGAGCAAAACGGATCATTCATTTTCATAAGTCGCCGACTTTTGGCAAAGTCGGCGTCTCATGAAACGGAGCCGATCCCTGTGTGGGGTCTGCCATGCGGTACGCGACTTTCGCGCCAAAGTCGCGTTTCAATGACGCTAAAAGCGCCATTTCTCAGCCAATGAAGGTGGACTCAGAGTGTGGGCAGCGTGATGACATAGATCTCAGTCCCCACCATCTTAGAGAAGGGCATTGCAGTGATTGGCTTGCTTTCTGCGGCGTCACAGGGGCTATAAAGGGGCGTTCCCGCCAACCGCCATCTTACTGCTGCTGATCTGAGCATAGGGAGAGGTTGCTACCGCTTCTTCAGAAGCAGGGATAGTGATAGGCAGGGTACATAAAGCTACAAACCACTTGTGCTGTAGCGATTTCCACTGTCCAACACCACCTTTTGTTTGCAGGGACAGTGGAAGCTACATTTTTTTTCCTCAGCGCTGTAGCTCATTGGGCTGCACTAGAAGGCTCCCTGACCCTGATAGCTGCGTTTGTTATGATCCTTAGTGGTTGAGGATCACGAATTACTCCAGCTAAGTAACAAACATAGGACAAGCTCTAGGGAGGTGGCAAACTGGACTGACCGCAAATCTGAACCTATCCAAACACACTAGAAGTAGCCGGTGAACGTGCCTAAAAATCCTAGACGTCTCGAGTCAGCCTGAGGAACTAACTACCCCTAGAGAGAAAGAAAGACCTCTCTTGCCTCCAGAGAAATAATCCCCAAAGATATAGAAGCCCCCAACAAATAATAACGGTGAGGTAAGAGGAAGGCACATACACAGGGGTGAAAACAGATTCAGCAAATGAGGCCCACTAATACTAGATAGCAGAAAATAGTAAAGGGGTCTGTACGGTCAGTAAAAACCCTTACAAAATATCCACACTGAGATTTCAAGAACCCCCGCACCAACTAACGGTGTGGGGGGAGAAACTCAGTCCCCTAGAGCAACCAGCAAGCGAGGAGATCACATCTTAGCAAGCTGGACAAGAAACATGATGAATGCTGATAATCAAAAAATGAACGGACAAAAACTTAGCTTGTCTTGGAGAGGCTGGGAGCAAGGTAATCACAAGGAATCTGAAGAGCACTGAATACATTGATAGCAGGCAAGGAACTGAGTATGCAGGTGAGCTAAATAGGAAACCAACCAGGATAACGAACCAGCTGATGCAGCCAACCTGCAGAAAGACAAAACTACACAGTACCGCTTGTGACCACTAGAGGGAGCCTAAAAATAGAGTTCACAACATGCGTTGCTGTGCCTGTGTGTACGCCGCTGTGCAAACCGACTGCTTTTTTCAAAGCACAAATCCTGTTTTTCCTTCCTTTCTGCATAGCTATCTTGTGTGTTTGTCCACACTTTTGTGTGCAGCAGTCCTTTTTATAGCTGCCTGCCATACTTTTCTGAGATAACTGCAGGGAGATAAATATTGGCAAGTCTGCCTTCGTGCCATTGCTGTGTGTGGCATCTGTCTCTCATTGTGTGCCACCGGAAACCACTGTGTAATACTTGGCCATTTTTTTTTTTTGGGGTACATTCTCCCTTTTCAAAAAAAAAAAATTAGTGGGAGATAAATATTGACAAGTCTGCCTCCGTGCCATTGCTGTGTGTGGCATCTGTCTCTCATTGTGTGCCACCGAAAACCACTGTGTAATACTTGGCCATGTTTTTTTTTTTTGGGTACATTCTACCTTTTCAAAAAAAAAATTAGTGGGAGATAAATATTGGCAAGTCTGCCTCCGTGCCATTGCTGTGTGTGGCATCTGTGTCTCATTGTGTGCCACCGAAAACCACTGTGTAATACTTGGCCATTGTTTTTTGTTTGGGTACATTCTCCCTTTTCAAAAAAAAAATTAGTGGGAGATAAATATTGGCAACTCTGCCTCTGTGCCAGTCATGTGTGTGGCATCTGTCTCTCATTGTGTGCCACCGAAAACCACTGTGTAATACTTGGCCATTGTTTTTTTTTTGGGTACATTCTCCCTTTTAAAAAAAAAAAATTAGTGGGAGATAAATATTGGCAAGTCTGCCTCCGTGCCATTGCTGTGGGTGGCATCTGTCTCTCATTGTGTGGCACCGAAAACCACTGTGTAATACTTGGCCATTTTTTATTTGTTTTTGGGTACAATCTCCCTTTTCAAAAAAAAATAATTAGTGGGAGATAAATATTGGCAAGTCTGCCTCCATGCCATTGCTGTGGGTGGCATCTGTCTCTCATTGTGTGGCACCGAAAACCACTGTGTAATACTTGGCCATTTTTTTTTTTTTTGTGGGTACATTCTCCCTTTTCAAAAAAAAATAATTAGTGGGAGATAAATATTGGCAACTCTTCCTCTGTGCCAGTCCTGTGTGTGGCATCTGTCTCTCATTGTGTGCCACCGAAAACCACTCTGTAATACTTGGCCATTTTTTTTGGGGGGGTACATTCTCCCTTTTAAAAAAAAAAAATTAGTGGGAGATAAATATTGGCAAGTCTGCCTCCGTGCCATTGCTGTGTGTGGCATCTGTCTCTCATTGTGTGCCACCGATAACCACTGTGTAGTACTTGGCCATTTTTTTTTTTGTGGGTACATTCTCCCTTTTCAAAAAAAAAAATTAGTGGGAGATAAATATTGGCAAGTCTGCCTCCGTGCCATTGCTGTGTGTGGCATCTGTGTCTCATTGTGTGCCACCGAAAACCACTGTGTAATACTTGGCCATTTTTTGGGGGGGGTACATTCTCCCTTTTCAAAAAAAAAAATTAGTGGGAGATAAATATTGGCAAGTCTGCCTCCGTGCCATTGCTGTGGGTGGCATCTGTCTCTCATTGTGTGGCACCGAAAACCACTGTGTAATACTTGGCCATTTTTTATTTGTTTTTGGGTACATTCTCCCTTTTCAAAAAAATAATTAGTGGGAGATAAATATTGGCAAGTCTGCCTCCATGCCATTGCTGTGGGTGGCATCTGTCTCTCATTGTGTGGCACCGAAAACCACTGTGTAATACTTGGCCATTTTTTTTTTTTTTTTGTGGGTACATTCTCCCTTTTCAAAAAAAAAAAATTAGTGGGAGATAAATATTGGCAACCCTGCCTCTGTGCCAGTCCTGTGTGTGGCATCTGTCTCTCATTGTGTGCCACCGAAAACCACTGTGTAATACTTGGCCATTTTTTTTTTTGGGTACATTCTCCCTTTTCAAAAAAAAAAAAAATTAGTGGGAGATAAATATTGGCAAGTCTGCCTCCGTGCCATTGCTGTGTGTGGCATCTGTCTCTCATTGTGTGCCACCGAAAACCACTGTGTAATACTTGGCCATTTTATTTTTTTGGGTACATTCTCCGTTTTCAAAAAATAATAATTCGTGGGAGATAAATATTGGCAACTCTGCCTCTGTGCCAGTCCTGTGTGTGGCATCTGTCTCTCATTGTGTGCCACCGAAAACCACTGTGTAATACTTGGCCATTTTTTTTTTTGGGGGGGGGTACATTCTCCCTTTTCAAAAAAAAATAATTAGTGGGAGATAAATACTGGCAAGTCTGCCTCCGTGCCATTGCTGTGGGTGGCATCTGTGTCTCATTGTGTGGCACCGAAAACCACTGTGTAATACTTGGCCATTTTTTTTTTTTTTTGGGTACATTCTCACTTTTCAAAAAAAAATAATTAGTGGGAGATAAATATTGGCAAGTCTGCCTCCGTGCCATTGCTGTGTGTGGCATCTGTCTCTCATTGTGTGGCACCGAAAACCACTGTGTAATACTTGGCCTTTTTTTTTTTTTTTTGGGTACATTCTCCCTTTTAAAAAAAAAATAATAGTGGGAGATTAAGATTGGCATTTCTGCTTGAGTGCTGGTCCTGTGTGTGCCATCTGTCTCAAATTATTGGGGCACAGAAAACCTAGTGTGTAACATTGGGCCTGATTTTCCTTTCAGTGTCAGGCACCTATAAAGGTATATATAAATCCTACAGAAGTTTGAGTTCACCTTTTAAGTTGTTTTACAGTAACAAATAGCGTTACCTTGGTTACGTTTTGCAAACAATGAGGAAGTCTAGTGGAAGAGGTCGTGGCCGTGGGCGGTCATTGTCAGCTGGTAATGATGGTAGTGGTGGTGGAGCATCAGGTGGGCGTGGTAAAAGCAGTACAGCACCTAAGTCTCGAGTTGTTGAGCCAGGTTCGTTGTCTGGCTACACAAGGCCTCGAACGCTCTCTTTTCTGGGAGTAGGAAAACCTCTTTTGAAACCGGAGCAGGAGGAACAAGTATTGGCTTTCATTGCTGACTCTGCCTCTAGCTCTTTCGCCTCCTCCTCGGAAAGTGCCAAATGTCAGAGCAGTGCATCGTCAGTGGATGCTCCCGGTCAGGAACAAGTCGCTTCCTTGTGTCCTTCACTAAAAACAACAGTGAAGGATGCGTCAGTCGACACAACAGGTTACTCTATGGAGCTCTTTACACATACCGTTCCTGGGTTAGACAGTGAAACAGTTAACAGGCCATGCCCATTAGAAGTTGAATCGGACATGGAGTGCACAGATGCACAGCCACAGCCAGATTACTATGCTGTTCCTTTGACTCAGACCAGAACATTGCCCTTGCAGTGTACTGAGGCAGAATCAAAACCAGCGGAGACTATGGTGCCCCGTCACGAACGCAATACCACCGGCTTACACGGTGACACAGACGAAGTTGCACACAACATAGAAGAGGAGGTCATAGATGACCCAGTTGTAGACCCCGATTGGCATCCATTGGGGGAACAGGGTGCAGGCGGCAGTAGTTCTGAAGCGGAGGAGGAGGAGCCGCAGCAGTCATCAACATCACAACAGGTTCCATCTACCGGGCCCGTATCTGGCCAAAAACGCGTGGCAAAACCAAAACCAGTTGGAGGACAGCGTGGCCATCCGGTTAAAGAAGCTCAGTCTGCAATGCCTGAAAAGGTATCCGATAGTAGAAAGAGTGCAGTCTGGCATTTTTTTAAACAACATCCAAATGATCAGCGCAAAGTCATCTGTCAAAAATGTTCAACTACCTTAAGCAGAGGTCAGAATCTTAAAAGTCTAAATACAAGTTGCATGCATAGACATTTATCCACCATGCATTTGCAAGCCTGGACTAACTACCAAACATCCCTAAAGGTTGCAGCACCCTCGGCCAATGAAGCTAGTCAGCAACGCTACATCCCTTCCCTCCCTGTAAGCCGACCATTTCCCACACCACCTGCAGTATCTGTGCAGCTTTCGTCGCCAGGCCAAAGCAGTCAGGGAATCACCAGGTTAGTAGTAGGAAAGACTGCATGTAGGGCACCGGCAAGAATACCTCTTCCAACCCTCTCTCAGTCACCCATGTCCACCGGCACCACCGCTAGTTCCACGATCTCCAGCTCTCCAGTCCAGCTCACCCTACATGAGACTCTTGTTAGGAAAAGGAAGTACTCATCCTCGCATCCGTGTACACAGGGTTTGAACGCCCACATTGCTAGACTAATCTCATTAGAGATGATGCCCTACCGGTTAGTTGAAAGCGAAGCTTTCAAAGCGCTGATGGACTACGCTGTACCACGCTACGAGCTACCCAGTCGGCACTTCTTTTCTAGAAAAGCCATCCCAGCCCTCCAACAGCATGTTAAAGACCGCATCGTCCATGCACTCAGGCAGTCTGTGACTACAAAGGTGCACCTGACAACAGATGCATGGACCAGTAGGCATGGCCAGGGACGTTACGTGTCCATCACGGCACACTAGGTGAATGTGGTGGATGCAGGCTCCACAGGGGACAGCAATATTGGGACAGTTCTGCCTAGCCCACGGTCAAGGAAAGAGTTGGCTGTAGGTGTTCGCCCCCCTCCTCCTCTTCCTCCTCCTCATGCAGAAGCGAGAGCTCGTCCACACACCGCAGTCGCACATCCACTCCATCCGCAGCTGCCACTGTTGCACACCAGGTGTGCCATTATGGGACAGCTAGTGGCAAGCGTCAGCAGGCTGTATTGGCAATGAAGTGTTTGGGTGACAACAGACACACCGCGGAAGTTCTGTCCGAGTTCTTGCACCAAGAAACTCAGTCATGGCTGGGCACTGTACATCTTGAGGCAGGCAAGGTAGTGAGTGATAACGGAAGGAATTTCATGGCTGCCATAGCCCTTTCCCAACTGAAACACATTCCTTGCCTGGCTCACACCTTAAACCTGGTGGTGCAGTGCTTCCTGAAAAGTTACCCGGGGTTACCCAACCTGCTCCTCAAAGTGCGCAGACTTTGCTCGCATATCCGCCGTTCGCCCGTACACTCCAGCCATATGCAGAACTATCAGCGGTTTTGAACCTTCCCCAGCATCGCCTAATCATCGACGTTGCCAACAAGGTGGAACTCCACACTGCACATGCTTCAGAGACTGTGCGAACAGAGGGGTGCTGTTATGTTTTTGTGGGAGGATACACATACACGGGCAGGCAGTTGGATGGCAGACATGGAGTTGTCAGGTGTGCAGTGGTCGAAGCTACAAGACCTGTGTCAAGTCCTTCAGTGTTTTGAGGAATGCACACGGCTGGTTAGTGCAGACAACGCCATAATAAGCATGAGCATCCCCCTAATGCGTCTGCTGATGCAAAGTTTGACGCACATAAAGGAGCAGGCGTCTGCAGCCGAGGAAGAGGAAAGCCTTGATGACAGTCAGCCATTGTCTGGTCAGGGCCGTGTAGAGGACGCGGTAGCGGGCGAAGAGGAGGAGGAGGACGAGGAGGATGATGGGGATGAGTACTTTTTGAATGAGGAAGCTTCTCCTGGGCCAACAGAAATTAGTGGCATTGCAAGGCCGGGTTCTGTTTTTTTAAGGGAGACAAGTGACGTAGATTTGCCTGGAACTGCCCCTCCAACAAGCACAACCGCAGATTTGACAACTGTAACTTTGGCCCACATGGCGGATTATGCCTTACGTATCCTCAAAAGGGACACACGCATTATTAAAATGATGAGCGATGATGATTACTGGTTGGCCTGCATCCTTGACCCTCGCTATAAAGGCAAATTGCAAAATATTATGCCACATGAGAACCTCGAACAAATATTAGCAACCAAACAAGCTACTCTTGTAGACCGTTTGATTCAGGCATTCCCAGCACACAGCGCCGGTGATGGTTCTCACACAAGCTGCAGGGGGCTACATGGCAGAGGTGTTAGAGGTGCACACATCAGAAGTGGCGTTGGACAGAGGGGTTTTCTGACCAGGTTGTGGAGTGATTTCGCAATGACCGCAGACAGGACAGGTACTGCAGCATCTATTCAAAGTGACAGGAGACAACATTTGTCCAGTATGGTTACTAACTATTTTTCATCCCTTATCGATGTTCTCCCTCAACCGTCATTCCCATTTGATTACTGGGCATCCAAATTAGACACCTGGCCTGAATTGGCAGAATATGCATTGCAGGAGCTTGCTTGCCCAGCAGCTAGTGTGCTATCAGAAAGAGTATTCAGTGCTGCTGGTTCAATATTAACCGAAAAAAGGACTCGTCTGGCTACCCAAAATGTGGATGATCTCACCTTCATTAAAATGAACCACTCCTGGATTTCAAATTATTTTGCCCCACCTTTCCCGGCTGACACCTAGCTTTCCTATAAAAATTGCTTGCTTGTGGACTGGTCTTACTGAGTGTTCCAATCTCTTAATTTGCAGCAGCTGTTTGTCCAGCATACGACATGTTTACACCTCCCCCAATGGGAAAACTCCCCCCACGGGGCCGTGGTCTCGCCACTTGGCGCAAGCACCCGTTACAGTGCTGTTTGTCTGAAGAGGTGGGTGTGCCCGCTTTTGGTCGAAGGCACTGCCACTGGGTCCCTCATAGTACAATGTAGTGTCTCTGGCGGTGGTGGTGCGCACTGTTGTGAATTTACTTTTTGCTCCCTCTAGTGGTTACTAGTTTTTTGACTCTGGTTTTACTGTCATTCCTTTTATCCGCACCTGGGTCGTTAGTTAAGGGTGTTGCTATTTAAGCTCCCTGGACCTTCAGTTCAATGCCTGGCAACGTAGTTATCAGAGCTAGTCTGCTGTGCTCTTGTCTACTGATCCTGGTTCCAGTTATATCAGCTAAGTCCGCTTTTTGCTTTTTGCTATTTTGTTTTGGTTTTGTATTTTTGTCCAGCTTGTTCCAAATATATATCCTGACCTTTGCTGGAAGCTCTAGGGGGCTGGTGTTCTCCCCCCGGACCGTTAGACGGTTCGGGGGTTCTTGAATTTCCAGTGTGGATTTTGATAGGGTTTTTGTTGACCATATAAGTTACCTTTCTTTATTCTGCTATCAGTAAGCGGGCCTCTCTGTGCTAAACCTGGTTCATTTCTGTGTTTGTCATTTCCTCTTACCTCACCGTTATTATTTGTGGGGGGCTTCTATCCAGCTTTGGGGTCCCCTTCTCTGGAGGCAAGAAAGGTCTTTTGTTTTCCTCTACTAGGGGTAGCTAGATTCTCCGGCTGGAGCGTGTCATCTAGAATCAACGTAGGAATGATCCCCGGCTACTTCTAGTGTTGGCGTTAGGAGTAGATATATGGTCAACCCAGCTACCACTGCCCTATGAGCTGGATTTTTGTATTCTGCAGACTTCCACGTTCCTCTGAGACCCTCGCCATTGGGGTCATAACAGTTTGCCAGGCCAGTATTAAATGTTTAATGCATTGCAGAAGAGGGATTATAAGAAAGAAGATTCTGAGTTTTTTTTTTTTTTTTTTTTCTTCTTCCCCTTTACCTCAGAGTGGCTATGCTTGCTGCAGACATGAATGTCCAGACCTTGATTACAAGTGTGGACCAGCTGGCTACTCGTGTGCAGGGCATACAAGACTATGTTATCAGTAATCCTAGGTCAGAACCTAAAATACCGATTCCTGAACTGTTTTCCGGAGACAGGTTTAAGTTTAGGAATTTTGTGAATAATTGTAAATTGTTTTTGTCCCTGAGACCCTGTTCATCTGGAGACTCTGCTCAGCAAGTAAAAATTGTTATTTCGTTCTTACGGGGTGACCCTCAGGATTGGGCTTTTTCGCTGGCGCCAGGAGATCCGGCATTAGCTGATATTAATGCGTTTTTTCTGGCGCTCGGTTTACTTTATGAGGAACCCAATCTTGAGATTCAGGCAGAAAAGGCCTTGCTGGCTATGTCTCAGGGGCAGGACGAGGCTGAAGTGTACTGCCAAAAATTTCGGAAATGGTCCGTGCTGACACATTGGAACGAGTGTGCACTGGCCGCTAATTTTAGAAATGGCCTTTCTGAAGCCATTAAGAATGTTATGGTGGGTTTTCCTATTCCCACAGGTCTGAATGATACTATGGCACTGGCTATTCAAATTGACCGGCGGTTGCGGGAGCGCAAAACCGCAAATTCCCTCATGGTGTTGTCTGAACAGACACCTAATTCGGTGCAATGTGATAGAAAAATCGCAAATTCCCTCATGGTGTTGTCTGAACAGACACCTGATTTAATGCAATGTGATAGAATCCTGACTAGAAATGAGCGGAAAATTCATAGACGCCGGAATGGCTTGTGCTACTACTGTGGTGATTCTACACATATTATCTCAGCATGCTCTAAACGTATAGCTAAGGTTGTTAGTCCTGTCACCGTTGGTAATTTGCAACCTAAATTTATTCTGTCTGTAACTTTGATTTGCTCACTGTCGTCTTTTCCTGTCATGGCGTTTGTAGATTCAGGTGCTGCCCTGAGTCTTATGGATCTGTCATTTGCTAAGCACTGTGGTTTTACTCTTGAACCATTAGAAAATCCTATTCCTCTTAGGGGTATTGATGCTACGCCATTGGCAGCAAATAAACCGCAGTATTGGACACAGGTTACCATGTGCATGACTCCTGAACACCGCGAGGTGATACGTTTCCTGGTTTTACATAAAATGCATGATTTGGTTGTTTTAGGGCTGCCATGGTTACAGACCCATAATCCAGTCCTGGACTGGAAGGCTATGTCAGTCTCAAGTTGGGGCTGTCGTGGTATTCATGGGGATTCCCTGCCTGTGTCTATTGCTTCTTCTACGCCTTCGGAAGTTCCGGAGTATTTGTCTGATTATCAGGATGTCTTCAGTGAGTCTGAGTCCAGTGCACTGCCTCCTCATAGGGACTGTGACTGTGCTATAGATTTGATCCCAGGCAGTAAATTTCCTAAGGGAAGACTGTTTAATCTGTCGGTACCTGAACATACCGCTATGCGTTCATATATCAAGGAGTCTCTAGAGAAAGGACATATTCGTCCGTCTTCTTCCCCTCTTGGTGCGGGATTCTTTTTTGTGGCAAAAAAGGACGGATCTTTGAGACCTTGTATTGATTATCGGCTTTTAAATAAGATCACTGTCAAATTTCAGTATCCTTTACCGCTGTTGTCTGACTTGTTTGCCCGGATTAAAGGTGCCAAGTGGTTCACCAAGATAGATCTTCGTGGTGCGTACAACCTTGTGCGCATTAAGCAAGGTGATGAATGGAAAACCGCATTCAATACGCCCGAAGGTCATTTTGAGTACTTGGTGATGCCTTTTGGGCTCTCCAATGCGCCTTCAGTTTTTCAGTCCTTTATGCATGACATTTTCCGGAAGTATCTGGATACATTTTTGATTGTTTATCTGGATGATATTTTGGTTTTTTCTGATAATTGGGATTCGCATGTGGAGCAGGTCAGGTTGGTCTTTAAAATTTTGCGTGAAAATTCTTTGTTTGTCAAGGGCTCAAAGTGTCTCTTTGGTGTACAGAAGGTTCCCTTTTTGGGGTTCATTTTTTCCCCTTCTGCTGTGGAGATGGACCCAGTCAAGGTCCGAGCTATTCTTGATTGGACTCAGCCCTCGTCAGTTAAGAGTCTACAGAAGTTCTTGGGTTTCGCTAACTTCTACCGTCGTTTTATCGCTAATTTTTCTAGCATTGTGAAACCTTTGACGGATATGACCAAGAAGGGCTCCGATGTAGCTAACTGGGCTCCTGCTGCCGTGGAGGCTTTCCAGGAGTTGAAACGCCGGTTTACTTCGGCGCCTGTTTTGTGCCAGCCCGATGTCTCACTTCCCTTTCAGGTTGAGGTGGATGCTTCAGAGATTGGAGCAGGGGCCGTTTTGTCGCAGAGAGGCCCTGGTTGCTCTGTTATGAAACCTTGTGCCTTTTTCTCTAGGAAGTTTTCGCCTGCCGAGCGAAATTATGATGTGGGCAATCGGGAGTTGTTGGCCATGAAATGGGCATTTGAGGAGTGGCGTCATTGGCTCGAGGGTGCTAAGCATCGTGTGGTGGTCTTGACTGATCACAAAAATCTGATGTATCTCGAGTCTGCTAAACGCCTTAATCCGAGACAGGCCCGCTGGTCATTGTTTTTCTCCCGCTTTGATTTTGTTGTCTCGTATTTACCAGGTTCAAAGAATGTGAAGGCCGATGCTCTTTCTAGGAGCTTTGTGCCTGATGCTCCTGGAGTCGCTGATCCTGTTGGTATTCTTAAAGATGGAGTTATCTTGTCAGCTATTTCTCCGGATCTGCGACGTGTGTTGCAGAGATTTCAGGCTGATAGGCCTGAGTCTTGTCCACCTGACAGACTGTTTGTCCCGGATAAGTGGACCAGCAGAGTCATTTCCGAGGTTCATTCCTCGGTGTTGGCAGGTCACCCGGGAATTTTTGGCACCAGAGATCTGGTGGCCAGGTCCTTTTGGTGGCCTTCCTTGTCAAGGGATGTGCGGTCATTTGTGCAGTCCTGTGGGACTTGTGCTCGAGCTAAGCCTTGCTGTTCTCGTGCCAGCGGTTTGCTCTTGCCCTTGCCTGTCCCGAAGAGACCTTGGACACATATCTCCATGGATTTCATTTCTGATCTTCCGCTATCCCAGGGCATGTCCGTTATCTGGGTGATATGTGATCGCCCTGGTGGTCGTGGTGAGGGTTCGGTGACCCCTCACTAAGGGGGGGGTACTGTTGTGAATTTACTTTTTGCTCCCTCTAGTGGTTACTAGTTTTTTGACTCTGGTTTTACTGTCATTCCTTTTATCCGCACCTGGGTCGTTAGTTAAGGGTGTTGCTATTTAAGCTCCCTGGACCTTCAGTTCAATGCCTGGCAACGTAGTTATCAGAGCTAGTCTGCTGTGCTCTTGTCTACTGATCCTGGTTCCAGTTATATCAGCTAAGTCCGATTTTTGCTTTTTGCTATTTTGTTTTGGTTTTGTATTTTTGTCCAGCTTGTTCCAAATATATATCCTGACCTTTGCTGGAAGCTCTAGGGGGCTGGTGTTCTCCCCCCGGACCGTTAGACGGTTCGGGGGTTCTTGAATTTCCAGTGTGGATTTTGATAGGGTTTTTGTTGACCATATAAGTTACCTTTCTTTATTCTGCTATCAGTAAGCGGGCCTCTCTGTGCTAAACCTGGTTCATTTCTGTGTTTGTCATTTCCTCTTACCTCACCGTTATTATTTGTGGGGGGCTTCTATCCAGCTTTGGGGTCCCCTTCTCTGGAGGCAAGAAAGGTCTTTTGTTTTCCTCTACTAGGGGTAGCTAGATTCTCCGGCTGGAGCGTGTCATCTAGAATCAACGTAGGAATGATCCCCGGCTACTTCTAGTGTTGGCGTTAGGAGTAGATATATGGTCAACCCAGCTACCACTGCCCTATGAGCTGGATTTTTGTATTCTGCAGACTTCCACGTTCCTCTGAGACCCTCGCCATTGGGGTCATAACAGCGCACCCAACGTCAGACACACCGTTGTAACATGAGGGGCCCTGGGGCGGTACCGCCGGCCACAAGAGAGTTCCCCCCCCAGCTCAAACTGTGCTCTACCACGTTCAAAATTATCTCGCACAGCTCCACCAATGTTTAGTCTATGCGCTGACATCATTCAATGCCTGGCCCTGACAAACAATACCAATTTGTTGACATCTATGATGCTAGTTAAAATAGTCTGGGTCAGTATCCTATATTGACACCAGTAAATACTAATTTACTGCCAAATTACTTTGTCATAAACTCTGCAGATGAGCCCACCCCTGTACCTAAGCATGCCACCCTTTTTTAATTTATTGTTGTTTTGCGAGACATTAACATCTATTTATTTTTTGGGAGTACTAACTGTGTCAGACACTCCTTGCAATACTCCTCCACTGACCACAATGCTGCCTGTGTATCCATGTAACCGATTTAAATCTGCCATGAGCCTATTGTTTGTTATGTTAGGCCTTTGTTAGCCTGTCTGCGGTCCCTACTTGCAATACTCCTCCACTGACCACAATGCTGCCTGGAGTGCCTGCCTGTGTATCCATGTAACCGATTTAAAACTGCCATGAGCCTATTGTTTGTTATGTTAGGCCTTTGTTAGCCTGTCTGCGGTCCCTATTTGCAATACTCCTCCACTGACCACAATGCTGCCTGGAGTGCCTGCCTGTGTATCCATGTAACCGATTTAAAACTGCCATGAGCCTATTGTTTGTTATGTTAGGTCTTTGTTAGCCTGTCTGCGGTCCCTACTTGCAATACTCCTCCACTGGCCACAATGCTGCCTGGAGTGCCTGCCTGTGTATCCATGTAACCGATTTAAAACTGCCATGAGCCTATTGTTTGTTATGTTAGGCCTTCGTTAGCCTGTCTGCGGTCCCTTCTTGCAATACTCCTCCACTGACCACACCAATGCTGCCCGTGTACCCCTGGAACCTATTTAAAAGTTCATAGAGCCTAGTTATATATTTTATTTACTATTAATAAGGCCATGATGGACTACGCTGTACCACGCTACAAGCTAACCAGTCGACACTTCTTTTGCGAGAAAAGCCATCCCAACCCTCCACCAGCATGTAAAAGACCGCATTGTCCATGCACTCTGGCAATCTGTGAGTACAAAGGTGCACCTGACAACAGACGCATGGACCTGTAGGCATGGCCACGGAAGATTACGTGTCCATTACAGCGCAATGTGGTGGATGCATGGTCCACAGGGGACAGCCTACTAAGTCTGTCTGCAGTCCCTAATTCAAATTGTCCTCCACTGTCTAAATCTGGGCTTCAACCTTCTGGCTTTCGGCCTACAGTATCAGATCTTAAACTGCATTTGGCCTTCAACTTTGGTTACGGCCTACTAACGGTGTCTGCCCCTCCCTTGTGTTGACCTCCACTGTATAAAGCTGAGCTTCAACCTTCTGGCTCTCATTAAGTGCTGTTTTTTAAAAACTTGGTGGTTAGGGCCTACTAACGGTGTCTGCCGCTCTCTGGTGTTTGTCCTCAACTGAATAAAGCTGAGCTTCAACCTTCTGGCTTTCGGCCTATAGTATCAGATATTAAACTGCATTTGGCCTTCAACTTTGGTTACGGCCTACTAATGGTGTCTGCCGCTCCCTGGTGTTGACCTCCACTGTATAAAGCTGAGCTTCAACCTTCTGGCTTTCATTAAGTGCTGTTTTTTAAAAAACTTGGTGGTTACAGCCTACTAACGGTGTCTGCCCCTCCCTGGTGTTGACCTCCACTGTATAAAGCTGAGCTTCAACCTTCTGGCTCTCATTAAGTGCTGTTTTTTAAAAACTTGGTGGTTAGGGCCTACTAACGGTGTCTGCCGCTCCCTGGTGTTTGTCCTCAACTGAATAAAGCTGAGCTTCAACCTTCTGGCTTTCGGCCTATAGTATCAGATATTAAACTGCATTTGGCCTTCAACTTTGGTTACGGCCTACTAACGGTGTCTGCCCCTGCCTGGTGTTTGTCCTCAACTGAATAAAGCTGAGCTTTGACCTTCTGGCTCTCATTAAGTGCTGTTTTTTAAAAACTTGGTGGTTAGGGCCTACTAACGGTGTCTGCCGCTCCCTGGTGTTTGTCCTCAACTGAATAAAGCTGAGCTTCAACCTTCTGGCTTTCGGCCTATAGTATCAGATATTAAACTGCATTTGGCCTTCAACTTTGGTTACGGCCTACTAACGGTGTCTGCCCCTCCCTGGTGTTGACCTCCACTGTATAAAGCTGAGCTTCAACCTTCTGGCTCTCATTAAGTGCTGTTTTTTAAAAAACTTGGTGGTTACAGCCTACTAATGGTGTCTGCCCCTCCCTGGTGTTTGTCCTCAACTGAATAACTTTTTTGGAAGTGCATCTGAACAGCAAGGTGGATTGCTGTTGAGGGGAGATAGAGAGAAAAAAAAAAAAAAAAAAATCTATAAATCTTCAGCACAGCGAGTGTGAGCGAGCTGAGTGTGACCTGAGCGTAAGTGTGAACGGCGGTAAGTGTGTGACTTGTGATTCAGTGAGGAGGTATTTGGAAGGCCTTTAAC
The DNA here is from genome assembly GCF_051348905.1 of Ranitomeya variabilis. Classification (NCBI taxonomy): domain Eukaryota; kingdom Metazoa; phylum Chordata; class Amphibia; order Anura; family Dendrobatidae; genus Ranitomeya; species Ranitomeya variabilis. The sequence goes on along the minus strand of NC_135237.1, from coordinate 346,344,147 downwards.
AAATACCTGTGTGAATTTGTATGAGTTGCTGAATTGGGAGTAGCTATATTCATAAGGAGTTAACTTAGGGTGGGGGCTCATAATTAAGGGGATATAAGGGGCAGCTGTTTGGGGCTCCAGTCCTTTTTGGAAGTGCATCTGAACAGCAAGGTGGATTGCTGTTGAGGGGAGATAGAGAGAAAAAAAAAAAAAAAAAAATCTATAAATCTTCAGCACAGCGAGTGTGAGCGAGCTGAGTGTGACCTGAGCGTAAGTGTGAACGGCGGTAAGTGTGTGACTTGTGATTCAGTGAGGAGGTATTTGGAAGGCCTTTAACAAATACCTGTGTGAATTTGTATGAGTTGCTGAATTGGGAGTAGCTATATTCATAAGGAGTTAACTTAGGGTGGGGGCTCATAATTAAGGGGATATAAGGGGCAGCTGTTTGGGGCTCCAGTCTTTTTTGGAAGTGCATCTGAACAGCAAGGTGGATTGCTGTTGAGGGGAGATAGAGATATTTATTTTTAATTAACGTTTCTGTGTGGTGCAATCCCCATTAGGAAATGTGCTCCACAATTGTTAATGCCATCCAGTGCACATCTTGCCACATGTATGCAGTCCTTGACCAGCCGGTCGAGGGTGCATACTGCTGTGCGAGATGTGAGCACATTGTGCATTTGGAAACCCAGATACTGGATCTAAATGTGCAGCTGGCAACACTGAGATCCATAGACAATATGGAGAGGAGTCTTCTGCTCACAGAGCAGACGCTCAATGGGATAGATGAGGAGGGGGATGGTAGGATGGAGCTGCAGGACAGTGTGGCAGTTAGCTGGGTGACAGATAGAAGGCGGGGTAGAGGGAAGAGTGCCAGGGAGGCTAGTCCTGATCTGGCACACCCCAATAAGTTTGCTAAGTTGGCAGATGAGGGGGGTGCCAGTACAGGGGTAGCACTGCTGCAGCCAGGCATGTCCTCTGAAAGCCGGAGGAGTGACTGCTCCAGTAAGGAGGGAAAAAGGAGAGCAGGGCAGGCCAGACAGGTGCTGGTAGTGGGGGACTCAATTATTAGGGGAACAGATAGGGCAATCTGTCACAAAGACAGGGATCGTCGGACGGTGTGCTGCCTACCTGGCGCTCGAGTCCGACACATCGCTGATCGGGTGGACAGATTACTGGGAGGGGGTGGTGAGGACCCAGCGGTCATGGTGCACATTGGCACAAATGACAAAGTTAGAGGTAGGTGGAAGGTCCTTAAAGATGATTTCAGGGAATTAGGCTGCAAGCTGAAAGCAAGGACCTCCAACGTGGTATTTTCCGAAATACTGCCTGTACCACGTGCCACGCCAGAGAGGCAACGGGAGATTAGGGAGGTTAATAAGTGGCTCAAGAAGTGGTGTAGGAAGGAGGGGTTTGGGTTCCTGCAGAACTGGGCCGACTTCTCAGTTGGCTACAGGCTCTACGCTAGGGACGGGCTGCACCTCAATGGGGAAGGTGCAGCTGTGCTGGGGGAGAAAATGGTTAGAAGGTTGGAGGAGTGTTTAAACTAGGGATTGGGGGGAGGGTATTCATTTTATAGGAGGGGAAGATAGTGCAGATAGAGACCTGGGCACAAATAAGGAAGTTGGGGGTGGCGGTGGCATGGGGGGTGGGGTTAGAACAGTTAATAATTTAAGAAAGAATAGAGGTACAGAGAGTAACATCAAGTGCATGTATACTAATGCCAGAAGCCTCGCCAACAAAATGGACGAATTAGAACTAATGTTGTTGGAGCATAATTATGACATGGTGGGGATATCTGAGACGTGGCTGGATGAGAGCCATGACTGGGCTGTTAACTTGCAGGGCTATAGCCTGTTCAGAAATGACCGTACAGATAAGCGAGGGGGAGGGGTGTGTCTATATGTAAAATCTTCCTTAAAACCCATCCTGCGTGATAATATAGGTGAATTTAATGAAAATGTAGAGTCCCTGTGGGTGGAGATAAGGGGAGGGGGAAAAAATAATAAATTACTGATAGGGGTTTGTTATAAATCTCCAAAACTAATGGAAGCAATGGAGAATATCCTCGTAAAGCAAATAGATGAAGCTGCGACTCAAGGAGAAGTCATTATTATGGGGGACTTCAACTACCCTGAAATAGATTGGGGAACAGAAACCTGCAGTTCCAGTAAAGGTAATCGATTTTTGACAACTATGAGAGACAATTACCTTTCACAACTGGTTCAGGACCCAACAAGGAGGGGGGCACTGCTAGACCTAATATTAACCAACAGGCCAGACCGCATATCAAATATAAGGGTTGGGGGTCACTTGGGGAATAGTGATCACAAAATAATAAGTTTTCATGTAACCTTTAATAAGATGGGTAGTAGGGGGGTGACAAGGACACTAAACTTCAGGAGGGCAAATTTCCAACGGATGAGAGAGGATCTTGGTGCAATTAACTGGGACGATATCCTGAGACACAAAAATACACAAAGAAAATGGGAGACGTTTATTAGCATCCTGGATAGGACCTGTGCACAGTATATACCGTATGGGAATAAACATACTAGAAATAGGAGGAAACCAATATGGCTAAATAGAGCTGTAAGGGGCGCAATAAGGGACAAAAAGAAAGCATTTAGAGAATTAAAGGAAGTAGGTAGTGAGGAGGCATTAAATAAATACAGAAAATTAAATAAATTCTGTAAAAAGCAAATCAAGGCAGCAAAGATTGAGACAGAGAGACTCATTGCCAGAGAGAGTAAAAATAATCCCAAAATATTCTTTAACTATATAAATAGTAAGAAACTAAAAAATGACAGTGTTGGTCCCCTTAAAAATAGTCTGGGTGAAATGGTGGATGAAGATGAGGAAAAAGCCAATATGCTAAATGACTTTTTTTCATCAGTATTTACAAAAGAAAATCCCATGGCAGCCAATATGACTAGTGATAAAAATTCCCCATTAAATGTCACCTGCTTAACCCAGCAGGAAGTACAGCGGCGGCTAAAAATAACTAAAATTGACAAATCTCCGGGCCCGGATGGGATACATCCCCGAGTACTGCAGGAACTAAGTACAGTCATTGATAGACCATTATTTTTAATCTTTAAAGACTCCATAATAACAGGGTCTGTACCACAGGACTGGTGTATAGCAAATGTGGTGCCAATATTCAAAAAAGGGGCAAAAACTGAACTCGGTAATTATAGGCCAGTAAGCTTAACCTCTACTGTGGGTAAAATCCTGGAGGGCATTCTAAGAGATGCTATGCTGGAGTATCTGAAGAGGAATAACCTCATGACCCAGTATCAGCACGGGTTTACTAGGGACCGTTCATGTCAGACTAATTTGATCAGCTTCTATGAAGAGGTAAGTTCCGGACTGGACCAAGGGAACCCAGTGGACGTAGTATATATGGACTTTTCCAAAGCTTTTGATACGGTGCCACACAAAAGGTTGTTACATAAAATGAGAGTAATGGGGATAGGGGAAAATATGTGTAAGTGGGTTGAGAGCTGGCTCAGGGATAGGAAACAAAGGGTGGTTATTAATGGAGCACACTCGGACTGGGTCACGGTTAGCAGTGGGGTACCACAGGGGTCAGTATTGGGCCCTCTTCTTTTTAACATATTTATTAATGACCTTGTAGGGGGCATTCAGAGTAGAATTTCAATATTTGCAGATGACACTAAACTCTGCAGGGTAATCAATACAGGGGAGGACAATTTTATATTACAGGATGATTTATGTAAACTAGAAGCTTGGGCTGATAAATGGCAAATGAGCTTTAATGGGGATAAATGTAAGGTCATGCACTTGGGTAGAAGTAATAAGATGTATAACTATGTGCTTAATTCTAAAACTCTGGGCAAAACCGTCAATGAAAAAGACCTGGGTGTATGGGTGGATGACAAACTCATATTCAGTGGCCAGTGTCAGGCAGCTGCTACAAAGGCAAATAAAATAATGGGATGTATTAAAAGAGGCATAGATGCTCATGAGGAGAACATAATTTTACCTCTATACAAGTCACTAGTTCGACCACACTTAGAATACTGTGCACAGTTCTGGTCTCCGGTGTATAAGAAAGACATAGCTGAACTGGAGCGGGTGCAGAGAAGAGCGACCAAGGTTATTAGAGGACTGGGGGGTCTGCCATACCAAGATAGGTTATTACACTTGGGGCTATTTAGTTTGGAAAAACGAAGACTAAGGGGTGATCTTATTTTAATGTATAAATATATGAGGGGACAGTACAAAGACCTTTCTGATGATCTTTTTAATCATAGACCGGTGACAGGGACAAGGGGGCATCCTCTACGTCTGGAGGAAAGAAGGTTTAAGCATAATAACAGACGCGGATTCTTTACTGTAAGAGCAGTGAGACTATGGAACTCTCTGCCGTATGATGTTGTAATGAGTGATTCATTGCTTCAATTTAAGAGGGGACTGGATACCTTTCTGGAAAAGTATAATATTACAGGGTATATATATTAGATTCCTTGATAAGGCGTTGATCCAGGGAACTAGTCTGATTGCCGTATGTGGAGTCGGGAAGGAATTTTTTTCCCCATGGTGGAGTTACTCTTTGCCACATGGGGTTTTTTTGCCTTCCCCTGGATCAACATGTTAGGGCATGTTAGGTTAGGCTATGGGTTGAACTAGATGGACTTACAGTCTTCCTTCAACCTTAATAACTATGTAACTACTATGTAACTATGAATAAAGCTGAGCTTCAACCTTCTGGCTCTCATTAAGTGCTGTTTTTTAAAAACTTGGTGGTTAGGGCCTACTAACGGTGTCTGCCCCTCCCTGGTGTTGTCCTCCACTGTATAAAGCTGAGCTTCAGTCTTTCGGCTTTTGGCCTAAAGTATCAGATATTAAACTGCATTTGGCCTATTAGTGTGTTTGGGCCCTTAAAACAGTGTCTGCTGCTCCTGGGTTTGCTACTCCACTGAACAAAGCAATGCCGCCTGTTTAGTCCTGTTACCAATTTTGAACTGCATTTAGCCTACTTTATTCTTTGGCCCTATATCTGTTTCCTCCTCATCCTGCCCATTGCCCAGCCACTGCTAGATGAGTCTGCTGGTACATTGACCTAGACCACTACATTTCCCTTGCACTCTACACAGCCAGAATCTGACCCTGCTGAAAGTAAGGTTCCCCTTCCCGCATGTTATACCACCTTACACAGGGACAAAGAGGAAGGTGCAGATGAAAGTGCAGGTTCCTTCATCAGGTGGGGGGGGCATACTCGTTTGCAACGTCACTGGCACAGGGCCCCTCAGAGTACGCAAAAGTATCGCTGCTGGTGGGAGGCGCCCCCGCCATGCAAACACACCGCTGTACTTTGAGGGGCCCTGTGCCAGTGCCAATGCGAACGAGTGGGCCCCCCCTGCTTGCTCACGATCACAGCACTTGCAACGTTGAAATACTTACCTCTCCCTGCTCCACCGCCGTGACGTAGTCCACGATTCCTGGGCCCACTAAAACCTTGAACCAGCCCTACCCCCCACAACTTTTGCCAAATGACCCCCAAGTTCCAATGAACAACTATTATTATAAAGTTAATTAAGATTGACAAGCTTCAGAAACAAGATGGATGTTTTTGGCATTAAAATGGGCACTGTAGGTGTTTTCCTGGCCTCCACTCACTGCCGACTATGCTTCCCCATTGACTTGCATTGGGTTTCGTGTTTCGGTCGATCCCCGACTTTTAGCGATAATCGGCCGACTGCACTCGACTTGACTCTGGACAAAGTCGGGTTTCACAAAACCCGACTCGATCTTAAAAAAATGAAAGTCGCTCAACCCTACCTGGAAGTCGTGAGCTAGTCAAAAATGTACTTGAGAAAGGTGGTCCAGGAAAACTTTGTTCATCCTGGGCAGACAAGGTGTATGTAATCATCAAGAGGAAGTCCAACAACAGCCCAGTTTCTGAAATCAGACTGGAAACAGGAGACAACAAAATAGAAATAGTACATTGGAACTTTCTACTTCCCTGTTATTACCTCCCACCGCAACAAGACATCAACATTGACCAAAACCAAATGAGAGATTACCACATGCTGAAGCTTCTGAGGTGGACAGTGAACTTAAGTCCATTTGAAGAAGACCAGACGCTTGTACTTCACATACCAACAAGAAGTAAAACTTACCATCCTCGTGAAAGTGAACTTAGCCCTGAAGCTCCAGAGATCATACCAAGAAATACAACAAAGGTTCATTTCAGATCTAAGGATCAAACACCAGTTGCCAAAGATATCGATAGAAACCTAGGGTTAGAGGAATTATCAGACCATACAGAAACTGATGATTTGACAGAAGAACCAGAAGCTACGGATGTAGTTACAAGAGCGTTGGTGGAGATATTGTACTGAAGTACTGGAAATGAATGCAGACGAAGAAACCCCTGTAACATAAGAATCTGTAGTATAAGAGGAACAGCCCTTCAGGAGGACTTCAACTTGAGATGTAAGACAACCAGTGATACTGACATATGATTCATTAGGTTAACTGAGTAAAGTTCCAAGGACTGTTGAGGTAAAACAGGTATTGCTGCCTATAGGCGAGGTAAACCAACCAGAGTGGTATCTCTCAGTTATGTACTTTACAAAAGACTTTACCTGAGTGTATAGACTCTTTGCCTTAGCTTAAACTCAAAGACTTTGTAATAACAAAGAATGATAAAAGTACTCAAGACTAGTTAACCTTAGCTGGTTAAAGACGGATGAAAAGCTTCAGCTGAAGAGATGCTGATTGTGTAAGTTGTTCTATTTCTTGCAGGAGATCTACAAGCAAGTTAGTTAGGATAAGATTGTTGCAATGTTTAAATTGAATTCTAAGGCTATGTGCACACTTTGCGGTGTGCTCTGCGGGTTCTCCCGCAGCGGATTTGAAAAATCTGCAGGGCAAAACCGCTGCGGTTATCCCTGCAGACTTATCGCGGTTTCTTTTGCGATTTCCGCTGCGGGTTTACTCCTATACTATTGATGCTGCATATGCAGCAATATGCAGCATCAATAGTAATGTTAAAAATAATAAAAAATGGTTTATACTCACCCTCTGACATCTGATCTCCTCGACGATGCACGCGGTGATCCGGTTCCAAACATGCTGTGTGAGAAGGACCTTCGTGACGTCACCGCCGGTCCTGCTCGCACAGCAACCCTGAGACCGGACAGCCGCGTGCAGCGCTGAGAGGTGAGTATATCATTATTTTTTATTTTAATTCTTTTTTTTTTTTACACTAATATGGTTCCCAGGGCCTGGAGGAGTCTCCTCTCCTCCACCCCGGGTACCATCTGCACATTATCCGCTTACTTCCCGCATCGTGGGCACAGCCCCATGCGGGAAGTTAGCGGATCAATGCATTCCTATGGGTGCAGAATCGCAGCGATTCTGCACAAAGAAGTGACATGCTGCGGGTTGTAAACCGCTGCGTTTCTGCGCGGTTTTTCCCGCAGCATGTGCACAGCGGATTGTTGTTTCCATAGGGTTTACATGTAAATGTAAACGCAATGGAAACTGCTGCGGACCCGCAGCTGCAAAAAAGCTGCGGATCCGCGGTAAAACCCGCAAAGTGTGAATATGGCCTAAATGAACAGTGTTTAACATACCCACAGTGTTACTGTACATGACTTTCACCACCTTTTCCAAAAGTACAGTTAAGGGAGAATAACTCCTAGGGGTTGGTCAGACCAACTAGAAAGAAGACAAATGTCAGGGATGACATTAAATTAGGAGGGAAGAGTGTGACAGATAGAAGCTGAACTGATGATGTAGAATCAAGCAACTATAGGAGTTAGATGGTTATAGCAGACAGGGAGAGGTTAGCTCAGCATCAGAGGATACTGGGGAAAGTTGCTATTGTGTCCTGGACATCCAAGAGTAAGATGTGTGCTAGAGAGTCTCCTGTCAGACTGAAATCAGACAAGCTGTATAGACCATTAATATGATTTCTACCCACTGACTATGGTTCAGGGCAATCGCTCAGAGTAAATGATACCTCCAATACCTGTGCAATTCTAATGAAATCCTGAAAACCTGACATGTTGGAGGCCGTGAGGGCTGGAGTTTGAGTAACACTGGATTATAGGATAGGAATATTTGGAAACATTAAAATGATACTGGATGTCAAGTTCCCATTAATGTTGTATTTGTTCAGAAATTGTCTGTACATCTTCCACATAATAACTGTATAGCTGCTCAGTAAATATTTCCTACACTTCTAGGCACAAAGATTGTAATTACTGAATTATTTTCCAACCAGCATTAGAATTGTGACGGCGACATCAAAATTTTCCTTTTCCTGCTTATCACAGCTTGTTGCAAATTCCTTTTAAAGAATGCCAAAAGCTTATTTATTATTTAATGTAACCATAGAAATGAGGATGACTTTTAGAAAAGATTACAGGGACAGTTAAAATAGATATTTTGAGAGTGAACTTATAAAATTCTAAATGCATTTTGGTCATCTCCTAATACCTTCAGTCACATTGTCTTACTTTTATATCCAATCTATCATACTCTGTAGACTCTGCCAACCCTTCTGCCTTTCAGAGGTGGTCATACCACCCTCTAGGTCAATCCCACCAGATCCAGTATCACTTTGCAACCTGGCTCATCCATTTTTTATCCTGTGACCTTCCAATTATCATCAATGGTGTGTTTATTTTCTTTGTTCATAGTTGAATCTCCATATTTGCCTATCAAATTCTGTTCACAAAGACAACTATTAATTCTCCAACATATGACATAGGAAATACACTCACTGGCCACTTTATTAGGTACACCTGTCCAACTTCTTGTTAACACTTAATTTCTAATCAGCCAATCACATGGCGGCAACTCAGTGCATTTAGGCATGTAGACATGGTCAAGACAATCTCCTGCAGTTCAAACCGAGCATCAGTATGGGGAAGAAAGGTGATTTGAGTGCCTTTGAACGTGGCATGGTTGTTGGTGCCAGAAGGGCTGGTCTGAGTATTTCAGAAACTGCTGATCTACTGGGATTTTCACGCACAACCATCTCTAGGGTTTACAGAGAATGGTCCGAAAAAGAAAAAAAATCCAGTGAGCGGCAGTTCTGTGGGCGGAAATGCCTTGTTGATGCCAGAGGTCAGAGGAGAATGGGCAGACTGGTTCGAGCTGATAGAAAGGCAACAGTGACTCAAATCGCCACCCGTTACAACCAAGGTAGGCCTAAGAGCATCTCTGAATGCACAGTGCGTCGAACTTTGAGGCAGATGGGCTACAGCAGCAGAAGACCACACTGGGTACCACTCCTTTCAGCTAAGAACAGGAAACTGAGGCTACAATTTGTACAAGCTCATCGAAATTGGACAGTAGAAGATTGGAAAAACGTTGCTTGGTCTGATGAGTCTCGATTTCTGCTGCGACATTCGGATGGTAGGGTCAGAATTTGGCGTAAACAACATGAAATGAAAGCATGGATCCATCCTGCCTTGTATGGAGCATCTTTGGGATGTGCAGCCGACAAATCTGCGGCAACTGTGTGATGCCATCATGTCAATATGGACCAAAATCTCTGAGGAATGCTTCCAGCACCTTGTTGAATCTATGCCACGAAGAATTGAGGCAGTTCTGAAGGCAAAAGGGGGTCCAACCCGTTACTAGCATGGTGTACCTAATAAAGTGGCCGGTGAGTGTACATTGGACCTGGTCTTCTTCCCACTTTGCTCACCTTACTAACTCCCCTGTTTGAATGCAACCTTCTTTCCTTTGTCTTTAAGATTTTAATCCAACCCACTCTCACAATTCCCTTACATATCACATACACAGAAATCTTCATGCCTTTAACACCCAGCAGCTTATTATCATCATTGCCCCAAACTTTTCAATCTCCTGTTCCAATCTCCGGCCAAAATAATACTCAAAAGTGTTCGGGATGAAGAATTGCCCCACTACACTCAGAAATTATTGACATAGTTGTTGTAAAGATTATAACGGATAGCTCAGGAGACTCTTTGCATGGAACAAGACAACTACAGGACACAGTTTTATAAGTGGTAAAGTCTATATTATCACACGGTGATTCAAACAGGTGCAGAGAGAAACTCAAGTCCACAACACTTGGTGCAAATAATAAACGCAGCTTAGCAGTCTATAGGAAACTTCAGAGGAAAATGCAATCACGCAGAAAGTCTATGAAGCACAATTATTCTTGAGGATACTTGACACGAATAAGTCCTTGCTTAGTCCACAACACTGATAGATATGCTTATAAGGCAGTTCAAATAATATCTTAGCTCAACCAGGGAGGTCTGGGTAATAGTCTCAGGTTCTTGCAGAGCAGAAACAGCTTACATGTCCAGCAAATGCAGATGGAAACTAACACAAGCAGCCAGATGGAGGATTACTGGAAACCGATGTATGCACCAGAAACTCAGAGCTGAGTAGCAGGAGCTCCACACAGGTTCACAGGAGCAGGTGCAGGTGCAGGTGCAAAGCCAGGGAGTCATCAGGAGCTGGATGCAAGGCAGAATACTCTAGCACAGACTAAAGGCTGGGGTGGAGTTATATAGCAGGAAGACACAGTGCACATGAGACCAAAGACGCCATCTTGGAAAAGTCCTGACAGTTGTTGGCAACCCTTCCACATCCTCAAACACATGCGGATGCTGCATTAATGTACTGAAGGTGGTTCTGGTGCTGCATTCATGTACTAATGGTGGTTCTGGTGCCACACTCATGTGCTGACGGTGGTTCTGATTTTGAATACATGTAGCAATCCATAACATTCTTCATGGTTATGATAAAACTTTAAAAATGCTCAAAAAACTTATTTAAGAATATGAGGAAGATTTGATGAGTTTCTGCTCCAAAAACTCAGTTTAAGTTTGAGTGTTCACACTGATTTTTCTTTAGAAAAAACTCTCCAAATTTCCCTCAAATATTCAAAACTTGGTTCTGGTGATGTATTAAGGTACTGATGGTGGTTCTGATTATGTATTAATGTAAGTATCCCTTTATGTTTTTTTTGTTTTTTTTGGTAATGGGATTGGCTCAGTTTAGTAATTAGGTCCTTGGAGCAAAAAATGCTGTTCACCCTTTTGTAGAGCAATTCTCTGAGCATTATCTACAAAATTTCATAATCTAGTTCAACAGTTTTGGCAATTACACCTTTAGAGCAGTAAGAAGCTTATAATAACATAGCACATGCAACATTGGCTGTTTAATAGAATTAACACCAATGGCTTTAAATTAAAACAACTATCTGGCAGTGAAGCAGACATGAACTTACAGTTCAGACTTAAGATTAGCTAGAAATAATGAGATTTTTGGTTGAATTGTTAAGTTTTGTTAATTGATTTACATGCTATATTACTGTCAGCATGTCACATTCTATCTGGATTAACTGAGTGTTGCTTGTAGAGCGAAAATAATTTGTGGTTAGATAAAAAAAAAGATGTAATGCTTGCTGCATGTGCCAGATCTGTGCTTCTTGTCAACAGGTGTACATATTACAGCAGATCACTAGAAGGTCAGTTTGATGAAAACAGAAGCAAACGCAGCTGCTCGAACTCACTGTCTCCTTGGCATAGTGTGATGGTAGTCCTCGACAACTTTGTTTCTTGACCGTAAAAAAACTTAGTTACCAATAGATAATATAAAAAAAATAGTCAGTAGCAAAGTGTAATGCTACAAACACCAGTCCCAAAAGAGTTCTATGGCTGCTACTTTTGCTCCTGGCCTTATACTTACAAAATAGAAGTGCTAGGGACATGACTGTGTTACTTCCTAAAAAATGTAGCTACCCTGTGTCTTGTCATAAGGAATGATTGGATTTGAAAGCAAGGTACCTTGATATGATTTTCAATAGTCAAATTCAGAGTGGACCAGCAAATTAGCATAGTTAACCCTGCTGTGGAACCATGGGGTCATATAGGCCCCAGCGCTGAATAATTTGAAATATTTCTAAAACCGGTCAATCTCAGACATTGACCTTCTATGTATTTTCAAGTAACATAGTTCTGCTTATGTTGATGATATTTTGAATTTATTTTTCAATTTTGTTTCAAAGTTACTTTCAATTTTCTGTGTCTGGGACTCTCCTGACCCCATAGTACCTTTATTGTCTGACATTTTTTTTTATATTTTCTGTTTATTCACAGGTTTTGTAATATAATTGTAAATGAACAATGGCTAGACGAAAAGTGATGACTCCTGATGAAATATTGGTGGCTTTGGATGCTTCTAGTGATGTCGCTACTGATAATGAAGGTTAGGCTTCTTTCACACTTCCATCGGCAGGCGGCCGTCAGAATGCGTCGATGCGACTTACCGATGGATGTCTTAAAAATAGTGTAAAACGGCTGTAAAGCATACAGTTTTCTGATGGATGCGTCGAATTAGCCGCTGCCTGAATTTGAATGTATAAAATTCTGGAGAGAGAGAGAGAGAGAGAGGGAGAGAGAAAGACTAGAAAATCCTTCCAGGCATGCTCAGAATAGAAAAACGGGATACGTCACTGGATTCCTGTTTTTGACTGTCAGTGACGGATCCTGCGTCCATAGGCTTCCATTATAGCCGACGACGGGCAGCGCAGGACCCGTCGCTGAGCGATTTTCCGACATGCAGAAAAAACGTTCCTCTGAATATTTTCTCTCCCGACGGACAGCAATTTTCCGATGGATCCAGTGCACAACGGATGAAACGGATGGCCATCTGTCACAATCCGTCGCTAATACACGTCTATGGGAAAAAACAGGATCCTGCAGAAAAATTTGCAGGATCCTGTTTTTTTAAAAAATCAACGGATTTCGACGGGAGGTAAAAGACGGAAGTGTGAAAGAGGCCTTATTTGGAAGATAATTTGAGCTGCGTCAAAAGTGACACAGACTAAATGTGCAGCTTGTACAGTGTTACACCTGGTTCCTGTACCTTCGCGGGGTCCCTGTCGGGACTCCTGCTCTTTGCCGGCTCCACGCTGTCTGGACAGGGCCTCTGCTTCCCCTCCCTCCTCTGCTTCCTGGCATGCAGCCAGCTGGTCCTTGGGCTGTGTGCTTAGGTTGCACGTGCGCTAGCTCCCGGTCTCTTAAAGAGGCAGTGCGCATTTTCCAAAAGGTGCTTCTGACCAATGGCGTGTTAATGATTACTATTTCTAGCCCCTCCACCATAGGGAGGGTACCGGAGCAACAAGTATCCTCAGTTGCTACTTCCAGTTCCTGCTTCTGTTCCTGAAGTTTCTGTCAGTGCTTTGCTTACACTGTTTGTCTCCACAGACCATCTGCTACCCGTTACCTGGCTTTCCTGGACGATCTCCAATCTGCCTACTCCAGTTCCGTCTCTTCCCACCATTCAGTCACCTGAACCTCAGGACAACGTCTGTACCGCTGGAACCAGATTCTACCCATACCCCCGGTACCCACCGGTTAGCTCTACATCAACTGCTAACCCTGCTTGTTCATCTGTCCAGCTGGGTTAGCTACCACGAGTCCGGGGTCTAACTGGAGGTAGCACCCGTGTCCCCCAGGTATCCTATTCTGACCCTGTTCGAGGGGTCTTACCATGGGTTTCTGGGGCTCACTTAGTCACACCCCCTTTGGAGCTTCAAATAAAAATGAATGTGAACTTCACCATCTGTGCCTCTGTTTCCATTCGTTACATACAGCACTGCTAGAAAAACGAATCGGTGGCCAATGATGGTCTTTTATGGAATGATTGACAGTGCTGCAGTGAATGCGTATGCTATTTTTCTTGAAAATATATGGAATTACGCATCTAAGAATTTGGACAAACGCAATAAGTTTTTGAAGGAAGTCGCAGTTGCACTGATCACTCCATATGCGAGTCAGAGATTGGATGTGCATTAAACGCCAAAGAATGTCAAGCAAATCATCCGCAGCTGTGGAATTTTGCAGGCACCATCAGACGTTCCAAGTGTCACCAGCAGTGTTACAGGACAGCGCTATGTTTGTCCTCGATCAAAGGACAAAAAGACGAGATCTGTTTGCAATGACTGCAAGAAGTTCATTTGTGAAGAACATGGCACTATGACATGCAGTGAATACAAGGGCTAAATTTATTGCCAGATCATTTGATGTTATTACGTTTTTACTAAAATCCACACAGTTGCAGTTATTGTGCATTTTTTTGTATTGAATTTGAATACTTTTAGTTGTTAGTAAAGCATTTTGGTAAAAAATTTCAGTTTGTGTTTGATTATGACAAATAAATCACTTTAAAGTTAGGTTTGATTTCATAACTGTGTTCTGAAATGATGACAGAATAAAACTTGATTATTCTTAACAGCCAGCATGTTCATTTTAAGGAAATATGACGATTTTGAGCCTGGGCTCATATAGACCCCATGGTACCAAAGCAGTGATTGTTTTCATGGTTCCACAGCTTTGAGAAAGAGCAAGCTATTGTTCAAAACACGTAACCTGGTACTCATTATCATGTGAATTCATCCTACTGGACTTCATGTTTTATTCACAATAAATTTGGAATTTTTTTGTAAGCTGGATTTTCCTTTTCTTGCTACATTTGTTCCACGTGATAACTACATCATATCCGTGCTTCCCCACAACACATTCCTAACAGGTGAGCTGGTTTTTCTATTTCTGTCTACAATGTTCTGAGCCAGTCCAAAAACCCAACCGGTAGGCCATATCTCAGAAAAGTGGAACAGAGGTACTCGTGATTCACCCAGTCAAAGGCTTTAGCCTGGTCCAGGGACAGCATAAACCCCTTCCAAAGGCCTGCCCTATCCCACTCCACAGCCGCCTGGACACCAAGAACAGAACTAAAAGTGCTACAACCGGGAAAACAACAATGCTGGGCCCAACCTGTTGAAAAGCACTTTAGCCAACACCTTGCTGTCCACATTGAGACATTATTAAAGTCCTCTCCAAAGACCACTTGCTGTCTAGAAAACAGAAAGGGTTTAATCCTCATAAAAAATACTTTTACGGTCCCACTTGGACTTAATGTTCACAAGCCGAAGCTCCTGTCCTTTCATGAGCACATCCAAGACCAAGCACCTCCCCATTTCCAACTCAGTTATCTGTCTGCATTCAAGATCTGTAGTTTTTAAATGAACCGCTACCCCGCTATTTGGCTCGGCCACAAGAAACCAGTAGGAGGGCCCATGCATCCACTCCCACCTTGCCTTTTGCAGACGTCATATCTGACAACCTGGTCTCCTGCAAAAATAAAATGTTGGTATTAAGGCGACCAAGCAAATTAAAGGCCATAACCCTAGCCACATCTGACTTTATGCTAGCAACATTAATGGTTGCCAGCGTCAATGAGATGAGTTCCGCTATCATGGGTTATTTAGTTCAACAGCAACCTTTTTCCCATCCCCTCCTGACACGTGCTTCTCCTCAGACATAGTTTGAGATATCCTATGTTTCAAGCACACAAACACATCCATAAATACCTTCCTTACACACCCACCTTTGTCTGGCGGACCTCCTTTCCACCCCGACAGAGGAGGCCCGCTACCCTTCAGAGACCCAGTCACCTTTTCCGCAGCACTCACCACATCCCCTCCTCCCCACTGAAGGGGAAGGAGAGATGTTACACAGGACATGATACCGATTGGTGAGGTCCACCAGGGGTGGAGTAGCTGAATCCTCCTCCAGAATCTGGATTTGGGTCATCATAACTGATGTCACCAGGGAATCTCATTCCAAGGAAGGACCCTGAGGGCTCTCTTTTTTTTTTTTCTTCCCAATATGCCTTTTTGTGTCTAGGCATTCCCTTGCATCCTCAATCAGACCCTCACAGCATAAGGATCGTGAGGTATCGGTGTCCGCCTCTGTACTGAGTCTCTCCCCCTCCTCATCCAGCTCGCTGTCTGAGACCTCAGCTGCAAGATTATTTGAGCTAGGGTCACAAGACTGAGACAGCACTTCCTGTCTACTTTCCCTCTGTCACTTCTCCGGCTGCCTTACTTTAGAGGGAAGCAGCTGCATGCTCCTCACCAGTCACTCACTTCCCCCACCTGTGCTGGACACTTCACTAACAGGATTGGACCCTATATCCAGGGCATCAGGACAGCATTGGCGAAAGAGCATGGACAGTGGCTGAACGGATGACCCAGATCCCCACGCATGTTACATCTAAAGTCTCCACAAGAGGCAGCAAGGTGACCCTGACCCCCACACAAATGCACGTCTTCGACACTTTGTTCCCCGCACTATAATGTGAAGGGCTGCCACACTTGTGGCAGACCTTCATCTGCCCCTGTTAAAAGCAGGAACCTGAGGCTCCATGAGCCCTTCCCAGGAAAACCCTGCCTCTCCCTGGGGAGTAGAGGGGCAATACTCTGTCTTGTTTCCTGGTCCTTGGAGAGAGCTTCTTCCACACACCCAAATGCCGGCTTGCTGGACACACACTCAGGACAAGCTTCTCCCACGGATGCTGGCAGCGGACTTGTCCTCCAATTGTTCCTCGTTAAATGATTTAAAGTACTCATTTGAATTACAGAGCCTCTAAAGAGTACTCTTCAGTTATTTTGCCTCACTACCTCACCTGTTTGGGAGTGGTTAATTTGCGTGCCTGCTGCCTTCCATGGATGTGGTAGCCATTTTTCATTCTCCCTCTCCAGGATTGAACCCTGATTCTGCACTACCTGTGGTCACCATTGAAGAAAGCCAGTACGGCATGGAGGGGTGATCAGTAGCGAGAGTGGCTTTCTGAATGGGCATCTCCTGAAGCAGTAAGTGTTTAGAAAACACCCCTTGAATGGGGAGGATGAGGTGACTGGACTCCGGAGAACACCACAGTCACCCTGCCTCGTCACCCAAGGTGATGCACAGTTTCACATGGGAGAAGAGTGAGGGTGTAGGCGCTTATGCGGCGCCTCCATCAGGCCTAGACCTGCCATTGCTGTGGGGGCCTTGACTCACCAATGGACAGGAAAGGGGATTAGGGAAGGGAGGCTGGCCATCAGAGTGCACCACACTTCCGGCACAAACTAGGTAAATGTAGTGATGGCTGGGCCTGAGTCAGAAAGCTTTTTGGTGCAGGTCCTACCACAACCGACATGTGTGCAGTGTTTCTTCGAGTACTGCACAAACATGGCAAGTGTTGGTGACACCATCATCAGCGTTACTTTCCCATTTCTATGCTTCCTTGGAAAAAATGCTGCAGGCGATGATGAATGAAGTTGTGGCACAGGATGAAGAAAAAAAGGAACAGAGAACATTCAGGTCAGTTGTCCAGTACCAACAGCCAGGGGACACTTTTGGAAGAGGAGGGGGAACAGTGTTAACAGCAGGGTAGCACTCAAAGCAGCTCATGGGCATCACTGGAGCATGGCTTGGGGATACACAGGACCCAGACAGAGGATCCAGACAATACAACTCCCACAAAGGACAGTTTGTTGTTGCCTCTGGGCAGCCTGGCACACATGAGCCAATACATGTTGCTGTCCCTGCGCAATGACCACCAAGTTAACCGGATTGTTACCAGTGCTGATTACTCTGTAGCCACTCTTCTGGATCCCTGCTACAAGGACAACGAATAATCCTTACTTCTGTCACTGGTGCTGGATTGAAAAATGCGGCAATACAAGAGCACAATGATAGACACATTACTGACGACATTCCCACCTTACAGTGAAGGCTCGCTGGAAGTACAAGGTAGAGGCAGAGGAGGAAGTCGCCAACGCAGGTGGGATACCTGCACCACCTCTGAAGGGAGGGTTAGCATGACCAAAATGCGGAAAACCTTCCTCAGCATGCCACAACATGGGTGATGGGTCTTCCCCTTTAACTTCTGGGTCTCCAAATTGGACACATGGCCTGAGCTTGCCTTTTACGTCTTGGAGATGCTGGCCTGCTCTGTGACAAGTGTACAGTTTGAACATGTGTTTAGCATGGCAGGGGGTGTGATCACAGACAGATGTATCTGCCTGTCCACAGCAAAAATGGGCAAGCTCATATTTATTGAAATAAATCAGGTGTGGATCCCACAGGACTTTTCTGCACTTTCGAAGTAAACCAGCTGCACCCATCTATTGTTGTACTTCACCGCAGTTTGCTAGTTCTGTTTACCATTCCCAATGTTTTGGGTCTTCTCAAATTAAAAAAACAAAACAGAACAAAAGCAAACAAAATTGTTGGCTACTAGAGTTGAGTGAATTTGATCATGTCCCTGCAAATTCGATAAGCTATAGCGTTTACCGAATAGGCTGCAATGGGAACCTGGATACATAGAGCGTGCCGGCTGATCAGCTGTCCAGCACGACAGCTGCATGTGTCGAGGCTGTGTCACTTTCACAGCGCGTGCATGGAGAGCCTATGTAACATAGTAACATAGTTATTAAGGTTGAAGGAAGACTTTAAGTCCATCTAGTTCAACCCATAGCCTAACCTAACATGCCCTAACATGTTGATCCAGAGGAAGGCAAAAAAACCCATGTGGCAAATAGTAAGCTCCACTTTGGGGAAAAAAATTCCTTCCCGACTCCACATACGGCAATCAGAATAGTTCCCTGGATCAACGCCCTATCAAGGAATCTAATATATATACCCTGTAACATTATACTTTTCCAGAAAGGTATCCAGTCCCCTCTTAAATTTAAGTAATGAATCACTCATTACATCATCATACAGCAGAGAGTTCCATAGTCTCACTGCTCTTACAGTAAAGAACCCGCATCTGTTATTATGCCTAAACCTTCTTTCCTCTAGACGTAGAGGATGCCCCCTTGTCCCTGTATCAGGTCTATGATTAAAAAGATCATCAGAAAGGTCTTTGTACTGTCCCCTCATATATTTATGCATTAAAATAAGATCACCCCTTAGTCTTCGTTTTTCCAAACTAAATAGCCCCAAGTGTAATAACCTATCTTGATGTTGCAGACCCCCCAGATCTTATTACTTCTACCCAAGTGCACGACCTTACATTTATCCCCATTAAAGCTCATTTGCCATTTATCAGCCCAAGCTTCTAGTTTACATAAATCATCCTGTAATATAAATTTGTCCTCCTCTGCATTGATTACCCTGCAGAGTTTAGTGTCATCTGCAAATATTGAAATTCTGCTCTGAATGCCCCCTACAAGGTCATTAATAAATATGTTTAAAAGAAGGGGGCCCAATACTGACCCCTGTGGTACCCCACTGCTAACCGCGACCCAGTCCGAGTGTGCTCCATTAACCCCTTCCCGACCTTTGACGCCACGTAGGCGTCATGAAAACCCGTGCCAATCCGACCCATGACGCCTATGTGGCGTCATGGAAAGATCGCGTCCCTGCAGATCGGGTGAAAGGGTTAACTCTATTTTCACCCGATCTGCAGGGACAGGGGGAGTGGTGCTTCAGCCCAGGGGGGGTGGCTTCACCCCCCCGTGGCTACGATCGCTCTGATTGGCTGTTGAAAGTGAAACAGCCAATCAGAGCGATTTGTAATATTTCACCTATGAAAATGGTGAAATATTACAATCCCGCCATGGCCGATGCTGCAATAGCATCTGCCATGGCTGGAGACCCCGATCTGACCCCACCCCACCCCACCGATCGCCCCCCCAGTCGTCCTTTCTGCCCCGATCTCCTGTCCGCTCCCCTCCTCCCTCCTGTCCGCTCCCCCGGTCCTCTTGTCCGCTCCCCCAGTCCTCCGATCCCCCCCCCGTGTTCCGATCCCACCCCCCCATACTTACCTAGCTTCAATGTCCCTCCCGGTGTCCGTCTGTCTTCTCCATGGGCGCCGCCATCTTGGAAAATGGCGGGCGCATGCGCAGTGCGCCCGCCGAATCTGCCAGCCGGCAGATTCATTACAAGTACATTTTGATCGCTGTGGTAGGTTCTATCGCAGCGATCAAAATAAAAAAATAATAAATAACCCCCCCCCTTTATCACCCCCATAGGTAGGGACAATAATAAAATAAAGAAAATATTTTTTTTTCTTTTTCCACTAGGGTTAGGGTTAGAACTAGGGTTAGAACTAGGGTTAGGGTTAGGGGTAGGGTTAGGGTTACGGGTAAGGTTAGGGGTAGGGTTATGGCATGTGCACACAGTGCGGATTTGGCTGCGGATCCGCAGCGGATTGGCAGCGGATCCGCAGCGGATTGACAGCGGATCCGCAGCGGATCCGCAGCGGATTGGAAGCGGATCCGCAGCGGATTGGAAGCGGATCCGCAGCGGATCGGCCACGGATCCGCAGCGGATCGGCAGCGGATCGGCCGTGGATCGGCAGCGGATCGGCAGCGGATCGCCAGCGGATTTGGCTGCGGATCCACAGCGGATTGGCAGCGGATCCGCAGCGGATTGACAGCGGATCCGCAGCGGATTGGCAGCAGATCCGCAGCGGATTGGCAGCGGATCCGCAGCGGATGGGCCGCGGATCCGCAGCGGATCGGCCGCGGATGGGCAGCGGATCGGCCGCGGATCCGCAGCGGATCGGCCGCGGATCGGCAGCGGATCGGCCGCGGATCCGCAGCGGATCGGCCGCGGATCCGCAGCGGATCGGCCGCGGATCCGCAGCGGATCGGCCGCGAATCCGCAGCGGATGGGCCGCGGATCCGCAGCGGATGGGCCGCGGATTGGCCGCGGATCCGCAGCGGATTGGCCGCTGCGAATTCGAAGCGGTTTTCCATCAGGTTTACAGTGTTGTGGATTCTGTTTGCGGGCTCCCTCTGGTGGTTACTGCTGGTACTGGGTGACTTTGGTGGGTTGCGGCCTTTGGTTTCCATCTGTCCATCAGAGGCTGGGTGTTTCCTATTTTACCTGGCCTTTCTGTCATTTCCCTTGCCGGCTATCAATGTGTTCAGATGTGCTCTGTTTGGTTCCTGCCTACCTGCTCCCAGATCTTTCAGGATAAGCTAAGTGCTGATTTTCAGTTGTTTGGTTTTTTTGTCCAGCTTGCTTAGAATGTCTCTTTGTTAGCTGGTTGCTCTAGTGGACTGAGGTTCTCCCCATGTGCCATGAGTTGGCACATGGGTTCTTGTAATCTCAGGATGGTTTTTTTGATTAGGGTTTTTTGCTGACCGCTCAGTCCCCTTTTGTGTCATTCTGCTTTCTAGTTTTCAGCGGGCCTCTATTTGCTAAAGCTATATACATCATCTCTATGTGTGTGCCTTCCTCTCATTTCACCGTCAATACATGTGGGGGGTAACTATATCTTTGGGGTTAATTCCTCTGGAGGCAAGTGAGGTCTTTGTTTTCTCTGCAGTACTAGTTAGCTCTTAGGCTGGTGCGTGGCGTCTAGAACCAACGTAGGCACGCTCCCTGGCTATCTCTAGTTGCGTTTGTCAGGCGTAGGGCAGCGGTCAGCCCAGGTTCCATCACCCTAGAGCTCGTCCGATATTTATTATACTTTGCTAATCCTGTGCTATCCCTAGCCATTGGGGATTCATGACAGTATAGCCGGCCCACAAAGTGTTAATTGTTTGGGCTGAAGCAGGAGAAAAAGAAGTGTTCAAGGGAAATTTTTTTTTTTTTCCTTCAGAGTTTTGCTGCCTAGCCCTTAATTGCTGTCTAGCTGCTTCTTACCTCCTCTTAACCCTTGAATGGCTCTGATCTTAGCTGTTTATCATGGATGTCCAGAGTTTGGCTTCCAGCCTGAGTAATCTCGCGGCAAAGGTTCAAAACATACAGGATTTCGTTGTTCACACTCCCATGTCTGAACCTAGAATTCCTATTCCAGAGTTTTTTTCTGGAGATAGATCTACCTTCCTGAATTTCAGGAACAATTGTAAATTGTTTCTCTCTTTGAAATCTCGCTCCTCTGGAGACCCTGCTCAACAGGTCAAGATTGTTATATCGTTCCTACGGGGCGACCCTCAGAATTGGGCATTTGCATTGGCACCAGGGGATCCTGCATTGCTCAGTGTGGATGCGTTTTTTCTGGCATTGGGATTGCTCTATGAGGAACCTAACCTAGAGATTCAGGCTGAAAAGGCTTTATTAGCCCTCTCTCAGGGGCATGATGAAGCGGAAATATATTGTCAGAAATTTCAGAAATGGTCGGTGCTTACTCAGTGGAATGAGTGCGCCCTGGCTGCTTCTTACCTCCTCTTAACCCTTGAATGGCTCTGATCTTAGCTGTTTATCATGGATGTCCAGAGTTTGGCTTCCAGCCTGAGTAATCTCGCGGCAAAGGTTCAAAACATACAGGATTTCGTTGTTCACACTCCCATGTCTGAACCTAGAATTCCTATTCCAGAGTTTTTTTCTGGAGATAGATCTACCTTCCTGAATTTCAGGAACAATTGTAAATTGTTTCTCTCTTTGAAATCTCGCTCCTCTGGAGACCCTGCTCAACAGGTCAAGATTGTTATATCGTTCCTACGGGGCGACCCTCAGAATGGGGCATTTGCATTGGCACCAGGGGATCCTGCATTGCTCAGTGTGGATGCGTTTTTTCTGGCATTGGGATTGCTCTATGAGGAACCTAACCTAGAGATTCAGGCTGAAAAGGCTTTATTAGCCCTCTCTCAGGGGCATGATGAAGCGGAAATATATTGTCAGAAATTTCGGAAATGGTCGGTGCTTACTCAGTGGAATGAGTGCGCCCTGGCTGCAAACTTCAGAAATGGTCTTTCTGAGGCCATTAAGGATATTATGGTGGGGTTCCCTGCGCCTACAGGTCTGAATGAGTCTATGGCTATGGCCATTCAGATTGATCGGCGTTTACGGGAGCGCAAACCCGTGCACCAGTTGGCGGTGTCTTCTGAACAGGCACCTGAGACTATGCAATGTGATAGAATTCAGTCCAGAAGTGAACGGCAAAATTATAGGCGGAAAAATGGTTTGTGTTTTTATTGTGGTGATTCAGCTCATGTTATATCAGCATGCTCTAAACGCACAAAAAGGGTTGATAAATCTTTTGCCATTGATACTCTGCAGTCTAAGTTCATTTTGTCTGTGACTCTGATTTTTTCACTGTCTTCCATTTCCGTCGATGCCTATGTGGATTCAGGCGCTGCCCTGAGTCTTATGGATTGGTCATTTGCTAAACGCTGCGGTTTTAGTCTAGAGCCTCTGGAAGTTCCTATTCCTCTGAAAGGAATTGATTCTACACCATTGGCTATGAATAAACCGCAGTATTGGACACAAGTGACCATGCGCATGACTCCCGTTCATCAGGAGGTGATTCGCTTCCTTGTACTGTATAATTTACATGATGTACTAGTGCTTGGTCTGCCATGGTTACAAACTCATAATCCTGTCCTGGACTGGAAAACAATGTCTGTGCTAAGCTGGGGATGTCAGGGGGTTCATGATGATGCACCTCCGATTTCTATCGCTTCATCTACTCCTTCGGAGATCCCTGCGTTTTTGTCGGATTATAGGGATGTTTTTGAGGAGCCTAAGCTCAATTCGCTCCCTCCCCATAGAGAGTGTGACTGTGCTATAGAATTGATTCCTGGCAGTAAGTTCCCTAAGGGTCGTTTATTTAATCTGTCACTGCCAGAGCATACTGCTATGCGGAATTATATTAAGGAGTCCTTGGAAAAGGGACATATTCGTCCATCTTCGTCCCCTCTGGGAGCAGGTTTTTTTTTCGTGGCAAAAAAAGATGGTTCCCTGAGGCCTTGTATAGATTATCGCCTTCTGAATAAGATTACAGTCAAATACCAGTATCCATTGCCATTATTTACTGATTTGTTTGCTCGCATTAAGGGGGCTAGGTGGTTCACTAAAATAGATCTTCGTGGTGCGTATAATCTGGTGCGGATAAAACAGGGTGATGAGTGGAAAACCGCATTTAATACGCCTGAGGGCCATTTTGAGTATTTGGTAATGCCTTTTGGACTCTCCAATGCTCCGTCAGTCTTTCAGTCCTTTATGCACAATATTTTCCGTGAATATCTGGATAAGTTTATGATTGTGTATTTGGATGATATTTTGGTGTTTTCTGATGACTGGGAGTCTCATGTTCTACAGGTCAGGAAGGTGTTTCAGGTTTTGCGGGCCAATTCTCTGTTTGTGAAGGGCTCAAAGTGTCTCTTCGGAGTCCAGAAGATTTCTTTTTTGGGGTACATTTTTTCTCCTTCTACTATTGAGATGGATCCCGTTAAGGTTCAGGCTATTTGTGACTGGACACAACCTACATCTGTTAAGAGCCTTCAGAAGTTCTTGGGGTTTGCTAATTTTTATCGTCGGTTCATTGCTAATTTTTCCAGTATTGTTAAACCTTTGACTGATTTGACTAAAAAGGGTGCTGATGTTGCTGATTGGTCTCCTGCGGCCGTGGAGGCCTTTCGGGAACTTAAGCGCCGGTTTTCTTCTGTTCCTGTGTTGTGTCAACCAGATGTTTCACTTCCTTTCCAGGTGGAGGTTGATGCTTCCGAGATTGGAGCGGGGGCGGTTTTGTCACAGAGAAGTTCTAATGGCTCGGTGATGAAGCCATGTGCTTTCTTCTCTAGAAAATTCTCGCCCGCCGAGCGCAATTATGATGTGGGTAATCGGGAGCTTTTGGCCATGAAGTGGGCATTTGAGGAGTGGCGTCATTGGCTTGAGGGTGCTAAACATCGCGTGGTGGTCTTGACTGATCACAAGAATCTCATTTACCTTGAGTCTGCCAGGCGTTTGAATCCTAGACAGGCTCGTTGGTCGTTATTTTTTTCTCATTTCAATTTCGTGGTTTCATACCTGCCAGGTACAAAGAATGTGAAGGCAGATGCTCTTTCCAGGAGTTTTGTGCCTGACTCTCCTGGAGACACTGGGCCTGCTGGTATCCTTAGGGATGGGGTAATATTGTCCGCCGTATCCCCAGACTTGCGACGCGCATTGCAGGAGTTTCAGGTGGATAAACCGGATCGATGTCCACCAGAAAGACTGTTTGTTCCGGATGATTGGACCAGTAGAGTCATCTCCGAGGTCCATTCTTCTGTGTTGGCTGGTCATCCTGGAATATTTGGTACAAGAGACTTGGTGGCCAGGTCTTTTTGGTGGCCTTCCTTGTCTAGGGATGTGCGTACCTTTGTGCAGTCTTGTGAAGTGTGTGCTCGAGCTAAGCCTTGCTGTTCACGGGCTAGTGGGTTGTTGTTATCCTTGCCCATCCCGAAGAGGCCTTGGACGCACATTTCCATGGATTTTATTTCTGATCTCCCGGTTTCACAGAAAATGTCCGTTATCTGGGTTGTGTGTGACCGCTTTTCTAAGATGGTTCATTTGGTGCCCTTGCCTAAGTTGCCCTCCTCCTCTGAGTTGGTTCCTTTGTTTTTTCAGAACGTGGTTCGTTTGCATGGGATTCTGGAGAATATCGTTTCTGACAGGGGATCCCAGTTTGTGTCTAGATTTTGGCGGACGTTTTGTGCCAAGATGGGCATTGATTTGTCTTTCTCGTCTGCATTCCATCCTCAGACGAATGGCCAGACGGAGCGAACTAATCAGACCTTGGAAACTTATTTGAGGTGTTTTGTTTCTGCTGATCAGGATGACTGGGTTGCTTTTTTGCCACTGGCCGAATTTGCTCTTAATAATCGGGCTAGTTCGGCCACGTTGGTCTCTCCTTTTTTTTGTAATTCGGGGTTTCATCCTCGTTTTTCCTCTGGTCAGGTGGAGTCTTCGGATTGTCCTGGAGTGGACGTGGTGGTGGACAGGCTACATCACATTTGGAATCAGGTGGTGGACAATTTGAAGTTATCTCAGGAGAAGACTCAGCAGTTTGCTAATCGCCGTCGCCGCGTGGGTCCCCGACTTCTTGTTGGGGACTTGGTGTGGTTGTCTTCTCGTTTTGTCCCTATGAAGGTCTCTTCTCCTAAGTTCAAGCCTCGGTTCATCGGTCCTTATAGGATCTCGGAGATTCTTAACCCTGTATCTTTCCGTTTGGATCTCCCAGCATCGTTCGCTATTCATAATGTGTTCCATCGGTCGTTGTTGCGGAGGTATGAGGTGCCTGTTGTTCCTTCGGTCGAGCCTCCTGCTCCGGTGCTGGTGGAGGGAGAATTGGAGTATGTTGTTGAAAAGATCTTGGATTCTCGTGTTTCCAGACGCAAACTCCAGTATTTGGTTAAGTGGAAGGGTTATGGTCAGGAGGACAATTCCTGGGTGGTCGCCTCCGATGTTCATGCGACTGATTTGGTCCGCGCCTTCCATAGAGCTCACCCTGATCGCCCTGGGGGTTCTCGTGAGGGTTCGGTGACCCCTCCTCAAGGGGGGGGGGTACTGTTGTGGATTCTGTTTGCGGGCTCCCTCTGGTGGTTACTGCTGGTACTGGGTGACTTTGGTGGGTTGCGGCCTTTGGTTTCCATCTGTCCATCAGAGGCTGGGTGTTTCCTATTTTACCTGGCCTTTCTGTCATTTCCCTTGCCGGCTATCAATGTGTTCAGATGTGCTCTGTTTGGTTCCTGCCTACCTGCTCCCAGATCTTTCAGGATAAGCTAAGTGCTGATTTTCAGTTGTTTGGTTTTTTTGTCCAGCTTGCTTAGAATGTCTCTTTGTTAGCTGGTTGCTCTAGTGGACTGAGGTTCTCCCCATGTGCCATGAGTTGGCACATGGGTTCTTGTAATCTCAGGATGGTTTTTTTGATTAGGGTTTTTTGCTGACCGCTCAGTCCCCTTTTGTGTCATTCTGCTTTCTAGTTTTCAGCGGGCCTCTATTTGCTAAAGCTATATACATCATCTCTATGTGTGTGCCTTCCTCTCATTTCACCGTCAATACATGTGGGGGGCAACTATATCTTTGGGGTTAATTCCTCTGGAGGCAAGTGAGGTCTTTGTTTTCTCTGCAGTACTAGTTAGCTCTTAGGCTGGTGCGTGGCGTCTAGAACCAACGTAGGCACGCTCCCTGGCTATCTCTAGTTGCGTTTGTCAGGCGTAGGGCAGCGGTCAGCCCAGGTTCCATCACCCTAGAGCTCGTCCGATATTTATTATACTTTGCTAATCCTGTGCTATCCCTAGCCATTGGGGATTCATGACATTACAGTACCATGTACACCTATGGAAAACCAAATCCGCTGTGCCCATGGTGCGGAAAATTCCGTGCAGAAACGCTGCGTTGTATTTTCCGCAGCATGTCAATTCTTTGTGCGGATTCCGCAGCGTTTTACACCTGTTCCTCAATAGGAATCCGCAGGTGAAATCCGCACAAAAAAACACTGGAAATCTGCTGTAAATCCGCAGGTAAAACGCAGTGCCTTTTACCTGCAGATTTTTCAAAAATCGTGCGGAAAAATCTCACACGAATCCGCAACGTGGGCACATAGCCTTAGGGTTAGTGTTGGAATTAGGGCTAGGGTTTGAAATAGGGTTAAGATTAGGCTTGTGGTTAGGGTTACGGATAGGGTTAGGGGTGTGTTGGGGTTACAGTTGTGGTTAGGGTTGGGATTAGGGTTACGGTTGGGATTAGGGTTAGGATTAGGGTTAGGGTTGGAATTAGGGTTATGGGTGTGTTGCGGTTAAAGTTGTGGTTAGGGGTGTGTTGGAGTTAGGGTTGTGATTAGGGTTATGGCTACAGTTGGGATTAGGATTAGGGGTGTGTTGGGGTTAGTGTTGAAGTTAGAATTGAGGGGTTTCCACTGTTTAGGCACATCAGGGGTCTCCAAACGCAACATGGCGCCACCATTGATTCCAGCCAATCTTGCGTTCAAAAAGTCAAATGGTGCTCCCTCCCTTCCAAGCCCCGACGTGCACCCAAATAGTGGTTTACCCCCACATTTGGGGTACCAGCGTACTCAGGACAAACTGGGCAACAACTGTTGGGGTCCAATTTCTCCTGTTACCCTTGCAAAAATAAAAAATTACTTGCTAAAACATAATTTTTGAGGAAAGAACAATTATTTTTTATTTTCACGGCTCTGCGTTATAAACTTCTGTGAAGCACTTGGGGGTTGAAAGTGCTCACCACACATCTAGATAAGTTCCTTGGGGGGTATAGTTTCCAAAATGGGGTCACTTATGGGGTGTTTCTACTGTTTAGGCACATCAGGGGCTCTGCAAATGCAATGTGACGCCCGCAGACCATTCCATCAAAGTCTGCATTTCAAATGTCACTACCTCCCTTCCAAGCCCCGACGTGCGCCCAAACAGTGGTTTACCCCCACATATGGGGTATCAGCGTACTCACAACAAACTGGGCAACAAATATTGGGGTCCAATTTCTCCTGTTACCCTTGTGAAAATAAAAAATTGCTTGCTAAAACATCTTTTTTGAGGAAAGAAAAATGATTTTTTATTTTCACGGCTCTGCGTTGTAAACTTCTGTGAAGCACTTTGGGGTTGAACTTGCTCACCACACATCTAGATAAGTTCTTTGGGGGGTCTAGTTTCCAAAATGCGGTCACTTGTGGGGGGTTTCTACTGTTTAGGCATATCAGGGGCTCTGCAAACGTAACATGATGCCCGCAGACCATTCCATCAAAGTCTGCATTCCAAAACGTCACTACTTCCCTTCCGAGCCCCGGCATGTGCCCAAACAGTGGTTTACCCCCACATATGGGGTATCAGCGTACTCAGGAGAAACTTGACAACAACTTTTGGGGTCAAATTTTTCCTGTTACTCTTGCAAAAATAAAAAATTCTGGGCTAAATAAATATTTTTGAGGAAAGGAAACACATTTATTATTTTCACGGCTCTGCGTTATAAACTTCTGTGAAGCACTTGGGGGTTCAAAGTGCTCACCACACATCTAGATAAGTTCCCTTGGGGGTCTAGTTTCCAAAATGGAGTCACTTGTGGGGAGTTCCTACTGTTTAGGCACATCAGGGGCTCTGCAAACGCAACCTGATGCCCGCAGAGCATTCCATCAAAGTCTGCATTTCAAAACGTCACTACTTCCCTTCCGAACCCAGATGTGTGCCAAAACAGTGGTTTACCCCCACATATGGTGTATCAGCGTACTCAGTAGAAACTGGACAACAACTTTTGGGGTCCAATTTCTCCTGTTACCCTTGGGAAAATAAAAAATTGTGGGCTAAAAAATCATTTTTGAGAAAAGAAAAATTATTTTTTATTTTCATGGCTCTGCGTTATAAACTTCTGTGAAGCACTTGGGGGTTCAAAGTGCTCACCACACATCTAGATTAATTCCTTGGGAGGTCTAGTTTCCAAAATGGGGTCACTTGTGCGGGGGCTCTAATGTTTAGGCACACAGGGGCTCTCCAAACGCGACATGGTGTCCGCTAATGATTGGAGCTAATTTTCCATTCAAAAAGCCAAATGGCGTGCCTTCCCTTCCGAGCCCTGCCGTGCGCCCAAACAGTGGTTTACCCCCACATATGGGGTATCATCGTACTCAGAACAAACTGAACAACAACATTTGGGGTCCAATTTCTCCTATTACCCTTGGGAAAATAAAAAATTCTGGGCTAAAAATCATTTTTGAGGAAAGAAAAATTATTTTTTATTTTCACGGCTCTGCGTTATAAACTTCTGTGAAGCACCTGGGGGTTATAAGTGCTCACTATGTATATAGATAAGTTCCTTGGGGGGTCTAGTTTCCAAAATGGGGTCACTTGTAGGGGAGCTCCAATGTTTAGGCACACAGGGGCTCTCCAAACGCGACATGGTGTCCGCTAACGATTGGAGCTAATTTTCCATTCAAAAAGTCAAATGGCACGCCTCCCCTTCCGAGCCTTGCCGTGCACCCAAACAGTGGTTTACCCCCACATATGAGGAATCAGCGTACTCAGGAGAAATTGCCCAACAAATTTTATGATCCATTTTGTCCTGTTGCCCATGTGAAAATGAAAGAATTGAGGCTAAAAGAAATTTTGTGTGAAAAAAAAGTACTTTTTCATTTTTGCGGATCAATTTGTGAAGCACCTGGGGGTTTAAAGTGCTCAC
This sequence comes from Ranitomeya variabilis, assembly GCF_051348905.1. Classification (NCBI taxonomy): domain Eukaryota; kingdom Metazoa; phylum Chordata; class Amphibia; order Anura; family Dendrobatidae; genus Ranitomeya; species Ranitomeya variabilis. The sequence continues at coordinate 346,314,466 of NC_135237.1, read as the reverse complement.
TATGCCTCTAGATGAGTTCCTTGGGGGGTCTAGTTTCCAAAATGGGGTCACTTGTGGAGGAGCTCCAATGTTTAGGCACACAGGGGCTTTCCAAACGCGACATGGTGTCCGCTAACGATGGAGATAATTTTTCATTCAAAAAGTCAAATGGCGCTCCTTCCCTTCCGAGCCTTACCATGTGCCCAAACAGTGGTTTACCCCCACATGTGAGGTATTGGTGTACTCAGGAGAAATTGCCCAACAAAATTTAGGATCCATTTTATCCTGTTGCCCATGTGAAAATGAAAAAATTGAGGCTAAAATAATTTTTTTGTGAAAAAAAAGTACTTTTTCATTTTTATGGATCAATTTGTGAAGCACCTGGGGGTTTAAAGTGCTCACTATGCTTCTAGATAAGTTCCTTGGGGGGTCTAGTTTCCAAAATGGGGTCACTTGTGGGGGAGCTCCAATGTTTAGGCACACGGGGGCTCTCCAAACGCGACATGGTGTCCGCTAAAGATTGGAGCCAATTTTTCATTCAAAAAGTCAAATGGCACTCCTTCCCTTCCGAGCCCTGCCGTGCGCCCAAACAGTGGTTTACCCCCACATATGAGGTATCAGCGTACTCAGGACAAATTGGAAAACAACGCCCGTGGTCCAGTTTCTCTTTTTACCCTTGGGAAAATAAAAAAATTGTTGCTAAAAGATTTTTGTGACTAAAAAGTTAAATGTTCATTTTTTACTTCCATGTTGCTTCTGCTGCTGTGAAACACCTGAAGGGTTAATAAACTTCTTGAATGTGGTTTTGAGCACCTTGAGGGGTGCAGTTTTTAGAATGGTGTCACTTTTGGGTATTTTCAGCCATATAGAACCCTCAAAATGACTTCAAATGTGAGGTGGTCCCTAAAAAAAATGGTTTTGTAAATTTTGTTGTAAAAATGAGAAATCACTGGTCAAATTTTAACCCTTATAACTTCCTAGCAAAAAAAAAATTGTTTCCAAAATTGTGCTGATGTAAAGTAGACATGTGGGAAACGTTATTTATTAACTATTTTGTGTCACATAACTCTCTGGTTTAACAGAATAAAAATTCAAAATGTGAAAATTGCGAAATTTTCAAAATTTTCGCCAAATTTCCGTTTTTTTCACAAATAAATTCAGAAATTATCGACCTAAATTTACCACTAACATGAAGCCCAATGCGTCATGAAAAAACAATCTCAGAATCACTAGGATCCGTTGAAGCGTTCCTGAGTTATTACCTCATAAAGGGACACTGGTCAGAATTGCAAAAAACGGCAAGGTCATTAAGGCCAAAATAGGCTGGGTCATGAAGGGGCTAATAACCACCCTTTGTTTCCTATCCCTGAGCCAGCACTTAACCCACTTACACAGATTTTCCCCTATCCCCATTATTCTCATTTTATGTATAAACCTTTTGTGTTGCACCGTATCAAAAGCTTTTGAAAAGTCCATATACACTACGTCCACTGGGTTCCCCTGGTCCAGTCCAGAACTTACCTCTTCATAGAAGCTGATCAGATTAGTCTGGCATGAAGAATGGTCCCTAGTAAACCCGTGCTGATACTGGGTCATTAGGTTTTTCCTCTTCAGATACTCCAGTATAGCATCCCTTAGGATGCCCTCCAGGATTTTACCCACAGTAGAGGTTAAGCTTAACCTTTTAAGCTTAACCTTAAGCCCCCTTTTTGAATATTGGCACCACATTTGCTATACGCCAGTCCTGTGGTACAGACCCTGTTATTATGAAGTCTTTAAAGATTAAAATTAATGGTCTATCAATGACTGTACTTAGTTCCTGCAGTAATTGGGGGTGTATCCCATCCGGGCCCGGAGATTTGTCAATTTTAGTGATTTTTAGACGCCGCCGTACTTCCTGCTGGGTTAAGCAGGTGACATTTAATGGGGAATTTTTATCACTAGTCATTTTGTCTGCCATGGGATTTTCTTGTGTAAATACTGATAAAAAAGTCATTTAGCATATTGGCTTTTTCCTCATCCTCATCCACCATTTCAGCCAGACTATTTTTAAGGGGGCCAACACTATCATTTTTTAGTTTCTAACTATTTACGTAGCTAAAGAATATTTTGGGATGATTTTTACTCTCTCTGGCAATGAGTCTCTCTGTCTCAATCTTTGCTGTCTTGATTTGCTTTTTACAGAATTTATTTAATTTTTTGTATTTATTTAATGCCTTATCACAACCTACTTCCTTTAATTCTCTAAATGCTTTTTTTTGTCACTTATTGCGCCCCTTACAGCTCTATTTAGCCATATTGGTTTCCTCCTATTTCTAGTATGTTTATTCCCATACGGTATATACTGTGCACAGGTCCTATCCAGGATGCTAATAAACGTCTCCCATTTTCTTTGTGTATTTTTATGTCTCAGCATATCGTCCCAGTTAATTGCACCAAGATCCTCTCTCATCCGTTGGAAATTTGCCCTCCTGAAGTTTAGTGTCCCTGTAACCCCTCTACTACACATCTTATTAAAGGATACATGAAAACTTATTATTTTGTGATCACTATTCCCCAAGTGACCCCCAACCCTTATATTTGATATGTGGTCTGGCCTGTTGGTTAATATTAGGTCTAGCAGTGCTCCCCTTCTTGTTGGGTCCTGAACCAGTTGTGAAAGGTAATTGTCTCTCATAGTTGTCAAAAACCGATTACCTTTACTGGAACTGCAGGTTTCTGTTCCCCAATCTATTTCAGGGTAGCTGAAGTCCCCCATAATAATGACTTCTCCTTGAGTCGCAGCTTCATCTATTTGCTTTACGAGGATATTCTCCATTGCTTCCATTATTTTTGGAGATTTATAACTAACCCCAATCAGTAATTTATTATTTTTTCCCCCTCCCCTTATCTCCACCCACAGGGACTGTACATTTTCATTAGATTCACCTATATTATCACGCCGGATGGGTTTTAAGGACGATTTTACATATAGACACACCCCCCTCACCTATCCATTCGGTCATTTCTGAAGAGACTATAACCCTGCAAGTTAACAGCCCAGTCATGGCTCTCATCCAGCCATGTTTCAGATATCCCCACCATGTCAAAATTATGCTCCAACAACATTAGTTCTAATTCGTCCATTTTGTTGGCGAGGCTTCTGGCATTAGAAAAGAGAAGTGGGAATATCCAGCACGTCCATCCAGTGTAAGTAAAATAACCAAAATTTATTAGAACATTTAAAAAAACAATTTTTAAAAAAAGAGAGAAAGACCCTCTTTGCCTGACGCATTTCTGGTGCACCACAGCGCCCTTAGTCATAGGAACTAATACAACATGGATAAACAGGTTTATATGTAACAGGGAACCAATCACAGACATAGCAATCAATTACATTGAAAAAAGCTGTAGCTAAACACACATAACAGAACTTTCTTATTTTTCTCCAAATATATTGAAATTACATAAATATATGTTTTAAATTGCCACAAAATCTGTTTGTCAGTTCAATATATATAAAAAAGATCGTTCTTGTAATTCATACCGTCTGGATATTTAGTGTCTAAAGTTAGAATCCAAAAAGCTTCCTGCAGAGCTAATTGCTTCCTCCAATCTCCACCTCTAGGTGACTGACTAACCCTTTCAATACCAAGAAAAGAAAAAACTGATAGATCACCTTTGTGCCCAGAAATAAAATGTTTCGTAGCCCCAGAATAACCTAGATTGTTATTGTTTATATTCACTTGTTCCGAAATTCTTTTTTTAATTTTCCTTGTGGTGTAACCTATATAGCAAATATTGCAAGCCTTACATTTTATGCAGTATATAACGTGATCAGAGTCACAGTTGATAAATGATTTTATATTATAAGTAACATTGTGATTCGAGGAAAAAGAGGTTCTTTTGTTATCTGCAAATTGGCAGACATTGCATCTATTGCCAGAACATTTGAAAAAAAAAACCTTCCCTGATAGCCATGATGTGGGAGTTTTTTTCGGGTGCACCATACTGGGAGATAAAACATTCCCCAGTGTGCAACCTCTTTTAGCCACTACCCTGCATCCATTTTGATGAATTGTGCATAAAGATTTGTCTTGATTGACTACAGGAAGATATGTAAGAATGATCTGTCTGATTTTGTTATACTGACTGCTGTCAGCAGTAGAAAAGGTGATCTGCGATTCAGAAGCGGCACTTGCATTCTCATTTTCAGAATACAATAAATTGGCACGTGGAATTTTGGAAACATATCTGAATGCATGTGGAGCGGCCCCCAAGCGCAGGGCAGCGGGGTACTCGGTACCGGGTCTCTCGGTCCTGGGGATGTCACGGTGGCCTGACCCGGTCCGTGGCTCTGCTAAGGGGCGCCCAATAAAAGGGTGTTTGTGATGGTGCAGGTCGCAGTAAATAACGAGGACACAGGGTTGCAGTCTCTTTACCTTTTTACTGAAGGCTTCGGCATCCGCAATCCAGAGCACTGCTAACAGGGCTGGCTGAGACCGGCCGGTCCGAAGGCACATCCAGAGTTCCCTTTGCAAGTGGAAATCAGTAGCCTTCCTACCAGTGCCTGTGTGTTGTAGTACCTCCCTGCTGAGCACCACCGGATAGTCCTCACAACTGTCGTGTTTGTTTCTGTTCTTTCTCTCCGTCCCCCAGATAATATGGATAGGACGCACCCGTATGACGGGGTAGGCCTGGAGTTATTTTATAGGGACCCTAGAGACGCCCCTCTCCCACAATTGCCTCCATTGTCTTCATTAGGTGTAAAAGGTGAGACAGCCACCCTAAAGTTAACTGCCCTGCCGTAGTTCAAAGTAATGCGTAGAGCCTATTACTTCCTCGGTGCTCCGGCCACCAGCTACGCGCCTCAGAAGGATGTTGCCGATCTTGGGGCACGACTCCTTCTGGTTCTATCGCCTTTGTGCTGTGATCTCGTTTCTCACTTCTCCACAATATACTTCGCTTCGTGTCCTTTCTTAGGAGACTGCGCTATAATGTACAGGCACGGCTCCGTGACGATCTGTCTGTGCTAGGCCGCTGCCAGGATCCCACCCCTGACAGGTCCTCTCCCGAACTCTCCCGGGCTTCTTTTTCCCTAACTTCCTGTCCAACCCCCAGTTTTATCCAAGTGTGAGGAGTGGCCTAGTAGATAGGACCTTTTGCTCCCCCTGGTGGCTGGAGTGTGAAGTGTAATGTGTGACTGTGATACCTGGCAAGGTGAACTCTTTTAGTACAATCAGACGTACCATCACTCCCCCTGGTGGAAGAGCAACGTTACTGCAACGACCAGACTCTGGGGCGCTGCACATGCTTTATGTTAGATTGTTTGCATCGTCTATCAAGTAATCTGTTAGAAATAATGCGACTTTCCTTATGGAAATTTTCTTCACTGGAGCAAATTCTTCTCGCTCTAGTGAGCTCACCCCTAGGAATGGCATAAATAGTGTGACGAGGGTGTGCGCTTGAAGACATCAGGATCGTATTACCAGAATTGTCTTTTCTATAAAGAGAAGTGTTAACCCTCTGTGTTGTGTTACTGCCTGTAAGGAGTACATCCAAGAATGAAACCTCATCTGATGGAATGCCGCTGGTGAAACACAGATTGCACTGATTGTCATTCAAGTAGGACATGAAATCAGAAAATTTAGTCACTTTCCCCTGCCAAATTAGCAAAATATCATCCACAAATCTCCCATACCGATTAAGGTATGGGAGAAATGGATTGTCATCTGTAAATATGTAAATTTCTTCCTACCATGCCATAAATAAAACTGCTAAAGATGGAGAGAACTTAGACCCCATAGGAGCACCCATGGTCTGAATATAGTACTCATTTTGAAACATAAAAAAATTGTGCTTTAGTAAATAATGTAAAGACGCAAGAATAAACCATTTCAATGAATCTGAGTAACTACTATACTTATGTAGGTGATATTCAATTGCTGTCATAGCCAAAGAATGGGGAATACATGAATATAAATTTGTGACATCACAAGTTACAAAAGAATAATTGTGACACCATTGAAAAGTATCAAAAACCTTCAAAACTGATGAGGTATCTTTGAGATACCCTGGAATTCTTGGGACCAAAGGCTGAAGATACTCGTCAATCAGATGACTAAGGTTTTCTTTTAGGGAACCCATCCCAGAAATTATAGGTCGCAAAGGTGGAGGGAAAATGTTTTTGTGTGTTTTTGGGAGCCCATTAAAAATGGGAATAATTGGATGTTCAGGAAGTAGCCATTTATAAATCTTGTTGTTAATGACCCCCAGTCACTGTGCTTTGTTTAGTATATCAGTCATATCATATTTGAAAGACAATGTAGGGTCAGATCTTAAAGAAGTGTATGTGCTGGTATCCCGTATAATAGACATTATCAATTTACAATACAAAGCAGTATCTATGACTACTATACAGCCCCCTTTGTCCGACTGACGGACTGTCAAATTATGGTTGCGTTGAAAATCTCTAACGGCCTGAGATTGATCTTTACTCAAATTACTTCGATAGTTAGCATTCCGAGTTTCAGCATGCAATTTTTTCAAATCCTGTTCGACTAAAGTCTGAAAAAGGTCTAGAGCAGGAACCCTTGATTGGAGGGGATAATATGCCGGATTAGATGAAAACACCTGCACATCTTCGTCCTTTATTTTGTCCTCATCAGAATTTTCCTCTTGAAGAGAGGTTAAAGTAAGTAACGTGCATTGCTCCATAAAGGAAAGGGACACATTATTTTCCCTGGTACAATATGATCTTTTACTACCAAGATTAGGGTCATTTTGATTGTCTGAAAAAAAATGTCTTTTGACCGTAAGGAGACGAGTAAATTTATTGACATCTTTGATAGTCTCAAATAAATTGAAATTGCCAGTTGGAACAAAGTTTAGACCTTTGGCCAATATTTCAATTTGTGTAGAGGATAGAATGGTGGGAGTCATAATTATAACACTATCCAGGTGCTGACTTTAAAAATTGTTTTTTTTAAATGTTCTAATAAATTTTGGTTATTTTACTTACACTGCATGGATGTGCTGGATATTCCCACTTCTCTTTTCTTCTAATTCAGCTGAAAATCACCAGCAGGTACGGCACCCACCAGTTACATTTATTTGCAACGGCTCACAGATGTATGTCTCGGCGTGTCAAGCTTCAACCCTTCCCTCTCCCCCCTCCTCCTTTTCCTGAAAGCTTCTGGCATTAGTATACATGCACTTGATGTTCCTCTCTGTACCTCTATTCTTTCTTAAATTATTAACTGTTCTAACCCCACCCCCCCATGCCACTGCCACCCCCAACTTCCTTATTTGTGCCCAGGTCTCTATCTGCACTATCTTCCCCTCCTATAAATTGAATACCCTCCCCCAATCCCTAGTTTAAACACTCCTCCAACCTTCTAGCCATTTTCTCCCCCAGCACAGCTGCATCCTCCCCATTGAGGTGCAGCCCATCCCTAGCGTAGAGCCTGTAGCCAACTGATAAGTCGGCCCAGTTCTGCAGGAACCCAAACCCCTCCTTCCTACACCAATTCTTGAGCCACTTATTAACCTCCCTAATCTCCCGTTGCCTCTCTTGCGTGGCACGTGGTACGGGCAGTATTTCGGAAAATACCACGTTGGAGGTCCTTTCTTTCAGCTTGCAGCCTAATTCCCTGAAATCATCTTTAAGGACCTTCCACCTACCTCTAACTTTGCCATTTGTGCCAATGTTCACCATGACCGCTGGGTCCTCATCAGCCCCTCCCAGTAATCTGTCCACCCGATCAGCGATGTGTTGGACTCGAGCGCCAGGTAGGCAGCACACCGTTCGACAATCCCTGTCTTTATGACAGATTGCCCTATCTGTTCCCCTAATAATTGAGTCCCCCACTACAGCACCTGTCTGGCCTGCCATGCTCTCCTAATTCCATCCTTACTGGAGCAGTTACTCCTCCGGCTTTCAGAGGACATGTCTGGCTGCAGCTGTGCTACCCCTGTACTGGCACCCCCCTCATCTGCCAACTTAGCAAACTTATTGGGGTGTACCAGATCAGGACTAGCCTCCCTGGCACTCTTCCCTCTACCCGGCCTTCAAACTGTCACGCAGCTTGCTACTCCACTGTCCTGCAGCTCCATCCTACCATCCCCCCTCATCTATCCCATTGAGCGTCTGCTCAGTGAGCAGAAGACTCCTCTCCATATTGTCTATGGATCTCAGTGTTGCCAGCTGCACATTTAGATCCAGAATCTGAGCTTCCAAATGCACAACGTGCTCACATCTTGCACAGCAGTATGCACCCTCAACTGGCTGATCAAGGACTGCATACATGTGGCAAGATGTGCACTGGATGGCATTAACAATAGTGGAGCACATTTCCTAATGGGGATTGCACCAGACAGAAACGTTAAATAAAAAATAAATGCAAAGTATTAATAAAACACAGACAGCAATTCAGTAATTCCTCCCTTGGAAACTCCCTGAATCCAAAGTCACTGAATCACAAGTCACACTTACCACCGTTCACACTTACGCTCAGGTCACACTCAGCTCGTTCACACTCGCTAAGCTGAAGATTTAAAGATTTTTGTTTTCTTTTTTTCTTTTTCCCCTCAGCAGCAATCCACCTTGCTGTTCAATGCACTTCCAAAAAGCATGTGTTGGGCTCTCCATGCATGTGCTGTGACAGTGACTCAGCCGACGTGCTCCATGTATCTGGTTTCCCTCTGCAGCTTATTCGGTAAGCGCTATAGGTTGCCGAATAACCAGGGACCTGATCAAATTTGCTCAACTCTATTGGCTACTCCACCTCTTCCACATACACTGCTTTGCACAACTCCAAATCCTCCTCAACCTCCTTTTCCACTTCAAACTCCGCCTCCTGGTTCAAGATTTTTTTTTTAATCTATGTTAATTTAAATTGAATCAATGCATCAGTGAAGAAGAAGAATTTCCACAGTTAGATGTGTTTAAACATTTTTTTCCTGTGCTGAGATAATCTTATAAATGTGACTCTGATGTGTACTGTGCAATATTTATTCTGACCGTGCATGGAACATGGTCTGATCATGCCACATCTCCTGGGCAGGGGAGGAAACAAAAAAGCGCGGTGAGTTTATCCAACAAGAAGTTAAATATATAATAGCAATTGGATACAGTAAAACTTAACCTTTATTAGGTCTTATAAAAAAAGACTTACACACAACTCAAAAATAGAAAAGAGGGGGAAGGGAAGGAAACCCCAGTGCAATGATGTGCCCTATTAACCTTGATAAAGGTCTTGTGACCGAAACGTCACTACAGGAGGCAGAATAAAAAATGTAAGCCTTTATTCTTTTCACCATCCAGTGTGGCGCTGTTTTTTTAATTTTTGTGGTCTTTGTAAGTGTCCAGGTTGGGCTCCCTGGTATTGAACATGGGCCCCTGTGTCCGCTGAGACTTCATTACCTACAAAGGAAAAAGGGTGCGGCTTTGACTTTTTCTGTTTTTGACTCTTGTGCCCTATTAACCAACACAGAATGGGGGACAAGAAGACTAAAAAACAACACCAGATTATTAAAAAGCTGACAGTACTGAATGGTCACTGTATCTGTGACCTTGTAAACCAAAAGGGACTGAAGCCAATTAAAACTTTTCTAACAATATTAAACCTGGAGTATGCACATGAATTCCAGAATAATACAGTATAAGGTGATACTTTGTACCTTGAACCAAGCCTATAACTAGCCTTCACAACATGTAAAACCAAATACCTTTATCAAACATATGGTTTAACTATCTGGTTTATCTTTCTATTTAACAAAGGGCTGTTTCATGAGGCACCTATGCTCCATTGCTTTGCTTCCAAGTCCTATGTAAACATATTGCATAAATAATTTATTCACCATGTACAAATACGTTTAGTAACTGTCAATACGTATAACAGCATATCCATGAGGCTTCAAACCTATATTAGAGACCGCAAATACTAATCCATATATTTATGGGGCCATGCTTCCTCATCAAATAATTGTGAGCGTACCCTATGGATTTTTTTGTTGCAGTTATTATATCAATTTACTATAAATCTTATACTCAAGCGCTGGTGTATGTAAACCAGCATATTAAATAAGCCCACATGTGTGGGTGGATCTCACCACGAGTTGGAGGGACTATACTCTGTGTCCGATCTCTGATCACTCAAAAGGGGTGAGATGATGTTGAAGCCTCTGCTCCAAATGGCGCCTCCCGACGCGTTTCATCCTAACGGACTCATCAGGGGAGTAACCTGCATCTGCCGCTTTCATTGGCTTCAGTCCCTTTTGGTTAACAAGGTCACAGATACAGTGACCATTCAGTACTGTCAGCTTTTTAATAATCTGGTGTTTGTTTTCTAGTTTTCTTGTCCCCCCATTCTGTGTTGGTTAATAGGGCACATCATTGCACTGGCGTTTTCTTCCCTTCTCCCTCTTTTCTATTTTTGAGTTGTGTGTAAGTCTTTTTTTACGAGACCTAAAAAAAGGTTAAGTTTTACTGTATCCAATTGCTATTATATAGAGGAAACAAAAAAGTATACAGACATTTCAGCATGGGATCGCAAATAATTATTTCTTTAAGGTAACACATTTTTCAAAAACTGGCAAGGAAATGCTTTATCTCACAAAAAGAATCAGCTATGATCCCACACTGTGCTATCTGTATACCCTTTTTTGCTTCCTCCCCTGCCCTGGAGCTATGGTATCATTAGACCATGTCACTGTAAGATCAGACTCACCCATGACATAGTACACAGCAGGGGCACATTTATCTCTGCCCAGGAACATTTTTTTAAACACATTCAATTGTAAAAAGTATTATTATTACAAGATATATTGTTTAAAATCTACTTTAAAATTAACTTTATTCATGGGAAAGCCCCTTTAACTCATTTGCCTATCCACATTCTTTGCACCCCGAAAAGTGCAATTTTTCACGGCCTGTATACTGAGAAAGTGTGGCCAGCAGATTATTACACTGCTTGTCTGTAGTTTGCATCCATGCAGGGCCGTATTTGCCACTAGGCACTTGAGGGCACGTGCCTAGGGCAGGGCGATGCGGGGGGGGAAGGCGCCTGAGCAAGTTTTTTTTTTTTTTTTTAAGTCCTGGGTCACATCCCGACCGACCGCCCCCCAGCCCCCCCTCGCCACCAGCCTGTCCGCCCGCCTGCCTGCCTCCCACCCTCCTTGAAGACGTCATGTTCACCCTGTTCCAGCGATGCCTGGTCTCAGCACCTGCAGCTCGTCCTGAGTGAGCGGTCACGTGGTACCGCTCATTAAGGTCATGAATATGGGCATATTCATGAGCTTAATGAGTGGTGCCACGTCACCGCTCATGCAGGAAGAAGGTGCTGCGCTGGGAGTCGGGACAGAGCTAGAGGGATGTTCGGCACGGCCACGAGGTGTGGGAAAGGTGAGTATGAGGGACGGGGGGATGAAGGAGGACTGGGAGCCGAGCCATGCAAGATGGGAGCAGGAGTGGGAGCAGGAGCCGGAGCGGGGGAGTCGAGAGATGAGCCATGCATACAGGAGGGGGGAATATGAGCCATGCATACAGGATGGGATGGGACTGGGAGGGAGATGAGCAATGCATACAGAAGAGGGGGGATATGAGCCATGCATATGGGATGGGAAGGAGATGAGCCATGCATACAGAGGGGGGGAGATATGACACATGCATAGAGGAGGGCAATATGAGCCTTGCATATGGGATGGGATGGGAGGGAGATGAGCCATGTATACAGGAGGGGGGAGATATGAGCCATGCATACAGGATGGGAGGGGAGGGAGATGAGACATGCACACAGGAGGGGGGATAAGAGCCATGCATATGGGATGGGAGGGAGATGAGCCATGCATACAGAAGGGGGGATATGAGCCATGCATACAGGAGGGGGGATATGAGCCATGCATATGGAATGGGAGGGAGATGAGCCATGCATACAGGAGGGGGGATATGAGCCATGCATACAGGATGGGTGGGAGATGAGCCATGCATACAAGATGGGAGGGGGGCATTATACAGTATTGAGCATCATGTGGGGTCATTATACACTATGGAGCATCATGTGTGGCCATTATACAGTATTGAGCATTATGTGGGGTCATTATACAGTATGGAGCATCATGTATGGCCATTATACGGTATAGAGCATCATGTGTGGCATCATCTGTGGCCATGATACAGTATGGCGCATCATGTGTGTCCATTATACAGTATGGAGCTGGAGAGCCCCCAGTAGGGCAGTGGGGTACTCGGTACCGGGTCCTTCGATTCTCAGTGGGGATGTCACGGTGGCTGACCCGGTCCGTGGCCCTAGGGACGTCCGTTGTAAATGGGGGAAAGGTCTTTAAAGGGATAATGTTCGTGACACCACCTGTAGTATTCGGTCAGGGTGACCGACGCTGCTTAGGGGTCCGCTGGGGTGAGGTGACTGCAGCTAGATGGTTGTAATAATTATAGGGGATAACTCAGGAGACTCTTTGCGTGGAACAATACAACTACATGACACAGTTTTATAAGTGGTAAAGTCAATATTATCACACGGTGATTTAAACAGGTGCAGAGAGAAACTCAAGTCCACAACACTTGGTGCAAATAATAAACGCAGCTTAGCAGTCTACAGAAAACTTCAGACAAAAATGCAATCAAGCAGAAAGTCTATGAAGCACAGTTATTCTTGAGGATACTTGACACAAATAAATCCTTGTCTTAGTCCAGGCACAGACAGATATGCTTATTAGGCAGTTCAAATCATATCTTAGCTCAACCAGGGAGGCCTGGTTAATAGTCTCAGGTTATTGCAAAGCAGAAACAGCTTACATGTGCAGCAAATGCAGATGGAAGTAAACACGAACAGCAGATGAAGGAGGATTACTGGAAACTTGTGTATGCAGCAGGAACTCAGAGCAGAGTAGCAGGATCACCACACAGGTTCACAGGAGCAGGTGTATAGCCAGGGAATAATCAGAGGTCAGGAGCTGGATGCAAGGCAGAATACTCTAGCACAGACTGAAGGCTGGGGTGGAGTTTTATAGCAGGAAGACACAGTGCAGATGAGACCAAAGACGCCATCTTGGAAAAGGGCAGTAATGCACAAAAGGTAAAAAATGTTCAGAGTCCTGACATTACTCCCTCCTTAGAAGCGGCCTCAGGACTATCCTGGACCTGGTTTCTCAGGGAATCTCTGATGAAAACGAGAAATCTTCTGTTGGGCATTGATGTTTTCCACAGGTTCCCAAGAGTCTTCCTCAGGGGGATATCCCTGCCATCTTATCAGATATTGGAGCCGATTCCTGCGAATCCTGGAATCAATAATTTCCTCCACCACAAATTATTCTTGCCCATCAATCACCACAGGCTGCAGAGGTGGCACAACATGTCCCTGGAAGGTATTAGGAGATACAGGCTTTAGTAAAGATACATGAAAAACTGGGTGTACCTTCATTGTCCTAGGCAGCTTCAGCCGGCAGGCCACAGAGCTCACAATACCGTTGATCTTGAAAGGGCCAATGAATTTCTGTCCATGTTTTTGTGAAGGATCGTTTAACTTCAGATTCTTAGTTGCTAACCACACAGAATCTCCTACCTTGAACATGGGTGCAGGTTTACGGAATCTATCAGCCGATCTCTTATAACTAGTGTTGAGCGATACCGTCCGATACTTGAAAGTATCGGTATCGGAAAGTATCGGCCGATACCGGCAAAGTATCGGATCTAATCTGATACCGATACCCGATACCAATACAAGTCAATGGGACTCAAGTATCGGACGGTATCCCTGATGGTTCCCAGGGTCTGAAGGAGAGGAAACTCTCCTTCAGGCCCTGGGAACCATATTAATGTGTAAAATAAAGAATTAAAATAAAAAATATTGCTATACTCACCTCTCCGACACAGCCTGGACCTCACCGAGGAACCGGCAGCGTTCTTTGCTTAAAATGCGTGCTTTTCCTTCCTTCCGTGACGTCACGGCTTGTGATTGGTCGCGTGCCGCCCATGTGGCCGCGACGCGACCAATCACAGCAAGCCGTGACGTAATTTTCAGGTCCTTCTAGGCATTCAGTATTTTAAAATTACGTTCCGGCTTTGTGATTGGTCGCGTCGCGGTCACATGGGCGACGCGACCAATCACAAGCCGTGACGTCACGGGAGGCAGGAAACGCGCGCATTTTTAAAATTACGTCACGGCTTGTGATTGGTTGCGTGCCGCCCATGTGACCGCGACGCGACCAATCACAGCAAGCCGTGACGTAATTTCAGGTCCTGAATGCCTATTTCTGCATTCAGGACCTGAAATTACGTCACGGCTTGCTGTGATTGGTCGCGTCGCGGTCACATGGGCGGCACGCAACCAATCACAAGCCGCGACGTAATTTTAAAAATGCGCGCGTTTCCTGCCTCCCGTGACGTCACGGCTTGTGATTGGTCGCGTCGCCCATGTGACCGCGACGCAACCAATCACAAAGCCGGAACGTAATTTTAAAATACTGAATGCCTAGAAGGACCTGAAAATTACGTCACGGCTTGCTGTGATTGGTCGCGTCGCGGCCACATGGGCGGCACGCGACCAATCACAAGCCGTGACGTCACGGAAGAAAGGAAAAGCGCGCATTTTAAGCAAAGAGCACTGCCGGTTCCCTCGGTGAGGTCCAGGCTGCGTCGGAGAGGTGAGTATAGCAATATTTTTTATTTTAATTCTTTATTTTACACATTAATGTTGTTTCGATACCGATACCCGATACCACAAAAGTATCGGATCTCGGTATCAGAATTCTGATACCCGCAAGTATCGGCCGATACCCGATACTTGCGGTATCGGAATGCTCAACACTACTTATAACGTTCTTGAGCTGTAATCAGGGATTCCTTCAGAACCTCCAGATTCTGTCTCATCGCAGTCAGCCTTTCCTCCACTGCCGGAACTGGAGAATTAATTGGAGACCTAGGTAAAATACACAGATGATAACCCAGATTGGCAAAGAAAGGTGTAAATTTAGTGGAGGCGCTCTGAGAATTATTATATGAAAATTCGGCTAACGGCAACAACTCCAACCAATCATCCTGGAGATGGCTGACATAGCATCTTAGATATTGTTCCAGCATCTGGTTGGTACGCTCAGTCTGACCATTTGTCTGGGGAAAACCCCTTCCAGAATCTTGAAGTGAACTGTACTCCACGGTCAGAGATGATCTCATCCGGAACCCCGTGCAACCGAAAGACATGCTGTATAACCAAACTCACTGTATCTTTAGCTGAGGGGAGGCCGGTGCACGGAACAAAATGAGCAGCTTTAGTCAGGCGATCAACTACCACCATGATTGTATTTATGCCCCTCGATGTAGGCAGCTCCACAATAAAGTCCATTGATATAAACCCCCAAGGGCGGGACGGAACAGGTAATGGTTGTAGAAGACCCGTAGGTGCCACATGAGGAGTCTTGTAACAGGCACATACCTCGCAAGAGAGAACATAGTCCTTGGTATCCTTCAGGCAAGTTGGCCACCAGAAGAATCGGCTCAGGAAATCTTGTGTCTTCTGTACCCCCCTGTGACCAGCCAACTTGGAGTCATGTACCAACTTGAGGATCGGCAGACGGACGACCTCCGGGATGTAGATACGTCGGTCTCTGAACCACATGCCACCCTTAAAGACAAGATTAATATCCAAAGGTGGGTTGACCAGAAATACATCACCTTCATAGGCCTCCCTGCACTCCTTCCACAAGTCCTGATCGTGGATAACTCCGATGAAATTGGCATCAGATAGAATGGTCTTGGACGGGGCTCCAGGTACGGAATCCGCAGCATGGATTTGGGATAAAGCATCAGCCTTCCCATTATGAGAACCTGGACGGTACGAGATAACAAAGTTAAATTGATTTAAAAATAAGTTCCAATGAGCCTGACGAGGAGAAAGACATCTAGCGGATTTAAGGAACTCTAGATTGCGATGGTCAGTTAGCACTATAATCTGTTGTGCAGCTCCTTGCAGATGATGCCTCCATTCTTTGAAAGCCGCAATAATAGCCAGCAATTCCTTGTCTCCCACGTCGTAATTCTTCTCTGCTGAGGTTAGTCTACAGGAAAAGAAAGCACAAGGATGTAGCAGACCCTTCTCTCCAGTTCTTTGGGAGAGAATAGCCCCAAAGCATTATCAGAAGCGTCCACCTCCACAATGAAAGGATGTGTTGGATCTGGGTGTATCAACAGTGGTGCTGATGTGAAACAGATCTTAAGCTGATCAAAAGCTTCTTGAGCCTGTGATGACCACTTAAAGGGCTTTTCCTTCTTTGTCAAGGAAGTAATGGGACAGACAATATCAGAAAAATTTCGAATGAAGCGTCTGTAGAAATTTGCAAAACCAATAAAACGTTGGACCTCCTTAACGTTCTTGGGTACCGGCCAGTCAAGGATAGCCTGAATCTTACCAGATTCCATGTTCAGCCCCTGGGGAGAGATGATATAACCTAAGAACTGTATCTCAGAACGATGGAACTCACATTTCTCCGGCTTAATATACAGATGGTTCTCTTTCAGACGTCTTAAAACAGTTTTGACATGTTCTTCATGTTCCTGTAGAGAGTCAGAAAAGATTAGTATATCGTCCAAATAGATCACTACAAATTGGTCCAAGAAATCTCTGAAAATATGATTAGCAAGGTGTTGAAATGTTGCAGGGGCGTTGCAAAGACCGAAGGGCATCACAAGAGATTCAAAGTGTCCATACCGGCATCAGAATGCTGTCTTCCACTCATCCCCTGGACGAATACGCACCAAATTATGAGCCCCACGAAGATCCAGTTTAGAGAACACCTTAGCATGGCGGACTCTTTCCAGTAATTCGGGAATCAGAGGCAAAGGGTAACGATTTTGTACGGTTACCTCATTGAGTTCTCGACAGTCAACACATGGTCTCAGGGTTCCATCCTTCTTCTTTACAAAAAAGATAGGTGCCCCTGCTGGTGAGGAAGAAGGATGTATGAAGCCTTTGGCCAGATTTTCATCAATATACTCTTTTAAGGCTTGAAGCTCAGGTGCCGCCAAAGGGTATATGTTACCAAAAGGAATGGCTGCCCCGGGAAGCAGCTCAATGGTACAGTCATAATGCCTGTGTGGAGGAAGCTGATCTGCATTCTTCTTGTCACAGATGTCAGAGAACACTATAAGCTGGTGGTAAAGAAAATACCTGAACATGTGGTTCCGTAGCCGTGGACTCAGGGACAGCTTCTGTTAACGCTGAGTTGCTCCTTGTTGGGAAGATAATCTCCTTGGTCTCCCAATTGATAATTGGGTCCTGAGAATGCAACCAAGGAATGCCTAAAATCACAGGAAATGAGGAGAAGAAATTAGCAAGAAATAAAGTTGTTCCTGATGCTTAGGCTCCAACAAAATTTCAAGGGGTACTGTCTCCTGATTCACAGGCCCAGAGATTAAAGGTGACCCATCCACTGTTTCCATGGTAATTGGAGAGGCTCTTTGCTGAATTTTAATACCATGTTCCTTGGCAAGTGCGATATCCATGAAATTGCCACCTGCACCAGAGTCAATCATAGCTGAACTGGAAATCCACTGTCCTGAACACAGGATCTAAATAGGGAGAGAACAGCGAGAGTTCTTTTCCTTCAGCTCCTTGGGGGGTGAAGTCATAGAAAGTGCATGGAATACAGCGTTTAAAGGCAGGCTACATTCAGAGATGTCAGATTCATCATCACAGTTGTCATACTCCCCTATTGCTGCTAGCACCTTGTTAGGCAGTCTAGGACACTTAGGACAATTGATCAAGAAGTGGTCAGACTGGCCGCAGTAGAAACATAGACTTTCACGAAGGCGATGCTCCCAGCGCTCATTGATCTCGCACCTCTGAACGGAATCAATTTGCATGGGCACCTCCTCCACCTCCCGAGAGGTTTTACCTGCAGGCTCTTTGGAAGGAAGGGAAAAGTTAGAAACATGGTTATATGCAGCAAATTTCTCCTGCCTACGCTCAGTAAGGCGAATGTCTATTATGCGCACACAATGCTGTATAAATGTCTCTAGCTCTTGTGGTGACTCAGAGCGGGCTAGTTCATCTTTTACAATACTTGACAGACCCCTTTTAAAAATAGGCAATTGTGCATAACTGTCCCAATTGGTATCTACCGCCAATCTCCTGAATTCAGTGGCATACTCAATAACAGAACGTTTAGCCTGGCGTAAAGACAACAAAGCAGATTCAGTGGTTGCACGGCGATTAGAGTCATCAAACATTAATGCCATAGCGGCCAAGAAATCATCCAAGTCATTTAACCGTGGGTCACGAGACTCGATCATCGGATTCGCCCAGGCGAGCGCTCGTGAGGTCAGTAGCATTATTACACACAATACTTTGGATCTATCAGTAGGAAAACGGTCAGCATGCACATCAAAATATAGCATACATTGATTCACAAAGCCACGAAATTTGTCGCGATCACCATTAAATCTGAATGGGGGCAACTTAGGTGGGCCAGCTGGTGGCGGTTGCCCAGAGTGTAAAGTCACTTGTGCAGCTATTTGCGTGCTTATGTCCTGAAAAGCCCATCCATACTGGGACTCTATGCCAGCAAGTTTGTTTTCCTGGGCTGCCATGCGGTTGCTCAAGTCCTGCAAAGTTTGTCCAAACACTTGTTGATTGTGTTCAAAGCTTCCAAACTTCTTCTGCAGACCTTCCACATCTTTCTGCAGTGATCCAATTATGGAAAACACCTGCTCTAATTTGCTTTCTGCAGTCATTGTTCCAGCAGTCTCCTTTTTTTTTAGGCTATCCTGTAATGCTGTGTTGCATGGAACAAGACAACTACAGGACACAGTTTTATAAGTGGTAAAGTCTATATTATCACACGGTGATTCAAACAGGTGCAGAGAGGAACTCAAGTCCACAACACTTGGTGCAACTAATAAACGCAGCTTAGCAGTCTATAGGAAACTTCAGAGGAAAATGCAATCAAGCAGAAAGTCTATGAAGCACAGTTATTCTTGAGGATACTTGACACAAATAAATGCTTGTCTTAGTCCAGGCACAGACAGATATGCTTATTAAGCAGTTCAAATCATATCTTAGCTCAACCAGGGAGGCCTGGTTAATTGTCTCAGGTTATAGCAAAGCAGAAACAGCTTACATGTCCAGCAAATGCAGATGGAAGTAAACACGAACAGCAGATGAAGGAGGATTACTGGAAACTTGTGCATGCAGCAGGAACTCAGAGCAGAGTAGCAGGATCACCACACAGGTTCACAGGAGCAGGTGTATAGCCAAGGAATAATCAGAGGTCAGGAGCTGGATGCAAGGCAGAACACTCTAGCACAGACTGAAGGCTGGGGTGGAGTTTTATAGCAGGAAGACACAGTGCACATGAGACCAAAGACACCATCTTGGAAAAGGGCAGTAATGCACAAAAGGTAAAAAATGTTCAGAGTCCTGACAATGGTATACCTTCCCACAGGTGAAGTATATCCCAGGGCTTCCCAGAGTGTAGATGGTGGATGGTGTGAGGCACAGTGAAGAACGAGGACACAAGGTTGCAGTCTCTTTACCTTTACTTAAGACTTCAGCATCCACAGTCCAGAGTACCGACCACAAGGTAGGCAGAGTCCGGCTGGTCTGAAGGCAAATCCAGAGTCCCCTTATCCAGGTGGAAATCAGTAGCCTTCCTCTAGCGCCTGGATGTTGTAGTACCTCCCTGCTGAGCGTCTCGGTAAGGTCCTCACAACTGATGTTAGTGTTCTAGATGTTATTTCTCTTTCTCTCTGTCCCCCTGATGGAATGGATAGGACAAACCCATATGACAGATGGCCTGAGGCTTTTTACAGGGACTCTATCATGCCCCGGCCCCCACAAGTTGCCACCATGCCTCCTGGGTATGGGTCAGGCAGCTAACGTGGAATTAACTGTCCTGCCAGTCTCTGGAGCAAATGCATGTAGAAAAGCCATGGAGACACCATCACATGTTTCTCAACGCAAGCAATGAATAGCCAGGTCTTTCACCGGGAAGAAACAACCATGGGAAGGGCAGCATCCAATACAGAAAAACCACCTCTGCCAAAACATGGTATCCATCCACAGACAGCTGTTTCGGGGGATTTGCCCCTCATCAGTGTGGAGTAGGAAACTGGTTATTAGGAGCAGTGCCTGGTGAAAAGACTATAAACATAAGGGTGAATGACCTCGGGGAGATCAAAACATCCATCATCGTGGAGACACCATCAAGTGTTTCTCAACGCAGTGGTCCAGAACACTGCCCCCATCCCTAATTGGAAATATGCAAATGCATGTAGAAAAGCTGCGGAGACACCATCACGTGTTTCTCAATGCAAGCAATGAATAGCCAGGTCTTTCACCGGGAAGGAACAACCACGGGGAGGGCAGCATCCAATAAAGGAAAACCACCTATGCCAAAACATGGTATCCATCCACAGACAGCTGTTTCGGGGTATTTGCCCCTCATCAGTGTGGAGTAGGAAACTGGCTATTAGGAGCAGTGCCTGGTGAAAAGACTATAAACATAAGGGTGAATGACCTCGGGGAGATCAAAACATCCATCACCGTGGAGACACCATCAAGTGTTTCTCAACGCAGTGGTCCAGAACACTGCCCCCATCCCTAATTGGAAATATGCAAATGCATGTAGAAAAGCCGCGGAGACACCATCACGTGTTTCTCAACGCAAGCAATGAATAGCCAGGTCTTTCACCGGGAAGGAACAACCACGGGAAGGGCAGCATCCAATAAAGGAAAACCACCGATGCCAAAACATGGTATCCATCCACAGACAGCTGTTTCAGAGTATTTGCCCCTCATCAGTGTGGAGTAGGAAACTGGCTATTAGGAGCAGTGCCTGGTGAAAAGACTATAAACATAAGGGTGAATGACCTCAGGGAGATCAAAACATCCAACACCGCGAAGACACCATCACGTGTTTCTCAACGCAGTGGTCCAGAACACTGCCCCCATTACTAATGGGAAATATGCAAATGCATGTAGAAAAGCCGCGGATACACCATCACGTGTTTCTCAACGCAAGCAATGAATAGCCAGGTCTTTCACCGGGAAGGAACAACCACGGGAAGGGCAGCATCCAATAAAGGAAAACCACCGATGCCAAAACATGGTATCTATCCACAGACAGCTGTTTCGGGGTATTTGCCCCTCATCAGTGTGGAGTAGGAAACTGGCTATTAGTAGCAGTGCCTGGTGAAAAGACTATAAACATAAGGGTGAATGACCTCGGGGAGATCAAAACATCCAACACCGCAGAGACACCATCACGCGTTTCTCAAAGCAGTGGTCCAGAACACTGCCCCCATCCCTAATGGGAAATATGCAAATGCATGTAGAAAAGCCGCGGAGACACCATCACGTGTTTCTCAACGCAAGCAATGAATAGCCAGGTCTTTCACCGGGAAGGAACAACCACGGGGAGGGCAGCATCCAATAAAGGAAAACCACCTATGCCAAAACATGGTATCCATCCACAGACAGCTGTTTCGGGGTATTTGCCCCTCATCAGTGTGGAGTAGGAAACTGGCTATTAGGAGCAGTGCCTGGTGAAAAGACTATAAACATAAGGGTGAATGACCTCGGGGAGATCAAAACATCCATCACCGTGGAGACACCATCAAGTGTTTCTCAACGCAGTGGTCCAGAACACTGCCCCCATCCCTAATTGGAAATATGCAAATGCATGTAGAAAAGCCGCGGAGACACCATCACGTGTTTCTCAACGCAAGCAATGAATAGCCAGGTCTTTCACCGGGAAGGAACAACCACGGGAAGGGCAGCATCCAATAAAGGAAAACCACCGATGCCAAAACATGGTATCCATCCACAGACAGCTGTTTCAGAGTATTTGCCCCTCATCAGTGTGGAGTAGGAAACTGGCTATTAGGAGCAGTGCCTGGTGAAAAGACTATAAACATAAGGGTGAATGACCTCAGGGAGATCAAAACATCCAACACCGCGAAGACACCATCACGTGTTTCTCAACGCAGTGGTCCAGAACACTGCCCCCATTACTAATGGGAAATATGCAAATGCATGTAGAAAAGCCGCGGATACACCATCACGTGTTTCTCAACGCAAGCAATGAATAGCCAGGTCTTTCACCGGGAAGGAACAACCACGGGAAGGGCAGCATCCAATAAAGGAAAACCACCGATGCCAAAACATGGTATCTATCCACAGACAGCTGTTTCGGGGTATTTGCCCCTCATCAGTGTGGAGTAGGAAACTGGCTATTAGTAGCAGTGCCTGGTGAAAAGACTATAAACATAAGGGTGAATGACCTCGGGGAGATCAAAACATCCAACACCGCAGAGACACCATCACGCGTTTCTCAAAGCAGTGGTCCAGAACACTGCCCCCATCCCTAATGGGAAATATGCAAATGCATGTAGAAAAGCCGCGGAGACACCATCACGTGTTTCTCAACGCAAGCAATGAATAGCCAGGTCTTTCACCGGGAAGGAACAACCACAGGAAGGGCAGCATCCAATAAAGGAAAACCACCGATGCCAAAACATGGTATCTATCCACAGACAGCTGTTTCGGGGTATTTGCCCCTCATCAGTGTGGAGTAGGAAACTGGCTATTAGGAGCAGTGCCTGGTGAAAAGACTATAAACATAAGGGTGAATGACCTCGGGGAGATCAAAACATCCAACACCGCGGAGACACCATCACGTGTTTCTCAAAGCAGTGGTCCAGAACACTGCCCCCATCCCTAGTGGGAAATATGCAAATGCGTGTAGAAAAGCCGCGGAGACACCATCACATGTTTCTCAAAGCAGTGGTCCAGAACACTGCCCTTATCCCTAATGGGAAATATGCAAATGCACGTAGTTGCTTGCATTGAGAAACACGTGGTGTCTCCACGGCTTTTCTACATGCATTTGCATATTTCCCATTAGAGATGGGGGCAGTGTTCTGGACCACTGCGTTGAGAAACACGTGATGGTGTCTCCGCAGTGTTGGATGGTTTGATCTCCCCGAGGTCATTCACCCTTATGTTTATAGTCTCTGGAGCAAGGCTTGGAGATGATTACTCCCTCGGTGTTCTGGCTACCGGATCCTGCACCTCAGAAAGGAGGCAGCCTTTTACAGGGCAGAACGCCTTCTGGTTTCCTGTCCTTTTGCTATGACTTCATTTCTCACCCTCCGCAATACAATTCTCTTTTGTGTCCTTTCTTAGGATGCTGCCGCACGTGGGGCAGGCGCAGCTCCGTGGCCTTCTGTCTAGGCCTCTGACAGGATCCCACCCCTGTCAGGGACCTCTCTGCCTGCAGCTCCTTGATGCTCCTCCTTCCCCACTGGCTGCCTTACAGGGTTCTGCCTGGGTGAAGCCCAGTCAGCCTCTGCCTAACTTCCTATCCAGACCACCAGTTTTACCTACCGTAATTGTGAGGAGTGCCCTAGTAATAGGAGCGTAGCTCCCCCTGGTGGGCTGGAGTTTGAAGTGTGTTGTGTTGTTTGTGATACCTGGTAAAGAGATCTCCTTTATTGCCTTCAGACGTAACATCACTCCCCCTGGTGGAAGAATGACATTACTGCAATGACCAGGACTCTGGGGCGCTGCACTCCCCCCATACCCCCCCATTAAATCCAGAAATCCAGTACTCCCGGACTGGGAAAAGAAAACAACAATACATTAGCAAAAAGACATGCAAAATTTTAAAAAATGCTATTAAACTAATTAATTTAACTAAGCTTCCCTTTATGGGAGGTGAGAACACTTGAATGCTGCAAACTGGGACATATTTACATTGCTGTCTTGGCTTCAATCTGACTAATACCGGATGACTTAACTAAATATGAAATATAACTACCCCTACAGGTATACTATTTACTAAGTGCATATACGGACATCTTATTTTTATTCAAGTGTAAAACACTTATTCTTTTCTAAGTGCAAACTTTGGACTCACCAACTATCTCACTATTTCACTAACCCTATGGGTTCACTTTATTGAATTGCAGAACAGTTTATCACCCCCCCACGGGCTCACTGTATCTTCCTTCAATTTTATTCAGAGTACATCATTTCAAACTATTTCCTATTCTACATACTATCGGCTATGTAAACTGTTGTGATCGCTTTTTGGGCTCCCCTAGTGGTGGCTGGTGGTACTGGAGACTTGTGTGTTCTTTTCTGCCTCGCTCACCTGCTTCCATCAGTTTTGGGAGTTCCCTATTTAGCCTTGCTCTCCAGTCACTTCCTTGCCGGTCATCATTGTAACCTGAGTCATTCAGTTGCATGTTCCTGCTACTAGTCTGCTGATCAGCTAAGTGGACTCTTGTCCTTATTGTTTTGTATTTTTGTCCAGTTTACAGTTTTGTCATTTCCTGTTACTGGAAGCTCTTGTGGACTGAAATTGCCACTCCTGTGTGATGAGTTGACACAGGAGTTTTAAAGTAATTTCAGGATGGGTTTTTGAAAGGGTTTTTCAGCTGACCGTGAAGTCCTCTTTTGTATCCTTCCTCTATCTAGTAAGTGGACCTCGCTTTGCTAAATCTACCTTCATACTGTGTATGTCTTTTCCTCTGAACTCACCGTTAATATATGTGGGGGCTACTATCATCTTTGGGGAATTTCACTAGAGGTAAGCCAGGTCTGTTCCTTCCTCTTCCAGGCGTAGTTAGTTCTCCGGCTGGCGCGTGGCATTTAGGCAGCCGTAGGAATGCTCCCTGGCTACTGTTAGTTGTGTGGTAGATTTAGGTCACGGTCAGCTTGAGTTTCCATCACCCGAGAGCTAGTCTGTAATTTTTGTGTTTCTGATGTTCCCATGCCATTGGGGAATCATGACAGTATGACCGGCCACTGTTAAAGTAATTGGCAGAAGAAAGGAGAGTAAAAGAAGTCTGTAGATTTTTTTTTTTTTTTTTTTTTTCTCTCATGTTTGCTACTTAGTTGGCTCAGTTGTATTTCTGCTCTATTTACAGCCTTGCCTTTCTCTCCTTCTAATCCTTGAATGGCTCTGATCTCTCCGGTTTAAGGATGGACTCTCAGAGTTTGGCTGCAGGTTTAAATAATCTTGCTACGAAGGTTCAGAATTTACAAGATTATGTTATACGTACTCCTATTTCTGAACCTAAGATTCCTACACCAGAGGTATTTTCCGGAGATAGATCTCGGTTTCTGAATTTCAAATGTAATTGTAAATTATTCCTTTCTCTCAGACCTCACTCCTCTGGAGATCCTGTTCAGCAGGTTAAGATTGTGATTTCTTTGCTGCGAGGTGACCCTCAAAATTGGGCATTTTCATTGACACCAGGGGATCCTGCGTTGCTCAATGTGGATGCGTTTTTTCTGGCTTTAGGGTTGCTGTATGAGGAACCTAATTTGGAGATTCAAGCTGAAAAAGCTTTAATAGCCCTGTCTCAAGGGCAAGATGAAGCCGAGATATACTGCCAAAAATTTCGTAAATGGTCTGTGCTTACTCAGTGGAATGAGTGTGCCCTAGCGGCAATTTTCAGAGAGGGCCTTTCTGATGCCGTTAAGGATGTCATGGTGGGGTTTCCTACGCCCACAGGTCTGAATGAGTCCATGACAATGGCGATTCAGATTGATCGGCGTTTGCGGGAGCGCAAACCCGTGCACCATTTGGCGGTATCTTCTGAAGGGACGCCAGAGAAAATGCAATGTGACAGAATTCTGTCAAGAAGCGAGCGGCAGAATTATAGGCGCAAAAATGGCTTGTGCTTCTACTGTGGTGATTCCGCGCATGTTATATCAGCATGCTCTAAACGTACTAGGAAGGTTGACAAGTCTGTTTCTATTGGCACTTTACAGTCTAAATTTCTTCTGTCTGTAACTCTGATTTGTTCATTATCAGTTATTACCGTGGATGCCTATGTGGACTCTGGCGCCGCTCTGAGTCTCATGGATTGGTCCTTCGCCAGGCGCTGTGGGTTTGATTTGGAGCCTCTGGAAGTTCCTATACCTCTGAAGGGTATTGATTCTACACCTCTGGCTTGTAATAGACCACAGTTCTGGACGCAAGTGACTATGCGTATGACTCCAGACCATCAGGAGATGATTCGCTTCCTCGTGTTGCATAATTTACATGATGTGTTAGTGCTTGGATTACCATGGTTACAATCTCATAACCCAGTACTGGACTGGAAAACTATGTCTGTGTTAAGCTGGGGATGTCGGGGGGCTCATGGGGACATACCTTTGGGTTCTATCTCGTCATCTATTCCCTCTGAGATTCCGGCATTTTTGTCGGATTTTGGGGATATTTTTGAAGAGCCTAAAATTGGTTCTCTCCCTCCCCACAGAGAGTGTGATTGCGCCATAGATCTGATTCCAGGCAGTAAATTTCCAAAGGGTCGTTTGTTTAACCTATCTGTACCTGAGCATGCTGCCATGCGAGAGTATGTTAAGGAGTCCCTGGAAAAGGGACATATTCGTCCTTCTTCATCACCTTTAGGAGCTGGGTTTTTCTTTGTCTCTAAAAAGGATGGCTCGCTGAGGCCTTGTATTGATTATCGACTCCTGAATAAAATTACTGTCAAATATCAGTATCCGTTGCCGCTGCTTACTGATTTGTTTGCTCGCATAAGGGGGGCTAAGTGGTTCTCCAAGATTGATCTCCGTGGGGCGTATAATTTGGTGCGAATTAAGCAAGGGGATGAGTGGAAAACCGCATTTAATACGCCTGAGGGCCACTTTGAGTATTTGGTAATGCCTTTCGGCCTTTCTAATGCACCTTCAGTTTTTCAGTCCTTTATGCATGATATTTTCCGTGAATATCTGGATAAATTTATGATTGTGTATTTGGACGATATTTTGATTTTTTCTGAGGACTGGGAGTCTCATGTTCAGCAGGTCAGGAGGGTTTTTCAGGTCTTGCGGGAGAATTCTCTGTGTGTAAAGGGTTCTAAGTGTGTTTTGGGGGTTCAAAAGATTTCCTTTTTGGGGTACATTTTTTCCCCTTCTTCTGTTGAGATGGACCCTGTCAAGGTTCGGGCTATTTGTGACTGGACGCAGCCTACTTCTCTAAAGGGTCTTCAGAAGTTCTTGGGCTTTGCTAATTTTTATCGTCGATTTATAACTGGTTTTTCTGGTGTTGCTAAGCCTCTTACGGATTTGACTAAGAAGGGTGCTGATGTGGCCAATTGGTCCTCTGCCGCTGTGGAGGCCTTTCGGGAACTTTAGCGCCGCTTTTCGTCTGCCCCTGTGTTGCGCCAGCCCGATGTCTCTCTCCCCTTTCAGGTTGAGGTCGATGCTTCCGAGATCGGAGCGGGGGCGGTTTTGTCGCAGAAAGGTTCCGATTGCTCAGTGATGAGACCTTGTGCGTTCTTTTCTCGAAAATTTTCTGCCGCCGAAAGAAATTATGATGTCGGTAATCGGGAGCTTTTGGCCATGAAGTGGGCATTTGAGGAGTGGCATCATTGGCTTGAGGGTGCTAGACATCAGGTGGTGGTTTTGACTGATCACAAGAATCTGATTTATCTTGAGTCTGCCAGGCGCCTGAATCCTAGACAGGCGCGCTGGTCGTTGTTTTTCTCTCGGTTTAATTTTGTGGTCTCATATCTACCAGGTTCTAAGAATGTGAAGGCGGATGCCCTTTCTAGGAGTTTTGAGCCTGATTCCCCTGGTGATTCGGAACCTACAGGTATCCTTAAGGATGGGGTGATATTATCCGCTATTTCCCCAGATCTGCGACGTGCTTTGCAAGAGTTTCAGGCGGATAGACCTGATCGCTGTCCACCTGGTAGACTGTTTGTTCCTGATGATTGGACCAGTAGAGTCATCTCGGAGGTTCATTCTTCTACGCTGGCGGGTCATCCTGGAATTTTTGGTACCAGGGATTTGGTGGCTAGATCCTTCTGGTGGCCATCTCTGTCTCGAGATGTGCGTGTTTTTGTGCAGTCTTGTGATGTGTGTGCTCGGGCCAAGCCTTGTTGTTCTAGGGCTAGCGGGTTGTTGTTGCCCTTGCCTATTCCGAAGAGGCCTTGGACGCACATCTCGATGGACTTTATTTCTGATCTTCCTGTCTCTCAGAGGATGTCTGTTATCTGGGTGGTGTGTGACCGATTTTCTAAGATGGTTCATTTGGTGCCATTGCCGAAGTTGCCTTCCTCGTCTGAGTTGGTTCCTTTGTTTTTTCAAAATGTGGTTCGCTTGCATGGTATTCCTGAAAATATCATTTCTGATAGGGGTACCCAGTTCGTTTCTAGATTTTGGCGGGCATTCTGTGCCAGGTTGGGCATTGATTTGTCTTTTTCGTCTGCCTTCCATCCTCAGACTAATGGCCAGATGGAGCGAACTAATCAGACTTTGGAGACGTATTTGAGGTGTTTTGTGTCTGCGGATCAGGATGATTGGGTTGCCTTTTTGCCGTTGGCGGAGTTTGCTCTTAATAATCGGGCTAGTTCGGCCACTTTGGTTTCCCCTTTCTTTTGCAATTTGGGGTTTCATCCCCGTTTTTCTTCTGGTCAGGTGGAGTCTTCGGATTGTCCTGGAGTGGATGCTGTGGTGGATCGGTTGTATCGGATTTGGGAACAAGTGGTGGACAATTTGAATTTGTCCCAGGAGAGGACTCAGCGGTTTGCTAACCGCCAGCGTCGGGTTGGTCCTCGCCTTCGTGTTGGGGACTTGGTGTGGTTGTCTTCCCGTTTTGTCCCAATGAGGGTTTCTTCTCCTAAATTTAAGCCTCGGTTTATCGGTCCCTATAGGATTTTGGAGATTATTAACCCTGTTTCCTTTCGTTTGGACCTCCCGGCATCTTTCGCTATCCATAATGTGTTCCATCGGTCGTTGTTGCGGAGATACGAGGTGCCGGTGGTTCCTTCTCCTGAGCCTCCTGCTCCTGTGCTGGTTGAGGGTGAATTGGAGTACGTTATAGAGAAAATCTTGGACTCCCGTATTTCCAGGCGGAGACTCCAGTATCTGGTTAAATGGAAGGGCTATGGTCAGGAAGATAATTCTTGGGTAACTGCCTCTGATGTTCATGCCTCGGATTTGGTTCGTGCCTTTCATAGGGCTCATCCAGGTCGCCCTGGCGGTTCTTGTGAGGGTTCGGTGCCCCCTCCTTAAGGGGGGGGGACTGTTGTGATCGCTTTTTGGGCTCCCCTAGTGGTGGCTGGTGGTACTGGAGACTTGTGTGTTCTTTTCTGCCTCGCTCACCTGCTTCCATCAGTTTTGGGAGTTCTGTTGTGAATTTGGATTCTGGGCTCCCCCGGTGGCCGCTTGTGGAATTGGACTTGTCATCCTCTTTCCTGTTTCACCTGGTTCCATCAGTAGTGGGTGTCGCTATTTAAGCTCATTTCTCTGGTGGTTTCTTGCCGGTCAACAATGTTATCTGATGCCTCTCAGTGCTTGTTCCTGCTTCTAGACAACTACTAGATAAGTTGGACTTTTGTCCATGTTTTGTTTTGCCTATTTGTTCCAATTCACAGCTGAAGTTTTGTTACTGTGTCTGGAAAGCTCTCGTTGATCAGGGATTGCTACTCTGGCGTTATGAGTTAATGCCAGAGTTTAAGGTAATCTCTGGATGGTGTTTTGTTAGTGTTTTTCTGCTGACCATGAAAGTATACTATCTGTCTTCTGCTATCTAGTAAGCGGACCTCAAATTTGCTAAGACTATTTTCCTGCTGCGTTTGTTGTTTCATCTGAACTCACCGTCATTATATGTGGGGGGCTACTGTCTTCTTGGGAATATTTCTCTAGAGGTGAGCCAGGTCTTATATTTCCCTCTGCTAGCTATTTAGGTCTTAGGCCAGAGCTGGGCATCTAGCGATAAATAGGAAATGCTACCTGGCTATTTCTAGTTGCGCGGCAGGCTTAGTTCATGGTCAGTATAGTTCCATCTTCCGAGAGCTTGTCCCTCTATAGGCTTGCTATGATCTCTGCCTGCAGAGATCATGACAGTTTGACCGGCCGATAAAGTGTTAAAGACCCAGGTTGAGAAAGGAGAGTTATAAGAAGTCTGCTGGAATTTTTTTTTTTTTTTTTTTCCTTCAGTCTGCCTTGCTGCAGTCTTTTTTCTCTCTCTCCTCCTAATCTCTGTATGGCTCTGTGTGCACCTGACAATAATGGATCTCCAGAGTGTAACTGCGGGTTTGAATAATCTCATCACGAAAGTACAAAATTTACAAGATTTTGTGGTACATGCTCCGGTATCTGAGCCGAGAATTCCTTTGCCGGAGTTCTTTACAGGGAATAGAGCTAGCTTCCAGAATTTCCGAAATAATTGTAAGCTTTATTTGTCCCTGAAGTCTCGTTCAGCTGGAGACCCTGCTCAGCAGGTTAGGATTGTGATTTCCTTGCTCAGGGGTGACCCTCAAGATTGGGCCTTCTCATTGCCAGCAGGGGATCCTGCGTTACGCGATGTGGATGCGTTTTTTCTGGCCTTGGGCTTGCTTTATGAGGAACCTCATTTGGAACTTCAGGCAGAAAAAACTTTGATGGCACTATCTCAGGGGCAAGACGAAGCTGAAGTTTTCTGCCAAAAATTCCGTAAATGGTCTGTGCTTACTCAGTGGAATGAGTGCGCCTTGGCGGCAACTTTCAGAGAAGGTCTCTCTGATGCCGTTAAGGATGTTATGGTGGGGTTCCCTTTGCCTGCAGGTCTGAATGAGTCCATGACAATGGCTATTCAGATTGATAGGCGTCTGCGGGAGTGCAAACCGGTGCACCATCTGGCGGTGTCTATGGAAAAGACGCCAGAAAGTATGCAGTGTGATAGAATTCTGTCCAGGAGCGAGCGACAGAATTTTAGACGGAAGAATGGATTGTGTTTCTATTGTGGGGATTCTACTCATGTTATATCAGCATGCTCTAGGCGTACAAAGAAGCTTGATAAGTCTGTTTCCATTGGCACCATTCAGTCTAAGTTTATTTTGTCTGTAACCCTGATTTGCTCTTTGTCATCCATTGCCACGGACGCCTATGTTGACTCTGGCGCCGCTCTGAGTCTTATGGATTGGTCCTTTGCCAATCGTTGTGGTTTTGATTTAGAGCCTTTGGAGACTCTTATTCCTCTGAAGGGGATTGACTCCACCCCATTGGCTAATAATAAACCACAATACTGGACACAAGTAACCATGCGTATCAATCCGGATCACCAGGAGATTATTCGTTTCCTGGTGCTGTATAATTTACATGACGATTTGGTACTGGGATTGCCATGGTTGCAGTCTCACAACCCAGTCTTGGACTGGAGAGCAATGTCTGTGTTGAGCTGGGGATGTAAGGGTATTCATGGGGACGTACCTTTGGTTTCTATTTCGTCGTCCATTCCCTCTGAAGTCCCTGAGTTCCTCTCTGATTATCAAGACGTCTTTGACGAACCCAAGCTTGGGTCGTTACCTCCGCACCGTGAGTGCGATTGTGCCATAGATTTGATACCGGGTTGTAAATATCCAAAGGGTCGTTTGTTTAATTTGTCTGTGCCGGAACATGCTGCTATGCGGGAATATATAAAGGAGTCTTTGGAAAAGGGACATATTCGTCCATCTTCTTCTCCCTTGGGAGCTGGGTTTTTCTTTGTCTCAAAAAAAGACGGCTCTTTGAGACCATGTATTGATTATCGGCTTCTGAATAAGATCACTGTTAAGTATCAATACCCATTGCCATTGCTTACTGATTTGTTTGCTCGTATAGAGGGTGCTAAGTGGTTCTCTAAAATTGATCTTCGTGGGGCGTATAATTTGGTGCGGATCAGGCAGGGGGATGAGTGGAAGACCGCATTTAATACGCCCGAGGGCCACTTTGAGTATTTGGTCATGCCTTTTGGTCTTTCTAATGCCCCTTCAGTTTTCCAGTCTTTTATGCATGATATTTTCCGCGATTTTCTGGATAAATTTATGATAATATATCTGGATGATATTCTGATTTTTTCTGATGACTGGGACTCTCATGTCCAGCAGGTCAGGAGAGTTTTTCAGGTTCTGCGGTCTAATTCTTTATGTGTGAAGGGGTCCAAGTGCGTTTTTGGGGTCCAGAAAATTTCCTTTTTGGGGTATATTTTTTCTCCCTCTTCCATTGAGATGGATCCCGTCAAGGTGCAAGCTATTTGTGACTGGACTCAGCCCTCCTCTCTTAAGGGTCTTCAGAGATTTTTGGGCTTTGCCAACTTTTACCGCCGATTTATTGCTGGTTTTTCGGATGTCGTTAAACCACTGACTGATTTGACCAGACAAGGCGCTGATGTTGCTAATTGGTCCCCTCATGCTGTAGAGGCCTTTCAGGAGCTTAAGCGCCGTTTTGCCTCTGCCCCTGTGTTGCGTCAGCCTGATGTGAATCTGCCTTTTCAGGTTGAGGTTGACGCTTCGGAGATCGGAGCTGGGGCAGTGTTGTCGCAGAAAGGTTCCGACTGCTCCGTCATTAGGCCTTGTGCCTTCTTTTCTCGCAAATTTTCGCCCGCAGAGCGGAATTATGATGTTGGGAATCGGGAGCTTTTGGCCATGAAGTGGGCGTTTGAGGAGTGGCGCCATTGGCTCGAGGGGGCTAGGCATCAGGTGGTGGTATTGACTGACCACAAAAATTTGATTTATCTTGAGACTGCCAGACGCCTGAATCCTAGACAGGCGCGCTGGTCTTTATTTTTTTCTCGCTTTAATTTTGTGGTGTCATACCTACCGGGTTCTAAGAATGTTAAGGCAGATGCCCTTTCTAGGAGTTTTGACCTGGACTCTCCTGGTAATTCTGAACCCACAGGTATCCTTAGGGAGGGAGTAATTTTGTCGGCCGTTTCTCCTGATCTGCGGCGGTCCTTGCAGGAGTTTCAGGCGGATAGACCTGATCGTTGTCCGCCTGATAGACTGTTTGTTCCGGATGATTGGACCAGCAGAGTCATCTCTGAGGTACATTCTTCTGCATTGGCAGGTCATCCCGGAATTTTTGGTACCAGGGATTTGGTGGCAAGATCCTTCTGGTGGCCTTCCCTGTCACGAGATGTGCGAGTCTTTGTGCAGTCATGTGACGTTTGTGCTCGGGCCAAGTCTTGTAGTTCTCGGGCTAGCGGATTATTGTTGCCCTTGCCTATTCCTAAGAGGCCTTGGACACACATCTCGATGGATTTTATTTCAGATCTGCCTGTTTCCCAGAAGATGTCTGTCATCTGGGTGGTCTGTGACCGTTTCTCTAAAATGGTCCATTTGGTTCCTCTGCCCAAGTTGCCTTCTTCTTCTGAGTTGGTTCCTCTGTTTTTTCAGAATGTTGTCCGATTGCACGGTATTCCTGAGAATATTGTTTCTGACAGAGGTACCCAATTTGTGTCTAGATTTTGGCGGGCATTCTGTGCTAGGATGGGCATAGATTTGTCTTTTTCGTCTGCTTTTCACCCTCAGACTAATGGCCAGACCGAGCGGACTAATCAGACCCTTGAGACATATCTGAGGTGTTTTGTCTCTGCTGACCAGGATGATTGGGTTGCTTTTTTGCCATTGGCAGAGTTCGCCCTCAATAATCGGGCCAGTTCTTCCACCTTGGTGTCCCCGTTTTTCTGTAATTCGGGGTTTCACCCTCGATTTTCCTCCGGTCAGGTGGAATCCTCGGATTGTCCTGGAGTGGATGCGGTGGTGGAGAGATTGCATCACATCTGGGGGCAGGTTGTGGACAATTTGAAGTTGTCCCAGGAGAAGACTCAGCGTTTTGCCAACCGTCATCGTCGTGTTGGTTCTCGGCTTTGTGTTGGAGATTTGGTGTGGTTGTCTTCTCGTTTTGTCCCTATGAGGGTCTCTTCTCCTAAGTTTAAACCTCGGTTCATCGGCCCTTATAGAATATTGGAGATTCTTAATCCTGTTTCTTTCCGTTTGGACCTCCCTGCGTCCTTTTCCATTCATAACGTTTTTCATCGGTCGTTATTGCGCAGGTATGAGGTACCTGTTGTGCCTTCAGTTGAGCCTCCTGCTCCGGTGTTGGTTGAGGGTGAGTTGGAGTACGTTGTGGAGAAAATTTTGGACTCTCGTGTTTCCAGACGGAAACTCCAGTATCTGGTCAACTGGAAGGGTTACGGCCAGGAGGATAATTCTTGGGTCAATGCATCTGATGTTCATGCTTCTGATCTTGTTCGTGCCTTCCATAGGGCTCATCCTGGTCGCCCTGGTGGATCTGGTGAGGGTTCGGTGCCCCCTCCTTGAGGGGGGGGTACTGTTGTGAATTTGGATTCTGGGCTCCCCCGGTGGCCGCTTGTGGAATTGGACTTGTCATCCTCTTTCCTGTTTCACCTGGTTCCATCAGTAGTGGGTGTCGCTATTTAAGCTCATTTCTCTGGTGGTTTCTTGCCGGTCAACAATGTTATCTGATGCCTCTCAGTGCTTGTTCCTGCTTCTAGACAACTACTAGATAAGTTGGACTTTTGTCCATGTTTTGTTTTGCCTATTTGTTCCAATTCACAGCTGAAGTTTTGTTACTGTGTCTGGAAAGCTCTCGTTGATCAGGGATTGCTACTCTGGCGTTATGAGTTAATGCCAGAGTTTAAGGTAATCTCTGGATGGTGTTTTGTTAGTGTTTTTCTGCTGACCATGAAAGTATACTATCTGTCTTCTGCTATCTAGTAAGCGGACCTCAAATTTGCTAAGACTATTTTCCTGCTGCGTTTGTTGTTTCATCTGAACTCACCGTCATTATATGTGGGGGGCTACTGTCTTCTTGGGAATATTTCTCTAGAGGTGAGCCAGGTCTTATATTTCCCTCTGCTAGCTATTTAGGTCTTAGGCCAGAGCTGGGCATCTAGCGATAAATAGGAAATGCTACCTGGCTATTTCTAGTTGCGCGGCAGGCTTAGTTCATGGTCAGTATAGTTCCATCTTCCGAGAGCTTGTCCCTCTATAGGCTTGCTATGATCTCTGCCTGCAGAGATCATGACAGAGTTCCCTATTTAGCCTTGCTCTCCAGTCACTTCCTTGCCGGTCATCATTGTAACCTGAGTCATTCAGTTGCATGTTCCTGCTACTAGTCTGCTGATCAGCTAAGTGGACTCTTGTCCTTATTGTTTTGTATTTTTGTCCAGTTTACAGTTTTGTCATTTCCTGTTACTGGAAGCTCTTTTGGACTGAAATTGCCACTCCTGTGTGATGAGTTGACACAGGAGTTTTAAAGTAATTTCAGGATGGGTTTTTGAAAGGGTTTTTCAGCTGACCGTGAAGTCCTCTTTTGTATCCTTCCTCTATCTAGTAAGTGGACCTCGCTTTGCTAAATCTACCTACATACTGTGTATGTCTTTTCCTCTGAACTCACCGTTAATATATGTGGGGGCTACTATCATCTTTGGGGAATTTCACTAGAGGTAAGCCAGGTCTGTTCCTTCCTCTTCCAGGCGTAGTTAGTTCTCCAGCTGGCGCGTGGCATTTAGGCAGCCGTAGGAATGCTCCCTGGCTACTGTTAGTTGTGTGGTAGATTTAGGTCACGGTCAGCTTGAGTTTCCATCACCCGAGAGCTAGTCTGTAATTTTTGTGTTTCTGATGTTCCCATGCCATTGGGGAATCATGACAGTAAACATTACTTCTAGATTGCATTAACTCACTATCTATTATATTAACTTTATAATATATTAACTTTTTACCAAGGTGCAAGAGTTCCACATTCCCTTTGGGGGCAAAACAACATTCAAGTCTTTCAATAAGGTAGTGCAAAGTAATCACATCATCAGTATTCAAGTCAATTTAAAGGTGAAGTGAGCGAGGGACCCGTGACGAACCCCCAACGTTGGTTTGGGTGGGCTACAAGACGTGTAATCCTGACCCGGAATTCTGCCACACCAACAAGTTTTTCTTCAGGTCTGAAAAGCAAAGCAGTTATTTTTACAGTAATATTAACAGCAGTTTCTGTTAAGAGGCAGTCTCTGTAAAAGCCTCCTATATAAAACCAGTAGGCAGCACATTTAAGAAGGTGCCAACTATTTACAAGGACAGTTTGTGATCATGCACAGTTCATGATTCCGCAGTTCGTTGATAAAAGAAGTAAGAAAACTTGTGCAAAACATGGGATCCTCCTTAAGCTGAGGACCCCTTTAAGAGTTAACCCTAAACGGGTTTAGTACTTGAAAGTAGCAGCAAAAAATAAACAAACTATTTACATTCTTTTCAGTGTTCTTTTACAGCAGGTTGCAAGGCATCAGTCAGTAGCGAAGACTTCCTGGCCTGGGAAGGTTTGTGTCCGAGTTCTCATCCGATGCGGTATCAACGTCATTGGTTTGTCTCTTAGGTGTGGTCAAGTCATTAGTGGTCTGGGTTCGAATGTCAGCTTTGGTAGCAGATTCAGTAGTAGAAATGATGCACACAGTGGTGGTAGTGTTGGGACCCACTAGTTCAGAGACTAGAGGGTTAATGTTGGTAGTTTTACATTGGGCGCTCTGTTCTTTCTCTTTTCAGTTTTTCCAGTGTGAGAGCAAGCATTGTTTATACTTCTCCCAGGTGAGCATGGCAATACAGGACCCGCTCACTCCATCTCTCGGTGAGTCCCAGCGAAAGACCACCCCCTCGGGGCTCACATCCACTGGTATGCCCTCGTTCACTGGGCACGGGAGTGCTGTCTCGTCAGTGGCACGGAAAGTCGCTGGGACTGGAGCAGCGGTTGGTGGTTGGTCACAGTCTGTTCGGGGAGCGCTCAATCGAGCAGGATCGGTCAGTGGGGCAGGGGCGTTTTCTGTACCTGCGTCTGATGTGGTTCCACTGATGTCGATCCGCTCCACTGATGAGGATGCAGGAGTCGGCCGCTGCTGGTACAGCCGTTCTTCCAGTGCGATCTTCCTGCACATCTCCGACTTCCATTTCTTCACTGCTGTCGGCTCTGCATCCGGGAGTTGATGGCTCGGCTACTCCATCTGCGGATCCAAGAGGTCCAGGTCCTCTAGCAGCGGCAAGTTCGGGTTCGTCAGAGGCGTGACCTAAAATTTGCCACGGCGCACAACACGCGCCGCAAACTTTATACTAGTTCTTATATTGTCTAGATGAAATATTCATCTTTGAGCTGCTGAATCTGTGGTCCATCAAAAACAACGGTCTTTATTTTTTCAAACGACTGGCTAGGAAATGTAAAAATGAGGTAATTGAAATAGTCTCCGTCAGTTGGCAAAGCTTTAACAAATTACTTCATGAGATTCAGTTTTATGTTCAGAGGTGGGACTATAATGTTCTTTCTGTCATCAAGTGGATCATGCAAAATGTTTTGATCACCAGGTTTGTAGTCAGATATTGGAGGCCAATTTCTCTTGACCCAATGCTTCCCACGATCTCTGCTGTCCCATATGCATAGAAAACAAGGATACTTGGTGTATCCGCATTGCTGTCCAAGAAGTAAGCATACCATTCTAAAGTCAGCACTGATGATCCAATCATCCAATTGTGTTTGTGATGTTGCAACAACTCAATAACTCTCTTAATGCATCTAAAAGAAACTGAATAGCCAATTGGGACTGTGCCAACTAAATTGCCATTTAGGACACACTTTAAGCTCCGCTTTGAGCTAATGATGAACAGTTACCATTCATTTGAGCTATACATTAGAATTCCAAATCCCTCAATTAAACCATGTATGTTATGGCAACACACAAAGCCACTGTCACTTCTAAAGTATGGCAGAAATGCATTTTCTCTGGATAGAAGGTAAGTTAACTTTGCTCCTTTATCAAACAGGTTTTTTGCATGCAGACTTGATGCTAGGAGTTCAGAAGTTTGTATTTATAGTCCCAAATCCCATGCCAAATCATTCAACTCATGCTGGTCAAATCCCTCTCGAATGGAGATATCTTCAATTTCAAAATCTTCATCATTGCTGTCACTTTGTTCTTCACCATAATGCTGGTCATGAAAAGAAAAAAGTTCAAGGAAAACAGAAACTGGGATTTCAGTTCAATGGATGTATACGGTAGCTGATGGGAGACTAGGATACTCTATTTTATATCCAGCCTAGATTAATCACATTAAAATTAGCTGTAGAAGAAAAAATCTGACTTGATAGAAGAAAACTAACCGCAGTTTTGAAATCAGCAAGCCTATTTTAGTCTAAATCAGCAGAAAAATGAAACTCAACAAACATATATTCCACATTGTTCCTTATTCTAATAGGTCATTTTCTGTTGACTCATTTCTCTTTAAGGTCCAAAGGTTTGAAATGTTTGTAAGGGACTGATTGATATTTCTTTCATTATGATCCATACAGTTGGTGGATGGAAAGTGATTCATAACACTTTGCAATCAATATGAACAGTAAATGTTTCCGCTATATTGTTTATTTTTGGCCATTTAAACTGGGCAATTGCTATTACAATAACTTAAAGACTGGGAAAATTGTATTGGTAGATGAACAAAAAAAAACACAACTGTTATTTGCCCATATGTTTTTATATTATACTAGATGGTGGCCCGATTCTAACGCATCGGGTATTCTAGAATATGTATAGTAGTATATAGCACAGCCAAGTAGTATATAGCACAGCCACGTAGTATATAACACAGCCACGTAGTATATAACACAGCCACATAGTATATAACACAGACAGCCACGTAGTATATAGCACAGCCATGTAGTATATAGCACAGCCACATAGTACATAGCAGCCACATAGTATATAGCACAGCCCACGTAACACAGACAGCCACGTAGTATATAGCACAGCCATGTAATATGTAGCAGCCACATAGTATATAGCAGCCACATAGTATATAACACAGCCCACGTAATATATAGCACAGCCAACGCAGTACATAACACAGGCCACGTAGTATATAACACAGCCCACGAAGTATATAACACAGCCACATAGTATATAACATAGCCACATAGTATGTAACACAGCCCACGTAGTATATAGCAGCCAGGCAGTATATAACACAGCCCACATAATACATAGCACAGTCCATGTAGTATATAACACAGTCCATGTAGTATATAACACAGCCCACGCAGTATATAACACAGCCCATGCAGTATATAACACATCCCACGTAGTATATAGCAGCATATATATATATATATATATACATATATGGGCACCATATCCCTGTTAAACAAACAAACAAAAAAAATAGTTAGATACTCACCCTCGGGCGTCCACCGAAGCTGTCCCGATGCACGCGATGCTGCCGCCAGCTTCCGTTCCCAGTGATGCATTGCGAAATTACCCAGTCGACACCGCTAAGTCATCTGGGTAATTTCGCAATGCATCACTGGGAACGGAAGCTGGCGGCAGCATCGCGTGCATCAGTGGACGACAGAAGGTGAGAATAGCACAATTTTTTATTATTTTTTTATTATTTTTAACATTATATCTTTTTACTATTGCCTAGTGTTGAGCGATACCTTCCGATATCGGAAAGTATCGGTATCGGAAAGTATCGGCCGATACCGTCAAAGTATCGGATCTAATCCGATACCGATACCCGATCCCAATGCAAGTCAATGGGACGAAAATATCGGAATTAAAATAAACCCTTTCTTAACTTGTAGGTTCATTCTACATGAAGGAAAACAACTAAGAATAATGTAGGATGTATTGGGGGAGGTGGCGGAGACATTAAAGGCACAGAGGTTTAGCCCAATCTAATAGAATAGCAGGATTTTGTTTTGTTTTTTATGACGTTCGGCGTTAGAAAGATTTTGACTATGTTAATTTTTTTTTTATTTTGTCAGATATTGATGTTTCACTACTTCCACGCCCTTCACCTTCTTTTTTACTTCTCCCACACTTTCTTCTTCATTATCCTCATCATGAGCTTCTTTGACATCAACTTCTTCACCTTATTCATCTTCTTCTTCATCTTCTACCTATTATTTTTTTTGTTACATTGTTCATATTCTTTTTATTTTACAATTATCTTCTTCATATTCAACTTCTTCATCATATTCTTATTTGTGACAGGCATTCCCGTAGTTGTTATCTATAAAAGTTTGAAGATTACACCTTCCGTTCTGCCTGTCACAAAACAGTTACATTTGTCCGCGTTCAGTTTGGCCTGCAGCATCAGGCTTTATCCAGGGGCACCACGAGGAGGAACGGACTCACCCCCATACACTGCTTAGTCTTCTTCTGCTTATAATTTAGATAATATCTTTTGCTCTGATATTTAGTCTTATGCTTAATGTTCTTCTGCTCTTTGTTCTGCAGCCTCTTGTTCTTCTGCTTCTCGGTCTTCCAGGTCGTCGTCGTCTCCAGGGTCGTCGTCTCCGGGGTCGTCGTCATCGGGGTGGTCTTCAGGGTCATCGTCTCCAGGGTCGTCGTCATCTCAGTGGTTGTCATCTCTGGTGTCGTCGTCATCTTAGGGGTGGTCTTCCGGGTCGTCGTCTTTAGGGTCTTGAACTTGGAAATGTAGCAGAAGGTACAAGATGGCTGAGAAAATGCCAAGAAACAGCTGATGGAACTGGAACTCGGATGGCTACCCGAAGGTCCAAGAGCCAATGGAACTACCGAGGACCAGCTGACGTTACTGGAACCCGGTTACTAAGCAG
This sequence comes from Ranitomeya variabilis, assembly GCF_051348905.1. Taxonomy (NCBI): domain Eukaryota; kingdom Metazoa; phylum Chordata; class Amphibia; order Anura; family Dendrobatidae; genus Ranitomeya; species Ranitomeya variabilis. Next base: position 346,274,102 of record NC_135237.1, on the reverse strand, counting down.
GAGGTACCCGTGCTGAAAGCACTACCAAGGACCACCTGACGTTGGTGGAACTCAGATACCCAGAGGGAGGCACCTAAGCCAAAGGCTCTGCCCGGAACCAGCTGACGGTACTGGAAACAGGATGGGGAGCAGATGGTACAAGAGCAAAAGACACTGCCGAGAACCAGCTGACGGTACTGGAACCCGAATAGGTAGCCGAAGGTCCAAGAGCCAATGGAACTACCGAGGACCACCTGACGTTACTGGAACCCGGTTACTAAGCAGGAGGTACCCGTGCCTGAAAGCACTACCAAGGACCACCTGACGTTGGTGGAACTCGGATACCCAGAGGGAGGCCCGGAACCAGCTAACGGTGCTGGAACCAGGATGGGGACCTATTCAAGCTTGTCTTCCTAGGGCCCCAACTAGCGGTGTTGGAGCAAAGGGTCAGCAGAGTGTAGGCCGAAGCCTGCACTGAAGGCATTTGTAGGTCTGTTGTGTCTGCGTGGCTGTTGCAGGACACGTTGCCGGCTACACAGCAGGGGAACAGCTGGCGGTGCTGAACCCCACTGACACATTGGCTGGTGTTTTTCTCTGTGCAGCTAGCAGTACCGGGCCCCAACTGGCGGTGTTAGAGCCCAGGGTCAGCAGGAGGAGAGGGAGCAGAGTGTAGGCCGAAGCCTAATTGAACCAATTTTAAAGGTAACCTTTAACCCCCCCTCAGGTGTTACAAACTAGAAGAGCCACGCCTTATGCAGCAGTAGTGCCGCACAAGTCACAGGTTGCTCTTTTAATTTTGTTCCTTGCACAAGCTGAATGAAACACGTACAACATTTTGGCCCTTATACAGTCAATCTGTCTTGGAGGCGGGAGTTCCCTTTGTAATGAAACGCAGCACAGCTGGCAAAAATACCACCTTGGTGCTGGGCACAGCCTCCTGAGCATCGCATTTTGCTGTACAGGAGTCTGCATTGTTGCGTTATCCCTTGGCCATGCGCCGCCCGTCTTCTGACATCATTTCATGTCGGCTGGTGCGGTTCGCGATGCCCATGAATCCCAGCCCCGCAGTGTCTTTACAGTGTTTCACACTGCGGGGCTGGGATTCATGGCCTGGCGCAGTACATATGTTCGCCTCTCACTTGTGTCCTTACACCTGCTACAGACTGTGCGGCGTCAGCTGATCCCTTATCGCATGCCACGGCCATGAAGCCGCACAGTCTGAAGAAGGCGGAAGGAGCTGAGTGACAGCCTGGCGAAGATATGCACTGTTCATGCCCGTCAATCACACCCTCGCAGTCAAACTAAATAAGACACCGAGGGGCGTTTTGTCGGGCAGGGCGGCCGCAGAGGCGCAGCCAGCCAAACAATGATGTCTGTTATGGTTTCCAATGGCAAGGAAACATCAGAAGCATAGAATAAACGGACAAGCTCTCGGGTGATGGAAACTAGAGCTGACCGCGATGCTAAACCTACACACCACACTAGAAGTAGCCAGGGGGCATTCCTGCGTAGTCTCTAGATGCCGCGCGCCAGCCGGAGAACTAACTACCCCTGGTAGAAGAAAACACAGTCCTGGCTTGCCTCCAGAGAATGTCCCCACAGGAGATAGCAGCCCCCCACATATAATAACGGTGAGAGCAGATGAAAAGACACACGTAGTATGAAAGCAGATTTAGCACAGAGAGGCCCGCTAACTAAATAGCAGAAAGATACAACAGAGGACTTCGCGGTCAGCTGCAAAACCCTTCAAAACACCATCCTGAAATTACCTTAACTCATGTGACAACTCATGCCACTGGAGTGGTAATTTCAGCCCAACAAGAGCTTCCAGCTGCAGAGATTCACATAAGTGCAAACTGGATAAAACATACAAAAATAGACTTAAGGACTAAAGTGTCCAACTTAGCTGAGCAGAAAACTGGGAGCAGGAACATGCAACAGAATCACTCTGGATACATTGATGGCCAGCATTAGAATGACTGAGGAGCAAGGTTAAATAGGATACTCCCACATCCTGATAGGAACAGGTGAACTGAGAAGGCAAAGCTTGCAGGACACCAGTACCACAAGAGACCACCGGGGGAGCCCACGAACCGAATCACAACAGTACCCCCCCCTTAAGGAGGGGGCACCGAACCCTCACAAGAACCACCAGGGCGATCTGGATGAGCCCTATGAAAGGCACGGACCAAATCAGAAGCATGAACATCAGAAGCTGTAACCCAAGAATTATCCTCTTGACCGTAGCCCTTCCATTTCACCAGATATTGAAGTCTCCGTCTGGAAACACAGGAGTCCAAGATTTTCTCCACCACGTACTCCAATTCACCCTCAACCAGCACAGGAGCAGGAGGCTCAACAGAAGGCACAAGTGGTACCTCATACCTCCGCAATAATGACCGATGGAAGACATTATGGATAGCAAAGGATGCTGGGAGGTCCAAACGAAAAGACACAGGGTTAAGAATTTCCAAAATCTTATAAGGACCGATGAACCGAGGCTTAAACTTAGGAGAAGAGACCCTCATAGGGACAAAACGGGAGGACAACCACACCAAGTCCCCAACACGAAGACAAGGACCAACACGACGATGGCGATTAGCAAAACGTTGAGTCCTCTCCTGGGACAACTCCAAATTGTCCACCACCTGCCCCCAAATACGATGCAACCTATCCACCATGGTATCCACTCCAGGACAATCCGAAGACTCCACCTGACCAGATGAAAAACGAGGATGGAACCCTGAATTGCAAAAGAAAGGGGAGACCAAAGTGGCAGAACTGGCCCGATTATTAAGGGCAAACTCAGCCAACGGCAAAAAGGAGACCCAGTCATCCTGATCAGCAGACACGAAACACCTCAAATAAGTCTCCAAGGTCTGATTAGTACGTTCCGTCTGGCCATTTGTCTGGGGATGAAATGCAGACGAAAAAGACAAATCAATGCCCATCCTGGCACAAAACGTCCGCCAAAATCTGGACACAAACTGGGATCCCCTGTCGGAAACTATATTCTCCGGAATACCATGCAGCCGAACCACATTCTGAAAAAACAGGGGCACCAACTCAGATGAGGAAGGCAGCTTGGGCAAGGGCACCAAATGAACCATCTTAGAAAAGCGGTCACACACCACCCAAATGACGGACATCTTCTGAGAAACAGGGAGATCAGAAATAAAATCCATAGAGATGTGTGTCCAAGGCCTCTTAGGAACAGGCAAGGGCAACAACAACCCACTAGCCTGAGAACAACAAGGCTTGGCCCGAGCACAAACATCGCAAGACTGCACAAAAGTACGCACGTCCCGAGACAGGGAAGGCCACCAGAAGGACCTAGCCACCAAATCTCTGGTACCAAAAATTCCCGGATGACCTGCCAACGCAGAAGAATGAACCTCCGAGATGACTCTATTGGTCCACTCATCCGGCACAAACAATCTACCAGGTGGACAACGATCAGGCCGATCCGCCTGAAACTCTTGTAAAGCACGTCGCAGGTCTGGGAAGACAGCAGACAATATCACCCCATCCTTAAGTATACCCGTAGGTTTAGAATCACCAGGGGAATCAGGTTCAAAACTCCTAGAAAGGGCATCCCCCTTCACATTCTTAGTACCTGGCAGATACGAAACCACAAAATTAAACCGGGAGAAAAACAACGACCAGCGCGCCTGTCTAGGATTCAGACGTCTGGCCGACTCAAGATAAATCAAATTTTTGTGATCAGTCAAGACCACCACCTGATGTTTAGCACCCTCAAGCCAATGACGCCACTCCTCGAATGCCCACTTCATCGCCAAAAGCTCCCGATTACCGACATCATAATTTCGCTCGGCGGGCGAAAATTTTCTAGAAAAGAACGCACAAGGTCTCATCACTGAACAATCTGAACTTTTCTGCGACAAAACCGCCCCCGCTCCGATCTCGGAAGCATCAACTTCCACCTGAAAAGGAAGAGAAACATCAGGCTGGCACAACACCGGAGCAGAAGAAAAACGGCGCTTAAGCTCCCGAAAGGCCTCCACAGCAGCAGGAGACCAATCTGCAACATCAGCACCCTTTTTAGTCAAATCAGTCAAAGGCCTGACAACGCTAGAAAAACCAGTTATGAATCGACGATAAAAGTTAGCAAAGCCCAAAAATTTCTGAAGGCCCTTAAGAGAAGTCGGTTGCGTCCAGTCACAAATAGCCCGAACCTTCACAGGATCCATCTCAATAGAAGAGGGGGAAAAAATGTACCCCAAAAAAGAAATCTTCTGAACCCCAAAAACACACTTTGAACCTTTAACAAACAGAGAATTGGTCCGCAAAACCTGAAAAACCCTCCTAACTTGTTGAACATGAGCTTCCCAGTCATCCGAAAAAATCAAGATATCGTCCAAATACACAATCATAAATTTATCCAGATATTCACGGAAAATATTGTGCATAAAAGACTGAAAGACCGAAGGGGCATTTGACAGACCAAAAGGCATCACCAAATACTCAAAATGGCCCTCGGGCGTATTAAATGCGGTTTTCCACTCATCCCCCTGCTTAATTCGCACCAAATTATACGCACCGCGAAGATCAATCTTAGAGAACCACTTCGCCCCCTCAATGCGAGCAAATAAATCTGTCAGCAATGGCAAAGGATACTGATACTTGACTGTGATCTTATTCAAGAGTCTATAATCAATACAAGGTCTCAAAGAACCATCGCTTTTAGCTACGAAAAAGAACCCCGCTCCAAGAGGAGACGAAGAAGGACGAATATGTCCCTTTTCCAAGGACTCCCTAATATACTCTCGCATGGCAGCATGTTCAGGTACAGACAGATTGAATAGACGACCCTTAGGAAATTTACTGCCAGGGATCAAATCTATGGCGCAATCGCAATCTCTGTGAGGAGGAAGAGAATTAAGAGTAGATTCCTCAAAAACCTCACGATAATCAGACAAAAACTCAGGAATTTCAGAGGGAATGGATGAAGCAATGGAGACCAAAGATGTGTCCCCATGATTTCCCTGACATCCCCAGCTTAGTACAGACATTGTTTTCCAGTCAAGGACTGGGTTATGAGTTTGCAACCATGGCAATCCCAGCACCAACACATCATGTAGATTATACAGTACAAGGAAGCGAATCACCTCTTGATGGTCTGGAGTCATACGCATAGTCACTTGTGTCCAGTATTGTGGTTTATTACTAGCCAATGGTGTAGAATCAATACCCTTTAAAGGTATAGGAACTTCCAGAGGCTCTAGATCAAACCCACAGCGCCTGGCAAAGGACCAATCCATAAGACTCAAAGCGGCGCCAGAATCCACATACGCATCCGCAACAATAGAAGATAACGAACAAATTAGAGTTACAGACAAAATAAACTTGGACTGCAAAGTGCCAATAGCAGAGGATTTATCAACTTTCTTTGTTCGTTTAGAGCATGCTGATATAACATGAGTAGAATTTCCACAATAGAAGCACAAATGATTTTTGCGCCTATAAATCTGTCGTTCGCTTCTGGACAGAAAGCTATCACATTGCATACTCTGTGGTGCCTCTTCAGAAGACACCGCCAACTGGTGCACAGGTTTGCGTTCCCGTAAATGCCAATCAATCTGAATTGCCATTGTCATGGACTCATTCAGACCAGTAGGCGCAGGAAACCCCACCATGACGTCTTTTACAGCATCAGAGAGACCTTCTCTGAAAATTGCCGCCAGAGCGCACTCATTCCACTGAGTAAGCACAGACCATTTTCGAAATTTTTGGCAATATATTTCGGCTTCATCTTGCCCCTGAGAGAGGGCTATTAGGGCTTTCTCAGCCTGAATCTCCAAATTTGGTTCCTCATAAAGCAACCCCAAAGCCAGAAAAAACGCATCCACAATGAGCAACGCAGGATCCCCTGGTGCCAATGAAAATGCCCAATTTTGGGGGTCACCCCGCAGTAAAGAAATAACAATTTTTACTTGCTGGGCAGGATCTCCAGCAGAATGAGATCTCAGCGAAAGAAACAATTTACAATTGTATTTAAAATTTAGAAAACAAGATCGATCTCCAGAAAAAAACTCCGGTATAGGAATTTTAGGTTCAGACCGAGGAGCATGTAACAAAAAATCTTGTATATTCTGAACTTTAGAGGCAAGATTATACAAATTGGTAGCCAGACTCTGGGGATCCATATTTCAACAGATAAAGTCTGAGCCATTCAGGGGTTAAGAGGAGAGGAAAACAGGAGACTGCAATTAGAGCTGGAGTGCAACTTCAGAGGAAGGGAAAAAAAAAAAAAAAAAAAAAAAAAGGTTTCACACAGTTCCTTTTCTCTCCTGCTTCAGTCTATAGATTAAACATTTGGGCTGGCCATACTGTTGTGGTTTCCAATGGCAAGGAAACATCAGAAGCATAGAATAAACGGACAAGCTCACGGGTGATGGAAACTAGAGCTGACCGCGATGCTAAACCTACACACCACACTAGAAGTAGCCAGGGGGCATTCCTGCGTAGTCTCTAGATGCCGCGCGCCAGCCGGAGAACTAACTACCCCTGGTAGAAGAAAACACAGTCCTGGCTTGCCTCCAGAGAATGTCCCCACAGGAGATAGCAGCCCCCCACATATAATAACGGTGAGAGCAGATGAAAAGACACACGTAGTATGAAAGCAGATTTAGCACAGAGAGGCCCGCTAACTAAATAGCAGAAAGATACAACAGAGGACTTCGCGGTCAGCTGCAAAGCCCTTCAAAACACCATCCTGAAATTACCTTAACTCATGTGACAACTCATGCCACTGGAGTGGTAATTTCAGCCCAACAAGAGCTTCCAGCTGCAGAGATTCACATAAGTGCAAACTGGACAAAACATACAAAAATAGACTTAAGGACTAAAGTGTCCAACTTAGCTGAGCAGAAAACTGGGAGCAGGAACATGCAACAGAATCACTCTGGATACATTGATGGCCAGCATTAGAATGACTGAGGAGCAAGGTTAAATAGGATACTCCCACATCCTGATAGGAACAGGTGAACTGAGAAGGCAAAGCTTGCAGGACACCAGTACCACAAGAGACCACCGGGGGAGCCCACGAACCGAATCACAACAGATGTCAGAAGAAGGGCTGTGCTACCAAGGGGGTTGTTGCGTGTCATTACAAAGGAAAGTCACACCTCAGGGACGTTTTAATGGTCTCAGGGGACACATTGTAGACGTGTTCTGTTCCACGTGTGCAAGGAGAATAAGTTTATGAGCCACCTTGCACACATGCAGCATTACTGCTGTACAAGGTGGCTGTAAAACATACAAACACCTGGGGGAGGGGGGACAGGTTCCCTTCAATTTCAGTTCTTGTGTCTGCGTGGCTGTTGCAGGACACGTTGCCGGCTACACAGCAGGGGAACAGCTGGCGGTGCTGAACCCCACTGACACATTGGCTGGTGTTTTTCTCTGTGCAGCTAGCAGTACCGGGCCCCAACTGGCGGTGTTAGAGCCCAGGGTCAGCAGGAGGAGAGGGAGCAGAGTGTAGGCCGAAGCCTAATTGAACCAATTTTAAAGGTAACCTTTAACCCCCCCTCAGGTGTTACAAACTAGAAGAGCCACGCCTTATGCAGCAGTAGTGCCGCACAAGTCACAGGTTGCTCTTTTAATTTTGTTCCTTGCACAAGCTGAATGAAACACGTACAACATTTTGGCCCTTATACAGTCAATCTGTCTTGGAGGCGGGAGTTCCCTTTGTAATGAAACGCAGCACAGCTGGCAAAAATACCACCTTGGTGCTGGGCACAGCCTCCTGAGCATCGCATTTTGCTGTACAGGAGTCTGCGTTGTTGCGTTATCCCTTGGCCATGCGCCGCCCGTCTTCTGACATCATTTCATGTCGGCTGGTGCGGTTCGCGATGCCCATGAATCCCAGCCCCGCAGTGTCTTTACAGTGTTTCACACTGCGGGGCTGGGATTCATGGCCTGGCGCAGTACATATGTTCGCCTCTCACTTGTGTCCTTACACCTGCTACAGACTGTGCGGCGTCAGCTGATCCCTTATCGCATGCCACGGCCATGAAGCCGCACAGTCTGAAGAAGGCGGAAGGAGCTGAGTGACAGCCTGGCGAAGATATGCACTGCTCATGCCCGTCAATCACACCCTCGCAGTCAAAATAAATAAGACACCGAGGGGCGTTTTGTCGGGCAGGGCGGCCGCAGAGGCGCAGCCAGCCAAACAATGATGTCTGTTATGGTTTCCAATGGCAAGGAAACATCAGAAGCATAGAATAAACGGACAAGCTCTCGGGTGATGGAAACTAGAGCTGACCGCGATGCTAAACCTACACACCACACTAGAAGTAGCCAGGGGGCATTCCTGCGTAGTCTCTAGATGCCGCGCGCCAGCCGGAGAACTAACTACCCCTGGTAGAAGAAAACACAGTCCTGGCTTGCCTCCAGAGAATGTCCCCACAGGAGATAGCAGCCCCCCACATATAATAACGGTGAGAGCAGATGAAAAGACACACGTAGTATGAAAGCAGATTTAGCACAGAGAGGCCCGCTAACTAAATAGCAGAAAGATACAACAGAGGACTTCGCGGTCAGCTGCAAAACCCTTCAAAACACCATCCTGAAATTACCTTAACTCATGTGACAACTCATGCCACTGGAGTGGTAATTTCAGCCCAACAAGAGCTTCCAGCTGCAGAGATTCACATAAGTGCAAACTGGATAAAACATACAAAAATAGACTTAAGGACTAAAGTGTCCAACTTAGCTGAGCAGAAAACTGGGAGCAGGAACATGCAACAGAATCACTCTGGATACATTGATGGCCAGCATTAGAATGACTGAGGAGCAAGGTTAAATAGGATACTCCCACATCCTGATAGGAACAGGTGAACTGAGAAGGCAAAGCTTGCAGGACACCAGTACCACAAGAGACCACCGGGGGAGCCCACGAACCGAATCACAACAGTACCCCCCCCTTAAGGAGGGGGCACCGAACCCTCACAAGAACCACCAGGGCGATCTGGATGAGCCCTATGAAAGGCACGGACCAAATCAGAAGCATGAACATCAGAAGCTGTAACCCAAGAATTATCCTCTTGACCGTAGCCCTTCCATTTCACCAGATATTGAAGTCTCCGTCTGGAAACACGGGAGTCCAAGATTTTCTCCACCACGTACTCCAATTCACCCTCAACCAGCACAGGAGCAGGAGGCTCAACAGAAGGCACAAGTGGTACCTCATACCTCCGCAATAATGACCGATGGAAGACATTATGGATAGCAAAGGATGCTGGGAGGTCCAAACGAAAAGACACAGGGTTAAGAATTTCCAAAATCTTATAAGGACCGATGAACCGAGGCTTAAACTTAGGAGAAGAGACCCTCATAGGGACAAAACGGGAGGACAACCACACCAAGTCCCCAACACGAAGACAAGGACCAACACGACGATGGCGATTAGCAAAACGTTGAGTCCTCTCCTGGGACAACTCCAAATTGTCCACCACCTGCCCCCAAATACGATGCAACCTATCCACCATGGTATCCACTCCAGGACAATCCGAAGACTCCACCTGACCAGATGAAAAACGAGGATGGAACCCTGAATTGCAAAAGAAAGGGGAGACCAAAGTGGCAGAACTGGCCCGATTATTAAGGGCAAACTCAGCCAACGGCAAAAAGGAGACCCAGTCATCCTGATCAGCAGACACGAAACACCTCAAATAAGTCTCCAAGGTCTGATTAGTACGTTCCGTCTGGCCATTTGTCTGGGGATGAAATGCAGACGAAAAAGACAAATCAATGCCCATCCTGGCACAAAACGTCCGCCAAAATCTGGACACAAACTGGGATCCCCTGTCGGAAACTATATTCTCCGGAATACCATGCAGCCGAACCACATTCTGAAAAAACAGGGGCACCAACTCAGATGAGGAAGGCAGCTTGGGCAAGGGCACCAAATGAACCATCTTAGAAAAGCGGTCACACACCACCCAAATGACGGACATCTTCTGAGAAACAGGGAGATCAGAAATAAAATCCATAGAGATGTGTGTCCAAGGCCTCTTAGGAACAGGCAAGGGCAACAACAACCCACTAGCCTGAGAACAACAAGGCTTGGCCCGAGCACAAACATCGCAAGACTGCACAAAAGTACGCACGTCCCGAGACAGGGAAGGCCACCAGAAGGACCTAGCCACCAAATCTCTGGTACCAAAAATTCCCGGATGACCTGCCAACGCAGAAGAATGAACCTCCGAGATGACTCTATTGGTCCACTCATCCGGCACAAACAATCTACCAGGTGGACAACGATCAGGCCGATCCGCCTGAAACTCTTGTAAAGCACGTCGCAGGTCTGGGAAGACAGCAGACAATATCACCCCATCCTTAAGTATACCCGTAGGTTTAGAATCACCAGGGGAATCAGGTTCAAAACTCCTAGAAAGGGCATCCCCCTTCACATTCTTAGTACCTGGCAGATACGAAACCACAAAATTAAACCGGGAGAAAAACAACGACCAGCGCGCCTGTCTAGGATTCAGACGTCTGGCCGACTCAAGATAAATCAAATTTTTGTGATCAGTCAAGACCACCACCTGATGTTTAGCACCCTCAAGCCAATGACGCCACTCCTCGAATGCCCACTTCATCGCCAAAAGCTCCCGATTACCGACATCATAATTTCGCTCGGCGGGCGAAAATTTTCTAGAAAAGAACGCACAAGGTCTCATCACTGAACAATCTGAACTTTTCTGCGACAAAACCGCCCCCGCTCCGATCTCGGAAGCATCAACTTCCACCTGAAAAGGAAGAGAAACATCAGGCTGGCACAACACCGGAGCAGAAGAAAAACGGCGCTTAAGCTCCCGAAAGGCCTCCACAGCAGCAGGAGACCAATCTGCAACATCAGCACCCTTTTTAGTCAAATCAGTCAAAGGCCTGACAACGCTAGAAAAACCAGTTATGAATCGACGATAAAAGTTAGCAAAGCCCAAAAATTTCTGAAGGCCCTTAAGAGAAGTCGGTTGCGTCCAGTCACAAATAGCCCGAACCTTCACAGGATCCATCTCAATAGAAGAGGGGGAAAAAATGTACCCCAAAAAAGAAATCTTCTCAACCCCAAAAACACACTTTGAACCTTTAACAAACAGAGAATTGGTCCGCAAAACCTGAAAAACCCTCCTAACTTGTTGAACATGAGCTTCCCAGTCATCCGAAAAAATCAAGATATCGTCCAAATACACAATCATAAATTTATCCAGATATTCACGGAAAATATTGTGCATAAAAGACTGAAAGACCGAAGGGGCATTTGACAGACCAAAAGGCATCACCAAATACTCAAAATGGCCCTCGGGCGTATTAAATGCGGTTTTCCACTCATCCCCCTGCTTAATTCGCACCAAATTATACGCACCGCGA